>NC_135582.1:50896053-51521053 GCF_965152235.1 Eretmochelys imbricata
ATCATGACAGGACAATAAACATACAACGCTGGTATTGAATTCAGGAGTTTCCCAAGCTGCAGTCACATGTCTTGACTACAAGCTCCAGGTGCATAATATCATGAATGGGTGGAAAATATTAGGTATGCAATACCAATTCTTAAATTATTCCAGATTCTTCTTGTGCAAGGTTAGTTTTTTTCATAATGTTAGCTTTAGATGTATTTAAGTAGCAAATATCCAAGCCTAAAAGACCTTGGGCTCTACAACATTTTCTTTGTTTTGCTGAAGACTCACCTCCACCAAAAAAACTTTCCTTTCAGCCATCATAACAGATATTAGGTTATCCCACTAGTCTTATTACTCAAAGCCATTGATGTTGCATGCATTTATCCTTTCACATATAACTGAGTCACACACTTTTCTGTGCCTTTTCTACTCTCATTTTACCTATACCTTCACTCCCATTGGTGAGCCTAATTCTGTTCCAGAGTAAATGAAACAGCTATGTTATTAACTGATGGTCATAGATGAAAGCCATTACTATGCAAGGCATACTCCTAGGAGGGAAGCTATGACTCTATACCTGTGATTTAGCCAAAAATTTGACATGTAACACCTGCAATTTCTTCGACTGCTTCCACCACTGGCTTTACTTATGCAGGCTGCTCATTAACATATGGTAATTGTACAGGAGCTCAGTACCAAATTTACTGAAATCCAGTGAGGTGAATAAATCCATATGCTGCTTTCTGCTCAGTAGAATGAATGCAAAGTTCTGAAGTGAGTTGTATATTCTTCTGTGAAAACATTTAATCAAAAAGTGTGAAAAAAATAGAAATAGCATAAATAATTGAAGCAGTTTGGTGGGAATATTAAACCAGTCTTTGATTTGAGAGAGCCTCTCCATGAAAATACAGCGCTACTTTTGTGTTAGTGGCGTCTTTCATTTAATACTGAAGTCTCTATGGAATGTAATATTTCCCCTTGAAGTACTTCTCAGCTTCAAACAATTAAAAAAAATCTTCCAGGCCTTAAGGAAAAATCCTTGAAATAATAAAATACTCAGTGAAATGAATGGGGCTGGTCTAAGTTTTGCTTGTGAGAAAAGCAAAGAAAAAAAGTCAGACTTATGAAAGTGAGAAAAATCTTGACTGTAACAGGTCAGATGAGAGCTGGGAGGGTTGCCTAAAGTACAATAATTACCTACACTTCAGTGAAGCCATTCTCCAAGAGTTAGTGAGGGTTTTACTGAATCCCATTTCAGTGTTTACCACAAAAGATAGATGGATGTGAGTGGGTTCCCCATAGGGTCTCTATTTCCAAGGGCCAAATACACATGCCATTTTGCTTGAGTAAAAGGAGCTCTGTGTTCTGAATGAATTCAGAGATGAAATTGCAGAACTACTAACTGTGACATGTATCAGCCTTTGTATCAGATGACTAGAGGGCAGCTGATTTTTAAAAAAAGCCCAGAGGTGATCCTGGCAATTACAGGCCAGTAAGCCTAACCTGAGTACCAGACAATTTAGGTGAAACTATAGTAAGGAACAAGATTATCAGACACATAGATAAACATGATTTGTTGGGGGAAGAGGTCCTTGTGGAAAGCAACTGCAGGGAGCACCCTGCTGGTACAAGTTCACTTCTCTGGGCTACTTCCTACCACTAAGTCCCTGCAGTTTGGGAAATGGCCCCTGTAGTCCAAACAGTCTCTCTCTCTCTCTCTCAAAAAAAACCAAAAAACAAACCCAAAACAAAAAGAGCCCAAAGGAGCACAGCCCTGCAGGTTATCAAAGAGGGTGGGGTTGGAGAAGGCACTGCCTGTGGGCCTTACCCACTCAGTGGTCTTCTCTTAGGCTAAACCTTCTGTGTGACTTTTTGGAAAGATTTCTCTTTCCTGGAGCCTGTCCATCCCCTTTGCCATCCTCTTTGTGTTTGAGATCCCTTTTAACCTGCTCTTCCATGCTCAGAGGTCTGTAGGGGTGGGGCTACGTATGCCCAATATGGTCTTCTAACTCCTTTGGGACCAGTGTGGAGTGTACAGCTCATCACCAGATCCAAAGGAGACCCATGGCCAGACAGTAATGGGCAAGAGGCTTTCCATACTTACCAGATGGGAACATCTGGCTGGAATGATACTCTGAGGGGCAGGAACAGAAACCATAAGAGCAATAATCTTCAGAGGGAAATGGTTTGAGGAAACACTAGTCAGCAGGGCCTTGCTTTTGGAAACAACTGTTGCACCCAGCAAGGGACTGAAGAAACTGGGGAGTTGGAGAAAGACATGTTTTGATTTGATATTTGAACGGGTTTTTTGTTGTGTCTGCAGGGCCGTTCTTAGGCATATGCAGCTGCGTAGGGCACCTGAAAATTTGGGGAACCACTGGGTCTTAGTGTCCACCCTCCAGGTCTTCCTATCCCTGTTCTAACCCTTCCTGTAGGCTCCCACAGCTAGCTGCTGCAGCCTGGTGAGTTTTGCTCTCAAGGGGATCTTGTAACTTAAAAGTGAAAAAGCCTTTTGGTCTGCCAGCCCTATTAGCACAACATTAAAACTGTTAAAGAGCCATTCAAGTGGCAATGAAGCCATTTAATAGGAATTTGCCAAACCCCAGGTATATACTGTCAGTTTCTGAATATACTGACAAAAACAGTTGTGCATGACTGTAATATTTACTCAGAACATGTTAGTCTACAGCACCTTAGTTTAAAATTTGCTTTAAAATATTTCATTAGTGAGTTGGTGAAGATTATAAAATCACATCTCTAAAAAATCCTTGCATAGATTTTTAGATGCACAATCATCTTTAGCCTTAAATGCTTGGATCTTCAGACATGTAGTTTTTAAAATAAATCCTTCAAAGACCACCTTTATCTAAAATACACATTTTAATTTCAATTACTATATTAAAAAAATATTTGCTTCCAAAGTCTTCCTGTCCTTTCTGTCCATCCCTTTCTCCCTTCTTCCCCCTTCCCCTAAAGAGAGCCCTTAAAGGGACAACACCCCTTTCCTTCCAGATAGTTGGACAAAGAGTTTCCCTTTCTTTCCTTCTGACTATCTGATGAACTAGTTTTAAGAGAGCCCTCCAGCAAAATCAATACCTAGTAAAATATCAAATCCTTTGTTATGCCTAAAATATTTGGATACATATTTTTAAAATGGCTGAAAATTCATAAACATGTCTATTGTTATGGAGATCACACAGAGTAAATTAGTGTTCCCTTCTTCTAAAAGCAATGAACATTGTTATGAACAAACTAAACCTCTGTGGCTGATTAATTTAAAATAATGTCTTGTTTCAGAGAGTTAAATATGTAGTAATCTGGAATGATTACTTTATGAAGGTTTAAGAATACATTTAACATATAAAATCAGCTTAGAAATACTGATTAAGAAAATGTAAAACAGAGAAGAGCTGCATCATGTATTCCATAATATTTAATGTTGTATTCTGCAAGATGGCTGACTCACCCTTACTACAAAGTTTTTGCAAATAAATCTCTGACAAACTTCAGGACATATCAAAAAACCTGCAACTGACATTTTTTATTCCCAAGTTTAGTGCTTTTAATTAGGTACCTTCTGCATGTCCAGTCTTCACCATCTGGCATGTAGTGGAAAACATGCCCCATTTTCTTTAGAAAGAAATTGCAGAAGAGTATTTTTTTCAAATGTCATTTGCTTCATTTCGGTTCTGGGATTTGGCTGGAAGGGGGTGAGCAGGGTGGGAGAGGGAAGAGAGGAGGGAGACAGTGGGGAGTGGGCAGGGTCTGGGCAGAGTGAGGCAGGGCCTGGGGTGGAGCAGGACTGGAGCCTGGGTGGGGCGACAGACAGAAGAGGTGGGCTGGGGAACTAGCCTCCCCAAGCAGCAGCTTCACCCACTGCCCATGACAGCAGGTAAGAGCAGGTTGGCTCCCGCACACCCAGTGCACACTGCAGTCTCCTTAGGCAGAGGCCGTATTCACAGAGCCAAATGTGCCAACGCTGCACATTCTGCGGAAGGGAGAGGGTACAGGGGTCTCAGCAGGGAATTGTGACTGCGGGGAACTGTGAGGCTGGCCGGGCTTCTCAGTATCCTTTGCTGCCTCATCCCTCCTCCCGGCCCTTCCCTAGGCTGCGAACCCAGGCTGCCGTCGGGCATAGGGGCACCAGTTTAATAATACTGCACAGGGCCCCATAAATCCTAAGGATAGCCCTGTGTGTTTGTTTTCATTAATAAACTACCTTATAAGGGGGTATTATTTGATTTACACAAGACTCTGGGTTCAGTTAGTGGGAACCACAAGAAGGGGGAAAAGGGGGTGGCCAAGTTCAATGCCAGTTTGGGTATGACTCAGTTACAGTTCTAGGCTCTAGGTGCCCTTGACAGATACTTAATAAAAACAAAACAGCAGCAGAAATCTAATCTTGAGGCAACAAAGGCATAGCTGATAGTAACCATAACCTCTCACTCTCCTGTGACTTTTCTCCTCACAATAGGACCATAGTTTAATCTCTCCCATCTTAAAAAAACCTCATCACTCTTGACCCCCACTTGCCTCTCCAACTACTGCCTCATTTCCCTGTTATCTCTAAGTTCATTGAGCACATGGCCCACAATTGCTGTCTGACGTACCCCTTTTCCAGTTCCTCTGAGACACTTTCCTATCCAGGCTCTGCCAGGACACTAACAAAGGAACTAGAAAGAGAACTGAAAAATAGCACACTGAAAACACTTCAGCCTGTGCCTCCCCACTCACCTTCCCAAATGCACCATGTGCGAATTGAACAGAAGAGGCAAATAAGGTGCAACTTTGTGGAACCTCCATCTCAAACCTGCCCATTTTCTCCAACATCTGAAATAGAATTCATAAAAACCTTCCAGCTCACGTTTTCAAGGAGAAGTACATGCCTGAGAGTGTCTGCACTTTTGATAACCTTCATATTAGTCATGCTAAATCTCATGCGTGATCCCTCTGGGGTTCTTCATGTGCCTTATAGCTATATGCATGAGCAGTTCTGTTCATTCTCCTACATTCTGTGCATGCATTTTTAGGTGAATATTTCTGTCAAAAATACTCTGTACTTTTAAATTGTTCCTTCACTGTTTTAGAATTAAGAAACCACTTTACTTTCTCCTTCTCTCGACTCCCACTTAAGTTTAAATTTTAGTATTAAGCATAGTGGAGTCATGCCAGGGGCATGGCTGGCCCCAGGATAAGGAGGGATTGCCACTTGCTCAGATCTGAGGATCAGATCCATAGATCCTACTAGTGCAAATAATCTCTGCAGGGCTAGAATGATCCTCAGAATCACATAGATGGAGACAGACAGAGGAGAAAGTTTGGCTGACTTGCCTCATATGAGCTGTCCCCTACAAGCCCAGCTCACACTCTAAGTTTGCTACAAGCAGCAGTCTCAAAAAGCGGGAGGGTTGCCAGATAAAGTTTTAAAAAGATCTACTGAACATTTCAAGGGATAGTTAGAACAAAATTTTCAAATAAACTAGATGGATCTTGAATGCAATACAAACGCAAACCAAGGCCATTTTTGTTGTATACTTCTGTGGTGTGAATGAAGTATTTCAGATGGTACTAAATGTTCTAACTGGAACCAAGCTATCTCACACAGTCATAATTAAAGTATGGCAAGATCATTGGGTCCTTCTTGCATTTACAAAGTCTTCAGAAAGCCCCAGTTATAATAATATAATTCACGCACCATTTCACATGCACTTGGAGCTTTGTGTGGCCAAATCTGATTACCTGATTTGTCAGTCTGATTTTTTACACTCACATCATCCATCTCCACTCTCTGAACTCAGTTGATGTTGATTTTTATTAAATCTTTGCGTTCTGGAACTTACCCAGAGAACTGGAAAAAAGCTAAAATTGTGCCAATATTAAGAAAGGATAAATGAGACAATCCATGTAACTATAGACCAGTTAGCCCAACTTTGTGACTTTCCGCCGGGGAAAATAATGTAGTGGCTGATACTAGACTCAATCCAAAAATAATAAAGGATGGTAACGTAGTTATGCCAATCAACATGTTTTATGAAAAACAGATCTTGTCACTTCACTTCTCAACTCCCTGTTCCCATTTGCACAGTGTTGCAGATGCCCACAATTCTTAGCCAGTCCTTCAAATCCATGGCACAGGCTCGTAGGTCTGGGAAATCCCATCCTTTTCTTTTCAAATTTCTCTTGTCAGAGTCTTTCATGTATCCTTGGTCTTCCACATGCTTTCTAGCTGTCGTCCTCTCTGGCTGGTCATTCTTCATCCATTCTTATCACATGCCCACCACAAACATGTGCTCTCCAACCTATCACTGAGAGTACTGACTTCATCTTCCCCTTAATTTCTTCCATGAACACTCTGCCTACCCTCTGCTTGCCTGTCATGCTCCTCACTATATTCTATTCTATTACCTGTATCTTGTTTTCTTCCATCTCCATAGAGCAGGCAGAGACAAACACATGCAGCATACGCTTTTCCTTTCAGTCTGTTACTTAATTGTTGATCATACAGTACTCCTGCCACCTTTTTTATTGCCACCCATGCACATTGGGTTCTTCTTTTTAGTTGTCCAGATCTCTCTCTGATGGAACTATGTGACTTCTCATGTATACAAATTCTAGCTTCTGATTTATCTTCTTTCCTGAAATTTCAAACAAAAGCTCTTCTTCCACCTTCCTTATTTGTATAACTTAGTTTTCTTCATGTTTACCTTCAAACCATGTTCTTCAAACACAGATGCCAACTCTGATATCATATTTACCAATTCCTCTTTGCTGTCAGACAAAAGAGCCAACTCATCAGCATACATTAATTTTCACTGTTTCCCCACAAACTTGGCTCTCCTACTAATCAACTCCATAACTAAAATGAAGCAAGATGTCTCAACCCACATTAAAACTCTCTGAAATTCCATGCATTGTAATCACCTTAGCTCTTGACCTTGAAAATAAATCTTGTCAGATAAAGTAAAAAATAGATTTCAAAATGTAATTGTTAATAGAGTATCATCACTGAACAGCAGTGATGTCCAGTAGGGTGCCTTCAGGGTCTGTACTTGGACCGGTGCTATTCTTTATCAATGATACAAAAATAAATAAGTAATCATTGCTGATAAAGTCTGAATGAAGATGGCACAAAGATTGGTGGAGTGGTAAATAACAATAAGGACAGGTCACTCCTACAGAGTGATCTGGACTGCTAAGCCCGAGCTCCCATTGTGATTCTGTGGCTAAGCCGTCTAATACAAACTTTGTGTATATGAACCGGCAAATATAAAGAAAGAGGGACGTGTTCTTACTTCTTTACTTTCAGTATTAATTAGATAATTATTAAGTATCAGGGGCAGCCGTGTTAGTCTGTAACCACAAAAACAACAAGGAGTCTGGTGGCACCTTAGAGACTAACAGATTTTTTTGGGCATAAGCTTTCATGGGTAAAAAACCCACTTCTTCAGACAGTGGCACCTTAAAGACTAACAGATTTATTTGGGCATAAGCTTTTGTGGGTAAAAAACCCACTTCTTCACATCAAACCCACTTCTTCAGATGTGAAGAAGTGGGTATTTTACCCACAAAAGCTTATGCCCTAATAAATCTGTTAGTCTTTAAGGTGCCACCGGACTCCTTGTTGTTTTTGTGGATAATTATTGCATCCAGAGTTTGAAGAGAATGTTGAAATATTGGAGAGGGTTTAGAAAAGAATCAGACCTAGAATACCTGCCTTACACTGAGACACTTAAAAAGCTCAGTCTACTTAGTTTATCAAAGAGACAACTAAAGGGTGATTTGATAAAGGTCTACAAGAGTCTATATGGGGAGAATGTGTCCAATACAAGAGAGCTCTTTAACCTTGCAAGGAAAGGCATAACATGAACCATTAGATGGAAGCTGGAAGTTAGACAAATTCAAAGTGGATTAAGGTGCATATCCATTGGAACAATTTTACCAGCCAACCATTGGTCCTGGGGAACCTGTCACTCCCAGAATCCTGACTCCTCTTCAGATCTTTTCCTTCTTCCTGGTGTTGGGAGAGAGCCAACCAAAAAACCCACTAAGTTTCACTAAAGGACTAACAGCCCCTTACATAAGCACTAAGAATGTTATCATTTTTGGTTTTCTCTAGGTATGTGATAGGAAATATAGCCTATTTTTTCTTTTTAGGAAGATATCAAAATTGACAATAAGGGGCTACATTACATTCCACTCTAAACAGCTATGTGGAAATGGAATTGCTGAAAACTGGAATAATCCCAGTAAGGACAACACTAGTGTTTTCTTTTAAATCTGATCTGAGACAGTAGGATGTATCCCCTATGGCCACCCAGTATGGGAAGCATAGCAGAGTGGTATGGAGAAATTTACAGAGCAAAGGAGTTTATATGTTTATCTGCCAAAAAGAGAAAATAAGTGCAATGTCTGTACTGTGATTTAGTGTAACGTATTGGATCCAGATGCTTAGGCAGCTTTGTCTTATTCCTCTTTGTACTAGCTGATTTCAACACCACAGAGAGGTGTTGTTTGTGCCACCAGCCCTCCCATAATTCCATCAAGGAAGGGCAGCCTTATTTTATGGCCTGTGCTCGTTAGAAGTTGTACCATTAGCAGTTCCTCAGAGATATTGGCACATCTACCGGCCACACTAACACATTGTGCAGTTTGGGGGCCACTCTGACCTTTTGCAGATCTGCAAAATGAAATAAGTTTATGTCCACTTTGCAATAATGCAACCTTCCCAGCCCTGACACTTCATCCCTCCCCATTGGACAGCCTCCACAAGAATCTACACTTGAGGAAGAGGACATTGACCATAAGCTGAATTTAGCACTGTGAATATAGGTCATAGCAAAAGGATTGTGAAATCACATCACTTATAAGATTACAAGGGTTCTAATTTGCCTAGAGCCATGATTTGTTTTTGTATAAGTAGGTCGTAAAAGCAGGATGTAAATCTGTACAGGACTTTGTATACACAAAGGGATATAAAATGCAATTTGAGCAATGTTGTGTTCTGTTTTCCAAAGTGCATGCAACGCAGATGCTTTGATCTTGTTTGCAAAAGTTTGATCAAATATGAAAATATAAACATTACAATTATTGTTTACATTTTAACAGCCCTGGATTTTTTTTAAGATAAACTCAAGAAGTTTAAATCTGTCTTTCATTTCAGGACTAAGCAGTGGCTTTGATCTCCAAATCAGGTCAATAAACCTGAAAGAGCCTCACCTGTGTTCACATTAATACAAGTGGGTTCACATTAATATAAATGCAATCTCAGTCTGCTTAAATGGACATTATGGAACTGGCCTATCAAGAGGTTTCAGAGGAAAGATCACTCAAACAGTCAATGTTATAATATTTAACTATGAAACAGGCTTACAATCCAAATGAAAGAATTTCAAAAGAATACCCAACTGTTTTATGAATCACAAAATGCATTATGAATGGGAAATGTTTGACTAAAATGAATCCACCAGAGTTCATTTTTGTTTGGTCATTCATAAGAAAGCTCTGTTTATACTGTATTAGGTTTCAGCTAAATTTGCAATCACTTTTGTAAAATTGCCAAAACTCTTTCTTTTTTCCTTCCTTCCAAATCAATGCCCCCGCCTGTTTATATCCCAACCCTGACAATGGAATACTAGAATCTATAACCTTATGCTTAAGACAAAATACAAACCCTTCCAGTTTCTACTGGGATTTAACTTGCCGAGCCTCCAATGGCTAAAGCTGCTGCTTCTACAGTTTAGTAGTAATGCATCTGGTGTATCGGTTCTCTTGAAGAAACATGGAAATCTATCTCCTGTTCCCATCTTCAGTAGTTTTAAAACATTCTAAATATTTATAAATAAGTATAAAAACCTTACGCTTATATTTTTTATTTAGCTGATTCCGAGGCCATGCCTGATGCTTTTGTGGAATAGCTGGGAGACCAGAGTGGTTTTCTTTGTGAATTTTTGGATGCATTTCCTAGAAATTCCTGAATGTGGTCAGAGGCAACATAGAGCACTGTATCAGCAAAGCCAACTTTCTGATGCAAAACATGGCAAATTTTACCTTGCACCAAACTATGAAATCAGAAGCAGTGAAAACATTATTTTGAGCAAATTATTAATCTTTTCAAGTGCAACTCTGTCCCATGCTTCCCAATGCAGGTTCCTCTAGCAAGGTGGCTCAACATATACTGATTTTTCCTGTAAAGAGGTTTCCTGGGTTTTTACTAAAGTACTCTAGCTAGATTTCTACCTGCACTCTCCTGAGCTGGCCATACTACAGATCTCTTGTCTATCTTGGGCGTTCTGGAGGAAAGCAATGGCTGCTATTACCAAAAAAAAAAAAAAAAAAAAAAAGATTAACATGAGATTAACTTTACGCTAAGTGCTCTTGCTTCCTCATTTGCCCTACCAAACTGCACATTCATAATCACAGTAGCCTTACGGTGGAAAGACACACATGAGGTTGGAGTAAATCTGTTATTTTCAACTACAGAGCTGTAGTGAAACAGACAAGGAATATAATGAAGCAGCAAAATCATCATGACGTAAATAATTTCATACATTTTTGTTTCTTGTTTTAACAGCTAGTAGGTCTGATTAAAATCATCTGTTCCTTGTAATTTTTTTAAAAGTGGTCAGATTTAAATTCCTTAGGTTTAAAACATATTTTCCTCGGTGTTCAGAAATTAAAAGCAATATTTATTGTACTCTATTATATGTATATGACATGGCTTGGAAAAAAATAGTCTGTTAATAATAGTGGCTGTTATGGAATTTCTAAAATGAATGAATCCTTCGAAAGTATCTTTTCTCAGAAATATCGTTAAATAGGCAGACATTATTTTAGTTAAATGATTCATAAATAATAAAAAGGGTATCTTGACTATCTTCATATTAATAGGGTTGAGCCGAGAGCCAGATTAAAGATCAAACATTCATCCAAATAAGCAGCAGACAGATAAGAATTTATAATCAGAAAATGAAAACAGTAGCAGTCTGTTTAGTTACAGCATGGTGGGTTTAAGGGATTTAATGGGCTTGTATTTGTACAGTGTGCTCAACAACTCACTAATAACTTGAATTGTTCATGGATGGAGTTTACTTGAAAACAGTACAGGGCATTTTCGCTTTGCTGTAATACTTTTAAAAATTAGCATTTAATTCAATATGTTTATAGATACTTTTCATTTATAGAGTGTCATTAGTCCATATTAAAGTGCTTTACAAATGTTAATGAAGCCTGGGAGGTTTAAGTATTAGCATATTGGTGTTTCAGATAACAATCCGAGGCAGCGATCAGGTCACAAGCACCAGTCTGTAGCAGAATCAGGACTAGAACTCTAGAGTCATGACTCCCACTACCCTGATCTAATCATTAGACCCCCTCTGTGAAATTGTGGCCCTATTGAACCCAGTGTGAGTTTTGCCATTTATGTGAACAGGGCCAGGAACTCACCCCTTCTTTCTACATATCAGATAAATTCTTGTTATGTGATACTATATACACTTTAATAAAAATCATATTGATTGGTTTCATTTCTTGCATACATAGAGGTTATGTTGTCCATGAGGCGTATGATAAAATGGGAATATCAGAGGTGTTTATGACAAGAACATAGGCTGAGGGCCTGATCCAAAGCGTATTGAAGTCAATTAGTGCCATTGACTTCAATAGGCTACAGATAATTTTCATAAAAATCAGCCTTCAAATTGATTTAAGTATGGCAAAGAGAATAGGTTTAGAGTTGTTTAACAAAAACATGTACGTTTGAACATAAAGAATATACTCATTCAGAAGCCGAATATTTTGGGTAAAAAAGTAACGCATCAAAGAGCGGGGGTCGGCTTATAAATGGGACTACACCAAAATTTGATGATTTAAAACTCTATGAAATCATTGAATTGAATATCTAATACATTTTCATTTTGTTTACCTGGGACGTCTGCAGGCCTGGAGCCCCTCAGTTCCTTGTGACCGCAGTTCGCCATTCCCAGCCAATGGGAGCTGCCATTGGCTGGGAATGGCAAACTGCGGCCACAGGGAGCTGAGGGCCTCTGTGCTTGTGAACGCTCCAGGAAAACAGAATGTCCCAACCCGCCAGCAGCTTACCCTAATGGGGCGGAAGCCAAAGTTTGCCAACCCCTGAAATATAGGGTCGGCTTATGAAAGGGTCATACAGCTTTTACTATTTTTACCTATCCATCTTGGGGGGTTGCCTTATAAACGAACAGGCTAATGAACACGTATATACGGTAATTGATTTTTTCCCCCTCGACAGTGCTTTCAAAGTGAAATGCAGCATAGACTGAATAGCTAATGTGACAGGGTCGGGCCAGATGGCTACAAGAGAGTGATAGAAGATAGATATATTAGCCGCAGGTTAAGCAGGTCCCTTTTCCCTGGGTAAGGTAACAGGGGCAGTTCCAGAACAATCAGGAACTTGCTGGAACCAATTAAGACAGACAGGCTAATTAGGACACCTGGAGCCAATTAAGAAGCTGCTAGAATCAATTAAGACAGGCAGGCTAATCAGGGCACCTGGTTTAAAAAGGACCTCACTTCAGTCAGTGAGGGGTGTGCAAGGAGCTGAGAGTGAGAGGGTGTCCTGCTGGAGGACTGAGGAGTACAAACACTGTCTGGCATCAGGAGGAAGGTCCTGTGGTGAGGATATGGAAGGTGTTGGGAGGAGGCCATGGGGAAGTAGCCCAGGAAGTTGTAGCTGTCACACAGGTGTTACATGAAATACTGTAGACAGCTGTGATCCACAGGGCCCTGGGCTGAAACCTGGAGTAGAGGGCAGGCCCGGGTTCCCCTCATCCCCCTAACTCCGTATTGGATACAGGAGTTGCTGACCTGGACTGTGGGTCCCATCAGAGGGGAAGGTCCCTGTCCTGTCCCCCGACCCACTAGGTGGACCAGCAGAGACTGCGGGGATTGTTTTCCATCCTTTTCCCCATGCTGTCCAGTGATGAAGTTAGCTGAGTGAACGGCAGGTTTGAGCCACTAGCAAAAGTGGCCAAACTGAGGGCTGCCATGAATCTCTGAGGCGAGCAAATCCACCAGTAAGCGGAGGACCCACCAAGTCAGAGGAGGAACTTTGTCACACTAAGCACCTGCTGATTTCTTAAGAGCTGGAAGACTGGTGATACTTTTAAAAATAATGTCTACGTACAATATTATGGAACTTCTCTTTTTCTCCTGATGTTTCATGCAAGGGATATAAGGTTACAGGGATGGAAGTTCAGATTTGAAAGTTTCTTTGCAGTACATTTTAAAAAAAAAATCTATTGTTACAGCACTCATAAAAGGAACTGATCCAGCAAAGCTAAGGAGACCATGTTTTCAAAATCAATAACCAGGACACTGTTGGGGTGATATTTTAGGGTCAAAGGTACATTTTTCTCATTAAAGTGTGCTAATGTCACTGGTCAGTGTTACAGCTCTCCCTCTGTGTTCAATCTACAGAGGATATGAGTCTATAACAGCTCTAGCTAAGCTGTAGCAGCTCATGCTTTCAGTTTCTATTTCAATCCCAAGTGTGTCAGGCCAAGATGGCAGCTGCTGTCACACTAATGTCATTGCCACCCGCTTCTGACTCAATAGCAACATATGCATATTTCTCAGAGTGGAGAATTTTTTCTGCAGAAACAGTGTTCCAGGTTAGTTTATTGTGATGCACTAAACATATGTCCTTAATGTTCACTTTGGGTAAAAGAACAATTTTGAGTATCCACGGTCATTCCGTTTTTCTATTTACAGCAGACTTGTTCATCCTAATTAATATTCATTCCCTTTAACTGTTTTTTTTCTTAGTAAATGGAGCAATTTTTTCTTGGTGCAGTAATATGTTTTGAACAAACAATTTGTAGTTATAAATCCAGGTATTCTAAGGGAAGTTCCTGGGAAGCCATGTTAGAAAGTGGGACTGAACCAATAAAGTTAGGACATATTGTCACACTAAGCAAAGTACTTGGTAGCTATTGTGAAGTCAATGAGACTACTCAAATGGTAATTAAGCATGTGAGTAAGTGCTTTGCTGGACTATGGACATTAATTAGATGGTGTTTTATTCATCTATGTGTTTTTCCTGATTTGAGGTTATAGTCTTATTTCTTAATGTATGATTTTGAAACTACTTTTCGGTTTTCAGTTGCATCATTTTCTCAAAATAATGATCAACATATAACAGGTTAACTTCACCAGAGATGATGCAAGGAGGTGAACTGAACACTTCCCATGCTGGGGGGCTGTCACATCCAGTGGCAACTAATCCCAAAGGAAGGCAGTTGTTGTTGTTGATGACAGTTCTCTCAAGCAGTTTTCAGTAGGTGGACCAAGGGTAAGGTTTGGTTGTGGCTCCATAGACACTCCACGAGCAGAGGCTACTCATGGCATATGCTGAAGAAATACATTTCCTGTTCATACCGCCTTTTGCTGGGCAGTACCCCCCACTTTTTGGGCTGTGGCCACTTATGGACAGAAGCTCAAGGCGGCTTTTTGATGCTACTACTTCTCCTCCCACAACACTTTCTACAATAAGGGCTCTGTCTCTGCGTCTGCACTGGGCAAATCTGGCATGGTTCTAGGAACGAACTGGGTACAATATGTCTCCCTCAGAAAGAATATATCTTAGAAAGTGCATTTTGTTCTGTTTAATATTTAAGAACTTAATACTATGATCAAATTCAGATAAGAGTTCACCATATGAACAAACTGTGTAAATAATGCGAACAGAAGTAAATGAGTAATGAATTTGGGTCCTTCTTTCCCCTTAATCTTCCCGAGCTTTACCATTAAGCTTGGCAGAGTGTTCAAACAGAGTGTCTATCTTTGATTATTTGGATCTAGCCATGGTGAATATCTGCACAGAGTTTAAGTGTCTTCTCCTCAAGAAGCTGAAATATGCAGCAACTGAGATAAAGAGATTTGTTACAGTTGTCTGGAAAAAATAAATGTAAGGGCCAGAGAAGATTTAAAAAACAATTGTAACTAAAGGGATAGAAAAGTTTTCATTTTGTTTTCATCAATAAAATGTACGTCATCATTGATTTGGTAAGATTTGCCCATTTCCTTTAAGCAAAGTCCGCAGCCAATTTAAAGTTGTCAACATGATATATTGTTAGCATTAGTACCAATCTGAATCTGTATGCAATGCTCTCTGTTCATCTAGAAATTAGTGTTTCCTATTAACACTTTTAACCATTTAACCACCTATTAACCATTCTTACCCTGAGCATTTTGTTGGTATAGCTAGGAGTACATGTAGGCAAGGATTGGTAAGGATTCTCTCATAAGGCCAAATTCCATTTGTCTTATTCACACAAGTCGCTCCAAGTAAGGCAAGCAGGGTTTGGCCTATGGCAATATTGCTAAGTTTTCTAAAGATTCTTGGTCACTGGCATCTGACAATAAGATATGACCAGTAAAAAGTTAAAAATGCTTTCTTCATCATAAACAAGCCTATAAGATATTTGTTTGTTAAAATGCCATCACTGATGGAAAATTTAGGTTTATGTAAAGTGTTGGAAACATACAGCTGGTAATTAGTATCACAGTAATTAGAATCCCTGCTTTAACCAATGAATTTTCAATTTCCATATGTTCAAAAAAGCATTTTTTTCCTTCTACTACGGATTCTAATTCTGTTCAGATAATAAAATACTACTATCATCAGCTTTTTTGGCTTTACTTTCCTCAACTTCTAGACTTACTTTATTGTCTTGGAAGAGGTATCATTTTCCAACCTGAGAAATAGACTACCGAAACTGACACATAGCATCCCTCTCTGGCTAATCATAATCATTGCTTGATTGAATCATCTCTAATTTGTTTCAAGGTATAAACACATTCATAAATGTAAAACTTTGAAATAGTTCTAGTTAAATCAATTAGCCTTTATTTTCATTAGCCATTTGTGCTGCCATTCAAAAATATTAGCTTTTCTGAAGGTTTTCACGTGCTTCATCCATGCCTGGGAGAGACAAGCTTTAGCAGTGGGCTGGTATTCAGACATTATTGCCACCCAAATGCTGGTCTTTGATAATGCAAGCAGTTGAATTGTGCAACCTGGAAAAACCCTGGTCAGGGAGGAGAGGGGGAGAGAGAGAGAGATTTAGGTCTTCACCCAAGCATGGTGATGACGGAGAAGCCAGGAGTCTAGAATGGACGTACTTTCTGTACCATGCAGGGGTAATACTGATTCAATTGCCCTGTGACAGATACAAAACATAAGGGTAACAAGAGCAGGGCTTTGGAGCAGAGCCCGGAGCTGGAGCGCGGAGCAGCTCCAGAGCAGTGGAGCTGCAGGTTTTTGCCTGGAGCTGGAGCTGGAGTGGAGCTGGAGCACAGCTCCAAAGCCCTGAACAAGAGGCTCAGAAACAAAATGATATAAGCTAATGCTTAAAAAAAATGACACCAAGAATTGCAAGACTTTAGGAAAAAGTGGAATGTGGGTAATTAATGCATGGAATGAACCACCAAAGGCAGGCCTTGCTTTCTACTCAAGAACATATTTTTAAAGAGAAGAGGTTACATATGCAGTTGTAGAATAGAAACATTAGGGGGTACAAATCCAAGATAGACTGAGGTAAGCCACCAAGAGTCCCTGTAACACTGACTGTCACTACTTTAATGACCGAGCTAGTGTGTATGGAATCAGGATTATTCAAGCAAATTACATGCTGTCAGAAGGTATTTTAATGCAGGGTCTTCTACAGTCTCTCTCTCTCTCTCACAGCCTGTTACAAGCCTGATATATCAGTGGTGTACATATGCAGCAGGAAAGTCATTTTATCCCCACTATTTTTATTCAGAGTAGCAATGGTGAGCAGCAGGGGAGGATACAAAATAATTGTTGCTTTTCAGTATGTTCTCAGGTTATAATGGGAGAAAATAGCTAATGGTTACTGTTCTGTTTCTTTTAATTGGTGAATTGGATTTTATTCTGGACTTTACAGGATATTTACTTAGATGCTGTGTTTTTGGAGTAATTTTAAATTGGGCATAACAACATGTATAGCTGTGGTAAAATAGACGTTTTAATTGACAGACACTGTATCACAGATTGAATCCATGCCGGTATCTGACCTAATACTTTTGTGGGACAATGAGAAATTGCCTGGGAATTAGAAAATTGTGGTTCTTGTTTGGAGTCCCAGAAATTACCCACTGGGATTGTTTGGTTGTTTTGTGACATCACTATGATACATTAAAACACATACTTTGGTCTTTATCACTTAGCTTGTATTTTTAGCAACTAACCAGTTAGTCTGAAACTCACAAGTAGGAATTAAACTATGTTCTCTATGTTGCTAAGAGAGGAAAAGCAAAAGTATCTGATGTGTGAACACACGATAGGTTGCCATTGGACTAAAGAAGTCTATAATTTGTTTTATTTTGTGATGAAAGAAGTCCAGTAAAAATAGTTCAGGATTCAAGGCTCATTAACACACCATCATAGTGTGTATTGGGGATTGAGAACAAGGAGAGCAAACCGTGCTTCCTAAATGTGTTACATTATAATTTTAAAAGTCGTAAAATTAATATACTTTGGACTGTTTCGTAAGTATAACGGGATTGATGCTGTTCCTACGCAAATCAGTGACAAAGCTCCCATTTAATTTGATTATGCAGGAACAAACCCAAAGAGAAATTCAGTTTTCTGTTCATGCAGGATCAGCACTAATCAGAGCTCCAATTTTGTGCTCAGGCAAATAAAAGGCTGCAATGCTAATTTCTGAAATTCTAGTTGTTTCAGTACTATTGAATCTGATTTTCTCTGGCCTATAAAATCTTTTATTTCAGTCATTCTCAGAATGCCTTCTGGAAGTGGATATCTTTTTAAACTATTGATTGTAAAAATGTCACATTGCCCTTATTCATTTCAGTTAAGGTGGTAGCTATATAGTGGGCCTATAATCACATTTGATTTGATCTGAGAATCCTTTACATTTCTAGCCCTCGTAAAGAAAATCCTTTTGGTGCATTTTCCTGCACAAAACTGATTACTTATAAAAACATGCAATTGTAACTTCTTTTCTCATTTTGACCAATTTATCAGGTAGGGAACCGACATTTATGATTGTCAAAACCTCTCATTTGTTATTTATTGCCTGCCTGCCATAAGATTTTAAAACATGGACTGAGCTTTTTCTATTGCTGACTGAACAGAATTTTGTTTAATCATTTTCAAATGAAATTTAAAATCAATTTGCAAAGCTTAATAGGTTGAATTTATGAAATGGGAAGTTAATATTATCTTTTTTTGCCTTACAGTTGCATTCAGGTGTAAAAAAACCCATCAATATAAAGTTAGAATTTAGAAAATAATAGAGTTTTCTTGAAAGTGTTTCTTGAAGTTAAATAAAAAGGTATTTTTAGAAAACTCAGAAAATACTAAGTTGTAACCTAATACTTTCAAAAGAATATATTTTAAAAAGTCCATTCACATTGAAGATGCTTTCATGTGAGCATTGCTTTAATTGACCATTAGTCCACTCAGAATGATTTCACTTGTAAAAATGCAGGAAGAGGATGTTGGAAGGCCATTTTAAATATTGCTATAAATGCAAGTGTATGGGGTGATTGTAAATTCAGGTCTGACAATACAGCACCAAAAACCTTGCAGCCATTTACAAAATATATTTGTAGGATACAAAATAGCAGTTTATGATGCTAGTAACTTACATCACTGGGGTATTTTAATGGCCGTGTGACCCTTAGACTAAAGCAAGATATAGCTACCTAGAGGGAAATTATTGATTTCCAACTATATTTTGCTACTGTCAGACTCTGAAAAGAAGAAAGTACTTCACACCAACTCTACCCCAGAAAATGGGAAGACCTATAGAATAGAAAAACCTGTGGAATATTGATATGGTGTATTAGGCAGTTTTATGTACCCCATCACTACCTTGAAACAAAATAGACTAATTTTATAGACCAGTAATAACAGTTTTCATTATATTATATTGTATAGTATTGCAATATAGTATCTTTGTAAGATCTAAAAATCATAGCAGGGGCCATTAGATCACCTGATCTGACCTCAAGTATATCATAGGCCACCAACACCACTCAGTACCCACACACCAAACACAGCAACTGAAAGTAATTCATTTATTTATTTGTTCTAACTAAAACTATAATTCCCGTAATGAATAATTTATTGTGCCATTACTTCCTGGAGAGCTGGACATGGAGGATTAAATTTATAGATGAAATTATAATTTATTTGTAATTCACCACCTAAATACTTTTTCCCCTCAAGTGTAAAAAGTTTACCTTTTAGTTTAAGTATTTTACTAGCTATAAAGCCTGTTCTCTGCTGCCATTTACAACATTATGGATTTTAACTGAATCATTGTGGTTATGGTAAGTGAACAACTCAGTTGTAATATTATCATGCGGTTCGACTCCCGTAGTTAGGTAGCAGAAAAAACAAATGATCTAACGCGGAGCAGAACCCAGTCCATCTGATAGCCAGTGACTGTATATTTTGTGGCCCACTGACTAGCTTGTATTTCTGTCAGTATGTTTTTTCTGAAAGTCTGAATGTTTTCTTCCTTCAGATGGAGTGTACTCGAACAGTCCTTGTTCAGAAAGAACCACTTCTGCTGTGAAATACTGTGAACATGAACTGCAGTCTAGGCAACCTTTTCCCTTTGATGTTTAATTATGATGATACGCTACACTGAATTTTGTGCACAGTAAATCCATGCCATGTTTCACTTTGAATGAACAAACAGAGGAGCAGGAGGAACCCTGGATCCACCCTTTTACCCTGCCATTTGCTAGTCAGAGTAGCTGGCTGGCTGTACAATAGTGAAGTAACCTACTCCTCTTCCAGATAAGAGGAGGAATTGTGACTCTTTGGTCTGCTCCTAAGGTAACTCATTACAGTGCTGCCCCTTCCTCAGATCAAGTTACAAGCTATTCATAAATGTACTGATGACTCTGTGAGGAGTATTGACTCGTAAACACACAGGTGTATGAAAGATGTTACCACAGTCAGAGGGAAAAGACTGCATAATTTACAACAAACATTCCAGTACTGCTTTGCTGTGACTTCATAAGTGTTTTCCAGGACTGCAGGATTGGAGAAGAAGTTTTTCATCCATGTTAAATTTTCATAATGGAATATTAGATCCCATAGTGTCAAAATGTAAGAGGATTTATAATAGAAAATATATTATAATAGAAAATATATATCGCTTCTTCTGGTCACTCTGGGTAAGGTTGCAAAAGGTCTCAGTTTTAACCCCCTGTCATTTTTTTATGAACTTCAGAAATCAGCTATTGAAGTTATTTTGCAATATTTTACCTTAGCCCCAAAATAAATTATTTGACGCATTTTAAAAAATTCTAACCATACTTTTACGATCTGGCTGCAGGAAAAGCAACTGAAATTTGAACTTGCATGTGAATAGTCCATAATTAGTACTGCATTTGCAACTAAAACCGCAAACTAATAATGAATCACTTCTAAGCATGCTCATTATCACTGCTAAGATTTTAGGAGAGCTTAGTGAAGCCTGGTTTTGTGACATCACTGAATACTTTCCCTAACCAGCATGAGAGGAGCAGGGGCTGCAGCTGGGATAACTTGCATGAGCAAGACTACATTTGTCTTATTGGAGCACACAGAATAAAATGCTCCAGAAAATTAAGTTACATTTTTCATCTCACCTCAGCTCCCATGACAGATCACTGAAGCAACCTCAGTTAGAATGTAACACAGGGCTTTAGAGATCAATATTCACATTGTGAGTTTCAAATTGCACTCAGCTGGCAATAGGAAGCAAATGAAGCCATTGCAAAATTGCTGTAAAACTCCAGCAATAAGTTCACTAGGTCATGCACCAGGAGTCCACTGTACTATCAGAAATACATTTTGCCCTTTTGTGCCAGCTGTTGCCTCCAATCTTCACCAAAAACCATGTGAAATAAATGGCTTTTGCAGCATGCCTGAAAAGGCATCGAATTTGGGCTATTTCAAACTAAGGGGTCCTGCTAGCTTGTTGCTTTATATTGGGCTTTGGTCTTAGCTAGTGAAGAAAAGCATGAAGGCTGAGGTCCATGAGATGAGGATCTATAAATCCTTTCTCTGCCTTAATTGGGCCTATAGGGAAGAATATTAACCTGTATGAGTAAGAGCCCCATGGAAAAGCCGGGGTATGTTTTACATTCTGATGTTGCATACCTCTAACATTTTGATTGATAAGATATCCTGGGTCAGTGGTTCTCAACCAGAGTACATGGACCCCTGGGAGTAGGCAAACGTCTGCCAGGGGATACCTCAACTCATCTAGATATTTTGCCTAGTTTACAACAGGCTACATAAAAAGCACTAGCAAAGTCAGTACAAAGTAAAATTTCATACAGACAATGACTTGTTTATACTGTTCTATATACTATACACTGAAATGTAAGTGGAATATTTATATTCCAATCAATTTCTTTTATAATGATATGGTAAAAATGAGAACATAAGCAATTTTTCAGTAATAGTGCACTGTGACACTTTTGTATTTTTATGTCTGATTTTGTAAGCAAGTAGTTTTTAAGTGAGCTGAAACTGGGGTTAACCAAGACAAATCAAACTCCTGAAAGGGGTATAGTAGTCTGGAAAGGTTGAAAGCAACTGTCCTAGGTGATCAGATACTTGGAGCTGATCCTGCAACATCTTTTAAGAGTTAAAGATTATTCTGCATGTTTAAAATATGTTTGTTCGTGTCTGTTAAAAATCTTTGCACATACAGAGCAATTGTGTGGTATTCTCTCTTTGAATGCAACAGAGAGCTACTTAAACTACTTAAAGTTCAAGATTTAAATACAACAGCTCTACATTTGATTTGTGTGCAATGATTTCTGTTAAGTCCAAAAACGATAACTCATCTCTGTGCTTTGGCAAAGAGCACGGTTGATGTGAAAAAAGCAGAGTGAAATAATAATGAGGTACAATTTGTCCTAATATCTTGGTTATCTCTAGGAATGTAAAGTACCCCTTGAAGTCAATGGGGTTTTACCAGAGTAGAAGGGTTCTGCCATATTTGGTCCTCGGTAAGAACAGGCAATATAGTCAGTTAAATAGAAAGTTTTTTCAGGATGTTTTCTTATCAGTCTATTTCATCTTACATTTGAAACACGACTTTCCTGCTAACACATGAGGATTCTAAAAGTTATTGCTGCTCTTTCTGTGTTAGACTCTTTAATGGCTCTGTCTGTGGGGAAGATTGTGCCATTTATATCATGGTCCTTATTAGGGTAGGCTTGCCAGGCGTCCGGTTTTTGATCGGAATGCCTGGTTGAAAAGGGACCCTGGCAGCTCCAGTCAGCACTGCTGACCGGGCCATTAAAAGTCCAGTCAGTGGTGCAGCAGGGCTAACGCAGGCAGACACCCTGCCTGCCATGGCTCTGTGTGACTCCCGGAAGCAGCGGCATGTCCCCTCTCTGGCTCCTAGGCACAGGGACAGCCAGGGGGCTCTGCTTGCTGCCCCCTACCCCAAGCACTGGCTGCACAGCTCCCATTGGCCAGGAAGTGGAGCTGGAGGGGGGACATGCTGCTGCTTCCGGGAGCCACCTGAGATAAGCACTGCCCACAGCCTGCATCCCTCACCCCCTCCCGCCCAGATCACCCTCCTGCACCTGAAATCCCTCATCCCCAGCCCCACCCCAGACCTGCACCCCCAGTTGGAGCCCTCATCACCACCCTGCATCTCAACCCCCTGCCCCAGCCCAAAGCCTCCTCCTGCATCCCAAATCCCTCATCCCCAGCCCCACTCCAGAGCCCAACCCCCCCAGCTGGAACACTCAGCCTCTCATGCATTCCAACCCACTGTGTCAGCCCAAAACCCCCTCCTGCACCCTGAACTCCTCATTTCTGGCTCCACCCCAGAGCCCACACCCTCTCCCGTACCCCAACCCTCTGAGTCAGCCTGGTGAATATGAGCGAGTGAGTAAGGGTGGGGGAGAGTGAGTGACAGAGAGGGGGGTGAATGGGGTCAGTGGGGGCAGAGCCTCAGAAAAGGGGTGGGGCTTCGGATGAGGGGTGGGGCAGGGTGTTCGGTTTTGTGCGAGTAGAAAGTTGGCAACCCTAGATTAGGGGAATGCAGAATCACACTGCTCCAGAGGGAACACTCAGCAATTGTGCCTGCCTGAGACATAATCTTCCCAAATGGACTTCTAGTGCACTGGTAATCTCCTCACTCTGTTCAATCCATGCAGATTGCTCCCAAGGGTATGCCAGCCCCACTCCGCAGAGCAGTGCAGGGGATATTGAAGTAAACATGAGGATTTAGTTAATGTGCAATCCACTACATAAAGATGTATTTTTCTAATGTCCAAAAGCATTGTTATTTTATAGGTGAATAATAAACCAGCTGTGTGATCAGACTTAAAGGACCTGAGGGGAAGAAAGACAAGACATCTGCACAGAGGTTTTGTTTGTGTTTGTGTACTTATATTTACATATGCAAGTATCATAAATGTGCATACCAGTTTGATATCTGTGCATGTTAATGGCTGCCTGGGCACTGAAGTAGCTATTTATATGAAAAAATACCCAATTTACATATTCTATTGTGGTAATTGGGCACAAAAACGTAGGGGTACAAGTGGGCCTCTAGCTTCTTGGCCTTAAATCTTTCTTCATGTGTAATGCATTAAAGTATTACCAAGATATCTTGAAAATTCACACTGTGCTACTCCTTTCTCTGTCATCTCAATTGTTGGTGATTCCACCCATCCTTTGACAGATGACTGCTGTGTTGGACAAGTACTGAACCATGTCTCCTGAATTGCAGATTCTTGGAAACGGACTGGATTTCAACCTGGCTACAGAAGACGTGGGCACAGTACCAGAGAAAATGAACTGTGATTCAAAGATATCGCAGCGGAGGGTGACTGAGCAGATTATTACATGTATAAAAGGCACAAGTGCCTCACACAGGGTGGCACACTGACAATCCTAATCAAGCTCTGAGAACCATTAGTAACAGCTCAGACTTAAAAGATCTTTTATTTTTATAAAAGAATGTGTTGTATTGAAAACTGTGTTAAAATTATAAACCATCAGTCAGGATCAAAGCCAGCAGCTGATCCAGTCTAATCTAACAAGTGCAGCTGGCCTATAGTAGGCTGCCTGATTGGCTACGCCATCTGAAGCCCAGCAGCAACAGTGGTTTGGTGGCTACCCAAAGCATTTGCCCACAGTTGTGATAGTTCCTTTGGCTGCTTGTTGCCAGCCTTGCCCTGCCTTGTTCCACTCCTAATGCTGCCTTGCCTCACCCCAGATAGCCCAGCTCTGACCGTTAGCTTCGATTCCTCACTCCGGTTCTCACCCTTGGCTCTGGCATCTAGCCTCAACTCAGATGCTCCTGCTCACCCTCTGACCTCCACTGGGCATGACCGCCCATGTCCCAGTCTCTGACACTATCACTTTAAATGCCAAAGGGGTTCCAGGTTAGCCAGCTCTGAAAAACGTATGAGCTTGGGCCCTTTTTCTAACTTCCATGTGTGTACATGCTGCCAACATAACAAAGAACAACCAAATTTAACAGCCCTTCCATTGCTCTTCATGCTAGTAATATGGCTACCAATTGAAAAAAAACCCACATGTGTATTACAGACGCTGCAGAATAAAGCTTGCTGTGCATGTACTGTAATAATAAAAATGAGATGGTAAAGGTATATGAAGTGGACTATTTGGACTTACTGCTTAAACAAGGCATCTTTTATGTAGTTAACTAACCAGATATAATTCTATTTCTTAACCAGTGATTCTCACACTGTTCAACACTAGATGCCTGTCTCTGAAAAAGAAGAAAGGAAATCTTTGTTTTGCACATGCTCCCCAAACCGTAGTTTGAAAGCTGGAAAAAACAAAGCCCCTAGAGAGCAAGACCATAGGTGAGGATGTTATAGAAAGAAGGGAAGATTCAGCCCCCAGTTAATACTTAACAAGCCATATTTTGTCTTGTTTAAGCTAACACTCTTTCCATCTTCATGAACAGTCAATATTTTCAAGTAATTTTTATGGTCATCAGAAGCTTCTCAATCTCTCATATTGATTTATGTACCTACTTCTTCATCAGGATACAGTCCTTTGAAAACAAAGGCAATATATCATCTCAGGTTATAAATCCTGTTAAACTTCATTCAGGGATTCAGAAATAATACTCTGATTTTTCATTACGTTAACCTATACTTAACATCTAATACTGATGTGTACACTCTGATCACTTTAACTCCCACTAAAGGACTATTCTGTAGAGCTTTTATAAATGGTTGAGGCTTAAGCTTCTAATCTTCACATTTAAATTACACCACTGTATCTTTAGCACATAACTTCAGCAAAGTTACTCTGACTTTACACCAGGGTAACTGAGAGCAGAATGTAGTAGACCGAGGTTTGTGAAGCTACACAGTTGCTTCCTGCTGTTTATATATAAACTGCTATAGAAACTAAAGAGGCTTATAGTTAATAAAGGGAATTTATATACATTTCACCTGTCTGGAAAAATTATTTTTGTGCCTGATTTCTATTTTTTCCTCTAGGTACAACTAGGTACAAATTTGCTTAGGTAGCAATATTATTCTTATTTTGTTCCTGTTAATGGTTCCCAATCAGGGTCAGAACCCTATTGTGCTAAATGTCATACAGAGAGAGTAAAAATAAAGTCTCAAGCCAGAAAACTTCACCTGGAATCATTTCTTCAGACCAGATTCACATTCCGAACATTCTAAATAATATGAAAAAATTTAAAGAATCAGTGGAAAAATTATGCTTGTTTTAAAATAAGTTGTTAAGCTCAGAAACTTAGTTTTAGTGCTTTCAGTCCAACTTTGCTAAAAAGATACAGGCTTCTTGATTTTTTTTTTCATATAAACTTATTAGACAGTAAATTTAGACTCTATCTTTTTTTATTCCATAGCCACTTAAAGCCTAACAATGCTATAAATTACAGACTGGGTATCTAATCCAAAAGTTTTTTTCTCTTCTAATACTTGCCATGTTGAGTTACAGAGTGGGTGGAATGTTATAATGCCACTCATCTCTGCTTTCTATAGAGCTACATGCCATTGGAGCATAGCTCATTTTTATAGATTTTTCTTTTATTGTGTACATCTGGGGTGATATGACAATATAATACTGCATACTGTAACTCAAAATGTGAAGCATCAGGGAAAAAAATAAATAAGCAGTCAAATGTCCCTGTTAGTTCCAGTTTCAAGGCTAACTTAATGCAGCAATTGGCACAAATAAAGGATGATTGACATAGTTATAATTAATTCTAGAGATTGTTAAAAAAATGTACTCTTTTCCATTTCAGGGGCGTGATTCCTATTTTCAAGTAGACTCCAGGCAAGGGTTATTTCCTTACGGGTGGATTTAAATAGACTTACTCACATTTAAAGATGGTGAAAATTTTCAGACAGAAGGGTTTGCTGTCAGAAAATACCATTTTTTTCAAAACTGAAACTTTCCAATGGAATGTGTTGATTCTGAGAAAATTTCATTTAAAAGAAATCCAAACAAGGCATTTTGGTAGGGTTGAAACAGAACAGAGAATTTCAATCTTTTGCGTTGTAATTACTTTGTTTTGGAATAATATGTTATAACAGACAGTAAAATAAAAAGTCAAAATCTGAATGAAACATTTGATTTTATCCAATTTGAATGTTTGACCCAAGACATTTTTTTTCCGAAAATTGCATTTCGCTGGACATTTTAAATCGTTTTCCTTACAGCTTAGAACTAAAACAAATTTCAAAATTGCAAAGTGTCTTACCATATGGCCTCACCTCTGATGTAAATGTGGTAACAATTGTCAAAAGCCTCATCCCTACTGGGTAGTTGTAGGGATTATAGCACCAGTTCAGGCACCTGGAATTGCTTCTAAACATGATGTTTCCATGCATCAAGTGCTAATCATAAGGTACAAGCTTTTAATGTCCTGGTACAACTGTAGTTCTGAGCAAGGCTGAACTGATGCCATGCTAAATGTAGATGGGAGGTACAGTTAAATGGGCTCAATTGGTCCTTCAAGCACAATATCACAGTCCTGTGAGACACTCAGCACTCTCCACTGCTTCAGTAAAAAAAGAAGGAATTCAGCACCTCACAGGACCATTCCTCTGTAATCAAACAGGGAGGGTGTTTTTTCTCCCACTCTTCTAGTGTTATATATTTAATGACCCCATTAACAGAGCATTTTCAGCTGTAAGTAAGTTTAACAGTATGGAAACATTTGGGGACGTTCTAACCCAGAACTGAGAGCACTGGTTTCAGGTTTCAGAGTGGTAGCCATGTTAGTCTGGTGGTGTCCGGTTTGCAAATTAATTTCAGTTCTGCCGGTTCACATTGGAATCTGTTTTTGAAGTTTTTTGTTGACAAATTGCCACTTTTAGGCTTGTTATTGTGTGACCAGGGAGACTGAAGTGTTCTCCTACTGATTTTTGAATGTTATGATTCCTGATGTCAGATTTGTGTCCATTTATTCTTTTGCGTAGAGACTGTCCGGTTTGGCCACCGTACATGGCAGAGGGGCATTGCTGGCACATGATGGCAACAACAGACCTAAAAGTGGCAATTCTTCAACAAAAAAACTGTCTCGTTAGACTGACCTCACACTTGGTAAGGCAACTCACATCTTTTCATGTATTTATACCTGCTCCTATATTTTCCACTCCATGCATTTGATGAAGTCGGTTCTAGCCCATGAAAGCTTATGCCCTAATAAATTTGTCAGTCTCTAAGGTGCCACAAGGACTCCTCATTGTGAGAGCACTGCGGAGTTCTAACAGCCCTACACAGATGTTCAAATAATGACTAATGACAGACCCTCTACCTAGCATTTCTAAAAGCTAATTTAAAAACCCTGCTGCTTCCTTTAAAATAAGGGGTGGGAGTGGGCCAATCAATTACAATGGACTGTTGTTGTGTGTGACCAGGGTACACCAGGGTAGGAAGCAGTCAAACAACAATGGGAATCAGCAGCAATTTAAAAGCTCCACAGAAGCCCGTGGATGTTAGAGCTTTGCAGGATGGATCCTATGGACTGCTGTGATTTAGATATTTACTTTTATACATGTTATAACACATCCAAATTAAGAGAACTGAAAAAAATGTTTAGAAGAGTTTTTAACTTATTTTTATGAGAAGTAATTATTTTTGAACACCCAAAATGTACTAGGTCCCTCACAAAACAAGTAAAGACACAGACCCAATCCCAAAGAGCAAACAATAAAGATTGGAGACAACACAGCAAGTGAAGGTCATAACCATCCCCTCTTTTGGATCCTTACATGAATCTTCTGTTGCCTCTTCAGATGGAGCAATATTCTCTCCAGTTCACAGTTTTATTTTACCTATAAAGTATACTTTTTTGAACAAACAGTGTTTGCCACTAGGTTCTGGGAGAACACTATTAATGGGAGCATTACAACATTTGAAACTATTATTCTCATTGGGCTTATCCATAATCAGAGCAGAAAGAGTTGGTCCACTCAGCCTGAAAAATTCCAGAAACAAAAGCTGCACTAAACATGCTAGTGGAAAAGATTATCAACACATAGACACTGCAGTTGTGCTTATTGGAGGTTCTTTCTATTTAGTGCTATATTCCAGAGGAAAGGGAGGGAAAGACATAAGGACATTACCCAAAGCCTTTGGGGATTTCCAAAGTGGAGAGGGGTCAGGTTTTATTAATTATAAGGAGTTTCATTTTGGATGACTTACATATTTTGTAAGGTAACATCATTCATTTTAAAATATATGTAGTGAAGTAGAAAAATCACTACATCCCAGCCAGCCCAAATATCATGCATCCTATGGTATTAAGGGAATTCACTGAACTTAGTGAGCCATTGAGATTTTTGAAAAATCATTGTCAAGGAAGGCACCAGTACAGGGGAACATCAATTCAAAGTAAGGGAAAAAAGGTGATACTGATAGAAGTTAAACTGGTTGGGAGTCACTATTTCTACTAAACTATTGGAACAAACATTAAGAGAAAAATAATTAAATATATAGGGAGGAAAACAGACCATGCTAGTTGAAGACAAGGATTCAACAAGAATACAACACTAACACTTTGAGAGTTCAGAGAAATCACAAAAATGCTGAAGGGGCTGACTTAAGAAAGATTAAAAGAACTAAAGAGAGCTAAGAGACAATTACATTTGGGGACATAATAGTCTACAGATCTGGTAAAAGCTATGAAATCTTGGCCCCATTAAAGAAAATGAAAATTTTACTTTGGACTTCATTGGAGCCAGAAGCCTTGATTTTCACCCCAAGAAAGTGGAGGATTTCATGATATGGTACAAGTAGGAATAAAAGAAGGAAATTTTAAAAGGTGATATTTATACTGAATGGGAGAAAAGTCTTATAGTAAGATTTCTGAGGCTATAGAAAAGCATCTGAAGGGACATGGTAGGTATCCTGACTTTTGGGACACCAAAAGCTTGACTTGCTAGAACACTAAAAGATACGTAAAGTAGAGAAAAATCCTGCCTGAGCAAAGAGACAAAATGGATGATTAGCTTCCATCTCTCACTTGTTTGAGCTTTTAGAGTTTTCTCTGGCACCAGCTGTTGGACTATTGCTTTCCACTTTCAGAATTACTTTGAGAGTAAGTGCCGTGAACTATTTCTATGTAAGATAGGGACTCAGCTTTCCTGCTACTTTCCAATCCAGGCACTTCCAGGCCCTCATTGTCCGAGTTCTGAACTGCTCCTAAGATGACTGATAATTGAATTATAATGTGGAAAAATATTCATTATGAGACCAACTAGGGAACATATTTTCATCAATAACCTCTCAACTTGCAGGTCTGATTTATGCATATATACTTCTGTGGGTGCAAGTCAGATAATTAGGAGCCAGATATCCAATTTGGGGGTATAAATGTGGATCTTCAGCATGCAACATTTAGGGATTCAACTAAGGTTAACTGAAAACATGACCCCATCTTGAAACCACTTAAATTTTTACCTGGAACCTCTATCATATTTGAACCCAAGTATGAAAATATAATGTATTAGCCAATTACCTTTGCTGAGCTTGAACAAAGGCCCATTTGGTACTGTATTAACTTGAGTCCATACGGGTTGTCAGCATAAAATAAGTTAGAGCAGAAGGAAGAAGGGGTTTGAAGAACTCATTGAGCATCTGGGGAAAACGAGCTGAAAGAATATTGTAAAACCCTCAACTTCGTCAATGGAAATTAGTGATTAGTAATTTTTCCTGAAGATGATGTGAAGCTGTAAACTGAAATAGTGAGCTGAGAACAAATTTAGTTTGTGGTTTAAGATAGTTTGTGTGTTAATCCTTAGACTGCAAGCACTTGCTCGACTGCAAGCCAAATAAATACTTCAGCCGAAAGTATGTAAAAGGATCTCTTTTAAGGTATTTTTCAATCTTAATTACCTTGTTTTCATTGCTGTGGGAAAGTAAACACCCACATAGGTACAAATATCAAGTATTTAGGGAGTAAGCTGTCTGCTACTCTGTCTATCACTGCATACTATGTAACAATTTGAAGTCTGCCAAGGAAAGTAGCAGCACTGTGGAGCAAGTCTTCAAACGTGTAGCAGCAAGGAATTTCTTGAGGACTGTCAATTCTGAGCCAAAAGCAAGCAGTGTATTACAAAGGTGATAATAGGAACAACAAAAGGAGAAGATCCAAGTTTTAGAATAGGGTAAATTATTTAATGTGTTTTTAAGCTATTCTGTTCACTGTGTGGAGTTTCCTTGTCAGTAAGAACATCTCATCCACTTTTCTGTCTTGCTAAACCTTTTTCTCTGTTTAGATATTTATCTTCCGACTGTAAATCGACTTTCATCTGGCCCTTTGAGAGTGAGAAGCAAAAAATTCTTATTGTTATGGACAGCAATGGATTTAAGACAGATCCCTGTACATGGAATCCAAGCCCAATGGTTTGATGTGCACTTCAAAACTGAACTTTCTGCATCAGAAGGGCTTTGGTGCATGGCTCTGCCTAAAGCAGGGGTGAGCAAACTATGGCCTGGGGGCCACATCCGACCCTCCTGATGTTTTAATCTGGCCCTCAAGCTCCTGCCAGGAGTGGGGTCAGGGCTTGCTCCACTCCACATGGCTCCCGGAAGCAGCAGCATGTCCCCCCTCCGGCTCCTACACATAGGGGCAGCCAGGGGTCTCCGCGTGCTGCCCCCACCCCAAGAGCTGCCCCTGCAGCTCCCATTGACCAGGAACCATGGCCAATGGGAGCTGCAGGGGCAGTGCCTGTGGACAGGGCAGGGCGCAGAGCTGCATGGCCATGCCTCTGCATAGAAGCCAGAGGGGGGGACATGCCGCTGCTTCTGAGAGCTGCTTGAGGTAAGCACTGCCCAGAGCCTGCACTGTTAACTCCCTCCTGTGCCCCAACCCCCTGCCCCAGCCCTGATCCCTTCCCATCCTCCGAACCCCTTGGTCCCAGCCTGGAGCACCCTCCTGCACCCCCAACCCCTCATCCCCAGTCCCACCCCAGAGCAAGCACCTCCACCTGGAGCTTCATCTCCCGCCGCCCCCCCCCATCCCAACCCATGCCCCAGCCCAGAGCCCCCTCCTGTACCCTGAACTCCTCATTTCTGGCCACACCACAGAGCCTGCACCCCCAGCTGGAGCCCACACCCCAACCCCCAATTTTGTGAACATTCATGGCCCGCCATACAATTTCCATACCCATATATGGCCCTCAGGCCAAAAAGGTTGCCCACCCCTGGCCTAAAGGATATATGGAAGAAATTCCCCCAACCTTCTCTTTACGGGGTTGTCTCTAAGGGGTGATAGCAAGGAGGAAAAAATAAGCAGCTTTTCATACATGGCAAAACAATCCTTGCCTGGGTTGAAAAGTCATTAAGCATGAAATCAAAAGGGCTAGGTGCCTGAACACTACTGAAAATCCTATTAGGTAACTATATGCATCTGTAGTTGCTTAAGTACCCTTTAAAAAAATCTCCCCTCAGATACTGCAGGGATGGGAGCTATATATTTAACATGATCTAGTTATGTACTTGTAAGCTTTTCACAGTATTTTGTGATTTTTTTTCTCCTGTTTTGCATGGCTAATTAAGAACCCAGCAGTTGATTGTATTCCTCCTAAATAAACATGTCTATGAAAACAGAAAACAATACACACTTGTTCAACTAAAGTTCTAACTTGCCTTTGTGCTCAAATTAATTAGTCTGGTGACAGAGCTGGGAAGATGGGGAAAGGGAAGCATTTTAGAAGTTAGTGAAACTGGAAGTTTTTATCTCTAGTTCCTTGGAATTTTCTGTTTAAGTTCCTGATGCAGCATCATTTAAATGTGTGTCTATGTTTTAATTTCAAACAGCTAATTTATTTAGGTGCTTAAATATATTTTACCAAGTGAAAGACACACTAGGAGAACAACCTCGACCTCAACATATACATGCATGATGCTTATTTACAATCCATTTTCTTCACAATAAATTTCAACTATCATTCAAAAAAGTAGGGCAAGACATATTGGATCATATTCATCCCTGGCACAACTTCAGTAGGGTTGCACCAGGGGTGAATTGCTGTCATTGTGCGGACATCAGCTGTGACACATAAGAAAATATCAGGAACACTGCTGCCGTGATGGGGCACAAAATAATGAAAGGCAATGATTTGATTGGTTGAAGCATGAGATTTTTGGAAAGCAGGACTAAGGGGATAGCAACGAATCATGTAATATAAATTTTCCCAAAAGAAACATGAACTAGGAACTTAAAATTGTCTTAAAATTGCATGAGTATTGATTTAGCAATTCTTTCCTCCTTCAACAATATTAAGAGCAAACACTTGGATTTTTAAAGTAATTATACAATTGCAGGAAACAAAGGGTGGTTTCAAGATCTAGTTCAAGGTTGAGAGATTTTCAGAGTCAATTAAAGGGAATTACAGTTAATGGGAATTGGGCGTTCAGACCTTTTAGGCAACTTCAGGAAAAAAAAAACACCTCAGCCTAAGAATAATAGAGGCTATTATAAATAGTGAAGTTCCTGGAGAGACCAGTAAGGTTGTAAAAGGGTAATCAATGGAGTTACAAAAGGAACAATTCTGCCCAACATGCATACACCTAGCTAATACCAGGAGGAGTGGGCTCCCTGATCACATTAAAATGTAATGCAGGAGTGGACTGAGGATGTATAGTGTATTTCCATAAGATATATCCATCTCTTTCTCACCTCCCAGTATAAATACTATGCACTTTGAAGCACTGCTCATATTTTAAAGAATTATATTACCCTGAACAAATTAAGCCTCAGAATACCTACTCTACTCGACACATTTTTTCCTTTTCCCTCTTGTTTTCAGAAATGGCCTAGTGCAAGATGGGGCTCATTACAGTTTGTACTATGGCAAGCCAATAAAAAGTAGCAGATGGCACATTAGGAACTAGTAATTAAGTTGGTATCCAAAGTACATAAAGCTACAACTCCCGTTTTGATCTGCTCGTCAATCAGGTGCTGAGGCAGTGAAAGCAAGACAAGGATTTAAACACAAAATATGCCTCATGGACACAAAAGACTTTATGCTCCGAAACGTGCACTATGCTATTTAATGTCATATTAATTGCTGTGTTAAATGCAATGAAATCCATGTAAAAAGAAAATAATTCACTAGAATTAGGTCACCCTTATGAAAGGTCCTACTACTAATTTAAATTCTATAACCCTTGACATGGTTACAACATGTAAACAAGACTTAATTGAGTTCCTTTATCTCAGCTAAGGCCTTGAGTTTTAAGCCAGTAACTGAGACAAAATATACTACGAACTTTTAACTGTGTTGCAACTGTGTCAGCAGATAACAGTGGCAATTGGTTCTGTTACACTTACACTTGTATAGATACGGCTTACCATCTGTTCATCACAAGAAGCTATGTAGCTACTCAGAGGCCTCTGCAAATGGGAAATTCCAGCTTCTTGACAATGTATCTATAATGTATCTGAGATTCCAGGGTCTGGGCTCTGGAAAATATACAGTGCAGTGCTGAATTATCTTTCCCAGAGAACATTAAATAGGCTGCAGTTGGGATTGTGTGTCCCCTACCCACATTGGCCTATTCCTTCCACATCTGCTCACCCAGTCTTCACTCCCACTCCTTGCACAGAGCCTGGACCTATAATATGCATTGTTGGGGTCCAGCAGGAGGTAAGAATGGTTGTCACGCAGGGTCATCCATGCATAGAGGGGAATCTTCTTGTGCATGCCTAGGGGAAGATCTGCAGCAATGTGTGGCAAGAGGGGGTTGGACTAGATGATCTCCTGAGGTCTCTTCCACCCCTAATCTCCTATGATTCTATGATTCTAAGAGGCAGTGGAAAATGTAGGAAAATAGCTGCTGATGAAGTACAAAAATTTTAATTGAAGAGAATGTTGTGATATTCAGAGCTGACTTAACTCTTCTAATCTCCACAGTTGGGGCTTCCAAGGATGGTATCTTATGCAAGCAACGACCTTCACAGAATTGCAGGATCTGTTTTACATTAGGACAGAGTGCCCATGCAAAAATCTCACCATTTTGCAATTCACTGACCTTCCCCCATTTGTCTTTTACATTGTGGCAGAATATTACAATACCAGATGCAGGGCTGGATCCTATCAGGCACTGAGCGCTCTGCAGCACATACTTGATTTTCAGGATGAAGCCCATAATTCCTTATTCCAAACAATGAAAATCAAAATTAATTCCATGATTCTGGGTGTGGATTGCACTCTCAGCAAATTTGCGGATGATACTAAACTGGGAGGAGTGGTAGATACGCTGGAGGGGAGGGATAGGATACAGAAGGACCTAGACAAATTGGAGGATTGGGCCAAAAGAAATCAGATGAGGTTCAATAAGGATAAGTGCAGAGTCCTGCACTTAGGATGGAAGAATCCAATGCACCGCTACAGACTAGGGACCGAATGGCTAGGCAGCAGTTCTGCGGAAAAGGACCTAGGGGTGACAGTGGACGAGAAGCTGGATATGAGACAGCAGTGTGCCCTTGTTGCCAAGAAGGCCAATGGCATTTTGGGATGTATAAGTAGGGGCAAAGCGAGCAGATCGAGGGACGTGATCGTTCCCCTCTATACGACATTGGTGAGGCCTCATCTGGAGTACTGTGTCCAATTTTGGGCCCCACACTACAAGAAGGATGTGGATAAACTGGAGAGAGTCCAGCGAAGGGCAACAAAAATGATTAGGGGTCTAGAACACATGACTTATTAGGAGAGGCTGAGGGAGCTGGGATTGTTTAGCCTGCAGAAGAGAAGAATGAGGGGGGATTTGATAGCTGCTTTCAACTACCTGAAAGGGGGTTCCAAAGAGGATGGCTCTAGACTGTTCTCAATGGTAGCAGATGACAGAACGAGGAGTAATGGTCTCAAGTTGCAGTGGGGGAGGTTTAGATTGGATATTAGGAAAAACTTTTTCACTAAGAGGGTGGTGAAACACTGGAATGCGTTACCTAGGGAGGTGGTAGAATCTCCTTCCTTAGAGGTTTTTAAGGTCAGGCTTGACAAAGCCCTGGCTGGGATGATTTAACTGGGAATTGGTCCTGCTTCGAGCAGGGGGTTGGACTAGATGACCTTCAGGGGTCCCTTCCAACCCTGATATTCTATGATTCTATGATTCTGATGCTGTACTACTGAATAACATGACTGAGTTATCACTTGGTAAGTTATCTGCCTCCATAGTAGTATTCTATATTTTGTATAACAGTGTTCTCACAGTGATCATTTACTCATTCTCTTCGTACTTCATCACTCTCCTTTCCTGGAATAACTCCAGTTTATATATGTATTATCTTCATTAATCACAGGGGAACCTAGTAGAACTGTGGTAGAAGCAAATGCAGTATCTTAACAGATAGATGGGTGTGATCTTAAACGATTTATAAAATGCATTTTTCAGCTAAAATCTAAAATAACACAGCCACCTGATTAGTTCAAACAATATGTCTTGAAAACTGCCACACACTGATGTTACCAGCCATGTAGCTAATACAAGTAATGTGTTTAACTGCTAAAGGACAATGCAATACCTTGCTGCAATACCTTGCTGCAATACCTTTATGGACTATTTAGAAAGAACCCCTAAGAAAAGGGGGTTCTGCCCTAACACTGGAGAATAAGGGCCAGAACCTCAGATAGTATTAGTCAGTATAGATCCATTGAGGATTAGTCTTTAGTTAGGGTTGCCAACTTTCTACTCACACAAAACTGAACACCCTAGCGCTGTCCCTTCTCTGAGGCCATGTCACTTGCCCCACCCCTTCCCCAAGGCCCTGACCCTGCTCACTACATTCCCCCTCCCTCAGTGGCTCACTCTTCCCCACCCTCACTCACTTTCACTGGGCTGGGGCAAGGGGTAGGGGTGTGGGAGGGCTCTAACTGAGAGGTGCGGGCTCCAGGGTGGGGCCAGAAATGAGGGTTTCTGAAAAATAAAACACCCCAGCCTCTCTACCCATTTTAGGGAAAAAATAGTGTAGTTAAGAAATGATCAGGTATTATGCTAAAGAAAAATGTTTCCGCTTGCTTTTTCAATCATTGCTCAAACAATTTTTGTCAGCATTTCTTATCTCATCAGTCACATCCATGTCATTTAACAATCCCTCCTTTTTGGCCCCAGTGCATATAGCATAAGATAGGAGCAGAGAGGAATGCATCCAACAATTTAAAGTCTCTCTTTCTGCACCTTTCATTTTCCTAATGGCTGTCTCTGTAACATCTCTATTTTCTTTCCCTTCTATCATTAGCATGTAGTGTCTTGTATGTAAATCCCGTCTTATGCTTAGCTGTATTGCATGTGATTCATCACTTCTATATTACTTGTGCAATTGATTAATTAAAACGGAACGTGAAAGCATATTATCACGGTTAATTAGTCTAGTCATTAAGGGAGCCACAGTGATCCACAGAGATATTGGGAATTAGGACATTTTGAAATTTCTCACCACACTTGAGATAATGACACAAGAGACAACAGCACTGCACTTGTAGAAAGCAGTACAGCCCAGTTGTATGTGCAGGAAGAAAGGGGGGAAAGGGAGGGAGCCACGTAAATCATTATCCATTGGAAAAAATATTCTGTCAAGTTAACAATGAAAAAGCTACTGAAAGAACTATTGCCAGTAGTAGTTTATATTGATTTTACCCACCTATTACTTGAAGGCAGAAAAGAACCTCTCTTACTCCAAAAGCTAAAATTCTGTAGGTCTTACCTGAGAAGAGGCCTAAGCTATAAAACAAACATTTATATGAGTAGTCCCACTGACAGCAGAGACCTTCTTGAAGTTAACTGGACTTCTCAGATGACAAAGGGCTCAACTTGTACATTATAGCCCGGGAGTATAGCTTACCATACATTTTGAGCAAGATCTTCAGCTGCTGTAAACTGGCATAGCTCTATTGATTTCAGTGGAAATACTCCAGTTTACAAGAGTTGAGCACATCATCTACATTTTATTAGCCATTGTAAGTTGTTCCACAAATGTGTAAATAAGAAAATATGGTCCTGGTCCTGCACAACTATTGTGCACAAGTAGTGCCATGGACCCTTCCAAAATTGGTCGGTTTTTGCGCTTAATTCATGGGTAAACAACCTGTACTTGTCCCTTACTTTCAACCAAGGATTTTTTAAAAAGCACATGCAAATTAAAATAGGCAAAAAATACATAAATCAGAAACAAAAAAGTCTATATATTATACATGTGTGTGTCTTTGACCGTATATGTGTTGTATATTTTTAATGTGTATCAAAAATTAAGACTTACTAAACATGGAATCTTTTAGAATCTTTTCATCTACATAAATAAAATTTTTATGACAAATTGTCCTTACGTAAATATAATCATCATATGAACGGTATTGTATAAGTACTTTTAGTGTAGCCAATAAATGTGAAGTTACTTTTAATTGGAAACATTTATATGACTGTTTACTAATGTTTATTAATTAAAATATTCATCATTCATAAAATATTAATCATCCATGGTTGAAGTCTGTACCGTGCAATTGACTCAGTGCAGGTGGACCCCATGTCTCTATGCAGTGGGGCACTGTGAGGTCTCAGGGGGTCTGTCTATGCACAAAAAGTTGTAGAATCAGGGGCTAATATGCTGAAAAGAAGCTGAAAAAGTTATCCTGACCATTTGCAAGTAAATTCAAGTACCATGAAATTTATAAGTGAATTTATTTTAATGGGTGACCAGGGAGATAGTATCAAAACAGAATAAAAGAATAATTTAGAACCAGTAAAGAGTAAGCCATTAAATGTAATGTTAACACTGAATGTTACAGCAGAGAGAGTAATACATCCAGTTAGTGCTACACAAGAATATTCACACAAAAATATCTTCACATAAGATATTTTAATACTATTTTAGAGATTAGAAATCAGATTTTTTTTTAAATCCATTCAGATTCTTACTGACTGAACCCAGCATGTATACTGTATACAAATTAATGAAATTCAGTTTAAATGCGAATGTGAACTAAAGTGGAATAAATAATTGATTTTCTGTCATCCGAATCCTTGCACTTATCTCTAACATGTCTTTACGTGCCTGAATTTAGCTTTGTGTAAACAAAGGAATGACACTGAAGGGGCTTATGACAGTGTAAGTGATCCCAGTGAAATTCTGTGATAAATTCTTATAGGACTTGGTGGCGTATAGATTTTTCAAATTCACATCTACTTGTAGTGGAAAGTATATGTTCTTTTAATGACTTATGCACACAATGACTTATGCGTATAATATATAGCTCCCATATGTACCCATAGCACCAATGTATTCAAAGTCAGACATACTTATTCTTCCTATTAGGCGCAATAAATAGAGTGGGAATTTCTGTGCAAGTACAAGTTCTCTTATGCCTCTAACAGGATCTTATGGAAAACAAGATCTTGTTTCTTTTTTTCACCACGAAGGCAGACAATTTCAAAAAAGATTTTCAAAAAGGAAAAAAAGTTCCCTTCCCCCTGCAATTGGCCAGGGATCAGTCCGTGAAACCCACTGATCTCAAAATGGGTATCTACCAGAGACCAGGACCATCCATGGGAGCATAAAGCCCATGCCTTCCACTGACCACTGCTTTGCCTCCCTGAATGCTCTTTCACAGGGGAATTTATTGCTGAACCAGGGGGAGAACAAGCACAAGTTAATGCTAACAGTCAACTTTAATTTATGCTAGGAATTGCAGGGGGTTGACAAAAAGACCACAGATCTTGTCTACATTGTTTATTTTTATAAAATTGTTCACCATTACTACACCAATGCAGTTCTGCAGGTGGTAGCAATGGAGGACAACAGACTAGCAAATATAAAACAACAGCTACTGCTGCTGGCATTTGTACTATTATGTCAACTAGATATGCTCTGAGCAAAGTCAGACAACATGTCTACCAACACAGCTGCACCAGTTGTAGCAATGATGGTAAATTTTAGAAAAAAAGGATAGTGTAGACACCCTAGTAGAGGGCCGCTGTCAATCTATCATTTATAGCCTCATCTCCATAAAGCAGCCACTGAGGTGTCTTCAGAGAAACAGAAGAAAAGTGTTTGACCAGAAGCCATTCCTAGCCATTCCATGCAGCCACAGTCCATGACTTCCCCCTCCCCCGGGCAGTCATAACACTTTATAACCTAAATTGTATTGGCTTCCCTAACCCCTTTATGCCATTTCACATTGCAAGCTAATATCTAATTACACATCAAAAGACTGCATTAAAAGAACATTATTGAGGTTTCAAAGTCAAGCACTCAAAAATTAAGAAATGCAAGATGATAAGGTTGCCATTACCTGTGAATGGGGCTCAGCCAGTGGGATTCACAGATATTTGCTGACAGCAGGGGAATAGTGAGACTCAGGAATCTTGGGCTTGAGTCCAGGTTCTGGAGGGGAATGTGCTCTAGTGGGCACAGACTCTTCTGCCCCTTTTCTCCAAGATTGACAGTTTCTGCCCTGTCCTTTCCAACCTGTCCCTGTTCCAGTCCTCCCTCCACACACATCCCTGGCTCATCTCCCTAGTCCCTACTCTTCATGCTTCTTACCATAGTCCCAGTCTCTTTGCCCAAGAAATTTTAGTCTGACTGCCCCAGACTCCTTGCTCCAGTCTTCCCCACTATTCCCACATTCTTTGCCCAGCCAGCCCCAGTTCCCTCTCGTCTGGCTTCTCAACTGTTATGTCTCTTTCCTCCATCCTAGTCTCCAGTTCCAGGCTCCCTTCCACCCCAACTTCTAGTCCCAATTTCCCTCTCTTCCCACCCCTACCAGTCTCCAGTCCCAATTACTCCCCATCCCGCAACTAACATCCACTGCTTTGGCACTTATTCCCTCTACGGTCATATCAAGCAGTTTCCTCCTAGGCTCAGCAAGAGGATCACTGAAAGCACAAGAGAAACAGGCTCCCTGTTCTTATATCAGATGTCCAGCCATGACATGGCCAACAACAACCCAGAGCTGCGATTGCAGGGAAAGTCATGCTCTGCCCCAGGCCAGAGCATACCCAGCATGAATCAAATATTCTAGAAATGTAACTGCTAAAATCTAACAGGTCTCTACTGACCATGTGCATAGTGCCACTTTTCAAAGGGTTATAGCTTGGCCAACTTTATGCCGATTTGCACAAGGAACAGCAAGAGACACATCCCTGACACAAAGATCACTTCTCAGCCAAATTTCAAAGCACAAGGATGTTATAGCTTTTTAAAGAGGAGATGGCCAGAATTGAACATGAGGAAAAATTATATATTTTTCCCTAGTCTCATTCTCAGAAGCGGTGGAACTGCTTTGGCTGATTTTTCTTTTTTAATCAGACAAAATCTCCCCCCTCCACCCCTCTCCCCCACACACCTGACATGAGAAGTTTAAAACCAAATGGTTACATTTGGAAAAGTTATAAGGAAGTTAAAACATGATTTTATAATAGGAAATGTTGGGAAACTTTAATAATAGACTCAGATCTAGTAGATATTAAATGTCTTCCAATCATAGCTTACCAAGCACAGAAAATGTCTTGCATTAATGGTGGTAACAGTATGCCTTCCAAATACTCATAATGCTATCAAATTTAGCAAATATGTAGAGATACAGTTAGGATAACAACCTTTTTCTTTTCTATAGAATAGTAAATATATTAACTTTGGAAATGCCAAGGCAAACAAAAGCATTTAACCAACACTCCAATCACAACTATTTGCCTACTTTAATAATTGTATAATCAATTATTTGATTATAGCCCCCTTTTAATATACATAAAATAGTTTTTATTATCCAGGAGCCTAGCTTAATTACATTTAGGGCTTTGGCCCTATAGTTAATATGGTATCAACTCCGCCATCCCCAGAACAGACAGCCAACTGCGACCTGACATTGTTGTGACCAATGCAGAAAAAAAGAAGGTCCTCATGGTAGAGGTCACGGTGCCATTTGAAAATAGGTCACCTGCTTTCCACGAGGCCTGAGCATGGAAGGCGTTGAAGTACACCCTGCTGGCCGACACCCTGAGAGCCCAGGGCTACGAGGTCCAGATACATGCCCTGATCCTGGGAGCCCTGAGCGCATGGGACCCCCACAACGAGCCGGTATTGAGAGCGTGCGGATTTGGTCAACGTTACGCCCAGCTCATGAGACAGCTCATGGTGTCTGACACCATCAGGTGTTCCAGAGACATCTACATGGAACACATCACAGGATACCACCAGTACCAGGTCGAGAACCGAGAACGCCAATCAGGGAAATAACCCACTTCCTTCCCTTACGAACTGAGGGACATACCCCACCCATGTACTTATTCTCTACACCACTACTGACTTGGACTCTTAATACATTCCATTGGTGGCGTACCTGAGCCAACTTATCCACTGATGCTTTAAAAACTCCCACACCCCAATATGGATCTATGCTGGTTATGTGATATATATGTACCTCATGAACCTTGTAACTGATACTTGCATTCCCCCATAACCCAAGCCCAACACCAGATGTACAGTACCTTCCCTCTTAACTTGTATAAATTTGATTTTAAACATTAACTTTAATAAAAAGATTTAAATCTGTTATTTGGTGTCATGGAAACTCTGCCAAGTGGTCAAACAGACTGCTGAAGACCATTTGAGCAAGACTTTTGGGGGGGGGGGGGGAGGGATGAAGCTTTACAAATATGCAGATGGAAAAAAACGCTGCAGTGTTAGGGATACAACAAATGTCAATAGCCACAAAATTCAGGGCTGAGAGTGCAACATACTAAGAATATATTGCAGGCACAATGTCCTAACAGTACAAGCTATCTATAAATATTACTTAAATCTCATAAGTGTTTCTTAGCAGTAAACAATCTTTTCCACATCCAGGACTGACCACTAACTTTGTTGGTGTCATGAGTTGTCATGAGCCAGGATCCCTCCATATTCCACCTTCCTTACTTTTCCAATGTTAACTTGCAACCCACTTTCACGGAGCATTGACCGGTAATATTAATAATGACTTAATAATTTCTTAATGTCTGTAGGGAGAAGTTTACGAGGCATAATGTAAACACCCAACTTGGAATTTGGCCAGGATAGTAGCCTTAATGTTCTAACTCTTTGAAAAAGTACCATGGGTCCTCTACTTACTACAAACAGTCATGACCTCAGTTTTACATCTCTTCAGAAGAAGACATCGGCATTAGCATAGTGACCTTAAACACCATGCAGGGATATTAGTTCAATAATGACTTGACTTAGGAAGATTGATACCAACCAGCGTATCAACACCTATTCCTTCACTGCATACATATTCTTTGGAAGCCTCCCATTGAAGTACTGACCAAGCTGAACACTTGCTTAACTTGTGAGACATAATAGGATTATGACACAAAGTAGGATAGCTGAAGGCACCTCCCACATTCAAGCTGATCTCCCACCATTAGGGATTTTTCACTGACAGAAGGTATGAATTTTCTTTATTTATTCCAACTCAGGAGTTCTAGTTATATCTGCTTGTACCAACCTGAACACAAAGCAAAGTATTTCTTATCCCTATTTTTGTAGTTGCCCATTCGGTTTGTTATCTTCTCATTTGTATTGATAAATAATGACAACCTGATCTCTTTGTGGAGAGAGAGGCTTTCAGACAAAACTTATGCATAATGTTGGATTCATTGCATTCCATGGATCCTTGGTGAAACAGTCCAGAATAATGACTTTAAAAAAATTTTTAAGTGGGAGACTTGGAGAATGGGGGGCTAAGAAAAATCCATTTTAGAAAACCCTATGTGAACAGAACATTATAGCTTGCACTGTTAAACACATAACAGACTGGAATGCCAAAGTTTAGTGGCATGTGCAACAATCACTCATGTAAGTATGCATAGAGTCCATAAGTAGATGATCACATATTATTTCTCAAGTAACAACATGCAATTTTTTTTACAAACCTAGAAACATGGTTGTAATAGTACTATGTAATCTGCTGCCAATGCCGGACAAACAACCCGGGAAAAATACACTGCATGTCAGCAGTGCTGCATGATGAACAAAACCACACTGGGATTCATGGAGTACAGGTTTTACCCCAAGATTTCAAATATGCCAAAATCGTAACAATCTACAAGCATAAAGGGGACAGACACAATGGTGACAATTATCATGGCATTTCGCTCCTCTTCCTCGCTGGAAAGATCCTTGGTAAGCTGTTGCTGAAAAGGCCTCAGGTCATTGCAGATGATGTAACAGTCCCTGCATCCCAGTGTAGTTTTCATTTATCATGCAGCATTGCTGATATGATATTTACACAGCAAACTATTCTTATACTTTCAACATTCTACAGATTAATTGAAACAAAATCAAGTAATAGTGAAAAATTGCTGACATGTATAGGCCATCTGGGTTTGCAGCTAAGTTACATACATCGTTAACTGCCTCATGCTCTGCATTATGTCTAAGGAATATTTTTGACACTAAATGAAAAGAAAGTATAAAATACAGGAGGGCTGGAAAACTTGATACATATGTATCCCACTTAGTCACAGTATGTAACAATTCTCAACTCCATTTTATCAAGAAATTCAGAGCACCCACAATGAGCTAGAACTCTGAGGGAATATGTATAAGCAACTAGGGGCTTGGGAGGTCTAAGGCATTGATTTTAGGGTCTCAGGTAGCTGTATATCTCCACATCCCAAGGAAGGGTGGCAGACATGAGGCCTGCCCCTGGGAGTGCACCTTGGAGATCCAGAGCTAGGAATAGTGACCCGGCTCTGCCCAGACACAGTTGGCTTAGAGCACATAGGATCCAGTGGCTGGATCCTCTCACAACAGACTGGTGTCCTCCCAGAGTGGTTAGGAGAGGGAGAGGGCTGAGCCAGGTTGTGACACATACCTATGTCTTAGAAGGAAAATAACTTCTTAGACTTTTTATTATGACAGCTGTATTTTCAAAATGGCATCTAATTTTGGTCACTTAATTTCAGATATGCTGAGCACCAACAAATGCAAGGAAAGTCAATGGGAGCTTCAAGGCCAGTGTTCTTAAGAGTGACTATGGCTTTTCATGGCTATGTTTTTGAGTGCCCAATTTGAGACACTGTAAAGGGGCCTGATTTCCATAAAGTTAGTGCTTAGCACTTTCTGCAAACCTCACCCTTTAATGTGTCTCACATTTGGTTCCTACAAATTGAAGCACCCAATCTTTTATAATTTCTGACCACATCAATAAAGAGACAGAACAATTAGACCATACAAATAGCACAAGTGTATGAAAATGAAAGGAAAAAAAAACAAAAATCTGTTCATGAATCTTTGATAAAGAGCATGCAGACTTTAATATTGTGTATCCACAAGGAGGCATATGTATATTCTGGTAAAATTTCTGGTTACTCATAAAACCTTAAATTTGTGACTTCCTGATGATAGAATATTTAACCATGCTACCTAATGTTCTTTTAATGTCATTTAAAATTACAGGGATAAGATACCCAGGAAAAAGTCATCACAGCACATCAAACAAATGTCTGGGAGAATACACAGACATCAAATCATAAAGATCAGAGTAATGATGAAAGATGCATAGGTTTGGTTCACTTCTGATAAGCAATGAAGAGTTTGGAAGCCATATCCTGCCAGGGTTCCTCAGTCTTTTACTGAGGTCAACAGATGGCTTACCTGAGTAAATGCTTAGTAAGATTAGCAAAATGGTCCTGACTGCTAAGCCAAACGAGCTGAACTCTTGGTGCTGGAGATCTCAGAAGAACAATTTGTCACAAAGTCAAATTTAAAATGAACCTCTAAAAAGTTCTGGTTCATAAATATTTACTACTTTTCTTTGGAATCCATGAGTTCATGGTTCATAGTTCATTACCATGCCACATAAGACACTGATGTTTCACTTCTAAAATTTGTAAATATACAAAATACAGCTTATTTTAAATCTAAATTGTTGATATGCTAAAAAATATTTTAATGCAGCATGTAAAGATTTGGCATACAAAGCGTCTAAACACAATAATTAGGCATTTGGAAAATATGTTGATAGTTTTATGTTTAGCATCACCACATGGCTAATAAGGTTGCCGGTTCTTAGTTGTACTGACACAGAATGAATTTTTTATTGGCACATTAATATTCTTGTCTGATGGATGCTTAAGGCTTTAACAGATATATAAAAGACACAAGAGGCTAACACAAGATATCCAGTGTGGGAAGGAGGGAGGTAGAAATGTGTTTAATTCTATGATTCTCATCCTTCCATGTGTTTCTCAGAATCTACTCCATTTCCAATGTGTTGAGCATAATGTTTTAATGGATCAAGACCTTCTCAATCTTATTGCTCTGATGTAAACTGCATAGCTTGTTTCATACTGCTGGAATAATGCTGGAATATCTCTAGGGGAAAAGGGAAGGAAGAGAGAGAAAAGAAAGAACCATGCCTTGAGCAGTCTAAGTGAGGAACAAGCTTTTTGTTATCCTTCTCGTTAGGTGACAGGCACCTTAAGATTTAATAGAGAAAGAAAGTTGATAAAACCCCCGCAGAAAAATAAACGTATGAGGTAATGACTGCTTCTTTCTTAGTTCCAGCTGCCCTGACAATGAACCTCAGCAGGAGCTCTGTCCATTCAGACCATTGGAATATTTGAAGAAGAAACAGCTGTTACAGACTTCTGTTGCTAGTTGATGCTGCATCCTGCTTCTTTAGAAATTTTGATGCTATAGTTCTATGTTCCAGTCTCAAAAAATCTATCAGAAAATAGCATCAATTGCTTTTCTAACATCTAACCAGATGCCCACACTCACCAGACCTGACATAGTTCTTCTGAACTCACCTGCCCTTTTTAGAAAACTCCCCTGTATTAGTTTTCAAAGTGGTTTCAGGACTTAACTAGAAGTCATTGAGACATAGCATATGCCTAATTAAGAAAACAGCCTTGGCTATGCTGGATCATTGACTTAATTATTGATTTTGAGGTCATTTCAAAGCTGCCCACCAAAGATCAGGGGCTCGCTGTGTTAGGGGCTGTACAAACATAATGCCAGCCACAAACATGTTACAGAGACAAGATGCAATGAGTATAATGAACAAGGGAGGGATAACTAATTATATTGAGCTAGCACATAAGCTAATTATAATGCTCAGTTGTTTAACACTGATTTGATAAATTCCTTTCTTTGAGGTGCTGAAGATCTATAGGGCCAGTTTGCCCCTTCCATGGCAAAAACAGCATGGTAAGGTCAGAGAAGAAAAGAAAAAACACCTCCAGATGGTTGATCTAACAGAATTGCCTGTGAAGCATCCCTCTGTCTGTGTTGATCTACTGGCCTCTCTCTTCATTCCCAACAGAAGAGCCATGCAGCTGATGTCAGCATCTTCTCTTCCCCCATACACATACACCATCCTGCCTGTGCTTGTACAGTGGAATTCAAAGGGAGGACCCAAAAGTTGTTAAGGATCCAAACTGTATTAATTATCAACTAAACTTCTGCATAAAATATGGCAAGTCTGTGAGAAATGGGTCTCTGTCGACAGTCCCTCTGCTCCAGCACCCCTGCTTTTTGACACACAACACCATAACCTCACAGAGCAGCTGGGTTTGTCCAAGAAGGCAGGAATCCTTCCCTCCCTACATGGAGAGCCACCGGAGTTCACTTGCTTTTGCATCGATACGCAGAGAGGATGATCTGGCTAATTATTAGGACTTGTATCTTGTTACCTTACCAATGCGGGGAATCTATGAGGACACTCAGTTCTCGGGTTTACTCATGTGTTAATGACCTACTATGAGGACTAGAAGATGTATAGTACTCACACTACTTTTAATATAAAATATTTTTGCTCATAGTCTCGACTAAATTAGAACGTACTTGGGTTTTCTTTGTACCACAACAATGTTCCTTCCCCTTTTCCCCCATCCCCCTTGTCTCTTCCTCTTTCTTTCCCCCCTTTTTGGCATTCTTCTTGCCCTCTGACTTCAGTTTCTATGACCAGTAGATTCTGCACCAGGTTGCTGTGACTTCATCACTTTTTTTACATGGTATGTATTTATTTCTTAAATTTAATTTTAATTGGTCTCAAGCAGCTGGATGAATGTCAGTCCTCAGCTAGTAATAGCTTTGTTTCTTCATCATTTCCTTTGCTTTCTGAAGAAAATACAAAACATATATAATCATCCAAAGGATTTTTCCTGGAGTGCTTTGCACAGTATGTCACTTTGAATTATTCTCCTGTCTAATAAATATTTGGACCTACGGACAATTGTTGGAGCTCAGATAGACAGTTCAAAAGTAATAGATCCTTGGTGAAAAGTAAGAGAATAATAGCCTGATAAAATAAATAATTAGAGCCTTAGGTAAGGGAATTTAAAGACAGGGCCATTCTAGGGGCTCATACTGTGAGAATTTACAGTTTGACTGTGAAAACTATAGGTATTAATAAGAGGATTAGGTGATTTCTTCTAATATTTTTTAGGGATTCAGTAACAATCCTCAAATTTTACTTTCCAGTTGAAATTATACCATAACTGCACAATCTGCCCATTACAAAGTTCACTGGACTACACCCGGAATATGCCGGGAGGGAAATTGTGATTTAAAGTCACAATCTCCTTGGCTCCCCTGCTGCTCTGAGGAAGGAGTAAAAGGAACCAGGTCCTTGTCTGGGGCAGCATTGGTGTAGTATACCACCGAGTGCATGGGGGGAGTGGAGCCGAAGCTCTGTTCACTTCCCTACATGAGATAACAATTACTATTGTGTTTTTCTAGGAGACACCCACCAGACAACCGGCCATCACAGCCTTGATGGTCCTTTAGGAAGAAACAATAAGACTGTGAAGATACTAATCTCTCTCCTTCCTGAGAAGTCAAGTGGTCCTGTCACCTGATACAAAATACCTTGGACACTGCTGGTACTTTTCCTCTGAGGGGGGAATCTGGATCAAACAAAGATTTCCCACCTTAGGTAAATCTTTTTTAAGACTGGGGAGGAGGTTAATCTTGACTCTCCTCAATTGCCTACCCAAAGAAGAAAGACTGCTCAAAGTACCGGGAGGGACAAAGGACCTAACCTGAGGGGAAAGGCAGAGTCCAGACTGAGACAAGGGGTCCAGGATGTAAGAAATAATAACTGGAAATCTAGCCTACAGAAATTCTGCAACTTGCCTAAGATAATATTTAGGGTGAGAAATTACTTCTTGAAACCAGTCTCTTTAAGACTTAAGCATGTTTAAGACTTAAGCATGTTTTGTTTTATTTGCTCAGTAATCTTTGTTCCACTTGCTATCCCTTATAATCACTTAAAATCTGTCTTTTGTAGTTGTTAAAACTTATTTCTTGTTTATAATATAACCAGTTTGTGCAATTCATATCTTGGGGGGGCAAGAAGCTGTGCATCTCTCTCTTCACATTGAGGGAGAGGGTGAATTTTTATGAGCTTGCGCTGTGCAGATCTTTCTATACAGCACAAGACAATATAACTTTGGGTCTACGCTCCAAGGGAGGTGGGCACCAGAGTGCCGGGGCAAGTCCCTTAAACTGAGTCTTCCCACATCTGATCTCAGAGTCTGCGTCTTCCTGCAGCTGGGCGTGGCCCTGCCTATGTGTGCTAGAGGAGGCTTAAGAGCCTGGCTCAGCAAGACAGGGTAAAGGGGGCCCAGTCTAGCAGAAGAGGCAGGCTCAGTGGCAGTACATCAGGTGGCACCTTAAAGGGGGACAACTCATCATAAATATGTTGATCCAAATTCTCATTTTTGCTGCAACTGTTACACAAATGGCTTCATGTCTTGTCCTTCTTGACTGTCAATCCATCCTCAGAATGAAAGAAAGACTTCAGAGTGAAACCCATCATGATCTGGGAAAGATGCTGCCAACCTGAAAATAGGTTTGGCCAGAAAAAAAAAAGTGGATATAGGGGAGATCAAAGCAGCACACTTACTTTTCCAAAGAATATCCTGTGTGATGGGAAAATATTCTTATGAGCAATGCTTTTTAGAATAATGGATTGAGGTTGTGCAATTTTCTGTTTTTCATGACATTGTTTGTTACAAGATGGAAAAATACAATTTTTGTACAGAAAATGTCTAGAGTCTAAAAAGCCTAGAAAAAGCCTTTTGTTGCAAGCCTACTTTCCACCCTACCCTTATTATTAAAATTATACAAAATGTTTAGGCTTCTAGAGTCTGCGTCTTCCCGCTGACCAGGTTGTCATGCATCACGATTGGCTCCATGCTGGGGGTAGTGCCCAGTTAAATTCCTCATAAAATGGATGTGAGATTGGCGAGATGCCCGAGGTGCAGTTCTGGACCCTGGTTCTTCTGCTACTCACTCTTGAGCCACTTATTCTGCTTCCTGCACTGGTCACCAATCTGGGAAATTTGCTAAGCTGCCAGCTTTTCAGCTATCTGCTGGTACGCGTGGTCATTCCTGGTACTTTTGCTAAAGTCTACAGTATTACTGGCCTCACGCTAGAGATTCACCAAAATCTGGTTGTGCTCCTCTGACCATGAAGCAGCACATTTTGCAAACGGCTTGTTCTATTCAGCCTCCATTGCAACCACAGAAGGCTCTCCACTTGTGTGTTTGCATCTCAGTGATCAGAAGACAATAGAAGAGTCAATGCTGACTCATTGTGTTGCTGCTGTACACCAAGAGTGGGTGTCTTCTGTTTTCAATTGAGTCAATTGGAGATTGTTGGGATAAAGAGAACTAAGGAAGTTAGCCCATGGGATTGTAGGGTATTTCTGGTGGACTTCCTATTGCTTTGCTGTGTAGATATTTTGACTCATCCTGGGTTTGAACCCTGGGCCCTGGCTTGACTCGGGCTCATACCCTGGAGGCCAGCAGGTACTGGGACCAAGCCCTGGGTGTGTACATGGAAGAGGGTTAGGCTGGAGCCACTGTCAGAGTCTGGGTTTACATGGGAGTGTAGACACACTCTTGGAAGTTAGAGAGTTTGTAGAACCTCGGATCAATGTGAAAGGTGTATAGCAAAATATCATCAGCATACTGAACTCCCGACTGTCTCTTAACTTCCCTTAGTGTTCTCACATGCACAGAGTTGACAGCATGGAATCCTGTCAGATGACCAGCTGTTGAGCATTATTTATTGGAACCACTCTAGAAGAAAAAAAAGTTAACTCCATGAGGTCTAGTCTGTCCACCAACCAGACTGCACAATGAGCCAACAAGTCATGGTGATCAGTATAAAAAACCGCTAATATACCTAGAGTGGGTTGTCAAAGACACTTATCTCCAAAAAAATAGATAAATGTAATCAACCAGTTTTACTGACAGCATCTCAGGTATATAGCATGGTTTGAGGTAAGGGTAAAATAAAGGTGGAGTTGTTCCAAGACCACCTTCTCAATAACCTTCCCCCAAAAGAGTAATAGGATGAAATTTAATAGTGAAAAGTGCAAGGTCATGCATTTAGGGATTAACAACAAGAATTTCTGTTTTAAACTGGAGACGCATTACTTGGAAGTAACAGAGGAGAAGGACCTCGGAGTATTGGTTGATCACAGGATGACTATGAGCCACCAATGTGATACGGCCATGAAAAAAGCTAATGCAGTCTTGGAATGCATCAGGTGAGGCATTTCCAGTAGAGATAAGGAGGTGTTAGTACCATTATACAAGGCACTGTGAGACCTCATCTGGAATATTGTGTGCAGTTCTGGTCTCCCATGTTTCAGAAGGATGAATTCAAACTGGAACAGGTACAGAGGAGGACTACTAGGATGATCCGAGGAATGGAAAACCTGTCTTATGAAAGGAGACTCAATGAGCTTGGCTTGTTTAGCCTAACTAAAAGAAGACTGAGAGGAGATATGATTGCTATCTATAAATATATCAAAGCGATAAATACCATGAAGGGAGAAGAATTATTTAAGCTCAATACCAATGTGGACACAAGAACAAATGGATATAAACTGGCCATCAGGAAGTTTGGACTTGAAATTAGACGAAGGTTTCTAACCATCAGAGGAGTGAAGTTCTGGAACGGCCTTCCAAGGGAAACAGTGCGGGCAAATGACATATCTGGCTTCAAGACAAAGCTTGAAAAGTTTATGGAGGAGATGATATGATAGGATAGCCTAATTTTGGCAATTAATTGATCTTCGACTACTTGCGGTAGATATGCCCAATGACCTGTGATGGGATGTTAGATGGGGTGGGATCTGAGTTACTACAGAGAATTCTTTCCTGGGTGTCTGGCTGGTGAGTCTTGCCCACATGCTCAGGGTTTAGCTGATCGCCATATTTAGGAATTTTCCCCCAGGGCAGATTGGCAGAGGCCCTGGGGTTTTTTTGCCTTCCTCTGCAGCGTGGGGCACGGGTCACTTGCTGGAGGATTCTTTGCACCTTCAAGTCTTTAAACCACGATTTGAGGACTTCAGTAGCTCAGACATAAGTTAGGGGTTTGTTACAGCAGTTGGTGGGCGAGATTCTGTGGCCTGCGTTGTGCAGGAGGTCAGACTAGATGATCATAATGGTCCCTTCTGACCTTAAAGTCTATGATTCTATGAAAAGAGTAGTAGTTCAAGGCAATATAATAATATGCAAGATATTTAATATCAAGCTGATTTATTGGTCCAAGGTCTACCCACCAACTTTTCAAGTGTGGATGGCAATGTCACCTCCTTACAGAAAGTATTATCAATTATAATCAACAATAGAACCAATGACTCTCCACTAGTCTTAACACTGTGATACTTGTAAAGTTATGTTGCCATGGGTAGATGTTGTGATACCTATTTTTGGTCCATACTTGTAATGAGGCATGTTTAGGCAAATATGATCTAGGACAATCCATTGTAGTTTAATGTTTGGGACTATATATGGAGAACATGGTCTAAGCATCTTGTTGTTATTTATTAGGATCTCTGTGGCACCTAGGAATCATAGTCATGGATCAGGATCCCAAAGCATAAACAAGTACTTCAGATAATGCTATTCCCATAAAGGGTGACCAGATGTCTTGATTTTATAGGGACAGTCAAGATTTTTGGGTCTTTTTCTTATATAGGCTCCTATTACCTCCCCCCCCCCATCCCGATTTTTCACATTTACTGTCCGGTCACCCAATTCCCATATTAAAAAAATAATCCATATTCTATATTCTTGGAGTAAAGTATTACTAGAAAGCTTTTCCTTTCATCTTTTTAAGATACAGTGGATCACACTGAAGAAAAGTAACACTGCAATCTAGCCCCAGATATTAGGTGCAGCCAATGCTTAATCCTATAAGTTTCTGAAATGAAGATTTGTAAATTCCTCACAGGGCAGATCCACAAATGGAACACTGAAAACGAAACGGCAACATTTGCACCTTAAACTGTTTTTCCCCAAGGAACCAGTTTAATTCCATCACTTGCAGACCTAAATTTGTGGGCCAAGATGGATTTACTAAGTAAACAAATTAGCATGAGATAAAAATGCCTTCCACCAAATCCTTATCAGCAGAACTTATTTTGAGTTAGCAGCTGCCCATACTGTCTTTCTACTTACCGAGACCTGGTCAAATTAAGAAAAAGAAAAAAAAACCAAAAAAAAAAACCCCTCTGTTTGCTTTCTGCCACAGCTGTGGTAAATCAGTTTTCCAGGGCTCACACATGCTGGGTTTTTTTTAATATGGAGTTCAAATACTGTACATCAAAAAAGTACCATGTTTGCCTTAATATAAGGTGTAAGAAAGGTTTTTAAAAAGGGAATCAGTGAGGTTTTTAAAAAGGGAATCAGTGAGGTAAAGGGGAAAAAATGAATAGACTCCATGCAAAGGGATCTCAAAGATACAGAAATATGAAAAAGTGTGTTTAAATAAAAAAAAAAAAAAAAAAAAAAAGACAGGAGTATCAGCAAATTCTCATTCCTGCTATGTTTTGTGCTCCAATATTAATGGAAAGTGAACCAAAAGTTTGTTGCACAACAGTACTTTAAAATTTCACAGCAACTTAGGTTTCAGTAAGTCTGAGGGAAGTGATTACCATTGTACAAAATGCATTGTACATAAAATAAGTCTATTGTCTTTGTTTATATTAGTCAACTCCTTATGCAGCTATAGCTTTATCATTTTAATGTGACAGTTCGTCACACTTCTGATACTTGTCCCTCCATTCTAGCCAATAAAATAAGATCTTGGGAGAACATCCTTGAATAGCAGTGAACATCGGTCACACATTCTTATTACCAGTGAAATTGAGGTACTCGCAATTTTTACCTTCTTCTCTTGCATATCAATCCTCCAGACTCAGTTCTGCTGTGATGTCTACCAAGAAATCAGCCAATATGGAAGATCTTATATATAAATAGGGAGAGTTACAATTGTCTAATATATAAAACAAAATTTCAATTGGATTTGTAACCATGAGATTAAGCACATGGAGTTTGGTCTCAAAGCCCAACTGAAGTAAAGGGTATTGGGTCAAGCTCATCATTAGTCTATTTACTTATGTCATTTTATTACTATTCTCTCTTTCTCTCCTGTTGTTGATTAGACTTACTTGTTGCATCATGTCTTAAATTAGACGGTGATCTCACCGACGCTGGGACTGTCTTCCAAAGTGGTAGGTAGCAGTTAACACAATGACTCAAAAACAAAATATAGTTTTCAGATCAACTGTATATATTAACTATCAGGATGATCCCATCATTGCATGAAATAACCAAAATTGCTGCTTCTGGAATTTTATAACTAATGCACCTCTCAAACTAGTTCTTTGAACTTAAAATCCTTCTCTCGAATTAACTTCAAAGGTGCATTACGTAATAATGTCTTGAGTCATTAACTTTAGCACTGTCAACATGTTCTCACTCTCACATTTACTTTAATTAATGTAATGATAGTAATTAATGGAACACTTTACACAAAGGATTGCCTGAGCACATTGTCAACTTCTGACAAATAGATCAATCCTCAAATGCTTAGAGCAAGACAGCAGTTGTTAAAGGTGAAAAATGCACAGGACAAAAGGTCAATCTGATTTTTATCTTGATTTAGGTTTAACAGAAGTTTAATTGTCATGATAAATATCTACATTATTTAACCTATTTCTTTTCAAATTTCACAGTAGAAAGTTGATTAATAAATCAATAGAGAAATCTCTAAAATAGTGTTAATGAAAAGTTATTTAAAATATTAGTGATGATGAAAAGATGGAATGAGAAAAGGTAGCTGAGAAAAATGTTAACATTCTTATTATAGTATAATTTTATTTATTAAAGAACTCAAAAAATACTGATAGGTGATCATAGTTGTAACGCCAATAACAGCAACTGTTGCTCAAGTGTTTCCCTCAAGTTTCTGAATCTTTCACTTTCACTCAGAAATTTCCACAAGATTGATCTTTGTCCAAGGGTGAAGATTTTTTTTACTGCTTGGATCAAACTTTCAAATGTTTTTGAGAACAAGGAAAGAAGCAGGTGTGCATGTGAATCTCCCACTATAGCAAAACAAATTCAGCAATGCAAGCTGGAGTAGAAAGTTAAATATTTTAATTACTCAACTTGAGGAAACTATGTGGAATTGTCTTATAAAGCAAACTTAGAAACATTTTCTTCTTACATATGAATCATACTGCTGTGTCTCAAACTCATGGAAAAGTACTCTTTTCATATCTCTTCTACACACAATGTGCAACTGTAGCTAGAGCTCCTTGAAAGAGTTGGGGGCGGGGGCTGGAAAGATGGGAGGGAAGGAAAAATCACTTTTGTGCAGTGGCTATATTGATGTAGTCCAGAATCAAAAGTGGCCCAGCGGCACAAGGCAGAATTTGAGTTCAGGATCAAGCATTAAGCCTGGTCCTTGGGCAGACCAGCATTTTAACTGGATTGTCATCAAGATGGCATATACAGGCCATCTCTCTTGAGCTTTCTGTGTGGGATCTAAGCCCAGGAATGGTGTTGATATTTCATTTAGGATTAAAAAAAAAAAAAAAAAACCAACCAAAAAAACCCCAAACATATTTTGGTTCATTGTTATGTGTAGTGTCACTTTCAGAGAATAAGAGATTAAACATCTAAGACTACCAGAAAATTATACCAGACATCAGACTTTATATAAATAGCTCTTCTAACGGGTGGCTCAGAAGCCTGATGTCTGGCAATATTATGTTCAACTGACTTTGAGAGCCATCCATGGAAGAGACAGTTGTAGCTGGAAGTTTGGCAAGAGGCAAATTTTTCTTTTAATAATTCATCAGTTCACTTTCTCCACAGAGTAATAACGCTTCCATTAGGTTGTGTGTACTCACTTGGAATTATGCTCACCTATTTTTTCTCTAGCATACTTTTAGTAACATACTAATTAGACTGTAGCTACAGTAGGACATGCACTAATAGATCTCACTAGCAGTTTATTCATTTTGCTGAGTTTGTCTTGTAGCTGAACACACATACTGCCCGTATAAATTTCTTGTTATTTGTTCAAAGTCTTTTGGTCTTTCTCTATCATTTTATTTATGTAGGGCAACATCCTGGTTTCCTGATCCCCTTTTTCATAGGACCCTATGAACTGCTCTCTGTGAGGCAGCAATGCGAGGGAGGGGGAAAGGGGGGGACTTAAGGGACAGGAGTGGGAAATGGGCAAACCTGCTTTGGGTGGGCCCTTCAGCACTTCTGAGATTCTTTGGAGTAGCAATAAAGTTGGAGATGCTTAGTGCTTCCATGAATCCCTCCCCACAGTATGTGGTAGGGGAGGGGAAATCAACCCTTGCAGAGAGCAGTCTTTTGGTCAGTTGCAGCCACGGGGGAAATCCCTGATACTGCAACTTCATTAATTTCTGCACAGATGCTCATGTTCTCTTATAGATCCATGGGGATTTGCCAGGTTTGTGGGCACGCTCAGTGGATTATGCCAAAAGATAAACCCCTCTCCTCATTCTCTGTATGTCATGATTAGTGATGAACTTGGATAGAAGTCTCAGGCAGACTTCCTTCATATTCCATGTGTGCAGGAAGATGAACTGTAAACAGTGTATTTTAAAGTGTGGCCTGGATTACTGAACATTCAGAAGCTAGCAATTTAATGTACAATACCATGAGCTACAGCTTCCAGCTACAAATACTGAAACATTAGGGAGGATACAGGAGTAACACAAAAGGACCGAGAGATCTTACAAAAATGGTCAGAAAACAGCAAAGTAACAACGTGAAATTCAGCTTGGATGAATACAAGCTAACACATCTGGGAAAAATAGTCCAAAATAAAGAAATTCTATAAGCATAAGAGCATTGGAAAACAATCATAGTGAAAGAGGCTTATAAGGGAGATTATGCAGCAAGTAATACATAAATTGCTATGCAATATGGTGGCAAGACAGACTATCATTTGGGACTTCACATGTGGATGGAGACATCACAGCATGGTAGCAGTCCCCCTTCCTGGGCTTGTCTACATTACAAAATTGTATCATGTTTGAACATGGTTCTGTAAAACCACGCTAGCTGATATGATGCCAACCACAAGAAACCATATTCAATGTTATGTCAGCAAACCACAATCAAAAGTTGTCCTTGCTTTCCAGAAAGTCACAATCAGCATTTTGTCACATTTGCATTAATTCTTCACAACTATATTCAAACACAGAAAATATCTGTAGTGTACACAAGCTCCATGTGACTCTGATGAAGTATTTAGAATTGAATGCACAAGCCCAGATATACTTGCATTACCAGAAAGCCATTAGCTATTTGAAAAAAGATCTGAAAAAATGAGCAGGAAGGGATTGATGTAGAAGGAAAGATTATAAGAGCTAAAGATGTATACTATTGCTTGGCAAAGAGGGGAACGTAACAGGTTACAAATACTGGAAGAGTGTAAACAACAAAGAAAAGGTTTAAACAGGAATAACAAGGAGTTAAGGGATAAATTAAACAGAAAATTACACCAAGTATGAAGGAAGTCTTCCTGACACTGGGATATAGGACGGCTGTGGAACAGTCATCCTAAGATAGTGGTTGAAGCCACAACTGTGGGAAAACTTCAGATAAAATGCTAGGCAATGTTCTGTAGGAAATAATCCTATTATCAGCAGTGAAATGGAATGGATGATCAAATTATTCTCATAGGTTCCCCCCCTCCCGCCATCTCTAACTTCTATATTTCTATGAAGATCAATTAAAATATCACAATTCCTAGCTGGGAAGTATGATCTCAGATCTATCATAAACATGAAAAGTTCTCATATATTTTTAGTCTAATAGTAATGGAATTTACAGTTGTAGAGCTTAGTAACAAACATTTTTTGTTCCTACTGTAATTTATTTTCATCTTCAGACATAATGGTTTCAAAGCCTCATCAGAAAACATCCCTGTTTTGAGTTCTATATTAAATAGATCCATAGCTTTGAATTTTCAGAATCCTAAAAATACACCACCATATTATGCTTCTGCTATGAGCACTTGATTTCTGTTTCTGTTATTAACAAGGAGAGGTTACTTGCTTGTACAACAAGTGGAGTTCTTAGAGGTGTTCTGTCCCTACAGATGCTCCATGTAAGGATATGCACATGCTGCGCATTCTTCATTACTGATTTTTCATGATCTCCTTGATGGCATATAGGGAGGAATGGACCTTCTCACAGTAAAAATACACCACACCACAACCTCAGGTAAAAGAAGTGGTACAAGGCACGAAGTATAAACTTAGTTTACAGTCTAAGCACTCCATGTGATTGAAGTTGACAAATGTTCAAGTTTGAGCAAGACAAGACAAAGAATTCGATGTTTTTCCAGTGTTTCTCTCTTGTATTAGCCTACTACACAAAATGCATGTAAATTTCTATTTACATATCAATATCCCAATATCCTGGGGAGAAAGACTAATGGCAAAATTCTTATCTCCAACCTTCACTGAAGATCTCTATGGCACTTTCTACATTTATTCCAGAGATAGGCCAATCTTGTAGTCTTTAGGACAGATTGCACTACTGATTTTTTAGGAGGAAGTATTCATTGACTTCAAGAGCTATGCTAAAGAAATAGTATAGGCCTTTTAATATATGCATATACTGTGGATAGTTGATAATTCAGGAAAATGCACAATACACGACACATACAGAGTGCAGAAGGGATCCAGCTGTGCATTCCTGTATTCTCACCATGTACACCGCCTCCAGCAAAACACAGACTATTTATTCTGCCTGACCACTTTTAAAAGCAATGAACAAAGAGTCAGCAATAATTAGTTTCTTCACTGTCTTTGTTGTAAGACTTATAGCTTCTCTTTTCTTCAGTTATAGTACATAGAATTGTAAACACTCAGCTGCCTTACCAAAAAAAAAAAAAAAAATCTTACAAACGAAGTCTGACAGAGCAGGAGAAACAAAGTGCTAAACCAAGTATTTTGCAGTGATCTTAATCTCAGCATTGGTCAGAGGGATTACAACCAACATTTTCAGATGGACGTTTAGGCCCTTTAGGACACAGCCTGTTTTTCAAAACTAGTTATGCTGTGTTCATCACCTTGCAAGTATATTTCTAGCATTTGTACGATAATCTGTCCGTATGTGTAGAAAGAGCATTTTTTATATTTCCTGGCAGCAAAACAATTGAAGCAGAGAGAAAAATGAATATTGCTTTTCATGCCAGAGAGCATGAATTTCATAGTAGTTTGGATTTCTTCTTTCGAGAATTCTTGATCGAGGAGTTGCTTTTGATCTGGATCCAGCTTGGGGATTAGACAAAGTGTTGTGTTTAAAGTGTGATTCGGTGATAAATGCCCCAAATTGTTTCCAAGAAAAGTAAACAATGTTTTGAGGAATATAAATACATGAACTACTTTATAAGCCTTTACACGTACTGTGTACATTTCCTCTGGGATACATATACATAATGTTAACTGTCCAAAACAATACAACCACAGAATATTTAAACAGAAAAGCTTTGGAAAAAAAAAATGTTCCTGAGAAAGTGAAGGCTTACAACATGATTGACAATGACAGGCATATTTGTCATACAATCATCTTATGCTGACCAAAACAGGAAGCAGAGAAATCAACTTGTTTGCTCTCACCATTCAGAAGGAAAATTTAAACAACCCCGACAGCAAAAATCTACAATTAAAAGGAAGTTACGCGCAAAGACTGATCTAAACAAAGTTTTTTAATCAGCATGTTCTGATAATTCAGGAAGAACTAAACTAAATACACAATACTCAGTATACCATAGTCTAAGGAACTATATCAATTTACCTTTAGATACTTTTCTTGACGAAGAAAATTAGATTGGTCACAAGGGAGAACAATGGGTCTGTGTATTTTCCTAAAGGCTAATTGGTGGGACATCTCATTGTAACCAATTTTATTTGCTAAGTTTTCAACTGTTCATATTCATGATAATGATCAAGTAGGCAGTCTCATTACTGTTTCTAATAAATAGTGGCCAACATCAAAAGAACTGTCATCAAAATTACTAGTTTGCAGTTAAAATGAAAAGGCTAGAAGACTGAATACTTAATATGCTAGTATGACATTCTTGCAATAGGGTATGAAGGCCTCAATTATGGATCTGGAAACTCTTCGTTCTAGTCACATGCACAGTGCCTGGCACCAAGATAGAGCCTGACACAGGGACCTAGCCATCTTGAATTAGGACAAGATTCAACAAGGGAATAAGCAGAGAAGCAGGAGCTGGGTATGGCACAAAACAGCAGCAAGTACTGATATATTTCCAGAAGTAGTCCCAGTGTTAAACTAGTCAAGAAATCTGCCAACCTAGCTAATGCCAGATGGTTGGAATTTAGAGAAATCACAGCAAAGATATGTTTTAAAGAGGGATTTAAAAGAAGGTAGTGGCTTTATTAATTCTGACAGGAAGATAAGGGGTGGGTGGAAGCAAACCTACTTGTGAAAAAAGTGGATGATCAAGGTTAACATCTATGGCAGAGTGAAAGCAGGGATCATTCTAGAAGTTTGTTTCCCTTCTCTCTCTCAGGATGGAGTTGCTTTGGCAAGCTATCAGAATTCTGTCTTTCAAGTTCTTTGAGCCACTCTACTACTCAGAAGCATTACATTTACTTTCCATGAAATGTTAAAAAAAAGTGTCTATGCTCTATATATTTCAATTTTAGCTGAAGTCAGTCTTTTGCAAGAGGTTCATGTGTTCTGGAAAACGAGTTTCAGACTCTTTGGCTTCTGGGCGTGAACCCAAACAGTTTTTGTTCAATATATTTAAAAAGTTTGACTCTTTCTTTGAGTCTTTTTTTTCCTTTTGTAATTTCATGTACATTTTAATGAAAAAAAAAGAACAGATTTAAGCACTTGTAATCCACACCTGAAGTTTTAAAGGATAGGTGAGCACAGCTAGTTCTTTTTATTGCAAGACTTCAGCATATCCTGAGAAGCCCTTTCCACGGGACAAATTGCCCCAGTCTTGCTAGTAATTTAAATGCTATTTTTTCCCTTTAAGAAATAAAAACCTCATGTTTTGAAGTCCTAACATACCTGTTCCCAAAGAAGCTGGTTCCAGATTTGCTGGACTCGGAGAAATGTCTGTAGAAATTAAAAAGGCGGAAGTTAAGGGAAAGGGAAAGGACTGTTCTACATGCCATAAGTAGAAACTTGTGTCTTTACTACACAGAAACCATATTAAGGGCCACTTCTGCATAACATCTGCACACATTACATTATATTTGTATTACAGTAGAGCTTAGAGACTCCACAATGCTAGGCACTACACAGACACAAAGTAGGAGACAGTTCCTGCCCTGAATAGCTTACAATCTAAACAAACAAGAGAAAGTGGGAGAAAGGAGGTATTATTATCTGCATTGTTCAGATGGGAAACAGAGGTTCAGAGAAACTAAGCTTTTTGCCCAAGCCCACACAGAGGATTGAACCCACGTATGTCTTCTGAATCGCCAGATGCTGTCTTAATTGAAAAGGATGATGATCTTGTGGTTAAGCGTAAGAGTTTTGGATACACCAGGAATACCTGAAAATAATGTAGGTTGGAAGCCTTTGCAGCGTGTCACGGCTTCTGTACATATGGGCTAAGATGCAAAATTGACACCAATAATAGGATATGAATGGTATATAGGTACCAGTGCAAGCAATGCTGTTGGATCTCTCAGAATAGCTTCCTGACAAGGAAGCACTGCATTATATACATTTCATATAGGATACATGCAGTTCCTGGCTCTTACTTGCAAGCACAGTTATTGAGTTCAATTTGTGTTTTCATATGCATTGATAGCTATAGCTGTTGCTGCAGTTTCATCATTGATCAAAAACATGAGCAAACCCTTTTTGCCTCCAAGAGTCCTGATAGTTCCCTTTGTGTAACTGATAATGGTAAATATAGGTATTTTCTTCATTTAAATTCTAGCCACTTTCATCTTTGTGGTTCACTTTTGTATGTAATTAGCAAGTTGCATTGTGCCAACGTACTGGACAGCTTGACAGTTAGGATTAATACAGAACTCAAGGATTCATATAGCTTTTCACATTTTTTCATAATTAGCTTCCCTTATTTCAGCCATTTCAGGGTCATCTACTTTAAACTGGTCCAATGATCCAGGATGGAAACAACAAGTTACAATCCCTTTGAGTTAAGGATTTTGCCAGTTTAAATTGTTTGGTAGTAAATAGGTAACACTGATTTCGCAACCAGAATAAAAGTTGTCTTTTAGGTGCACCTAAATCTGCTGTAACAAACCTTTATTCAGTCCATAAATAATTTAATGCATCCATTCGGAATTCAAAGCCAAGCTAATGCAGTCAGGAAGCCATTTGAAAATGAGAATTCTTTACAGATACTGATGGGCAAGTTAGATTAAAAGACAATAGCCTGAGGGCTTCATACAGCCGACTTTCATATCAAAAACGGAGAGCAGGATTTTTTTTTTATTATAGCAAAGGCAATTGAATTATTAGCCTTCTTGAAAGAAGTTTCTTTGAGAAGCTTAACAAGCCATGACTCTTAGGATATGGATTAGGACTGATCATTTCACTTAATCAATATGAAACATCAAAGAAGGCTTATCCAACAGCCTGTAGTTTAGATGAGAAAGAATATATATATATAGTGCAGTGGTCCCCAAACTTTTCATGGTCCTACCCCCTTTACCCCTGTCAATGCCCCTCCCCTCCCCTGGGAGCCAGAGCAAGGCTGAGGGCAGAGCAGGGCTGGGTGGCACTCCCTCCCAGTCCCCCAGGGGGGCTGGCCAGGGCCCCACTGCACACCACCCCCCGCCAATGTTCCTCCACACACCCCGAGGGGGGCATGCCCCATAGTTTGGGGACCTCTGATATAGAAATTGATCCAATTAGATCCTTTAAGTCAATAAAAAGGGTCCCATTGACTTCACTGAGCTATGGATCTGGCCCAAATAGCTAGGAGAAAGAATTAGAAACTGAATTCCCTGGCACTTTGTGAGCCAAACCAGGCTGGAAAGAGCAGTCAGGTAACAAGATCCAAAATGGACAAAGAGATTGACTTATGGGTAGAGCTGGACTGACTGTTCACAGGAAAAGAATTTATTGATCAAATTTAGCACTATTCAGTTTACCAACTGTTTATGAATAGAATCCACTGTTTCCACAAATCTGTTTGACACATTTTATAGACACATTTCTTCTGTTTTCTGAGATAATTTTTGTTTCTCACCAAAACAAAAAACAAAAAAAACCCAAAATTGTTTTGGGTTAAATGAAACACTGTTTGATCAAAACATTTGGGTTTTTGTTTTATTTTTTAAATACCCTTTTGGCGGTGTTAGTTTCATTTAGCTAATTTCTAAATGAAACATTGCTTCAAACATTTAAAAAGTCAACCATTTTGTTTCAAAAATGTTGAAATACTTCATTCTGAAATATTTGGAAATCCTTCCTCCCTCCAAAATACTCCAAAAATGTTCCCAGCGAAAATCATTAGCCAAGTTTGATCAGAATATCCAAACAGCTTTGATCAGCCCCAAACTGCATTTTTCAACTAATAACCTATTCACTTAAAAAAAAAATCACCCAGGTCTAATCATGAACACAAGCAAAATGACTGTTTAAAAATCCAAACAAAAGGTTTAGGAGTAATGAATTTTGCTATATTTCTCTAGCTCTACTTATTAGCATCTCTCTGTGCTGGGCAATATCCTCTGCTGGCGAGATACTTACTTGTGCATGGTCTGTTTTGACCTTAGGAGACAGAATGACAAGGATGCATGTCCACAATATGCTCACAATGAGCAAAGGACAGCTCAGCCTATTGTCTAATCAGATGGATAGCAGAGTAGTGTACCCATTGGAACATTACATAGGCACTTCCAATCTCAGTGAAATGAGGAATAAAGAGGTCGTTAATGAAACACTGGAATGCGTTACCTAAGGAGGTGGTGGAATCTCCTTCCTTAGATATTTTTAAGGTCAGGCTTGACAAAGTCCTGGCTGGGATGGTTTAGTTGGGGATTGGTCCTGCTTTGAGCAGGGGGTTGGACTAGATGACCTCCTGAGGTCCCTTCCAACCCTGATAGTCTACGATTCTATTCTATGATTCTATGAAACTTTTTCCAACCCTTAAAAATACAAAACGCAGTAACTAATATATCAACATGTTATAGACAAGCAATTGAAGAATGTGTAAGAAGATCTTCCTTATGAATGTTCACTGTTAGCACAAAAGCAAGAAATGAGGCTTTTTGTATTGCTAAGGCTATTAATACCATGCAAATTAGCATTCTTCAGTAAGGGCTGTATAATAAATGCAGGGGAACAGTGTACAAACCCCACAATCAGAGAAGAGAAAAATGGGAGCATCTGCCCAGAGGAAAGACTGTCAATACAGATATATGAACAAAAATCTGAGGGGGGAGAAGGCAGTGGGAATCAAGTGTCCATATTGAAGCAGCCCTAGGTAAACCAAGCAGTACTCAAGTGGTCAAACAAAACCAAAAGGTGTCACTGAATGTGTCAGCATTGTCTGGCATAAGTCAACTGTTTGGAACAATTCCTCCAAAGAATTAATAATTAACAAGGTTACCTTCCACATAGGTTCACATGGGGTTTTTGCTCAATAATAACAGATCCAATGTTTATCCTCCTTTGGTGAATCTACTGTTATTCTAACTTTGTAGCTCATGTTTCTATAGCCCACAGAATATTCCAGTTATTTAAAGAATACAGATTTACATTCCATACTTACTGTGGGATTTATTACCTTCAAGATTTCAGCCATGAAGCAGCTGGCAAGTGTTCACTGACCTATTGCACTTTCACAGGAGTTATTTTGGGAATACTCCTTTGCTTGTTTTGTGAACAGTTATAGATGGAGTAAATTCCATTGCCAAGAACTCCAGCAACAAGGGATGGGAAGGTTCCAGCTTTTCTAGCCTCAGAGGTGTCAGCACTAAGTGTCTCAGCAGCAAGAGTGCTGAGAAAACAGACAGATCAGAATTTCTACTTGCATCTGAGGGCAAGTTCCATGGACTTCAGTGTCAGACACAAATGAACCTCCAAGGGCAAGGTTTGGTCTAATGCTAAGAATCCAGCCAGGCCCTGTGGAATTTGGGATCCATATTTTAATATTTTCAGCACTGGAGATACTAGATTTACCATTGACATTAAAGCTGACTGCTGTAATTTGACCCTATGTTGTAACTTTTTCAAGCCGTATGTTGCTCCCACTTCTTTTCTGGGGAAAAATAATATGAAGTTCTCAACTTGTGCATTGCCCATAGGGACAAGAGACACTACAGTGAGTATGAGGTAGGAAGGGTTGTTATTAGAGGTGAACAATTTCCAAGGAAGATTTGGTCAAGTGTAGGCTTTCCTCTGCCCCCAATTATTTCAGTTTATTGATTTTTCTAACTTCTTTGCCCAGGATATTTGATATTCATAACATAAATTGACCTTTGACTAGACAGATAGGTCACATTGTCTGCTGCTGGTCAGAATTTTAGCCAAAAGATGTCACACATTTCCCCACCCTTTGTTTTTCCAATCATTTTCAGTCACATGTTCTGATTCCTGTCTGACTGAAGTAAATTTAAAATCAGGTTTCCAATATAAATAACTGGGATTGTGACTTCAGTGTTTGCTTTTCCGTGAGAACTCTCTAACACCTGCTTAAGACTAGTTGGTGTGGCAAACATTGCTGCCAGTAGAATTGTTTGCTCAGATATTCATGGAAATCAAATTCAAAAGCTGAGTGAAAACAACTGAAGCAAAACATTTTAAAAAAAATGGTGAACTAGTGTTTGCTAATTCTGTCACAATATTTGGTCAGATCTAGATACTAACCTCTTGTTGGTTTTACAGTACATTTACAAATCTGCTTCATACACACATCTGATATCAATCCTTATAGGAATCATTATATATAAGTTCAGTGCCACCCTGACCATGCAGGCCAGCATGGAACTCTGGTTGCCGATTTAGTTCTTTCTGAAATACTTAAAGCAGACTTTTAGGAACACTGACAGTTTCCCCAAGCAGATTTCAGTTTGTAAAATTCAGTAAAGTTCATTTATTTTTTAGATGAAACACACATTTTTTTCTCCTTTTGTTGCTACTGCAAGAAAACCAGCCTAATAGCTTAATTTACAATTGTCATCCAAATATCCAAATGAGACAAAAATCTCAATAATAGCCTATCAAGCAAGATTTCAGGAAGGAAACTGATATGAAAAGGCTAAGTATCTTACACTACTAGTTAAGGGCGGGGGATTGGGGGAAATCAATTATTTCTCTTAGTGGCAGATCCACATGGAGGAATACATAGCAGCCCCTCTTTCCCACATAGGATTCATAAGTATCTGCAAAATCTAAGCTTTACATTTGAAGAAGTGAAAAACCTCCAGTTGCATTCTGTGAAGAATACCTTCCAAACATGAACAGGGTGCAAACAGACACTGTGCTGAGTCTACAGCAGACAGAAAGCTGGATAATATTTGAGACAGAGGTATAAATTAGAGCTGAGTGAAAATTTTCAGTCAGAACTTTTTTTCCACCAAAAATGCATATTCAGATTGACTGAAACACTTTGCAAATTCATCTCAAGTTTGCCATATTGATTTATCAGAAAAAATAAAACCAGTCTCAAAGTGTGGAAACATTTAATTGACATTGTGAAACATTTCAGTTCTAAATAAATGTTCATATCAAATTGCACTCCAATTGTATTTACTTTAAAAGAAGTAAAACCCCTCAGGCTAAAGGAAATATTTTATTTTGGGTCAAATAAAACATGTCATTTGACTCCCAATTTATTTCCATATATTGATTTTTCTTTTTCATTTTGCAAAAAAAAATTTTAAATGGTTTGGGTTAACCTGAAGCAATTATCTTTCTTATAAAATGTTTTGGTACAGCCAGCAAGCAGGTGTCACCATATAAACCTATGATGTCCTGCAATTCATAAATTGCTGGGGGTAGAACTGCATGTGATATTCATCATTAGCTCAGCCAAAAAAAAAGAGAGATATAGGACACTGAATGGAACATACTGTCAGAGTACTTCTGAGGACATAAAAAGTTCTGCATATTTACTGGCACATAATGGTTTGATTGACAGGACAGTGTCATTTCCATGCATCACATCCAAAGATGATCCTCTGCAAGAGGCAGGAAAGAAATGTCTCAATAGCATATTTCATGATTGGCTAGGTGTACCTTTTCTTCCCCACTTCCCTTTGAAGGATTAAGTACTTGACGCTGTCAGATGCCAGACAGTAGCTAGAACAACTGTCTAATCAGATGTGGCAATTCCTATGTCATAAGAAATTTCACAATACTTTTGTACCTTTTCCTTCATTTTAGTATTAAGATATTTTTAAACTCCATTTTATTTGGCTAAGGATGACTCAAAATAAAATGGAGTTTAAAAATAATATTTTTTCTCTTTTTTTAAACTGGGAATTAATGGTAAGTACATTTGAAAGTCCATTGTGAGTGTTTTTGAGTTAGACAGCTGGAAAGGATGCTGTCTTCCTTACTTTTGCACATAGAGCTTACATACAGCTAAGGAAATTTCTTGTTTATTACATCACTGTCCCCTCCTCCTCTACAGTATCTTTATACTTCATCTTCAGAGCTGGTTGACATTTTTTAACTGAAACTACATTGAAAAACTGTGGTTTCAAAGTCAACATGTTGATTTTGAGGAAATTTTTCCAGTTTTCTCCCCAGGGAAAAATTTAAAACAATATTTCATTTTGATTTGTGTAGAAATTTCTCATGGAAAGCTAAAAATATTGACTGGGAAAATTAGCATAGTGTCCATTCAATTCAGAGTTAAAGGAAAAAATAGTAAGATTCTAAAGAATATTAGCAGAAGATTAAAAGGTACATAGACGTAAATCCTCTCTCTTAAACAACATTCAGGTAAATAGGCTTTGCTCAGTGATACATTATTTTACCAGAACTCAGCAGAGTCAGGTTTTTCAGGAGAAAGGGCAGATTTAAAAATAATTAATTTAATTGATTTAAAATTTAGGATTCTGGAGGCATCTAGGCCCAGATCCACAAATGTCAATGGAAGTTAGGAGCCTAATAGCTTAATGCATACAGAAGTGCAGTCACACATTAATACTCCATCCTATTTTCATAGTCACTCCCCTACTAGTAACTGGATACATATTCTTAAAGACCAGAGCACAATAGCAAGGCCATTTCATAATATCTGTACATTATTTCATGAGCTACTTTGGCTAATGATTCCATTTGGCTATTTTTGAAGTACCTTTGCATCTAAGGATGGTAAGTATTTATTATCAGTAAGGGCTGCACCAAATGTACTCTCAACTAATTTCAGTTCTGCAGTACTCAGGACCTTCCTTATGCACTGATTCAGCAAGGTACTTTACTCACATGCTTAAAGTGAGGCATATGCTTAATCTCAGAAGTCTGTGGGACTAAAGGATGTCTTTAACTTCCAATATGTGAGTAGTTCCATATATTTCACAGTTTAGAGTTAGGCACATGCTTAAGTCCTTTACTGAATTGGAGTCATCGGATGTACTTGTGTCATATTAGGAACTACAATATTTACCTCAAATCATGTTACTATAGTAATATTTGGATTAATTATCAGCGTATATTAACAGATCGATCCCTCAACTTTTCCCTTATTTATCCCCTTGCAGAGTCAAATATGGTCAGGCAATATACTTTTGCATCACTTTTATGAGCCATAATTGGAATTATTGAAGCTCTAGGACAGGGGAATGTTTTATAACCGAGAGAAGGCTATATCCCTGTAGTGAATCATCTTTCAGCTATCCTGTGGCATGATAAATCATCAACAGTTCAAATGGATATTTTTGCCATTCTATTTTATTGTTAAATGCAATAAATACAACTGGGGAATACAGACTTTTCTCAACTTGCAGTTTTATAAGGCTGTGCTGCTTGGGAATAATGATTAAGCAGGGTTGTGGGCATATTATGAAATATTTTAGGAGCATATGGAAACAGTCTAAAACCACTAACTAGGCTTTCAGACTCACCATATTACCAGTCTCTTACTAGAGGGCAGGAGACCATTTCCTTTAAAAGCTTCAGACATTACACTTTCCAAAATACAACAGAGACATCACCTTTAATCTTCCTAAAAACATTAGCCTTTTAATATGATAGCACATGTTTTTAAAAGGTTAGAAGAGATGTTAAGAAATATAGCAATATGCTTACTGTGAATAAACTTAAGGTGAGATTTTCAAAAGCACTCAGTATTGCCCTAACTCTGCTTCCACAAGTCTTAACGCTGACATCAGTGGGAGCAGAGTTAGGCCAATACTAAGCACTTTCAAAGACCGCACCATAGCATATAGGTGCAGCTTACCGCTCTGGTATCTCCAGTACAGTTGTGTCTCAGTTTCCCCCACTGTGCCTCAGGTCCCTTCTTCTAGAGATAGTCTTCAACAGGTCAGTTTTGTGATTTGGCTTTCTGCCAAAAGCAAGAATCCTTCCGTTCCAGAAAAAGGCAAAATCCAAACATAAAATACATAGGCCTTCCACAAATAACCTCTTTAGGCCTCATTTGCAGGACCTCACTAGTCTCCTGCTTCTTTGTAATAGGAGTCAAGTGATCCTCCACCCCTTGCCTGCAAGGGTGTTGACTCACTCTGTACGAAGCACAGCTGAGATGAAGGAAGATCACTACCTTTCTCCACTTCAGACTCCAGCCCCAATACCTTAACTAATTTAGTAGTCATACACTCCACTCTTCCCTCAGAGTTACTTCTTACCGTGTTTGGCTTGCTTACCTCTTAAGCCTTCACCCTTGCCCATCCACAGGCTCCTTTAGCTGCAGGTAATTACGTTTAAGAAAAAACAAAATAGACAAAGATTCTTGAAGCAGCAGCAGAGTCTTCTAGGAAGACTGTAGTAGACTTTCTTTAGGATTTCTAGGCTACAACTTTCTCATTCCTGGGAACTGCTCAGCTCTGTCTCTCATGTTTGGGAATAGGACACTTCCTGTTTCCCCTGGGTCAAAGAAGCAGTTTTTTTCTTTCAGACTTAAGCTCAACTGCAAATCTTTGCCTTAACTAGCAAGCACAGCATGTTTTGTGGAGGAAGAGCAGGGCTCACTATCTGTTGCGCTCCCCTTTTCTGCCTGATCCAGTGTGGGACCCCATCACACTTAAGTATTACAAGGAAGAAATCCTAATTATCATTCACCCTTCAGAATACTTTGCCATGTCTGACAATCTCTCACAGACTGTTTTCCCTTTTGTCCATTTCTTGGATGTTCCATTTAGGAAATGTGTTTCTTCCTGTTTTTGTGTCCCCATTCATTTAAGGAAAAATGCTTGTTAACTTCTTAGAGGTTGCGGGGAGGGAGGAGCAGGTGTGTGCACTGGGTAAGGAGATGTGCAGATATTGGATTCTTCTTAAAGTTACATATGTAAACTACAAAAAGAAAAGTAGTATCTTTAGATAAAGAGAACAATAATCTACGGCTGAAGAAACTATTGGGATAAAGAAAATGTGGGCTCCGACTGCAGGAAGCTACCGTAAATAGTATAAGAAAATTACTACTGGATCCAAAATTATTTGGAAAGAAGGTAAAAAGCAGTTTTTTCTCCAGAATGTCTTTTCATATTTGAATGTTAATTACACTAAATGCACTGACTGATTTAGACTAAGTTGAAAGACTTTTATCCCAAGCCTGTAGCATTTTTTTAATTTTTGTGTTGTGGCAGAGTTAAGCCAGCACTCTGATCACTGCAACTCCAATTAGTTGCCCTGGCGTACAGGTGACTACTAGAACTGTGCCCACTCGATAGATTGGGATGGGCTGCAGGAAGTTAAAAGGCTTATTAGGTCATTAGTCCAGATGGTACAAAAGGTGCAAAAAGGAAGGGTGGAGGAGGAAAGCCTGAGTCAGAGGAGAATGTGGGTCCCTTTTTGCCTCAAGAGCATAAGACTACGTAGCCTCCAAATGTGGTAGAAAAGAATACTGTAAATAAACTGTCTGAGGTATTTTACTTGAAGAGGTGTCTGAGGTGTTTGTTGGCTGGAAAGTAAGTAGGGGTGAGTCTGCTCTATCATGCATAGTGAGGATTAATCAATCTGTTAATATAATATACTGTGTCTGCAATACTAGTGATTTTAAGCACCAATAAAGATAGTGGGAGCTTTAAACCTATCTTAAACTGTTCCTATTTCACATAAGTATCATTTATCTTTGATGTTCAGGCTAATTCTTTATTCACTGCACTCCATGCAATACTTCTTGACCTTCTAGATTAGTCTTTTCGTGGGGTTCTATATGAACACTTTGCTGTAGTTAAGTTGAATTATGTTCCGAGATTCTTTATCAGTTCCATTTGTTTCAAATTTGTGAGGTATAATTTTCCTTTTTGTGAGCCCTTGCTGACTATCCTCAATAAAATCCATAATTTTTCAAGAGCTCTCCAATTCTGTTCCTAATTAATGTTCAGCAGAGATAGATGAACTAGTTCAGATAAAATAATAATTGAACTGACCCTTTCCTAAATGAAACACTGGACAGACCTGCTTTTGAAAGTCTTCATTTGTGAGCACTGAAGCAAAAATTTTATTTTATATCATCTCTGACAATAGTGTACACTTGCCATAGAAACCTTGTTCCTGTTATTTTTTTCAAGATACATTTACTATTTTAACACTTGTGCAAGCTTTTTATTCTTTGCCTTTCAGTTTCTGACTTTTTTACTCATTGATTTTAATGATGTCCTCTTCTGGACAGGAGTCTTGATCCTGCAAAGACTTATTTATGCACATGCTTAACTTTATGCCTTCTGATCAGTCCTATTGACTTAAGCATGCATTTAACTTTATGCACACTGAAGTCCTACTAATTAAGCCCTGATCACGATAGCCCCATTACTGGTACCAAATGTGTTTGTGTTTTTTGTTGTTGTTTTTGTTTGTGTTTTTGTTTTAAATCCACTAATTCTTTTCAGAAATGACAAATTATAAAACAAATACACATAAAACAATGTTGGTGAGAATTTGTCAGAGAATGGGCCACCCCTACATTCTTTGCATACCCAGAATTACCAATGACTGAACAAAAAATAATAATTGGGCCTAATTAGACTCTTTTTGACTACTTTCTTCCTGTTGTGGCTCAATGTTAATCCATAAAGTCTTACATCTCAGTGAGTTGTCACATATGTATAGGTTTATGTGTGGGCCATAAAACATACTTTAATGGATAAACAAAATACATTTTGTACAGTGCCTAAATTGTCAATGATGAACCATAAAATGGCCCTTCAGAGTTAAACTTTTTTCCTTTTCCATTCACATCTGAGCCTTCTTTAGGGTGACCAGATGTCCCAGTTTTATAGGGACAGTCCTGATTTTTGGGTCTCTTTCTTATATAGGCTCCTATTACCCACACCCCCTGTCCCGATTTTTCACATTTGCTGTCTGGTCACCCTACTCGTCTTTTCTTTAAAGAAATAAACCAAGAGAAATTACACTGAAAGAACATTTACAAAGATAATATGTAAATAAAAAGACATGTCCCCACTCTAGCTGCTTTCCTAAGGCCCCAATGCTGCACAAACACTTGCATGTGTACTTAATTTAACTAACAGGATTAGTTCAATTGAAATCAATAAACTACTCACACCAGTAAAATTAGGGGGAGGCATAAGTGTTTGTTGGATCAGGGCTTAATGTTACAATTTCTACTAGGGGAGAAATACTAAGATAGATAGATATCTATCTATACACACACCAAATTTCCTTTCTTACCAAGAACACCTTAAAATTAAAGGTTTAGATTTTCAAGATGAGAAAATGAAGGAATTTCAAAACCTTATTTTTCACTAAAACCCCAGATCTAAACTCCTCCAGATTCTTGAGAAATTCTGATCCAGAGCACAATCCATACTTCATGACTAGGCCCTAGCTAAAGAGTGGCAAATCTAAACACCTTCTCAATCTAGGAATGTTTAATTACAGCTCCATATTTCAAAATTCCCTCCCTTATTGATTTCTTTCCCATTGTTTCATGTTCCTTAGCTCAAATAATGACATCAGATTATACCATTTCACTTTTTTAATGCAGATGTTTCTAATCCATTCCCCTTTTTGGTTCTCAAACTAGCACAATAGCAAAATCTTGGATATTTAACCACTGCAAAGCAATATGTATTTTTTAAAATTGTTTCCATTGACATCAGTCCTGTAATCTTTCCTACTGGGTGTAGGTTTGGTAAAGACAAGATCTTCAGAATCTAAATTTGGGCCAGGTTTTACATGCCAATATCCCTTTAAGAAATACACTCTGTTCTCTCACTGCTGCTTTCAACTAAGATGATTGCCTGTCAAAATATCTCATCTGTAGGCTTTTGATTTTTCTAAACTGTTCAGTACGAGGAAGTTGATCAAGATTTCTAATTGCTCAATAAGCTGATCTCATACTCTGTTAGCTATATGAAATATTGTCCTATGTTTCACACAAGTCAAATATATCTATGAGCTTGATGTCCTTCCATTAACTTTAATGGGAATAGGATTGGACATTTATACCCCAATCTGCAAATACTTTATATGTAGACTCATAGACTTTAAGGCCAGAAGGGACCATCATGAATATCTAGTCTGATCTCCTGCTCATTTAACGATTTAAAGACTTCAAGTTACAGTGTATCCACCATTTACACTAATTTAAACCTACAAGTGACCCAAGCTCCATGCTGCAGAGGAAAGCAAAAAGCAAACAAACAAAAAACAAAAAAACAACCAACACCAAAAACTAGGGTCTCTGCCAATCTGACCCAGTGGAAAATTCCTGTCCCAACCCCAAATATGGTGATCAGTTGGACCCTGAACATTTTGGCAAGACTCAACTGCCAGACACTAGAGAAAGAAGTCTCTGCAGTGACTCCAAGCTCTCTCCATCTAGTGTCCCATCACCGGCCACTGGAGATATTTGCTAGTAGCAGTCGCAGATCTGCATAACTATTCAATGGAGTAGTCCCATGGAAATTAATGAGACCATTCATGCATTTGCCAGACTGGGGGCCTTAAGGTGTAATCTTTCATGGGCTTGGAATATACCTGATTCTGTAAAGCACTCCCTGTATAAATTATTTAAATGCTTTTAATTATACAGAAATGTGTGGATATATACATATGCCCATATGTATGCTCACTTTAATTACTTCATGGAGGAGCCACCCTACCATACACTATGGTCAAAAGAAAGATTGTGCCGTTGCCGTTCTTCACACAGGCAATGTAAATGCAGCCAACCAGTCTGTCTCCAAATACACAAATCAGTATCCACTGTAGCACAGCCCACTTGAATTCAACAGTTCACAGCTGTTTGATTGGCTGTCCTGCGTGTATTCTCATGTAATCTATAAATCCTCTTTCTGCACGCACAGAAACATGCTATAATCCAACCAAGGCTAACAATTCAATATGCCACAGATGTTTTATAACTGTAGACACGGATAAGTCTTGAATAAACAGAGTTCATGTGGCTCAGGCAGTTCAAGGCTCATAGCTGGAGACAGGTACAATTGTAACAGCAGAAGCAAAATGTGTTTCTAATTTATGGGAAAAAAATAAAACTTATGGATGATGTGAGAGCTCTTAAAGTCTGCAGGGACAGCACTATTAACACCAAGTCAATTTATTTTAGTAATAGGAAAAGACCAACTACCTGATGATAAATTGATAATGCAAGGGACGACCTTTCATTTAGAGTGGAGAGCGCCAAGACAGGCCAAACGTGTCAATCTATACCAGAGCAGGTCCACTATCGATTACTTACTCTGTAAGTATATTTAAATGGCGTAGGGGATGGTGTTTACTGTTTGCTGCAGGTAATATGAATTCTTTGATGTCTGCAAAGTTAACTATTATTAAGTGAATTTCAGTATTTATTAACATGTCTTCATTGTCATCCTCATAAGTGAAAAGTAAAGAGGAGGACTAAACAAAGTGATTTCAACTCTGCGTGAGCTTCTGGTGTTCTAAATCTTGTGACTTGTTGAATTGACACAGCGAATTAAAGTTGCTTCTCTCTGTGCTGACGGATCTCCAAGATATGACAGTTACTTTAGATGTGGTAAGATCAGGAAACCCTTAATTATGCTCAAGTTGAGTTAGCTAGGCAAATCAACAAACCAATTTTCTTTTCTGACTGGTCTCTTCTTGGCTTTTCTCCACAGCATGTTTTGAAGGAAGAAGAGGGAAAGAAACTTCAACAGTTGTACATGCAGTTTCTGGAATACTAGATAAATATATTACAGCAGCCACACTTTACAGATCATAAGCAAGCTTGGAGTGGACGGGAAATGTATTTTTTTTGTCATGTCCATGAGAATTAAGAGACATGTATGGTATCACAGTCTTACTTTCCTCTCTAAAATAAGGTCATTTGAATATTAATAATGCTGTAGAAACTTAAAACTGACACCTTTTCAAATTGAATTAGTCTTCCTCCATCTAAACAGCTTTTCTTTTGTTTCATTGTGTTTGTGTGTGGTGGGGGGAGAGTTGGCAACTTTTTCTTAAAAACTGAGGCAAAATTGCTAACATCCTGGTACCCTGGGTACAACATGGGCACATACTACTTTGGAAGCCTGAGTGCACACTTCTCTTTGCTCTGTAAATGGGGAACAGCAAAACTAACAAAGTTTACTTCAGGTGTATGACTGTAGAGTTTATGCAATTAGTAGGGGGATAGATGGTGACTGTGCAAATTACAAAGGGCAGGAATCTGAGTTCAACACTTGCAATCCATAATACGTTCTGAGACATCTTCAACAAAGCAGGAAATACCAGGAATACGCCGTAGGGAGGGAAATGCAGGTCCAGACCATTAATGTTTCTAATTGCAGCAACTACTTTTGTCAAGAGATCATAACTGGAATACTACTCCTTTACAGAAGGCCTTTCTGCATGGCTGAAGATTCCTTAACCCAATCCTGTCCCTGAACCCCTCCCCCAAAATGTTTGTTTCCCTAGTGGGGTACATAAGCACTGGGTACATGCACTTCAGTGCCATCTGAAGAGTGTTTCGGTCATTCAGAACTACCATGGTTGGAGGAATGTTGGTCTTGCGTTTAAGGCACTAGCTTGGGAGTCAGAATATTCCTGGCTTTGCCTGGGAGTCCATTCAATTCCTTGTTTTGCCATTACCTCTTGTTTGATCTTGAACAATTCACTTAAGCCAGAATTTTCAAAACAGTTCCCCACCCACAATTTAGACTGGATTTCGAAAGAGCTCTTTTGAATTTGGCCCCACAGTATGATCCAAAGGCATTTGAAATCAAATGGAAAGACTCCTAATAACTTCAGTTTTGGATCAGGTCCTGAATCTCTCAGTGCCTCAATTGCCCTGTAAAATGAGATTTCCTTTCTCCTACCTTTCATCTGTTTTGCCTATTGAGCCTTCCGTGAAATTCATGCAGGCATCCCCCTGCACTCATGTGAAATCTGACTTCAGTAGGTCTCTGCACAGGTACAGCGGTCTTATTTCAGAATCAGGCCTTGATCAGGTGGTTAGTTTCTTGGGGCAGGAGCTGTCTTTTTCCGTCTGCATGTACAGCACCTAGTACAATGGTCCCCAATCTCAGTTGAGGTCGCTAGGCACTATTGTAATAATAATTAATGGTAATATACTGTGACATTACCTAGTGTACAATTTGAACTGTTGAACAGCTGTGTCCCCTCAGTTCTCCAATCTGGGGTGCCTTTTATACTACTTTGCTGTAAGAACATCCACTCCTGACCAGCTCACACACAGCCTCTAACATGTAAAACCACTCCCAGCTGCACACTATTGAGGGCCACTAGCTAAGCATTCATGCACTAAACTGCAGAGGAACACCAGCATGCTCTCTAGTCCCAGATGTTCCCCCCAAAGTGTGTGTCTTGTACTGCTCAGTACCCTCCTGAACAATACAAGCTCATAGAAAGTCCATCATTTCATCAAAGGAAAATGGTAATGCCTTGTTATCCCAAGGGGATAATCCAAACACATTGGTTAAAACAAAATAAGATAAGTTTATTAACTACAGAAAGATAGATTGTAAGTGATTACAAGTGATGATGCATAAAAGTCAAACAGCATGCTAATGGCTAGCTTAAACTAACAGAATTCAAAGCAGAGGTTTTCTTCACCATACGCTGCTGTAAATTTCACAGGCTGGGGTTCCTTTCAGCCTGGGACCCCTTCCCTTTAGTTCAGTGTCCTTTAGGTATTCATTGATGTCATAAGCGGAGAGATGGGAGGAGGAGTACAGTCAAGTGTTTTCCTCTCCTCTTTATAATTCAGTTTCTTGGGCTAGAAACATCCTGGCTGACTCATGGTGACATGCAGTCTGTTGTGGATGTGAAGTTTGAACTGTCCCTGTGGAGGAATGTAAATTTCTTGTTTACACATTTTCCCCTGCTAGAGAATGGCTGCTTAAGCAGGTGATAGCCCTTTAACTCCTGAGAAACTGATTTGGGCCTCCTTTTCTTAAACTTGGAGCATATTACAGCAATGATACACAGCAGAAACTTACAACTTCATATACAATGTTGATATGCATATTTTACCCCAACAATAATGTTCAGCAGATGATGATATTTCTAATACCTCACAAGGCATACTTTGTACAAATTTATCATAGTCTTGTAAAAGTGATGAACATAATAGTATAGACCATCACATATACCAAGCCATGCTGCTCTAACTTATCTGAGTGAAACTTGAGAGAAGAATGCAAGATTTTGCTCTATATGTTTTTTTTGTTAAAATAGAAAACAAGCCCACACTACTTGAAGATTGTTTTTTAATGTCTATGTAAGAAATCAAGTCATGTTTCCTGCAAAATGGTGGTCTGTTTTCTAGGTATCTACCTTTGAGGGCTTGAAAAGTCTGGGAGTCCCTTTAACCACCTGTCAATGGAAATAGATGAGTTGGATTTATTTTTATTTTTTCTTAACTACTCTAAATTATTTTTGAATGAATCAGGCTTCTGGGAAGAAGATGGCAATTCAGTCAGTCTTGGCAGAAAAAGATAAGATCTTTTAGTATACTCATAATTTGTCTAGTTTTGTATTTAGTCTAAATTACTTCCTTGTAATTAGTTTTAAACTGTCTGTACCTTCTCAATATAGAATGTTAGGACTGCAACAGACTTTTGTGATGCATGTAGCTAATGAAGTGTTCCAGCAATCTATTAAAGAGGAAATACTGTTCTCTCATTTATTATATATAAACATACACATGGAATGGAATGTACTGTTGTATGTGTGTCTCACTCCTATAGACACAGCTTTGTTACTATGTTGATTTGGGAAATCTGTCTATTTAGAGCTTATGAATTGTTTGATATTGGGGGCTCTTTATGTGTATTTGTGTCAGACAGCTGACTCCATTGTCGATGTGGTTCTCTGTTGTCCTTTTACCTCCCTGTTAGACTGGAATTCCAAGGTGGAGCAGAACAGGGTTGTTAATAAAAGGTCACTAAACTCAGATGGCCCTCAGAAGCAATTTAGACTAAAAGCTCACTCCTATCCAGGAGAACTGGTTCATCAGAGGAGAGATTGCCTGATAATTAAATCAACGGGTAGGAGTCTGTGGTCACCTGCTGTTGCTGATCAAGAGGTCACTGAGGAGGCTGGAAAATAATTGTTTTAACTCTAGCTCTTTGGCCATTTTCATCAGCTGAGGGGAGCTGCTGCGGGAGCCTGATAAGGTAGAAGTGACCGCTACCTTCTGGAACACAGATGAATACCCTCCCACCCCTCATCCCAAGGACACCCAAATGGAAGGGTGAGCTGGAGAAGGGGGTATTAGGTTCAGGGTGTTTGTTTTCTAAATGATGTGTACTTTTTTCTGCTTTATCTTGCAAAAGTAAATGGTTTTTAGAATCCTGTACAAAGTCCACATCTGTTTGCTTTCATTGTCACATGCCTCTGAAGAGGTGAACTATGAACCAGAAGGCTCAGACCTTTAGTGGGGTTCAGGGGTATATGCCAGAGCTGCTCATGAAGCAGAACTACGGTCTCAAGCTGAAGGTTCCCAGTGCCCAGAGTCGTGTCGGACACAAGGGCTTTACATGGAGTTCTTGCTTGTTCGTAGGGACAGTACCTAAACTCTGCCTGGCCCCAGAATGCTAAGAGCATGCAGGATTCAGCAATTGGATCCCCTCACAGAAATCTGGTGAGTGTACAGCTTAGGGAGCTTGACCAGATCTGTGACAGTTAGCTAAAATTAACTTGGGCTGCCTGGATTCATTCTGGTCTCTGGTGTCATAGAGCTCCCTATTTGAAGGGACCGTTAACTGTGAAGGCCAGCCACTATCTCTTCATGGTTTAATCCTAGATATTGATAGCCATTGTGAACTTTAAGGCTGTTAATGGGCTAATCCTGTGCTCACTCCTCAGCAACTTCCTCTCCTAACCGGGCATGCTGTAGGATTCATAGTCTTTATTAACATTAATACACAAATATTTCATGTGAAGCAGTTAGGGTTGCTACACGCACAGAATGCTTTATGAAACCCCAGAAGCAAGGAAATGGAAAGATAAGCTGCTTAACAGTACTTGCCGCCGCTTTTCCACCCACAAACACCATCTTAGCATTAGCACAACTACTACATACCACTATGCACTGTGGCTGTAACCCTGCGTTCCTTTTATGCTTCTGTGAAGACCTCTATACCAAATTATTTCCCCCCAACGTTATCTTTCAAGGTGCATACACCCAAGAGTTAGAATATCTTATGTTGGTATATTTCTGGAAGGTTGCACATAATATTACTCAGATTCTTAAAATTTAGAACCCCAAAATGGGGAGAAAGAAAGCAGCCTGCTTTCTGAAGCACAACTTTGACTCAGATTGTATATTTCTCTAGAGAGCCCAGAGGCCTGCAAACAGAACTAGTAAACCCCTGGAAAAATGAGAGCTTGTATTTCTAACACAGTCTTCCATATACTCAACCCAGCAATAGTAGTTGTGGATGTTTTGTGCAGTATTTGGTTGTGGCGGGAGGGAATATAAAGTTCTCTGTTCAAAAGGGTATTTAGAGGGGGTAATGGAAGGCTGGCATCCCTCATGTGGCAGACTTAAGAACAGAAGAGTGTAGCTTCTGCAAGAAAAATTTTTATGTGCACCCATCAGCCAATCAGGTTTGTGTGCTCCGTGTCCAGTAGCTTAAAATTAACATAAATACGACTTTGAAAACAAAACGGAGTACCCATTGCTCCTGATCTCCTCAGAATCCTGCTCTCTACTCTATTTTGTACAGAGAGACAATATTGTAAAGAAATATCAATCAACAATGAAAAGCAGAATTACTTTCAAAGAAAAAGTAATCAGAGTCCAAACGCAAAAGTTTCCTATTAGAGAAGCTAAACAAGAGCTACATTTATAGTTTCCAAAAATTGTCCCTGGGTGAAGTTTCATGAGAAGGAGGTGGCCAGATCATGAGGAAACAGGAACTTGTACCTCATTTTTAAGACCACTTTAATATGCAGCCTAACTGTGGAGTCAAAATGGGTAACTCCAATAGATAAAATCATAGCCATTGCAAAATGGTGCCGGGGAGAGGGAATGTTCAGATTGCACAAGTGCAGTCCACTAATAACCTTAAACATCAGGGGCAGTACCTTGAAAATGAATCCAGTAATGAAGAGGAAATCAGTGGATGTGGTGAAGAGCCTGTTCTATAGGCTCTGTTAGACATGTTCTGCTTTGGAGGGAGGAGCCAAGTGATGGACTAATTATAGCTTCCACCTACCCTGCACCTTCATCCTCGGGTAGAGTGAGTTACAGTAGACCACCAGCATTGAGGTGGGATATACATGGATTTCTATGGCTAGGTCTGCCCCGAGGGAAAATCATGAAGCTTCCTTTTCAGTCAGAGATGAAGAAAGGGTTTTTAACAAGTTTTGTTATTCTGGTGTCCAGCATCAATGTGCCTTGTAGAACAGAAGATCACTTGTGGATATATGTCTCAAACAGAGTAAGGGCATACTGTTTTTAAATACAACTTTTTAAAATGCTCCCCCCTTCTAATTGCCATCACATCAGTCTTTCCCGGATCAATTATGGACCAGCTGTCTCTATTCAGCTTCGAGTTTACTCAGTATACTGAGATAGCTGTGAGATACTTCATGCAGATGTTACTAATGATACACAGAACTCTTTGTCAGTGTATTCCTGACACTGTAGGACATGGCATCTCACGGTCTCCATTAGCAGCTTCAAATCAATGTTGAATAGGAAAGGTGAGAAGATATGGCCTGGTGGGACTACACAAATTAGGGCCTGCATGGAAGAGTAACTGTCCATCAAAACATTTCAGGATCTGGCAGTGAGTGACAAGCATAGCCAGGCTGAAGTAACCCTATCTACCACTGCCAGGTTTTACAAGTGGGTCAGCATTACTTTATGGTGGATGGTAGCTTGAGACTGAGTAGTGTCAGCAACCACATTCATGGTGATAAGGATGTTCTCTATCAGGGTAGCTACAGCTGTTTCTGTGCCATGACTCAGGCTGAAGTCCTGCTGGGGAGGATCTAAAAATTTAGTGGTGAGCAGATGTTCCTGGGCCCTGCTTGTTAACTATTCAGGTCTTACTGAGGAATGGGAAAGTAGAAACCAGGTGTTAGGGGGTTGGTTCATGTGAGTGATTCTTTTTTAATAGTAGTCCAGACTATTTCACGTTTCAAAGCAGTGGAAATAATGTCTTCCCTAAGGAAGGTGTTGATTGTCTCCCTCAGCAGTGGGCTAAGGTGTGCATTACTGGCTTTTGCTATTCAGCAGGGGCACAGGTCCATTTCACCAAGATTTTTCCATGGGGTTTCAGCAACTCTCTCTGGGTGAATTGGATGAAAATTTGTCAAAAATGATCAGATAATTGTTGCTTGCTGCACTGATATATTTCCCTCTTGATTTGAGAGGCTGTCACACATTTGATTAATGTTCCTCTGTGAAAGAAGTGAAGAGCTTCTGGAAGCAGGTGGTACTTGGCTCTGTGGTTGGTTGAGGAGAGGCAGGCTGCCTTTATATATGTGGAGGATGGGACTATATTTGGGCCTCACTGTCTGTAAGGTACTTTAGATACAAGCATGCAGGGTGCCAGTAGAAAGGCTAGGGTCAGGAAGATGAGAGGTTCATGTTTACACACATGACACACTATGCAAATAGGGTTTTATTTTGGGGATTCTGGTTTGATCGCAACACTAGTTTGGGAAACATCTGTAGCTGTATCTCCTTTCACATATGGCTTTAAAAGCAGTAAATAATAAAGCATACAAGGTAGCTCCTATGTTTCCCTAGGGTTCCTGACCAACATAACTCCCTCATTTATTTCCCCTCTGAGTGTAACACTCCATTTCTAAAATGCTGAGCTTAAATAGTCTCAGCTTCACCTAATTAGCTCACAATCCAGGAGTGTCTAAACTATTTCTGAAACTTGGAAAGCTCAAGCTGTTTTTCTGGCCTCGTGGATGCACCTAAGGCAGGGTGCTTCATGACTTCCCCTTAAAGACATGTACAACCTGTCAGTATTTATATAACAAATTATAAAACAATCAATTTGTAAGCAACTACAGGATAACAGTGTTATATGGAATTTGTCAAGAACAAATCATGCCAAATAAACTTCATTTTCTCCTTTGACAGGGTATGGGCCTAGTAGATGGGGAAGGGGAAGCTGCAGACATGATATATCTTGATTTCAGGGAAGTTTTTAACAGTCTTACATGACAGTCTCATGAGCAAGCTAGGGAAATGTGCAGGTGTTATAGTAATTTCATCTAGACCACAGCTGTTGAAAGACCCTACCCAAAGAATAGTTATCAATGGTTTGCTGTCAAACAGGGAGGACAAATTAATACAGCCCTGCAGGGCTCTGTCCTTGGTCTGGTACTAGTCAATATTTTCATTAATGACTTGGATACTGGAGTAGAGAGTATGCTTATAAAATTTGCAGATAACCTTAAAATGGAAGGGGTTAAAGGCATTTTGGAGGACAGGATTAGAATTCTCAGCAACCATGACAAATTGGAGAATTGGTCTGAAATCAACAAGATGAAATTCATTAAAGATAAGTACAAAGGACATGACTTAGGAAAGGGGAAAAAAATCAAATATTTAACTACACGATGGGAAATAACGGGTTAAGTGGTGGTGCTGCTGAAGAAGGTCTGGGGATTATAGTGGATCACAAATAGAATAAGAGTCAACAATGTGATGCAGTTTCAAAAAAGGCTAATATCATTCTGGGGTGTGTTAGCAGGAGTGTCACATGTAAGACACAGCAGGTAATTGTCCTGCTCTACATGGCACTAGTGATGCCTCCACTGGAGTATTGTGTCCAGTTCTGGGCACCACATTTCAGGAAAGATGTGGACAAATGGGAGAGTATGGCAAATACCCCTCTATCCCCAAATTTATCCACTGGCCAAGCAAGCAAATAATGATAAAACCCAGTTTTGTAGGATTCAAAAAATTAGACATTTATATGGATAATGAGAATATCCAGAAGTTTATATTAGATGGACTATTAAATGTAAGGAATGTAAACCCACATGTTCATGATATAAACTGTATGAGTGCTCTGTGCACAACTAGGTTCAGAGGGCCAGCATAAGCCACCCATGTTATACAATGCAACCGTCTGCATTTTGTAAGTCTATATTACTTAATATACACTAATATTGTACTAATCTACTTTTGAAATGGGCTAGTGTCAAGGATCATTAAAGAAAACTGTGGCATAATTAAGACACATTGTTTTCTTTTCTGTGCTCTTATTTTTTTAATATCTCCTTTTCACTCAAGCTGTTGCTACAGAATTAGATGTTGATGGAGTTTCTGACATGAACAATGATGAGTGGTGCATAATCTCAGTTAAAGATGAGAGCCTACTGCACAATGGGAAGAAGTCTTCCCAGTATAAATCTGGTACTTTAAAAGCCAAAGCTTCCACAACTGGGAGATAAAGAATAACTCAAAGTCCAAGTATGACATTCATTTACTTCCAAAGAAGTTTTAAAAAAATATTTATTTCTTTTTTCCCCTTTAAATACTCTGAAGTTTAAATGAAAACTCCGCAAATAGAGGATGGGCCAACTGATCTCCCTGTTCTCATTAAGCAGTACTTCACTCTGCAGTTAGCCCCCATGAAATCAAAGGTGTTTTGTTTAGGAATTATTATTACAATTGTCAGATTTCAGAGTAACAGCCGTGTTAGTCTGTATTCGCAAAAAGAAAAGGAGTACTTGTGGCACCTTAGAGACTAACCAATTTATTTGAGCATAAGCTTTCATGAGCTACAGCTCACTTCATCGGATGCATACTGTGGAAAATACAGAAGATGCTTTTATACACACAAACCATGAAAAAATGGGTGTTTATCACTACAAAAGGTTTTCTCTCCCCCCACCCCACTCTCCTGCTGGTAATAGCTTATGTAAAGTGATCACTCTCCTTACAACGTGTAAACACCCATTTTTTCATGGTTTGTGTGTATAAAAACATCTTCTGTATTTTCCACAGCATGCATCCAATGAAGTGAGCTGTAGCTCATGAAAGCTTATGCTCAAATAAATTGGTTAGTCTCTAAGGTTCCACAAGTACTCCTTTTCTTATTACAATTGTATGTCAAAGGTATGATGTGCTGTAAAAACTACAAGACTCTAGGCTTACCATGCTAATAAAGATGATGTTACATACTTCACTCAATTTCTCTCTTTAACATTAAATATAATCCACCTAGGCCTTGACCTGACATGATAGACCTATTTCTTTTGATCTAAGAGTTAATGATTCTATTCGGAGGGACTAAAGGCTGGATCGCTGCAGCGAGGTGGAGGAAAGGGGTTCTTCATGAGAACCCTCTCACAGCAATTTCTCTACATTATTCCACTGTTGGAGAGGGGGTTTTCCTCCTATGCTAGACTGTGGGATCTGCCTTCAAGCCCACGTGTCCTGGGGCATATAGGGAACACCCACAATGGGAGTGGAAGCCCCATATCATTGCTAGAGCTCTGTGACCCCAGAAGAAGGAGATTCTACCAAGAAAAGGGCTTGATGGAAAAGATAGCACAGGGCCAGGCCGTATTATTTTTTCTTAATAAAATCCAAGGAGTCATGGATGTCGCTCACACCCACCCATTCTTCCCAGATATGCCAAACGCCTACCTCCACCCATTCCATGGCATGGGTTTATCAGACCATCAGAGAGGACTCTATGGGATGTAGGGAAAAGGAGGTGGCAGTGTTAGGGAGACAGATGAGCCCCACCTAGAAGCAAGAGAAAGAGAGATCTGCATATGGAGTCCCCTCTTGTGCACAGGCTAGATTTCTGACATTGGCCCTATGTAAGTGGGGAGACACTTAGATCTCAAGTACTGGTGCTTTTTGTCCCTAGAACTCACTGGGAAAGAAGTCAAAATAATTTATATCCTTCCTCCTCCTCCTCTCCACTGCCCACCTAGGTTAGTGGCTTGACATCTATAAACCAGGTCAGCAGCCTTGAGCAAATAGCTGAAGGAAATTTAGAAGATTGATCACTCTGTCATTGTATGATGGCAGCAAAAGGGAATCAGTGTTTTTATATAGCATCAAAGTGGACTGGATTTAACTGTGGAAAACAGGGAGAATTTAAATCTAGATCCAGATCATGGCTACCTAAGGTGTAAGGAAGAGTAAAACTAACCAAAGAGAGAGAAAGGAGTCTATCTTTCCTGATAGAATTGCCCTTTACAGGAATAATTGAATTTGTATTTGTCTCTTTTTATGAGAGGTAACTTTTGTTAGAAATAAATAAATTTAAAAAAGCTTTGATCATTACTCTGCAAAAGTAAATGATAGAATTAATTTTTATAATGCCAACTGCATCATAAAGGAATTTTGAAATGGCTAAAGCCACTTCAGCTAAGCATACTCAGAAAATAAGGGCATTCCAGTTAATCCAGTAAGGTTATGGCAATCACCTTACCTGTCCATACATATGGTCCTCCTTAGATGTGTGTGTGGGGGGGAGGGGCAGAAAGGGGGTTGGCTTTTTTGACTCATTAGTTGGCTTTGTTTCTAAGGGGACAAGGAAGGATAGATATGGATTCATTCCTGAAGCAAAAGTTCCCTTGATGAGCTTTCAGTAGGTGATATGGTGAAGGGGGAGCCAAGGAATTAGTTACATATTTTGTGCTCTATATTACATATTTTGTGCACTCTCTGCTGGAGAGTGGGGTGGGAGGAGGTATTTTTTCATGCTTTTTGTGTGTATATGATAAGATCTTCTACACTTTCCACAGCATGCATCCGATGAAGTGAGCTGTGGCTCACGAAAGCTTATGCTCAAATAAATTGGTTAGTCTCTAAGGTGCCACAAGTACTCCTTTTCTTTTTGCGAATACAGACTAACACGGCTGTTACTCTGAAACCTGCCACTGAAAATTTATTGTCTCCTGAGCAAGACAACTCCCCCTCAATTACATATATATTTATTTTGGAGGAACAAAACCACTTTTTCCTTGCCTACATAGGTCCCCTTTTTCCTTGGCAGTGTATGAAATACTTGGTTCCTACATGGTGAAGCTTTTGCAGTTGCTTCCCCCACACAATCACTCTTCTGCTTAGATTTAGGTTATAAGCAATTTTTTAGAATACATGGATGAACTGTTCAATCTGATCTGAGATTTTTAAAATAGTTTTCGGATAGCCCGGCAGATTTTAGAGTCATTCAATTGCTTGTGAGAAGTCTGTCTGCCTCTCCTTTTCTAAACAGGATAAAAAAAGTTGTTAATATTTTCAGAAATGTTTGCCATTAAAACTCTCACTTTGGGCCAAATCCTGACCCCAGCATGAGTAACTGGGCTGTGCACTGAGGAGTTAGGCAGGGAATGGGAAGGAAGGAATCCTTTGTGCCAGATGATCCATGGCTGCAGCAACCCTTGTAATCATCCAACACGCTCATGTATTCATAGAATCATAGGACTGGAAGGGACCTCGAGAGGTCATCTAGTCCAGTCCCCTGCACTCATGGCAGGACTAAGTATTATCTGGGCCATCCCTGACAGGCGTTTATCTAACCTGCTCTTAAAAATTTCCCATGATGGAGATTTCACAACCTCCCTAGGCAATTTATTCCAGTGTTTAACCACCCTGACTGTTAGGAAGTTTAGATGGAAAGCAATAGCCAATGAAGTCGCCAGAATTTCATCTTAGTTACATCGCTGCAAATCTGGAGTACCTCCACTGACCTCAATGGAGTCGGTCTGGATTTGCATTGGTGTAACCAAAAGCAGAACGTAGCTCATAGTCACAGATTCGCTGACACTGACTCTTCCCCTGTGTTTCCAAACCTATCCAGCCCACTGAGGAGCAGGAAGCCATAACAGAGTGCAGTTCCACAGCATATAAATGCCATATGTGCTCCCCAAATCTCCTCACAGTTGGGGCTCTTTGTGTCTGGTGGGGGGCAGGATTTATTCCCCTAATGCATAGAATATAATCTTATTGGATGAGAGATCTTGTTCACCTGGTTAACTTAGTTTTACAGCTAGCCTGCAACAGCCTCACTAAAAAGAGTCCCTAGCTGCAAGTTATTCTTTCTTCCTTTGAGAAGAGTGATGTTTATGATCTTATTGTGTTTTGCTTGGGACCATCTTTGTCTGTTGATCCCCGGTCACCAGGTCTGTGTTGTCTTTTGTCAAAGTTTTCAGATCCTCTGTTAATACTTTAATTCTGCTTTACATATGTGAACTCACTTCAAACATTGACTAGAAGCTCTTAAAAATAACAGGTCTGATTCTCCATTTCCCTCCCCCTAGTGTACATCAGTACAGAGTGGGTGGAAATCAGAATGGTATAATTTTGCCCTCACTTTGCACAGATGTAAAGGATCATCTTTGGGTCAAGGTAACAGAGAACCAGACTGTATTTCTTCCCCCCCCCCCCGCCCCCCACCCCATGCTACTGTAACAATCTTTGTACAAGATATGCTTTGTAAAGTAGCACGTGAAAAATAATAACTGATCATTTATCTTCTTATATGATGTATGCCAGAAGGTGTACAAAAAGTTATAAATATATACTAGAATTATGACTAAAGTGTGTTAGGGGGAGTTGGTAAACAGGTCTGTGTTAGACAAAGGAATGTGTATCTGATTCTCTGACCAGCCTGATTCTCTGACAAAGACAGTGAAGGTCCATATTTAAGCAGTAAACAAGACCACCAAGACATCAGGGAGAGGAGATAACAGGAAACAGGACAATATGCATTTCATCAAAAAAGAAAGAAAGAAAAAGCATGGAGCTTCCTTCACCACCAGACTCCGTCACTTTCCTCACAGCTTGAATAAACTTTACTTTTGAGGGCATAGGCGGTGAGTTATATGGGCCCATGGTGCCTGTGCTCCACCAAAGTTTGGGCTAACCATGCTTTGTGGGGCCTCACGCTCCAGGCTGCCCTGGAACCCATGTCCCCCTGAAGCCTGCCTCCCCCCCCAAAAGCAGGGGGCCAAGGGCAATTGCCCCAGTGGCTGTGCTTGGACCTGTTCTGGGCACCACCAAAAATTATACAAACTTGGCACGCATGTTTGAGGGGTAATCCAACCATTTCAAAGCTTTACTGGTCTATAAAGACTGGGGCTTGAACCTCAGATGATACGCAAATTGATTGTATGTACTATTATGTATTATAAGTGTGTATAGCGTGTGCTTTTTTCTGAAAGCTAATGACAAACTGGTGATTAATATCATTGTGACATGTATGTATTAACACTATGAGGAAATATGGATACCTAATGATATTATGTTTTAAAATCTGTGCCCAAACATGGAGAAACAGGTTCACATCCAGACTGGATAGAAGGCAGCTATTGACCTGTCTCGGATGTAAATTAAGCATGGTAGAATTGAAACAATGGAAGCCCTATTTATGTACATGGGATGGGAAGTCCAGGGGAAGGGAAGAACAGCATAAGATCATCCTGCCTCTTGAAATAACATAACTTTGGAAGATATAACCAAGGACAGAGACCCATCTTTGGCATCCATCACAGGACAGACACAAGAGGGCAGAACTCTTGCAAGCTGAGAAAGATGGGTTTGAAGTCTCTGGTATCTAAATATAGGTGAAAGAAACCATCCTGAAAAAAGCCTGTACCTTGCTAGATTAAGTTTTAGATTTTTAGATGGGTATTTTCTCTTTTATTTGCTTATAGCCCTTACTAATTTTATCCCTTATACTTGAACTCACTTAAAATCCTATTTTCTTTTGTTTTGATTATTAGTCTAAACCACCGGTACTGTGTTTGAAATAAAGTGAATGTTAATTCAGATAAAATGGCAAGCTAGTGGGTTTTGTGTCTTTAGAGGAACAAACAAATCTTATTATTCCTCTGAACTGTCCAGGAGAGGGCTGGACACTATATGGTTTGGGGAGAATTTTGGGACTGGGAGTGTGTTGCGGTTGCCCTGCAAGGCTGGTGGAAGCCAGAGTGGGACTGTGGGGTTACAGACTGGCTGCTGGGGTCAGAGCTGCTGAATGAGAGCTATGCAGCATGCAGACACTCAGGGTGTGACCTGCACACTTGTAGGCTGGTTGTGAGTGTCCCAGGCTGGGACCTACAGCAGCAGAGCATTGATAGGCACCCCAGGTTTCCAGGCAAGTGGTGACACAACCCCTCACTGGCGTGGTTTTTCTCCCCTCCCCGCAAACACCATCTGACAGGCCCAGTGCTTTTGAATGAAATAAAAAAGGTATCCATGCCCTTTTGCTTAAAAATCAAAGTATATTACATAGAGCTTGAATGTGTTTTATATTGTGATGGACACTGGGAAGCAAAACATTTACCCTCATCTGTGAGGGTCCAATTATAATTATGGATTTAGATGTATGTATATCTCATAGCCTTTCATAAAATCAAAACAAATCTTCAAAGCGCTATTTTGTTACTTTTCTTCCTTGACTTCACAAAAATGTAGTATTTCGGGGCAGGGGGAGGAAAATGATTAAATTATTCAAGTAATGGGCACTTGTGTCTGTAATCTGTTTAACTTCTGATGGTACAAATGATAGCTATAACTTTAGAAGTGAAAGTGAATTGTACACTCTTACCAAAGTGTTTTACAGTAGAACCTCAGAGTTATGAACACCAGAGTTATGAACTAACCAGTCATCCACACACCTCATTTAGAACCATAAGTACACACTCGGGCAGCAGCAGAGATGACAAAAGCAAATACAGTACAGCACTTTGTTAAACATAAGCTACTAAAAAAAGGGAAAGCAGCATTTTTCTTCTGCATAGTAAAGTTTCAAAGCTGTATTAAATCAATGTTCAGTTGTAAACTTTTGAAAGAACAAACATAACACTTTGTTCAGAGCTATGAACATTTCAGAGTTATAAACAACCTCCATTCCTGAGGTGTTCGTAACTCTGAGATTCTACTGTATATCTTTTAAAGTGTGCTAGCTTTAGAAATGCTGTGTAAGATCAGAAAAAAAGTGATAGGTGAAACTAAAAGAATGGAGAGTATTAAATTGTGTTCTTTAAAAAGCACGGTTCATTGAATTAGTTCAGATTATGGGATGAGGGAGAAGTGCTCACACGTGGAGTGAAGTATAATTGGATAAACAAGGAGCAGTTTGGTCATTAGACTAGATATACGTGATTTTTTGATGATAGACTAGAACACTTCCACTGGAATGTCTTTGCTTTTGCTATATTTGAAAGGCAAAGCCCTATCCATAATGAACAGGAAGCACATAGGAGTGTAGATGGAAGAGGAACTGGGCCAGCTGATAGAGTTGTTTCACCAGCACAAGACATGATGGCTCTGGGAGAGGATGGAGAGTGATGCATTGCTAATGCCAGACACATTTCTTCTTTGAAAATGAGGAGTTTGTACTTGTGCTTACCATGGTTTGCAGACCACAGTGGGTGTACTAGCCTATTGGAACCGTGGTTATATTCCCTAACTGCAGATCACACTCAATTGGCAGACCACAGTCCCTGTGAGCATGGAAATCAGTCCTCCACTATGCCCCACTGAGTAATAGACAGAGATTCTACTCTTCTGTTTCCATGAGGGGAAGAGGGTTGCTTAAACTAGTTCAGCTAGTTGGGTGGTCAACAAAAGACATCCAGACCAAACTGTCAGACTGCAGAATGATGTGGGAGTTCATCAACAACACCCAGTGGATTCAGGCAGCTTGGTAAGGACATTCTGTAAATGGGTTAAACCATTCTCACATAGGCTTATTCTATCTTCCACCCCCATCTTTAAAAAATAGCACCTCAGACCTACAGCAGTTTCTAGGTAATGAATGCTTTCTGTGTGTGCTATTAAAAGAATGGACATGTAAATTATGACGAGCAGTGCCAACCAGCTGGAAGAAAGACAAATAAGAGGAATAAAATATGTAACAGTTTAGAGAGGTTGACTCTCCAAAATGCTTTCCACGCAATCTAAACCTCAGACAGTTGACAAAAAGATTCCCCATTCACAAAGCAAGATTGCTGCTAGTCCTTCTACTCCGTATGTGATTTGGATAGGAAAAAATGAAGACGCTGTTTATATGTTCATTTTGCTCATGTTCAAATTTACAAATACTTTTTTTTCCCTCCTAAAATGAACCTGCTTACACAGGAAGCATGAATACCACTAAACAAAAATAGAAGCAGGAAAACACAACCCAAAAATCAATAAAATGCCCTGATTTTAATGTGTGTTCATTTTGGTCATCCTAGGAAGAATCTTTTCAGGGGGAAAAGATTATTAGAGAAATGCAAAGGCTATAATATGAAGAGATTTTTTTTTAAAGGACTAATTAGGTTCGAGAGGATGCAAATGACAGGGGCCCTGACAGAGTTATATAAAATAATAAATGGCATAGGGATGGTGAGTCAGGCTCTCTTGCTCATCTTATTCATCATAATACATGAACAAAAGGATATTCTATTAAACAGAAAGGGAATACATTGAAAATTGATACGAAATTTTTTTTTACATACGACACAGTTAACCTATTGAACTCATTGCCACAAGATATTACAATCTGAGAATTTTGCCATAGCAGTTGAGAGAGAGAAAATTCTACTGGCTCCAATTCTCCTTTGCAGTAGACCAGTAGATCCAGTGCTTAACTCAGAAAAGAGAATGTATCTTAACTCACTATTTCTTTCCTAGGATGCGGACAGCAGTACAATCCTGTGGGTGAATCCTCCTGGTCTAAGAGGTAGTAGCCAATCTGGATGCAGAGTTTTTCTCATCCAGTCTTTCCACCTCCCAACGTGCAGCCAGGCTTCTCCAGTTAAAAACGTCCAGAGGCAGAGAAAAAATTATGTTGACCCAAGTCTGGCTGCCCACTGCCATGTCACATGTGGGTGTCCTAGCTGGTTTTGCAGTAGTCGTATTATAGTGAGGTCAGATACGTGCTGTGGCAGCTCCTTCCGTCTGCAGGGAACTAATAAGCTGTTATAAAGATAACAGAACTAGCAGTTAATGTGGACCATAGTCACAATTGTTTGAGTTTGCCTGCAAATTTGCAATGAAATAATCTTTTATCAAATTCCAATGAAAGGGAAAGAATTATATACAAGATAGTTGGCAGGTGTATGTGTGGGAAAAGGGAATAGTGATTCCATGATGTGGCAGTAACCTGTATGAACAAATGGGTAAATCCTCTTCTGATCTATCAGTCAGATGGGTTACAATCTTCTGCATGTGGAGTTTTCATGACTTCCACATCTACATGCAGGCATGTTTCCCTAGCTGCTCTTCTACGTGGCTGGAATCAGCTGCAGATGGTACCTCTCTGCTGAACAAACCATCATTTTTCAGGCCTCAGCAGAGCTCCAGTGTGACATATAGCAGGAGTCCTCCCTGAAAAAAGCTGGTGAAGAAGGGCAGAAAATATTCTTCTTGTGCCTGCACTTGTGGAAAAAGGTGCATTCTTCCTGTCCTACCCTCCCTCTTCCACTTCAGCCTCCTACAGAACTGCCTCTGGACCAGGTGACTGTGCTCAGTTTCAGAAGGATTAGTGATTTCTGGTGGCTCTAGGTAGTGGGAGAAGAGAGTGATATAGCTTCTGTCCAGGGCATCAAAAGAAGTCACTTCAGCCATGCTTGTGCTTGATCGCCATGGACTTGAATAGGAGTTTGCCTGAGACAGGCAGCCAGGATTAGACATGGTGGGTAAAATTTTCAAAAGCACCCAAGTCACCTAGAAGCCTAAGTCCCACTGACAGTCATTTTTTAATATGGGATTTAGGCACTGTTGAAAATTTTACCCACTGACTTTAAACTTTTCTTCATCTTGTCGTTCATGTTAGAGAATTCTTGATCTATTTTACCATAAACATCCACAGTATAAAGCTCTGGAATGGAGTGAGGCATCCAATAACTTTACAAAAGACATGCACAGATGGTGGTCTACAGGGCTGGATATAAGGGCAGGCGACCACCTGGGGTTCCAGACTTGGGATGATGTTTTTGTTGTTAGGGACATTTCAGTTATTCTTAAAATTAAAAAGGTTCTATACGCTTAGAAGAAGAAGAAATTGTTTTTGTATATGGCATGAATATATACAGATTTACAGATCCTAGCATACAAATGTATTGCCTCATATGACCGGGATAAATCATGCATGCAAATCATGCATAAAAGTCATGAAATGGGCTACAAATGCAATAAAAATAAGGCATTCAAAAGTTTAACAAATGGAGGAAGGAGGGCACTGAAGACGCTCCTTGCCTGGGGCGCCATTTGGTCTAGGACCAGCCCTGGTCCTGTACTCCCCTATTTTTAGATCTCTGATACTGTGCTGATACTGCATTTGGTGAAGACAACTTTGGTGGCAGAAGGATTTAATTCTGTTTTAGGAGTCTAGAATAGATGTTTCATCATTTGAATGCTCTATCCTAGTTTGCTCTTCCCCTCTATTTTCACCTGAGCAAAGATTTATTTGAACAATGTGAGCAGTGATATAAAGTTAAAATAGCGCTTATCACAGTACCAGTGCACTTAGTTGTGTGACGTTTAATATGTTGACAAAACGGAGACAGATTGTAAACCAAACTTGATGGCAAGTGAATATGTTTGTGCAACTGAACTTCCTATGCATAGTTTTGTTCTGGTTCTTGGAAGGAGACAGGAGGTAAACACACTGAGAATTCTAAAAGTGAAACCTAGGGCCAGATGGTGTCATTTAATCGCTTGCCTGCATCTGGCACAGTATGAAGATATACCACCCTAGAATGAGCTTTGGGAGCCGGGGAAGGATTGTACCTTTGTGCAGCCTGTTCTTTTGACTTGCTCCAAAGGACAGCAGGGGAGGAGGGCCGTGTCATGACCTCACTCGTGCTCCCTCCACTTGGAGGTACTCCTGGTGGGGCTAGGAGGAAGCATACCCTATCATCTATTAAAAATATTAACTTTGTCCCTAATCTGCGTGCTGGCTTGCAAGGATGGGAAGGCTTTTTGTGCCCTCCCTTGATGAAAAGTCCATGATAATCTAACCCCCAGTATATCTCCTTAAGGCGAGTTCCTAATTGAATCTCAGTCTAATAAAAAGGTTTGGTGGTTTTTTTTTTTTTTTTTTTAAATCCCACTTGTTACATCCCTTTTGACAGCTAGGTAACTCCAGTGTAGTTACATAAAGAGAGAGCGCAGTATTTTTCAGTAATCTTTAGCTAAATATGAAATACTCTTATGTGACCAACTTAGTCAAAAGAACACTGTAGTAATATTTATCTTTAATACGAAGATTTTTTTTTTTGTTCTTTACCTATTTCTGGAGGCAGAGAAGAAAGTGCTTTTGCAGGCTCTCCTTCTTTTATAGAACAACAGAGCTTTGATGCAGACCTGTTTTTTTTTCTAGTTTATATTTGGTTAGCTACTAAAATTAGGGAAACAAATTTCCCCTGTACCTCTCATTCTTTCTTTCCTCTGTGTTTCTCCTAATCAGCATTAAGAGTTTGAATATAGCCTCATCGGTTTCACTTTTGTTTCCAGGCAACTTCACTTTCAAGAGTTCAGTCTTGCTGCCAATGAAATCAATAGCCCAAAGTTCTCTATTTTTTTTTAATTTATTATTAGTTCAGTGCTGCAACATTTGGATTGCAAGTGCCACATGTGAGTATCTACTTGCAATAAAAAAATATTTCTGCTGGAATTTTAAAAAGCAATTGTAGAAACAATTTCCATTAGTCTCTGGTTTTGTAAAAATACAAATTTTATTCCACAAGTAACATAGTTTCCAGTGAAATAATTAGGATTTTTGTTGTATTCTTTTTCCTCTTAGTAGTACTCATAAGTCAAATAGAAAAGGATGCTGAGCTACTTGAAGTTGGGCAGCACACTCTTGTTCAGAGCAGAAAAATTGCCAGACATTTTTGGCATATCTGTGGCTATTAAGCATTAATTAAAGTACAGAACTTAAAGTACAGTGTCTGCAGACTTCTAATTTTGGTTTTGTTCTCATTTTAGTATCCTGTGGACATTTGTCCACATCATTAAATGGCCACATAATTTGGCACAGCTGTGTATGATTGGCAGTCACTGATCATTCTTCAAAATAAGCAGCGGGCACTGCTGTGTTAGGAACACATGTCTAACCAGAGTATTTTAGTCTCATTTTCCTGATCACTATCAGATGCTAGGCTTATGGGAGCAAATATAATACTCTAACATAGTCCATTTACTATATTTTTATTTTTGTGCTGGTTTTAAAAGCAGATTTGAGGTTTTAAAGGTCAGCTTCTTATGTAAAGAGTTGAAGCAACAGCTAATGTCTCAATTTTTCATAGATAATTACTGTTACAATGAAATTAGTGGGAGTCTTCCCATTGACTACAATGGACTTTGGATCAGGTTCTATACCAGAAAGTTCGATATTCTGTAATAATAGGTGAAATGGGTAGTTTTACTACTTTTTCCTGTTAGTGCTCCAAAGTCAGATGAGGAGCATAATTTTCTTCTTACCTTTCAGGATGGCATATTCATGTTCAAAGAAAGTTTTAAAAAAAAAAGGCCACATATTTTGGCATATTTCTTATGATACCTAATGCAAAGGTGATGCCAACAGTATTAAATGAGAAATTATGAAATAAGTTTGTTTCTTCAAAGAAACAACACTATGCGTATTGAGGAGAAATCATTTGGAAAGAATCTTAGCAAAACAAAACAAACCACACCAAACCACCCAGTAAAACGGGGGAGTTTTATTTTCAAAATCATGTTCCTGTCAGTGGGCCTATGTTCATTAGCAGAAAGCCTGCTCTCACTCCTGCCCCTAGTCCCATTCAATACTTCTGACTTGACTATTGTATTTGGTTTGTACTAGTTGTGATATGAGCCATTTTGGAAGAATTATCATGTACATGGGGAACAATAAAGGCTACTTACTTACTCCTAGCAGTTTTCTGTTTTGTTTAAAGTTTCCAAACCAAGGACATAGGGTAGCTTTGATCAAAACTCCTGACTTGAAGCTATGGTTTCAAATTATTCTTAAAGTGTTTGTAAATTTATTCTGGAATTTTTACTTGATTTAAAAAAAATAGTTTTGCAGCAAAGCAAATCTATTCTTTCTAAGAACAGCTGTTTACATGTACAACTATAGGTTTACTTTGCTGTACTCTGGTTAGATGTTACAGTTTCTCTTGGAAACAAATATACAGACCTAAGCAGTATTTTTTACTAATGTTATTCCCTTTTGTCCTGTTATAATTTTTACAATGCTTTTTTCCCCTTTGCCATAAGAAAAATATACTTCCTACAGCATGGTCTCTGTTTTGCTGCTCAAAAGCCAAACACATACAGTTTTTATGCATTATGACTGGATCATAAATTTCAGCTGGTGTTGATTTCAGCAAGAGGGTATTAATCAAGAATTCTTATTTTAAATAACATTACCCGAGAAGACTCCCAAATATCAATATGAAGTCCTCTTCAAAACAATGGTATTGTAATAACACTACCAAAAAATAGCTGTGCCTTTATGAATATTTATTAAAATGCATACAAACTTTTTACAATTGAATGTTGCTTGGTATTGTAGTTTATTTAGATTCAGTCTGCAGAGCCAGATATAGTGGTATGTGCTGCAAGCTGACAAATTTTGCTCACAGATAAAACTGCAATAGTGCTCAAAATAAGATTTAGCTTCAGATTTATTGACTATACAGTATCATTTTTTTTCTTGTAGATACCATGTTAAATTAAAATGTTTCTTTTCTTGTTTCTTTACTCAGGTAGTTTCAACATTTAAAACCAGATTCCTAAAGTTTGGTTCCTTGTACTTTATGTAAACAACCCTGCATTGGTAGTGGATGGGTAAATAATCTTGTAGGTCTTTTTGGCGGCTAACTAATTTTACTCAATTATTATAAGCCTCAGTTATATTTATAATCTTTAGTTATTCAGTTTTAACTTAGCAAAGAGCTGCTGTTTCTCAGTGAAGTCAATGGAAGTTTTACCATGGACTTTTACAGGAACAGGATGGGGCACCAAACATGCATAGGAAAGGCAAACATTATTTCATCATCAAAACCCAGAGTATTTATATAGCTGAACGCTTGGGGGGGGGGGGGGGGAGGGGAGGCAGTTTGGAGAGAGACCAGTAGGGAGAACTATAACATAAAAAAAAGACAAAACAAAGACTCAGGCAGAATAGCCAGCTGATCCTAAGCAAATTTCTGTCCCCTCAGCACATTTTATCTCATCTCTTTATTGTAAAAAAACAATTAATAAACAACCGTTTAAAATTATTTATTGCACAATCTTGCATCTACCTTTTCTATTAAGTGTAAACATTAAAAAATCTACCGAGCCTCCCTGGTGTTTCTTCTTTCCTTGTCCCTTTTCAGTCTATTTTTAATTCCTGTACCATGTATCTTATTTTTTTCTTTGATTTCAGCAATTTGGTATAGCAAAACTTGCTTCTCCCGTATAGACATATATTATACAATAATAAAAATGTTTTGATTAAATAAAAAACTTGGACCATTTCAGGAGTCCTGCAATGGGAGAGGGAGGGCACCAGGATATTGATTTTAAAACAGTCACTTTATTAGGTTTCAGAGTAGCAGCCGTGTTAGTCTGTATTCGCTAAAAGAAAAGGAGTACTTGTGGCACCTTAGAGACTAACCAATTTATTTGAGCATAAGCTTTCGTGAGCTACAGCTCACTTGATCGGATGCATCCGATGAAGTGAGCTGTAGCTCACGAAAGCTCATGCTCAAATAAATTGGTTAGTCTCTAAGGTGCCACAAGTACTCCTTTTCTTTTCACTTTATTAGGACACTCTGTGCCAGTTTTATTCACAGGGGGCAAGGTTAGTATATAGAAAATCATGAACAACTTCAGAGGTATGCCACATAAATGCAGCTAGTGTTCTTATGTCAAATAAGATTTTAATGGTACTGAATACTGATTGCCAGGGAAAGAATGACCAGAACAATAAATCCTATTTGTTGAGAGACTTCATGAAATACAGGCAACCAGTACAAGTTTGGAATAATAGTACCACAAAAAACTTAGTGTAATTTAAAACTTGCCTAATTTTTTAACCACTTGGTCCTACATTCTTGGCAGGTGATCTGTGAATGTATAATCTGTGAGAGTTAATCCACCCTTTGATCTATGCATATTATTTCAAAGTTTTCCTCCTCAAACTATTTCCTTTGAAACTCCAAGTAACTGATTTTCAGAGGTCTGGATGAGTTTCTAGTAAATCACTCTTTGTGGTTCTATAGATCGATAAAGTGCTGTATCTGAATGCAATTTTTTTTTTAAATGCATAAAAATGTCAGTCAACTTCACGTGTGTTACTGACAGGCTTTACAATATTTCAAGTCACTTCTTTTGATTTCATGATTCTGAGCCCAGTCCTTTGTGCCTTACTTAAGCAACGCTTTCATTGACATCACTGGAAGTTTTACCCAGGGAAGGAGTTCAGGACTTAGGCCCTAAACTTGCAAACACTTACTTGTATGTTTATTTTTACATAGGTGAATAGTCCCTTTGAAGTCAATGTAAATGTTTGCTGGATCTTTTCACTTAAGAGACAAGAACATTCAAATTTTCTTTAAAAATAAAATTTGTGGAAGCTATTCTCATTTTAAACAGTTTAATCTTGTTCATGAAGGTAATTATTTTGAGGAGAAATATGGAAAAACAATAATTCTGGGAGGGAATTAGAATTCTTCAGTAATTCATGCTAAAGATGAAAGAGTTTGTGTGCCTGGAAAGGGCAAAGCAAATTCTGTTACAGGACAAGCAATAGCAAAATCTGAAGTATTTAAGATTCTGAGTCTATAAGTGTTTACACATTACAGAACAATCAGTTGAATACATACAAAATGGGAAATGATTGCCTAGGAAGAAGTACTGCAGAAAGGGATCTGAGGGTTATAGTTAAGGCTAAGATTTTGTCACTATTATTTTTAGTAAAAGTCATGGACAACAAACAAAAATTACTAAAAATAACCATACAAGCTGGGGCAGAGGTGCACAGCCCCAGCTGCAGGCCCATCATGGGGCAGGGGCGCACAGCCTGCAGTGGAGGCAGCCCTCCCCATGGGGCTATGTGGGGCGCATGGCCCCAGAGGTGGCCTCTGCCACGGCTCCAGCCACAGCTTCAGCTGCTGACAGTTGAAGCTGAAGACGTCACGGAGGTCCACTACAGTCACGAATCCATGACTGCCGTGACCTCTGTGACTAAATTGTAGCCTTAGTTATAGTGGATTGCAAGCTAAATATGAGTCAACAGTGCACACAGTTGCAAAACAAGCAAACATCATTCTGGGATGCATTAGCAAGAGTGCTGTAAGCAAGACATGAGAAGTAATACTATACTCTACACTAATTAGGCCTCAACTGGAGTATTGTCAGGTTCTGGGTAAACATTTCAGGAAAGATGTGGAAAAATTGGAGAAAGTCCAGAGAAGAACAACATGAATGATTAAAGGTCTAGAAAACGTGACCTATGAGGAAAGATTGAAAAACTGGGTTTGTTTAGTCTGGAGAAGAGAAGATTGAGGGGGCACATCATAACAGTTTTCAAGTAGGTAAAAGGTTGTTACAAGGAGCAGGGAGAAAAATGGTTCTCATTAACCTTTGAGGACAGGACAAGAAGTAATGGGCTTAAAACTCAGCAATGGAGGTTTAGGTTGGATATTACGAAAAACTTCCTGTCAGGGTCATTAAGCAGTGGAACAAATTGCCTAGGGAGGCTGTAGAGTCTCCATCAGTGGAGGTTTTTCAGAACAGGTTAGATAAACACCTGTCATGACTGGTCTAGTTATTATATAGTCCTGCCCCGCGTGCAGGGGACATGATTAAATGAACTCTTGAGGTCTCTTCCAGTCTTACACATCTCTGATTACACATGTGAGTAGTTCCATCCTATTGTGTTGAAAGGAACTATTCATTGGCATCAGTGCTTGCAAGAATAATTGTACCACAAACAAATTTAGGCCGAAGCAAATATTAGGAAAAAAGTTTTATTTGCTTTTCAAGTAGAGAAGCCAATCTTGTGTTCCTTATGTATGCACTGAATAGCATATCCCATCCAAAGAGAGGTTGTTCTTTCTTATGAAAAAGAGGAAAACATCTCAATTATTTTCCTTGTTCACTTGTTTTTTAAATTATGTATGAAAGCTTTTATTTGGGGAATTATTTTCCATATTTCCTTTCGGTTGTAACAATATGCCAAAAAATATTCAAGTACTACAGTTAATAGATAAGTACATCTCAGTGTTATTTACTGTAACAAATCTCAAGTGTGCTTTAGTTCTAGTTAATGAGCTATATAGAGTAAGTACTGGTCTGTTTGTTGCAACCATAAATTTGGAGATCATTTCATAGCAAGGATTTTCAATGTTTAATCTGTACTGTATTTTTACTTCCTAGTATGTTCACTAGGAATTTGTAATATTTATGTATTTCAGATTAAATATGAAAAAGGCTCTACATTTTGTCCTTGATATGCACATGTATTCCCCATTGATATAACTGCTCAGTGTTCCATATATAAACTGATGGTACAAGATGGCTTAATAGTCCCAGGTATAATCAAGGGAAGTTTGAAAGGGGATTACTAAGATTAACACTCTCACCCTTCCAGTTCTTCCATCTCTAAACTCAGCAGAAGATTCTGATCCATCTGCGTGGTGTTGCTCTGATTTCATTACATAGAGTATGTACCAGAATCTCTTGTGGGTATGATTAGACATTGCATTATCAGCAAACTGAGAAGTGGATGGATTGGCCTGTGCTTCAGCTGAGGAGTAGGTAGCTACAGAATGCAGACTGCAGTCAACTACCCTTCCCCTACAGCTGGCAGTGTGTGAGATGGCTTAATACAGCCTCCTCCTCCTCCTCCATCCAGCTGTTAGTGTTGCACATTTCCAGCATGGTTTTCTCTGTGTCCTTTCTGATTATCAATGACCTTTGCTCTGTATGAAACCTGTAGTCAGAGCAGAGTAGGAGGATTCCTTTGTTTGGAAGTTGGCTCCTTCCTCAGACCATTTGTTTTAGGTAGAACTCCTACTTGGAAGCACTGATGGTAGGATATGGCCTGAATATAGAAGTACAAGATATAGCCAGCAATGTATATGATGGGGAAGAAGGCCAGGATCAAAGGGCCAAGCTTGGGGCCCAAAAGGAAAGAGGAAATGAGCAGAACTGGGTGCAGTAAGGAACAAGAGAGCAACGAAGGAAGACATAATAAAGGCATTGAAACAAATGAGGGAGATACATAAGAACTAGGAAGGAATGGAATAAAGGATGAGAAGCAGAGGAGGTTCATTTTGAGAGAAAGAATGAGGACACCTTTTGGACAAAGAGAATAGTGTTTGATTTCTGTTTAATGAAGAAACAAGAGTAAAAAGATGAAGTAGAAGATGTCATAGGGTGATCCCCCTCAGAGTCTTTTCCAGCCTCACAACTGACCTTCAAAACTCCAGGTATTCTTCACCACCACCACGCTTTATTATATCCCTTCAGCAGACCACAGCCTGCAATGCTATTTACAGTCAGTAGGCAGCTTCCCCCACTTGCTTCTAGGAAAGGGTACAGTATTAGCCACCACTCTAGCCTTCATTCAGCTCCCTACTCTCATCACTAGCACTTCCTTCCCGTCTGCTTATGTAGTCCCAGCTACTGAGTTACTTCCACTCAATTAGCTGTTCAGCGATATCTCTGTTCAGTTAATTGGCACCTTGTGTAGACAGCCTGTCTTTCAATCAGGTCCCAATTAATGTACCCTGGTAGGGATTTGAGTTACTGATTGAGCACACCTTGTTACAGAAGGTAAATAGATGACATAGGAAGGAGAGAGAGGGGGAAGAGAAAAGAGAGAATTAAAGATGGAAATAGAAACCTAGAAGGAAATAAAGTAAACAGCAAAAAGAACATCAAGAAATGGCACCCACAACCTTTAGGGGTGTGGAGTTTATTTTATTTATTGTTCTTTCTAGATTTTATAGCATTTCCCAGGCAGATGTCTCATAGCACCCACATGTTGGGGAAGAGGTATTACAGAATGATGGTAGAATGTGGTTCCTGTGGGGTTTTGAGTCTTATTGCTTTGTAGTACACTATAATCTATAAATTACCTGCTGCGTTGACAGGTAATTTTCTTTTCTGAATGTCAAGGGCTGAACAGTGACTCAAAGAAATTTTCAAACAGGATTTTCTCTAGTGTGGCCCAAGAAATGGATTCAAGAAACTGACATCCCAAGAACAGACAAAATTAATATCTTTAGCAAAGATACCTGTTTAGTATTAAGCCCAAACCAAAAGATTGGGATAGGAGATATAAAAGGTTTCAGGGAAAAGGAATATTATAAGGGCAAAAAATGAATGCATGTGGTAGCCACTTTCCAAGAGTTTGGTAAGCCTACCCTTCATGTTTTGAAAGTTATTGTGAAACTAAACAGAAAAAAACAAGAAAAGAGTCAGTGGTCAGCCTAAAGAGAGAGGAGGGCTGTGAGAAATCCATCCAGGGACAAGGCTGATACATGTGACAAGAGTACAAAATCTAATGGAAAACAAGAAAGTGGGCAGCATGAAGATTTATATGGGGGGAGGCTACAACTATTGTCCTTAGTTTATCTCTCCCATAACAAGATGGTTATTTCCCTGCAAAATACTCATGCACAGTGAATGAATACTTGTGATATGATAAATCAAGTGGTGGGCCAGGATCAGATCTACTCCTTCTTCACTGAATTTTAAAAGAATTGGATCAATATCTAACTACAAACTTCTCAGTTCCAAACAATTGCTGAGTAAAATGGTGCTACGCAACACAAAGTGCCATAGGGTCTTCACTAAAAGATTCATCGAAGCCAGGGTTTCTTACCATTCTGTATAGACACCCATAAAAAAACTCTCACACACAAAAAGATGTCTTTGTCCAGTAGTTATCCTGATGTAGCTCCTGGCACTTTGGTACAGCTATATTGCATCACTACATCTTAATCAGCGATATACTGTGCCAGTCTAGCCAATTCAATGAACTACAAGCTCCTATGTTAAGTATTTTGGTGCATAAGGTATCCCTTCCCATCCTGAATGTTATGTGTGTAGTATTGCTCTCCACCCAAGATTTTTTATGAGACTAATATAATGTGGAAAGTACAGCAACCAGCACAAGTTAGAGCTCTTATTACTTCCTAAGGGATACTTAGGCTCCATTTTTTTTAATGTTCTGAATGTTAAATGTTCTTTAATGGGTATGAAGTAATTTTGTTCTAAATAGAATTAAGGTTCATTTTTACTTCCTTTAATCTTAAAACACATCTTGAACTTTCAGTGGGAAATTGTGCTGTATGTAACAGTAAATCTGTTAACAGCCTGCTGCTGGTATGAGTTTGCCAGGTCTTAGAGTGGCCGATAAGACTCTGTGGTGTGCCTGTGTTTTTCCAGCAGTGAGATTGCAAATGAGAGTCAACGCCAGAGACGGAGGCTGCATTTTCTGTCTTTGCTATTCTTCCCTTTTGTGTGTGTTTGTCTTGTTTGTTTTCTAGAAAAACAACAGCAAAAACGATAGCTCCAGCCCATCTCAACTAACTTCTTCTCTTGTCCCCAAAGGACAGTTGTTACCATCTTCGCTACCAACAGAGTGTCAGTCAAGGGGTTTTTCCTTTTAAAGACTCTCTACAAAGCAAGGAATGCTGTTTAAATGAAAGCCTTACTTAATACTTTATATGTTAAATGCCTTAACTATCTTTACTTTTTTTTGTATCTTTAATAAAAGGTTAAAAAGATGTTTAATTGTGTTTGCCACAGTACTAAGCACACTGACGTCTTTATACAAATCCCAAACAATGTTTCCAGCAGTTAAAGTTTGACAGTGACAAGGTGTGAGGAGGCATGTCCTTATCTGGTTAAGGAGGAAGCTAATGAGCTCTTCAGCCAGTGCTATCCAGACATACATGCAGCGCTTGCTCTGCCAGGAGGGAGGAAATTAAAAAGGGAAGAGGTGGTAACTAGGGGAAGACTGCTGTGCTTCAGGGACTGCTGGTTACAGCAATTAGATCAGTGAAGAGAGAGAGCGCCATGGACCCTGCTACCCCAAGACAGCCTGGACTAGGCACAAAAAGGGGGTGCGGGAGTCTAAGGATGGATGCTAGCCCCAATCCGAACTCTAGGGCCCAGCTTAGTCTATATGCTTTTTAAAGAGGTAACCAAGTGACTACCCAAAAGCTTGAGCACCCCTCCCCCCTTTCTTTACTTTGATCCTGCCCTCCCCTTGTTTTTGTTGGTGGGTTGGTTCAACTTGGTTAGAGACACTCTTCTATACCCCGAGCAGGGGAAGGATACTGTGAGTGCCAGAGAAGGGAAGTAACCCAAACCACAGTGAAGTGGGAACTCAAGGGATCCCCATTCACCACACAGGGTCACTTAATGCCTTTGACTCTTTGTGCCCTTTGATTCTAAATCAATACCACAGGAAGCATGTTCTCATATTATCATTTAGCATTTGGTTGAACACCTAAACAGAAAGTTCTTCTATGGAAGCTGAACATCAAAAACAAACTTCTCATTACTTCTGTGTTAAAGTAATTAAATAAAACAAGATGAATGTCCTAACCAATGACTCCATATATGACTACAACTGAAGAGTGTTAATTTCTTCAGAACACAACTCACTTAGATAATTACTCTACAAAACTTAGTGTTCAAAAATACACGGAAACTGTAAACACGTATATTTTCTTTGCCATACAGATCTCAATTGTAGGTTTTATAATTTTTCTTTATTTCTTTTCTAATATTCAGTTCTTTCTGTTTCAATATTAATTGCTATATTGCACATTCATATCCGTGTTGTAGCTTTCCCCGGCCTGGCAAATTCCCTTTTCCGCTTGTCATTTTTCAGCTTTACATTATATGAAGAAAATATATCAACTGATACTAACATATTTAATGTATCACTTGTGTACCACCAAGGGCATGATTTATATGTCTCTAGGTTTACCGCATATAATGTGAAATATTAAAACATTCTAAAATGCAGATAAATGTACATTTAATCCAGTGCATCTTGCATAAGGAGGAGAAGCAATGGAAAATAAAGAAATGACTGGCTCTCAAAATATGCACTTAAAATATTCATTTGGCCTTGAGTAAAGGTCTCTAAGAGATTTTTGGCATTTGCTTGTTCTTCCCTGAATTATTTTATTCAATAGCTTTTGAAGACGTTAGTTACTGATTTAACTGTTGAGGAACATGGTATTGTTTATGGCAGGGGACTAGTTTTCTCAAAGCTCATAAACCATAGAACCATAGACCATAGAATATCAGGGTTGGAAGGGACTTCAGGAGGTTATCTAGTCCAACCCCCGCTCAAAGCAGGACCAATCCCCAATTTTTGCCCCAGACCCCTAAATGGCCCCCTCAAGGATTGAACTCACAATGCGTTTAGCAGGCCAATGCTCAAACCACTGAGCTATCCCTCCCCCTTTTCTTTCTAACACATCTCAGAAGCCCATCAAAAACGTAGGCAACAAAAGCATTGTTAAAAGAAAAGGAGTACTTGTGGTACCTTAGAGACTAACATTTATCTGAGCATAAGCTTTCGTGAGCTACAGCTCACTTCATCGGATGCATACAGTGGAAAATACATTGGGAAGATTTTATATACACAGAGAACATGAAACAATGGGTGTTGCCATACAGACTGTAACAAGAGTGATCAGGAAAGGTGAGCTATTACCAGCACGAGAGCGGGGGCGGGTGGGAATCTTTTGTAGTGATAATCAAGGTGGGCCATTTCCAGCAGTTAACAACAACATGTGAGGAACAGGAGGGGGGGGAAATATACAAGGGGAAATAGTTTTACTTTGTATAATGACACATCCACTCCCAGTCTTTATTCAAGCCTAAGTTAATTGTATCCAGTTTGCAAATTAATTCCAATTCAGCAGTCTCTCCTTGGAGTCTGTTTTTGAAGTTTTTTTGTTGAAGAATGGCAACTTTTAGGTCTGTAATTGAGTGACCAAAGAGATTTAAGTGTCCTCCGACTGGTTTTTGAATGTTATAATTCTTGATGTCTGATTTGTGTCCATTTATTCTTTTACGTAGAGACTGTCCAGTTTGACCAATGTACATGGCAGAGGGGCATTGCTGGCACATGATGGCATATGTCACATTGGTAGATGCGTAGGTGAACGAGCCTCTGATAGTGTGGCTGATGTGATTAGGCCCTATGATGGTGTCCCCTGAATAGATAAGTGGACACGGTTGGCAACGGACTTTGTTGCAAGGATAGTTTCCTGGGTTAGTGTTTTTGTTGTGTGGTGTGTGGTTGCTGGTGAGCATTTGCTTCAGGTTGGAGGGCTGTCTGTAAGCAAGGACTGGCCTGTCTCCCAAGATCTGTGAGAGTGATGGGTCATCCTTCAGGATAGTTTGTAGATCCTTGATGATGCATTGGAGAGGTTTTAGTTGGGGGCTGAAGGTGATGGCTAGTGGCGTTCTGTTATTTTCTTTGTTGGGCCTGTCCTGTAGTAGGTGACTTCTGGGTACTCTTCTGGCTCTGTCAATCTGTTTCTTCACTTCAGCAGGTGGGTATTGTAGTTGTAAGAACGCTTGATAGAGATCTTGTAGGTGTTTGTCTCTGTCTGAGGGGTTGGAGCAAATGTGGTTGTATCGTAGAGCTTGGCTGTAGACGATGGATCGTGTGGTGTGGATGAAAGCTGGAGGGATGTAGGTAAGTATAGCGGTCAGTAGGTTTCCGGTATAGGGTGGTGTTTATGTGACCATCGCTTATTAGCACCATAGTGTCCAGGAAGTGGATCTCTTGTGTGGACTGGTGCAGGCTGAGGTTGATGGTGGGATGGAAATTGTTGAAATCATGGTGGAATTCCTGAAAGGTTTCTTTTCCATGGATCCAGATGATGAAGATGTCATCAATGTAGCGCAAGTAGAGTAGGGGCATTAAGGGACGAGAGCTGAGGAAGCGTTGTTCTGAGTCAGCCATAAAAATGTTGGCATACTGTGGGGCCATGCAGGTACCCATAGCAGTGCCGCTGATTTGAAGGTATACATTGTCCCCAAATGTGAAATAGTTATGGGTGAGGACAAAGTCACAAGGTTCAGCCATCAGGTTTGCCGTGGCATTATCGGGGATACTGTTCCTGATGGCTTGTAGTCCATCTTTGTGTGGAATGTTGGTGTAGAGAGCTTCTACATCCATAGTGGCCAGGATGGTGTTTTCAGGAAGATCACCGATGGATTGTAGTAGCATCGTTGTAGCCTATCTAAATGTCTGATTTCTGTATATGTATAAGGAATTTGTAAATAATAGGGCCTCATCCATCACCCTTTGCATTCCATGGGAGCTGAATTGGAACTACAAAGTTTTCATGGTTTTGTTGACTATAGGTTGTGTATTGAGGGAATATTTAAAAATATACTTTTGTATACATTTTGTATACAAGAATAACTGTTTTTTTGGCTTAGACATTTTGGATAAATATTTGTGATTATCACTAGCAAAGACTTGGCTTTAAAAACTGATGGTGTCCATATGTACAGTAGGTATGGTAGGTACAATGATTTCTAATGTTTCTCTGCCAATGTCTGTGTCGTAAAGGAACTAACTTCAGGGTTAGTGGCTGGGTCTTTCCACTAAACATTGCTCTGAAATGTGTGGAAAGCAAATTGGGGATTACAGGGAGACAAATGTTCAAAAGTGGATGCCCAACTTGAGACGTCCGAGGCCTCATTTCAAGAGGTGATAAAGATCCACAGCTCCAACTAACATTAATGGGAACTGTGGATCCTCTGCACCTCTCATAATCAGGCCATAAGGGTCTCAAATGAGGCACCTAAAACACTTAAGTGTCCATTCTTTGAAATTTTTTGACCTGAGTTGTTTGGGCCATAACATTTAAGTTCTTAGTCATAATATACAGAAGTCATTTTTAGCATGGGGGGGGAAAGGGGGACCTTTCTGTACAACATACTTACACGCAACTAGACCACTTGAAAGACAACAATTCATATTACAAAAAATTGATATTTAATACTGTTTACTTTTATTCTCTTAAAAAGTGTTGAACTTTTTGTTTTCAATATAATTATCACTTCTAGCAATAAATTAACCAGAATAACAGCCAAAAGTCTGAGTCTTCTCTTACTGAAAGTCCATTGACTTTGATGGGAGCAGGATCAAGATAAGTTATCAGCAGTACAGTCTGTGGGCAGCTGTGCATGTGCAACTGCATGTCTATTTTGAATATATTTTGTAGTAACTTTTGGATACCTTGCATGCATACATACTACAAAACTCATCTAATTTTATATTTAAATAGAACACATTAATGCATGCCTGATTAATGAAAATAAGGCCCTAACTATAAATTTTAAAACAATGCTATATTTCTAATTGTCCAAGTAATGCATGTTCAGAGCATTCATCAAATCTTTGTACACACATACAAATATAGTTCTTTCCTTTTTCCTTTAACTGAATATGATCTTAATTACTTTTCACTAGAGCTGGTTTGGGGGAAAAGCTCTCCATGAAAAGTTGACAAAAACAAAAATGAGTTTTTCTGAAAATTTGCTTTGCCCATTGGCCATCTGTAATAAGGCATGAAATCTCTCCCAGTGCTTGTCTTATTCCCCAGTTAATCTAGTTAGACTGGACAGTGGAGACAGTTGTGTTAGCAACTCTGATGTTACAGGCTTTTGACATGAGATTACAACATGCTACTGTCAGCAAGAATCATTTAACCAATGGAATACAAAAGAGGAGGCACAATGAGAGAAAATCATTTGTGACTTCTATGTTAATAACCCTTCACACTTTGAAGCATGACTACATTCCCCCCTGAATCAAATTAGATCATACTCCTTTGCCCAACTTTTTTTTTTATTTATTGTAAACAAATAGTAGAAATTCAGATGTTATAACGTTAAGTGATTGCCCTTTGCTCAACACTTGCCCTGACAATCTGGTTAACAATTATCCAATATTCCATTCTTGAGTTTTTGGCAAAATAACTAGAGTGTCTAGATGCCTCAGATTTGTTTCACCAGAGACTGCACTGATGGCATTGATAAATGATCTAATTATTAATTTATAAGGCTTGATTCATACTAAATCAGCCTGGGGACCTGATTCGCAGTTACACTTAGGTCCTTTTACACCTCTGTGGCCTTAAATCCCCTATTACACTGCCAGAGTAATGTAAAGGCACCTGTCACATGTGAGCCTGGCTCCTTTAAAGAGTGAGTGGTTCAGCTTACCTAGGACTAATTAGCCAGTGCCCATCAGGTGTAATGAGGGACAGCTGGCCCCTATAAAGATCAGTGGGGATGCTCAATAAAGACAAAATGAGAGAAAACTGCTAGAGGATGGAAAGGCTCTGGTAGGAGTCCAGGGTAGGCTGGGGAGAAGGAACTATAGGGGAAAGTGAAGACTCCTGTAATGGTTCTCCAGAACCACGGTCAGAACAAGGATGAAAGAGTGATTGAGAATCCTGGAAAACCCTATAGCAAGTGCACGGAGGGTGAAAGACTTTGTTTATTGTGAGGACATGGTATGAAGCCTAGGTGGGATAGAGAACATTCTGTATCTAATAACTTTTATGGAGAAAATTTAAAAAAGCAAAGTCAGAAGGAGAGGAGCCTGAATCGTACCTTGATTGGGCAGTGACCCCATGACATTGCCTAAGCTTAAATGAGAATCATCAGCCCCAGCATGTTTATGCTGATATTCTTAGACCTACCACTTGCTTTTGTCACCATTGATCACAACATGGTGTTGACTCATCTGCAGACTGTGGCAGGAATGAAAGGGCTTCTCTTGGATTTCTGGTCCTTCCTTGTTGAGCATTTCAGAAAGTGATGTTGGGCAATTCTCCTTAGACCCCTTGAGGGGAGAGGTACAACTCAACATAAGGGTGGCATTTCTTGGACCTCATCATCGGTACAAGACTCATTTGCTTGCCTCCTTAATCTCAACCCTTGTATTAATGTAACTATGAACGCCACACCCTCTGTCTCCACAGATTTCTCCCCTGATTTCTTTTGTTTGGCTGATTCTTCATTCATCCTCCCTGCTACGTTCAACACCCAGAGTCCAGTTTTGCAGAGTGCAGGCTGGATTAAGGCTTCAATGGACCTGTGAAAACGTTATTATATTGACTCAGGATATTCTTATTCCTTTTAAACATGTTCAGGCCCTTGGTGAATCACATATGCAAACAATTATGAAGAAGAGGGACTACTTCTGGACTTCTTGTATCTCTGCTCTACTTTCAATCTCTTAAACCTCATCCTGTTCTACTGGTTGTCTTGGTGATGGGGAAAAAACTCTCTCAAGGAAGAAACAAATGATAAGAAACCATGTATTGTGACACTTCTCTCTTATTCCCTCCAAAGAATATGCATAAGATGTAGTTGAAAATAGATTTATATTACATTCCTCTTAATTATAAACTAAAATAGAGATTCTCATAAGGAAAATATCCTACAGAAACCAGAAAACCAAAGATTCCCATACAGAGATTCCTTCTTCTTTCCACCCGCCCAGATTTTAATATAAAACATCTACATTTTAATGGGAAACACAGTTGCCTATGGAAGGAGCACTGAAAATGTTTTGACGGGTATCAATGTTTAGGAAACTATTTTATTGTACTCAAAATGGTACTGTGTTATTACTAACAATTTTAGGACAAATTATACCCTGACCCCATTCAATATCATTGAGTGAAGTTGGGACAAAATCTTGTCATTTTCATTAAATCTGGATCTCATTTTACTTGAAACCATCTCTGACGCTGAATGGTATTTACATATAATGGCACAGTAACAGTATTTTTGAATACCCTTAATAAAATTTTCACTTCTTTTGTAAATAGCCTTGGAAATGTAAAACTAAAATCTATTTCCTTGCTAGAAATGTCTTCCATTCATCCTGCATGCACTTTTGCTTTGCTATTGAGATTGATGAGCTGCTAACCTTTATTTGTCTTAGCTTAAAAAAAAAGCCTACTGAGGTTTTATTTTATAAAACATAAACAGGTAAAGATGTACATGACTTTGCAAAACAAGAAATAAGGTAGATCAAAACTTTGAACTTACATTTCTTAACTTGAGAGTGGTTGAGCTAGTATTATCAAAAAATATATATATATATAGTATACTTATTGAACCAATTTAAGATTGTTTGTCTTAGGCAACACATGTCACAAGTCAACTTGTACTGTTCATTTTGAAAAGCTAAATATAAAACCATACTCTTTTGTTGAAACTGATGGTAGTTTTGCCCGAGTATGGAGTGCAGGAGTTGGCTCTTTACTCAGGAAACAAACACACTAGTAAAAAATAACAAAACAAACCCTAAATATTTAAAGCAATTAAAAAACCTCTTCAAAATATCATTGTATTAAAATACTTCCGTGCCAGCTATGAGGAAATACTTTTCTTTTTTCTGCAATCCTATATGGACTTCATAATTTCCTCCCCATCTGGCCACTGTTGGACAGACATAAACAGAATAGGAGATATATATATATATAATGGGCTGTCAACTAGACTGTTAACAAGATGTTGGTACTGACTGTGCCAGAAGTACTTCATGCACATGCAGGTGATGGGCTTTCAGCAACAACGACACCACAACACCCAGCACCGCCTGTGTGATCCAGCAGGAACGCTAGAGCTCATCAGCATTTTTGCCTCTCAAAAGAAAAGTCAGCTGTGGATGAAATGAGAAATTTCAGTCATTCATTATGCATCCTTCCACCTTTCTATTATTGTAAGAGGGCTGTTTTTCTTTCTAGACTTTTCATATAAATCCTTAAGGTGGGTGTAACTCCCGATGCTAAAAAGTCATCATGCACAAAAACACAGCCGTGAAAGTGATGCACTTTTGGAATCCAAATAGGCATTCCATCCTCCCTCCATTTTCCTTCCCTGTTTGTATATTCATTTTGGTATGTTTCCCCTTTGGCTGGGATTTAGGCAGACTGCTTGTTACCATTGTTAGGGACTTTGTACAAAATGATTCTGTGCAACAGTCTCATGGTTTACTTACAAACTGCCCACATTCAAATGTACACATTTTGAAAATGTAAAATTATGCTGATGCTTGTTTGTTTTTCTTTAGGAACATAATTCAACTGGAATTTTCAGGAACTTGATGTCTGTACCCTGCAGTAGAGACCACTGTGAGAATTTGCTTCATTTTAGCATCCAAATTTTGGAGGCAATATTTTGTGTTTGCAAATCAATGGAAAAATTATTCACACTAATTAATCTGACTATCATTTTCAGCCTCAGCCCTGTTTCCAGGTACTAGTGCATATCAGTGATCATGTTTGTCTGATGTTACTATTGAAAATATTAGTGGTCAACATTTATCTACCTATCATCAAAGATTAAAGTTAACAGATTAATCTGAATATGTGGATGTTCACATTGAATGACCTCATTTATAGCTGTTTTTCATATAATACACTTTGTATGAATACATATTTTTGTGTGGCTTACAGTTAAAAACCCACGTTTGACTTGTATCCTTTGTTTTTTTTGTCATGGTCTATCATGACACAACCTCAATCTTTCTGAATAATCATAGAATTGGGGGGCTGAAAGTGACCTTGAGAGAGGTCATCTAGCAAGCCCGTGTGTTAGGCAGCACCAACTACAATGTCTCTTAACTTTGCTTAAAAAAAACTTTGCTCTGATTTCAGTGACATGTCTTGCTCTGCTATCTAAATGGCCACTCTCAAGGTTTGTCTGTTGAATAATGAAAAATGAAACGCTGCTATTACTCTGGTGCTCTGCTATGGAAAATCAGGAGTAGGAATGACAGATGAGTTTCCTGTGTTTCCAAAGCGAGTACATGTGCCCTTACTGGCATCACCATGGCAGAATGACATGGGACAAATGGAACATGAAAGAGATGGGTTTCTTGTCCTTCCACAGGGAATACATGGTCCTTAACCTGCAATCCCCATGACTTTCATTGAAACACTTGAACTTAAAGGTTCTGTGTCCCTACAGCACACTTTAACAAGGAATATATATCCCCTAACTTGAATCTCCCAGTGCCAAAATAAGAGGGAATGCATGTCCCCTAACCAGAAGACTTCTATCCCTCATCACAGACTTCCTCAAAACATTTATTCAATAGAGGTTTTTATACTGTGCTCATTACTGTAGTTCCTGAACACCTTCCAATAGGGTATTAAATATAACTACACACCTATCATGTGGTGTTTGTTCTCTCATCCTCTTTCCAGGCAGAGAAGTGTATGCAGTGTCTTGTTTTGGTAGGGTTCGTGTGTGTGTGTTTATATTTTTATATATATATATATATATACACACACACACACGTGTTTTAGAAGGCAAGGACAAATAAATGTGCCCTGCACTTTGAGCAGAAGGTGGTGAGGTTTGTGAAGGTCCTGAATTCTTGAGGGAGTTCATTCCATGGTTTCAGATTGGCCCTGAGAAAGTTCTGGCTCTTCCAATGGTGCTCTTTACCTTTACTGTAGAGAGTTTAATAGTGCCCGAGGAGCAGCGTTGTTGACCACAGACTTCATCCTAGAGCTTTAGGCAGTTTTGTAGATACCCTGGATCCAGCCTATGGATCACCTTGAAGATAAGGTCTCGGATCTTGATTTTGCTTAGAAATTCTATGGGACGCCATCATAAAGAGCGGAGGCCAAGTTTGATGTGTTTGTGGTAGCCTTTGGTGCTGAGAAGATATGGTGTAGTGTTCTGTACTAGTTGGAGTTTCCTAAGTGCTAAAGGCACCATGCCCAGGTATATTGCATTGTGGTAGTCCGGCAAACAAGTGTCAAAGGTGTGAATAACTGAAACCAGGTCATTATCTCTAGAATAGCCCACTGGAGATGAGCATTATCCATGAGTAATGTTTCTCTGTGAGAGCTCAGAGACAGCAAGGAATCCATCGGAACTCTTAAAGATCAAATTGACCAACTGTGGATGTGTACTTTCCACTAGATGTACTCTCTAAACAATACCCCCAGAGCAGGCATCTTCAATTAATGCATGTCCTACATCATGCAGCCCACTAGTAGACTGCCTCCTGAACGTTCTGTCCCTCAACCGGCTTCCTCTTCCCCTTTCTCACTTCCTTCTGCCCCCAGAAGATTTTTCCCAACGCACAGCTGGAGTAAGACAATGTGAGACCCTACACCTATCCAATCGGGGGCTCCTATAGACCTGATCTCAATATGGCCTTGACTTTGCTTGGTATAGTGGTACCACACACAAGCCCTATTCTGGGATGACAAGGGCTCCGCTGCCACCCCTTCAGTGAGTCAGTGGTTCTCTCTTTTCCCTGATGTGCAACTAGTCTGCTGTTTCCTGTCTCTGGCCAGGCTGGGTTCCATCTGGGAGGAGAGAGTCCCCTGCCAACATGAGCAGCATGTCCTCTGTAAGCGGTTCTCCTCCTGCCAGTCCAGTGAAATTCCTATGGGAGAAGACTTCCTGCCACCCTACCATAGGGCTCTACACCTGGGTGGGAGGTTGCTTCTCACAGGGCTCTCCACCTCATGCACACAGCACCCTCACCTTCAGTGGTAGTAGGTGCACCATTCCAAGCAGGATTATGAGGGTAGCTGCCATCCCTCTTACATGCAGCCTTGTGGCAATGTCCTCTGCCAGAGCTCTCTGCTTGTTGGAGACTGGCAAGACTGCCAGCCTCAGGCTCAAAGACCCACATGAATGGCAGTGGCAAGAGGTCACGGGAGGGGGAAGGCATTTCATATACTACCTAAGGTAGAAGCCTGCCGAGCTACTGCCTCTTCTCCCCAGCTGTATTTGTACAGGTGCTCTTTGATGACCCCTGCTCACATCACTTATGCCACCCCATGACTTCACAGCTGGGGACCCCAATCAGGCGGGGGTTGTGCCTAGTTACGCTTACCCCGTCCCTGGGAATGCACACCCCAGAATCTGCATTTCCCCCCCCCCATAGCAGATTTCTCCAGGAATGCAGCCCGCTGCCAGACTCGCTATGGTTGTTTAAGGCAGCTTAGCTGCTTCTATTACCTCTGGCACGTTCTTTCCTCGTGTAATGCGTGTTGTAGTCAAGCTCAAGCCCTGGGCTGGCCCTGGTGTGCGCGCTACCTCCACAGCGGGGTCTCCCGAGGAGCGAAGTTGCTGCGGGTGGGGGGGGGGGGGGGAAATCATTCCCCTTGTTCTCAGCCACCCCCGAGGCAAAGTCCCAGGCGCCTGGCTGGGCGCTGAGCGAGCGAACGCGCGGGAGGGGGGCGCGGACGCGCTCAGACTGCGGACGAGCCAGGCCACCTCCCGCTTGTAGCAAGCCGGCGTGAGCCAGAGGGAGCCCGGGAGCAGCGAAGCGCCAGCTCCGGCAGATCAATGGTGGGAGGGGAGGCGGGAGGAAGCCCAGCCTGACGTCAGGAAACTTTCTCGGTGGCTGAGCCGGGAGCTGAGGCTGAGGCGGGCGCTCGCGGAGCCGCTTCTTTCTCTGGGTGTCTCACAGGGGCCGGCCCCGGCTGCCACCCTCCATCTCTCCGCAAGGTACCCCGCGCTTCCTTCCTTCCTTCCTTCGGGCGGCTGCGGGGAGCGGCTGCCCGCGGCGCGCGTGGGACTCAGTCCCGCGGTGCCCGCTCCCTCCAGCCAAACTCCCCGGCAAGTCCGCAGGAGTTTGACGCCCCAGGCAGGACTTTCGGCGTTGGCGGCGGCTCTTTCATCCCTCGCCGGGGCCAGCCGCCGCAGGCAAGGGGAGGCGCCCCGCGGCGCTTGCCGGGCGCAGGCCGGGAACGGGGGCGCGTGGGGCCGCTCCCGGGGCTGCGGCGCCCGAGCGCGGTTTGGCGAGGGACCGGGGCAGCCCGCTGAGCGCGGCGGCTGGAGTGATGCTGCGGGGGGGGGGGGCGAGCGAGCGCGGGGCAGGCTCGGCGTCCCGGGGAAACTTTTTTAGGTTGAGTGAGCGCGGGGCGAGCGGCCCGGGGGGCGGCCCCCCTCCGCCTGGGGCACCCAGCCATGAGCCCTGCAACCTCCCCACAGCCGCTCGCGGCGCAACTTCCAGTTCCTTTATTTGCTTTGCGCTGCAGCCGCCGCTGCGTTATGTCCAAGATCGGAAACGAGTGGCATCCAGTTATCCCCCTCTTCCTCCCTCCAAAACGTGACACAGCGGTAGCGACCTAAGCACCTTTCCCTTCTTGGGCGTCTGGCTTTTGAGGGTTTGCTAGTGTTAGCAATGATTGCGCATCTTACCATGTTTTAGGATGTATGGCCTCCCCCCCGTCCCCGCAAGAGAGCGAGAGGGAGGTAGGGATTGGGGAGGGGGACATCGACATTTGTTGCACCAGATTTAGGAAACAGAAAAAGGATTGATGGAGCCTGGCATGAACGTTTGGATTTTAGAGTGGTGAGGACAATACTTTGTGTGGAAGACTTTTCTAATAATATAGAGAAAATAACCCTTTGCTACATTCTCACTGTGGTCAGTATTGAATTGTATCACTAGAATTAATCATGCGATGTTTCCCAGTGTGATGATTGCATAGAAAATAAACTAGTGCTGGAATTAATTTTCTCTCAGTAGGGCCTTCAGGAGATACTGGGAAGTCCTCAGTCGTTGTCCCTCTGCATATACTTCTGAAATTGAGATCACCTTTGAAATTCAGTAATGATTATGGATTTTTAATCCTATATATCAATGAATACACCCAAAGAGAATCTATCAGGTTTTTTCTAATATTTATTAGACTATATTTGCTTTAAAACTTGAGGTAAACACATCTTATTTTTCTTCCCCAACTTTGAAATTATAGGGACTTTGTCAAGAATTTCAGACTCCAAATTTGACTTGGGATATGATAGGGAAACTTCCTCTCAATTCTAAATATCTGTTTCCAAAACAAACAAACACCCTATATTCTAGTGAGAAATGTAAAAAGTATAGTAAAGCCATTATCTCTGGCTTTTGTTGGTCCTATAAAGTTTTGTTTTGCTTCTCCTGGCTTAGCCATAGCAATTATGTTTTGGAGATGATCTGATATCACTGCTGGTACGAATGAACGCATTATTGTTTTGCAGAGGAAGATTTTTCTGTACATAGCCAAACAAAAACAGAAAAGTTAATTTAAACCCCATAAAATAGGGCTTGTCAATCGGAAAGGAATGTGAAGACTATACTAATATTTGAGCCTAAACTTCAAGCTCAGAATCTGGGGGAGGGAGAAGGAGAGAACATTCAATTTCTAAGAGGGTTTGAAACTTAGAGATGACAGTGACCTTTAATGACACTCTTCTAAAAGAATGTGGTAAAATGCAATATAATTTCTGTGTCCTTACTTTAATCTCATTACCATGTTTGTCATTAGTCAACTAAAGAACTATAACATAAGTTTTGGGACATCAGTGCAGATTTACTAATAAATGAGAATACTGAGGAGACATTTTTCTTATTTTAATCCAAGGGTAATAACAGTTAGTCAAAGGCCAGTAAAGGTTAATTGTAGTCTTGAATATTTGTCATAAAAGGAATTCAGTTACTTTGACTGTTCCTTAATATTTAAAAAAAACCCCACAATGCTGATACTTAAACTCGTTGCTGCTTTATTTTAAATCACTCAATTGTCTTAAACTATCACTACATTTTTAATTTAAATGGAAAATAGTACTTCTAGTTGGATTCCAGTATGTAAGCTTCTAAAAAAAAGTCTTCTCTATATTGAAGTAACTGAGAACATATTCAGAAGTCTAACTGACTCTGAAAGGAAGGCAGTAGTGGGCAGATGTGATGGTATACATGAAATTGACCTGAAATACTCTTTGAATGTACATATATTTATATAAAAATATATATGCTCTACTCTCTACTAAGAGTTTAAAATCTGAACATAGGAGGGGAACAATGAAAAGCAATGTGAGTGGTGATAAGAATACAATTTGTTAGTTTTGTGCTTTTTGGTATGTGCCTTTTCTTTTTATGGGCATATGTTCATTAGTTAATGAGCTTCATAAGTTAGTGTTTATAGGCCTCCTTGAAGAATTGTGTTTGAGAAGGGAGTTGGAGGATCAAAAGGTGGAGATGCATTATATCTGAGCTGTGGATTAAGGTTTTAGGACTATGTAACAGGATGGAAGAACTCAAGGGGGCAGCTGATTGTGTGCGTTGGACAGAGTACAGGGAAGGAAGACAGTGGAAAAAGATAGCTGGAATCAGGTTGTGGAGCACTTTGGAAGTAAAGACAAGGGTCTTAAACTTGCTTTGGACAACAATTGGAAGCCTGCAGAGGGATCTGACGAGGGTTATAATGGCAGGCGAGGTAGATTGCCTGAAGCATTTCAGATAGTATTAATGAGGGTAAGGTGGATACTGGGAGATCAAAGAGGACGAGGCTGATGCAAAAAGAAAAGGAGGACTTGTGGCACCTTAGAGACTAACCAATTTATTTGAGCATTAGCTTTCGTGAGCTACAGCTCACTTCATCAGACAAGGGTACTGGTGATAGGCTGTTTGCCAATTTTGATATAGTTATTTTAGAATAACTAAATACACAGGTTGATACTGAATACTATACAATTAAAAGCACATAAGTTCTCATCAACCTGTGGCAACAATTCTGTACTCTTTCAAGTTCCTTTGTGTACAGCACAGTTTAAAGTCAGTTCTTCAACACAGGTCTACAAAATCCAGTCATCTGTTTTGTAAATCCTTAGAATTTCTTTAATTTTTTTTTGAAAATTCTTTCTATTTTTCTTCAAACTTCATTACATTAAAAATATAATGAAATATTAGAGGTAAACAGAGTGATATATGCATTGCAGTGTAGAATAGGGCTGTATAACATGTATTGAAGATAAAGGTATTTTGAAGCATACAGTTCTAAATACAGAATATCAAAAGAATCATGAAAATATTTGAGATCATAATCTGAATAGTACCAGTGTACTTTGATTACAGAATTAGTTTTTCTCCCAAGAGATGATCCATGAATAGCATGAGGAAATAATCAGAACTACCAGATACACTCATTAAAGAAAACTTGAAACTAGGAGCGTATCAAGTGCCCCTACCTTTATCTGGAAGGGACCATTTAAGTAGAGAGAGAGGCTAGTTCATTCTCTGTAACATTTCAGTTGTTGGTTTCTCTGCTATTTCTTCCAACCATGTTGCCAATTAGTGCCCATTTTGGTGATTTTTCTGATGGATACCAGTCCACTGAGAACTGAACTGATATCACCTAATTCATTTCATAAATGCTAGTAAATGTTTAGATGGAAACAATTTCCAGTCACTACAGAACTGAATTTAAATTATATGAATGACAGACATCAGAGGCTCTGTTTGTAACAACTAATCCCCTGAGCCAAAAAAGTTCTGAATTGAGCTTTTAGAACAGAATTTATATAACAATGCATAAATTATGCAATAATAAACCTTGCCCTCCTTTCTCTCAATAGTAATCTCATTTTTGAGTGGATAATCACAATGAGGGAATCAGATTATTGCCCAGGAAAGAACAGAGACTATATTATTGCTATTATAACACAAGCAGTGCCCCCACACAAACTGCTTAACAACATTCTCCACATATCTCTCACCTTAACCATACTTCCTCTAAGGATTTTAGAAACTGATGCCCTTGGGGTCCAATCCTGTTCATTTTACTCATGTGTATGTCACTGAAGTTGTTGCCTGACCATTGCAGTCCCATCTGCCCTGGTCCAAAGTAGGCCATAATTTCAGAGGAGTTGAGCTGCGCTTGAGTTATAAGTAGTCAAAAGTTGTGTTTATCTTGGAAAAGATATTTATTTTGCTTAAATTTAAAAACTTTTGATTTTTATGGACTGTCTGCTGTTCACATACTTACTTATCTCCTATTGACAACAGTGGAATACTACAACAGATCTAATTCTGTAGAGGAAAAATGTCACATGTAGGTGACTTAAAAAAAAAATAAAAAGAGCAGAGGAAAGTTTTGTGTTCCCTGAAGTTCTTTAAAGTGAAGTTCTATTCTGAAAACAGACACTAAGGTTCTGTGTTTGTTTCTTTCTGTATCCAATCTTCTCAGTTTTTGTAAGTAGAAAGGATGTTTTTCTGACAGCCAGCTTTGTATATTCAGCCTGGGTTCTGAGAGCAAACGGGGTTCTTTTCATCTCATACATCATCAAGGTTCAGTTATATCTGAGCAGCCCCACTGTCTTCAAATTATTATCACAGTGACACCTGTGCAACCCAATTGCCTTCAATGAGTTTGCACAGGTGGAATTGATTGGAACTTAGTAAACAATTCTGGTAATGATGCACAAGTTGGGAGAGACTCTACATGTTATTCAGTCATAGCTCTGTTCTCTTTGCAGGCTTAACAGGAGTAGCAAACAATACAAATTTATTTTTGTCACGAAGATCTGCAGATATGACCCTAAATACAGGCAAAGAGAATATGCGTTGAGTAAAGAGGTGGAGTTTTTATAGAGTAGCATTATAGTCTTATAGAATTCTTTAGGCACTAAAATTGAGTCACAAACTTCAAGAATACTTTTTAATAGTTCAAAGGGCTAATATTTTTATTTTCAATATTATTTCCTCCTCCAGCTTTTCACACATACTTGACTTAATGTAAGTTCTTAACATTCCAAACAGATTGATATTTCCAGCATTCTACTATTGATTTAAGTGTAATCGTTGTTCCTAGGTAACTGGAGCAACTTGAACTTTTCCCATACTATGCCTAGATGCATGAATTTTGTCTCTAGGGCTGTCAATTCAGCACTTTTCAAGAGCAATAAAATCACATGAAAATTTAAAAAATGCACTCAAATTGTTGTGCAGTGCATTATTTTTAGATAAGGTGAAATAGCTCAGAGTGGACTGTGGGATTCTTAATAACTTTTTTCAAGGTCCCAGATTAGCATTTTCAGTTTGAATGAGGGCAGGCTTAGAGGAGCAAAAGATTAATACCTGTTTTTGGTCAATTAGTAAAGATGGGTAGCAATATGTGAACCTTCTTGAATATCACCTATCATAACCTGAGATTGCCTGTTCCTTTTTTTAAAAAATGAAGACCTCAGCATGATCTTAACTAGTCGTGATTTCTTTTCCAAACAAGTTGCACGTTTGGCCAGCATACCCATTGGACTTTTGTGCTTACTTAACACAAATAATCATCTTATATTGCTTTGAAAGTTACAATAAATACTACATCCCTAATGAGTACTTCCTGCTTTTACATTATTTTAAATCAGTTTGCCAAACTATATATCTCCTTGTGCCACTGACTTTTTAGTAGAAATCTACACTGAAATAAATGGGAAGCTTTTTTAAAAATAGAAAAAAAAAATCTGATGCAAAATGGCTCTTGCTGTAGTGTACCCTACAATTGGCTTCTGTTACTTTTTAAAAGAGGTTATTCCTGAAATGCTATAGTAATCTTCTGTGGATTCAGGCATGTGCAGGCCAAACATATTAGGATTCATAAACAAAGAGTTTGTATGTTCTCAATGCCATCTTTTTAATGTTTGTTAGGACTAGCCCTCCATATACCATACTATTTTGCTACATTATGTCTCTTGCACTTCTTGTGTGTAGAATTGCCAGCCACAAGTGTTTGAAATCATGAGTCTGATCCTAAAAATCATGATTGGCTTAAAATATTTGTGATTAAAGTCAAATAATAAATCTTGGATTTTTTAGTTGCCTTTTAGCCTTTGAGCCTTATGAGTGCCCTCAAGTCTCATTTGCAAGCTTTTCTTTGTAATCATGAGAGGCTAACACTTTTTTAAATATAAGGACTGAGATTCTCACATAAATACAAGATTCCAGGCCCTGGGGCTCTAAGAAAAACAAATATTGTGAGATTAGCAATAAGATTACAGGGGATGGTATCACTGTGGGTGAGCTTTTGCTGAAATAAGATTTATTATTAAATGAGAAGATATTGTCAAAGTATTTCACTTTCATCCATATTTAAATTCTGATTTGAGGTACATGTTGGTTGTAGGATAGCTCTAACTAAATGGCAGTATACCTGTTGAATGTAGCACTGAAATCACTTCATATTCAATGCTAGATATAATGGTTTTCAGAAATAGTGTAGCTACCTCCCTTTTCTTCCTCCAACCATGTGAGGTGAAATAGGGATAGAACTTTGGACCTTTAGCTGCAGTGTACATTCCAGTGGAGAGTCTAAGCAGCAGGTAAGTGTCAAATTCACTGGTAAGTTACCAGTAATGTAAGGTCTCTTTGTGTTGCAAATCATACCCATTTTAAAATAAGCAAAGATTCTAAAATAATATCAAAGTGGGTCATTAAAATTAAGCAATAAATGTAGCAGGAGGTAAAGTACATATGTTTTTTTATAATACTGAATGCTTAACCAAGTCAGCATATGGGAGTAGGTGGATATATAGCTAACATAAACAGTAGTTTGAGAGACCGAAAGCCCACAGCTGTGCCCCTTAATCTGTTTCATATGTGCAAGCTTTAGAGGTGAGTGTGTTGTAGCTTTGTAAACAAAAAGATCTTTAGCATCTGAGTTTAGTCATGATCTCTCTCTTGAAGGGAGCAGGCTACAAATTGCAATACCAATTTTGTATGCTTTACTGCAGTATTAATATCAAATTTATCATGTTGAGCAAATAAATTTAGGATGGTGGAAAGACTTTTTTTCAACAAATTTTGCAGCTGGAACTGATACTAATACTCTTATCTCTCAGTACCATACAGTAATTGCAGTTAATTGGTTGCTGGATAACTGCTTCTGCCATGTGTTGTGGTGTGAAAATGTAATATATCAACAGTAATAAATCACAACATTAGTATGTATAACTTTAATGTTTTGAGAGAATTTCCAGATCAATCATCCATGGGTGAAACATTTCATATGAAATTCCAGTACCAGTGCATTCCCCACACTTTTGTAGCTAAAGTGCTTGTTACTACTATTACTTAAGTATTCATTTATTGGATATTATTTATTTGGGTAATTTATGCATTAAGTTAAACCAGTAGTGTTTGCTGCTGGTAACATGAAAATCAAGACTGGGTGCAGATGTGGAACCAAAGTCCATAATTAGGAAGTGACCGGAATACTCATGCCTTTTTTCACACAGTCATTTAGAAATGTTGGCGCCCCCATTAAATCACAACCAGCCTGCATTCTAATATAACCCCTATGTAATTTCCCAGTTGTCTGAATCATACCAGGCTTTTCTTCCTCAGTTATGGGGGCTCATGTAAATACAGTCCCACTTGTAACTGTGACTGCAAGACAAAAACTGATCCCAAAATTTGGAGATTGGAACTCAACATTTGGCTCCAATTACAATGGTCACAAGAGCGCATCTTTCAGAAAACAACTTGGCTTAGAAAGGACACTAGGGAGCTTTCCAGTGCATCAGAAATAGACATTTCTCCAAGGCTGAATAGAAGCATAGAAGTTTGAGAGAGGCAAATGGGAAGTTCCACGAGGAACAGTGGGCTAAACTGGACTCTTTATCTCCTGCAAGCTTCAGGCCTTGCTGATGATACAGGGGATATAAAACTCTACATTCCGCCCAAGGATTGTGGGGAAAATACCAGTGCAGAAATTAGAGACCAGGTGAAAAGAGACCTTTATCGTGATGGAGATTTGAACTCCAGTTGAAACTGTATTCATGACTTGCTCAGTTGCACCTAACTATTAAAGGATATGCACTTGTGTGTGTGCAAAAATGGGTAATTGACAGGAGTTGTCTGTAATTTTTTGGTGTATCTTTGGCTTTTACTTGTCGAAAGTACACACTGAGATGCAGAAAAGTCAGAGGGAGAAAAGCTGATGGATGTTATTGGATGACTAGTTTATGCAGGTAAAGAGACTTGAACTTAGAAGCAGTTTTTTGTGTGAGTGCACGCACGTGTTTGTATTGGATCATGGGTCATTGTGTTCCCATCCTTTCATTATTCAGAACTTCCCTTTGGCCAATAAAATCTCAAATGCTGTCACACTTTGTGAGCTTTAAGATAGTTATGTGTACAGAACAAGAGAACATGTATCACTCGCTAACCAAAGCACTGTATAGCTATCTTCTTTAAAGAAGTGTTACAACAAACATGGATGAACTTCTGCTGTGGCTTTGCTGTTATGTCTGATGAAAAATTTTTTAGCGGGACTCCTTGTTCTGTACCTAGAAGCTAAAATGTGGCACACTGCAGGGGGCACACATTCAGCTGTAGACCACATATGGGTTAAGCACTAACCATGCTTCACAGAGTAAGGATATGTCCCTCTAACTGTCAGATATGTGCATGCTGATCCACAAGAGACAGAGGGAAAGAAGTTAATGTTATTGGAGGGAACATTAATTCCATAACTAGTAACCTTCTGTTTAAAAAATACCTAATGATCATGTATAAATGGAGTTTAACTGTTGTTTATAATCAATATGCTAGATGAGTCAAACTGTACAAAGGTCTGGTAGCGTTTACTGTTGAGAATGGTCTGAAGAGAATAGTTAGCCCCTTTCATGTTGATGTGCAGAAAAAAGAGGCCTCTCTGTCGTCTTCCTTTGTGACTCATCCTGGATCGTAAAGCAACTTGCCAAGTGTCTAGGATCGGCTGGGAATTGGATATTGGCTAGCTGGTTGAGGTTTCATCCAGAAAAGACAGAGGTAAAGGGAAAGCAACCATGAAAAATGAGGCTTGTCTCACACCCTTATTAAGAAGGTGCCTGCCACTTGCTAAATGGAGGAGTAAGGATGCTGCAGCAGGTTGGCTGTAGGAGCTTGCTAGAGGGAAGGTTGGGAAGAGAGGTATTCAGAGAGGATGTGGAAAATGTGGAGAAGTAGTAGCATATGCATTCTGTACTGTTGACAAATTGCTTATTTTGTTTATCTGTTGTTTTATCTACTTCAGTTGTAAGATCTTTGTGATAGGGACTCTCTGCTAGTATGTGTACGTGTGTCTCTGTGTGTGTGTACAGTGCCTCTGATTGAGGGTCTCTTATCACTTCTCATTTAGGCACTACCAGAATGTGATGGATTCTAAGATTGCTGCTATTTAAGAGTGGAAAAGACTTGTTGCTTTTTTTATTTCACATGTGAACATTGTCGTACTTACTAGTGCCTTTCCCACAGCCAGGTTGGACTTCTATTTTGTTCTAGAGGGGGCCTACACCTTATGACCACCTGGAAAATTGTATACAGTGGAGAATGTAGCTGCTGGTTCACTAAATAGGATTTTCTGTAGGAGTACTCTATCCCTGTACTCCTTTATCTGCCTTGGCTACCAGATTATACTGAGTGAAATTTCAAATGTTGTTGTTAATTTCTAAAGCCCTAACTATTCAGGGAATTGCCTATCTTAGAGATCCCTTTCCCTGCGTGTGGCTCTGTGGCAGTATCAGGCAGCTGAGGCACTGAATAGCAATAGGTTTAAATGAGAACTGGTGTAAATGAGAATAGAAATAGGGTGTTCTTGGGGGAGGGTGAATGGCAGGATGTCTGCAGCTATTTAATTTGTTAATGTGCCCTCCTGTGCCAGAGCTCAGGTTTGATGAATGTTGGGGAACATTCCAAGGCCTATCTTTTTCCAGATTCTTTAGAGAGAGAGAGTTGGATGTTGAATGAAGTTTTGGGGTCAATGCCTGGCAGCATCCTTTGTGGTATTGTGCTAATTTGTGAAAGTATTGTTTTTCTAAGAGTGTTTAAAGTATATTTAGAAAATGCAAATCAAAACATGAATGCGTTAAAATAAACAGGATCTTCTCTGATACCCAGGCCCACCCAGCAAGATTTTGTAAGTCAGTGACTCCCCCCTCGTGAGCTGTTATATTTTGATCATGGAAGTTGCCTAATAAGAGTCCTATCTTGGTAAACTAGACCAGTCCTGTCTATTTTAAACAAAGTATTGTTTGTTTGTAGGTGAAGGAGTGTCACATTAGGACAAGTTTTGTTATCATAGGTCTTGCCTACTCTAGGAAAAAATGGTACCTGTTTTTCCCAGCAACAGGGCAGCTGTATTGTTACTGAGAAACAGCAACATTGCCTGGAAATGGATACAAAATCTCCTAGCATAAATATACCCTCAGGCCCTTACAGTATATAGGTCAGAGTTTAACTTGCAGTTCTAAAGAGTCTTAATGAGGTGTGTTGTTGTTTCTCATCACAGCAGCCCACCTACATCATCTATGCCCATCCAAACAGTTGTAAATTATCAAAAGCCCTGAGTATTTTATGTATCATTGTAGATAATTTAACCTTTTTCTTATCTCCAGTTAATCATCAGTGCTGACTCTTCTCTGTTCAAGGACATACACCTGCAAACATGATGCTGGGGTAAACCTGAATGGTATGTTAACAGCACTCCTGCTTTTCTGGTGAGGGGTGGAGGAGTTTGTTCCATCGTGCTGGTGGTTGCTATGCACACTTAGACATGCTGATTTATGTTTTTATTTGTTCTTGTTCTAGTTTCAGCCCCCATGAATTTTCCCACTAGTTTTATTTTCTGCCACCCCAAATCATGCTGCATTGCAGCACATGCTTAACAGGGTCTAATCTGATTCAAGATTAACCTCTTTTAAACTTTCCTCTTATTACTATTACCATACTGTTAATCTTATGTACAATGGTTGTACTGTTCATAATCCAATCAATTCCTATCACCTTCCACTTAATTGGGACACACTTAAATGGGATATCTTCGCAAACTGAATTAAACCCAATGACATTACCAAGGACTGCTGCTTAACAAGGATGATAATTCTATTTAATTAAGATACCTGCAGTTGATTAAGTGATACTTAAATAGGGATAACTAGTATTTGTGATGCTCTGGGTGATATTGCTTTGTCTTCCTTTAAACAACCTTTACCACTGCCTTCTTCAAGTTCACTCCCATCAGGCTCACAGTATTGCACACTTGTCAGAAACTTCATGATGGTATTTCTCTAGTTCAGTTGGGTTGCAGCTCACTGAGCTGTATTCTGCGGGGAGCGGCGGGGTGGGGGGGGGAATATCACGTGTACATGTGTTACTTTAATGAGCCAGCAGGATTAATTTTAGTGGAGTAAAAAGCTTGAGAACCTCTCAGATACCAAATGACTTGACTTCTCTTAAAGCCCATGATCCTCTCAGCATCCATATGGAGGGGAAACTGCACCCATGAAGGGTGGGAGGGGGCAGAGGCGCTCACAGGAAGTACTGGTCTTGCAAAAATGGTGCTCTCTAGGGCCAGTGGGAACCAGGCAGCAGAGGAATCAAGGGGCATCTGCATAATCCTGAACAGTGTGTGGGTTAAGGGAGTGGTTATTCCTGCACAGAAGACAATCCGGCCCAAGGCTAAGAACTTTGCTCCTTTGGGATGCTAGGCTATCCACCTGGGGTATGTTGAAAGTGAATCCATACGACTTCTACATAGTCCCAGGTACTACTGGTCAGATTTTGTATTTTGTTTGGCATTCTGAAAAATAATTAAATTAATTAAACTATGAAAATATCCTCAACAACTGACAGTGCCTGGTTTATTACATGTAATCGTTAGAAAAACCAAGTGAAAAATTGCAATAGAGCATTAACAAGCCCCTAAAACATGTGTTACTCCTTTTCCCCTAAACTCCAATGTAACACAAATTAATTTCACTCATGGTTTTGTATCTCATCTTTGCATGGCTTGCTGTTACTTGTTTATCCCCTTCTCATGTCTGAGTGTTATGATCCCACATTGAATTGAATTTATTGTATCTGTGAAAACTGCCTTTCATGAGATTCTATCAAGGGCAAAGGTTTGCTCTTGGCTATGCTGGTGTAAATCCACAATAACTCCATTGGAGTCAATGCTCATTTACACAGTAAGCTATTGCAGGCAGGAGCCTTCTTTTTCTTACCCGGTTTAACAGTGCTTACCACAATGGGGTCCCTGAGCACTACCACAATACAAATAATGAAGAGTGCTTATAATCCTTGAGATTCACAGAGATCTAACGTGGTGGAATTTGACCCAGAGTGTTATGCTCATGAAAACATTGTGACTAGCAATGCCATGGACTGCACCTGTACATGTTGCAGGGCAGAAAAAAGGCCTAAGAATCTAAACGGCTATTGTGGCACAAAATTGTTGTAATGTATAGACTTATTAGCATTGCTTTCCATAAGTGACTTGTCCATTTATCTATCTGTATGAGTTACTTATGCCCCCCCCATCACTGTACTATTTAAACATCTCACATATATTTTAATTCTTTAATTCTGCCTCCCTCCCCACAGTGAGGTAGGGTAGTGCTATTGTCCTCATTGTACAGATGGGGAACTGAGGCACAGAGAGACTAGAGGCTAGATCCATAAAGGGAGTTAAGTATCCTAGTATTACTTAGCTGGCCCAGAGATAGATGCCCCTTTATGAGGCAAGGCTTAGGTTACGCCCATCTCCTCTGCATTTCCTGTTGCCTAGCTTAGGTGGCTCCTCAGTGAGCTTTCTGGCTTTTGTGAATCCCATTCTTAGGCACCTAACTCTCCCTATGCATTGTATAGGGAGCCTTAGTGCCAAATTCAGGGCTGTGGATTCCACTGGTAGGGTGCCTTAACTCAGCATTGCAGTGCGTAATGTGTAAGTCTCCTTTGTGTGTCTATTCCTAGGTGACTTGCCCAAGGTCACATAGGAAGTCTGGTTGAGCAGAGAACTGAATCTGGGTTTTCTAAGTCCTAAGCTCGTGCCGTGACCACTGGACTATATATGCAGTGCCATAACAACTGGACCATGTAAATGTATATGCAGGAGACATTCATGTATTTCTTTGAGCATTTAAATTGTTTCTCTGCATTCCTGAGTATATGTGGCTAGTATACTGCTCTGTTACTATCATGTTTAGATTTACATTTTAATATCCAAAATAACTATGGAACTACTCCTTTCTGACTAATAAAAGAATTTACTTCACTCCTATAATTGTTCAGACTTCTGTCAAAATTATGCTTTATTTTCAAGTTGTATTTCATTTGACCACACTATTTATACTCTGCAATATTATCACAGATATGTCACTGCTGGTTCATTTGATCTACCTTTTACAGTTGCTGTTTGTTCTGTTTCTTCTCTGTAAATATTTCCACATTCACATATCTCTTGTCCTTGCTATGGAACCTTGAATTATTTTCCTTCATACATCTATACAGACTGCATTCAGAATTTCATACATAATGAATACTAATGTTATTGAGGCTGAATCATATTAACTAGCATTGCAGTCATCTTATTAAAGGAGAATAAACTATATCAGTAGTGTAAGCATATGAAAATAAGATCAATTGGCTGAGGTCAGTTAATCTCTGTTTTGGAGGTTCTAACTGGGGTGATTTAAGAGTGTCATGGCCACAGAATTACAAATCTGCAAGTTTGGAAAATCCAGGGATTGAGTTTCAATCTCTATGAAAGCCGCGCTAGTCCAACAGATCTAAATTTTGGTTTCCAACAGAGACTACTATAACAAAAATTGTTAATAGGCCATTCTTTAGAGTCACATTGGTGATGGCTGTGTGTCCCAGTTCGGAGCAATTGCCCCTTTATTTCCCCTCTGTGGTCCAGCAAGGGAACCCATTCTAGGCTCCTCAGCTGTTACCTCTTCTGGGCAGAGACCTGCATCTCTCTCCTTCCCCTTAGGAAGGATTTGGGCCCCCTTGAGTGCAGAAGCTTCTATCCATTTGCTAGATCAGAAAGAAGGCCCTGAATCAGTTTAAACTCAGATTATTTATCCCCAAATCCTTGCTTTGTCTGCTAGGTCTCAGGAGAATCCAGTTAGAACTAGTACCTGTGAGCCTCTCCAGGTAGTGATATCTTTCTGCAGGTGTTACAACCCAAGTGAATTTACCCAATCATCCCCCATTGTTGGTAGTTCCTGCAGAGCTGTGATCACTCTCCCACATGGAATTATATACTCTAGAACCTCAGAGTTACGAACCTCTCAGGAATAGAGGTTTTTCATAACTCTGAAAAAAATGTTATGATGGTTCTTTCAAAAGTTTACAACTGAACATTGACTTAATACAGCTTTGAAACTTTACAATGCAGAAGAAAAATGCTGCTTGTAACCATCTTAATTTAAATGAAATTAGCACAGAAACAGTTTCCTTACCTTGTCAAATATTTTTAAACTTCCTTTATTTTTTCAGTAGTTTACATTTAACACAGAACTGTACTGTATTTGCTTTTTTGGCGGGGTGGGGGATGGGGGTCTCTGCTGCTGCCTGATTGTGTACTTCCAGTTCCAAATGAGGTGTATGGTTGACCAGTCAGTTCATAACTCTGAGGTTCTGCTGTACAATCCCTGCCCTCAGTGATACATAAACTTAATAAAGTAAAATCTCACACAGATATTGCAGGAAATTGCCATATCTGTCACTCTGTGCTTCTGTATTGGCTGGCAGAGTGGGTATGCTGTTAACTCGTTAGTGACATTATCTGTGTGGGATAATGGGATGGATGGATAAATGTATCAAAATAAGAGTGTAGAATGTTACTTTTTAAAATATAACTACATTAGTCCTGTCACATTGCACGCACTATGTGCTTACTCTGCCAGTCCTGTGTTCACTGGGAGGACAACATTGCTGTCAGCAGCTACCATGCTGTTTTCAGACATCTGGATAAGTTGTCATACTGATTTTGTTTTGTTAACTGTAACCAGGATGCCATGGTAGCATAGAAGAATATGGCTGCGGGTATGTTTCTGTAACATATAGCATTAATCCTAAATGCAATATAAAGTACATATTATACATTAATTTCTCAGTGGGGAAAAATGGAGGCAATTGTATTTATATTGCCAGTCTCCAAAGGCTTAAATAACTTATACTGTTAATAAAAGGTTAAAAACAATTTTAGATTAGAAAAAGATTGAAACATTTGTGTGAGCAATTTCAAAGGAACATTTTTAAGGCTAGATTTCTCCCTCCCCCCAGATTCTTATTTTCTCTTAAGATGTCCTGAATCCAATTTTAGTTTTTTCACATACAAAAAATTTGCAAAATATTTTCTGTAACTTGATTTCTTTTGGACCTCTAAGGGAAGATGAGAGAAATGTAGGTACTAAAAAACTGGAGAAACAGATGCAACACTTGTATAAATACACGTTATTCACAACCAGATGGAGGAAGCGAGATAGGACTGATATAGAGGAGAGGTATATGCATTGTGTGGGGAATGAACTCTGAAGTGTGACTAGAAGAAATTTTGAACTAGAATTTTAAAATGGACAGGCGGAATAAAACTAAAGGGTACCTTATCAGTCCTGTGAATAGTGCATTCACAGAATCCTCAATAGGAGAGACAGAGAAGATCATTTGTACCATCCTGTGTTATTCCTGCACTAACAAGGTGTGGTCAGGTGTACTGGCCCTCTGAAGCAGATGAGTTAAGCCTCTGTATCCAGAACCACTCTGGTCCTGGTTTCTGAGCCTATACTCCACCCTGGTTCCATGACCGGCTCGGGGAGTAGGTGGTTGAGTACTTCATGGAACCATGAGCACACGTGTGTTGCTGGCACAGTTCATGGATTCCCTCAGCACTTGCCTTTCTTGCAGTGAGACCCAGGTGTACAAATCTCTTCTGCCTACTACAGAACCTGCCTCCTTAGGTTTTGGCTGCACTTTCCCCCACACCTTTTTATTTTTGGTGGCCCCAACAAGTCCAGAGGTTATCTTCATGAACCTCTTCCCCTCATTGTTACTTATAAGTCCAGGAGCAGGAAGACTGGCCATGGGGAGTCTCTTTCTGACTGTGGGGCCATTTTCCTTGGCCCCACACATACATACATCAGTCCAGAATTCTTTTGGATGGCATTCATTGACTCCTGATGCCTTCTCAGAGAAATGGGTGTTACCCAGGGATCTCTGTTCTGTCTCTCCCCCTTCCACCCCCACCCAGCTCCTTTTGGCTGAAATTTTAACTTCACTCCTCTCCATGCCCTTTTTCTTGAAGTGTTTCTTAGTAATCAATTAAATAATTAATAGGCTGATAAATGTCAGTCAGAAGGCACCATTATGATAATTTAGGATGACTTTCTAGGTAACACAGGCCATAAAACCTTACCCAATAATTTCTACATCAAACCCATAACTTCTGCTTGTGCTAGAACATATCTAGCAGGAAGATCCAGTCCTGATCTAAAGACATTCCTAGACAAGATGTTCCAGGGGTTAATTACTTCAATGCTGAACATGTGTGCTTTAATTCTAGTCTGAATTTGTCTTGTCTCAGGTTCCATCAATAGGATCTCATTACATCTTTTCTGCTATATTAGCGACCTAACCAGTGCAGCAATTTCCACACAGGTCAAGGAGAGGAAGGAGCATTATATCTTGGATCCAGTTCTTCCCCTCTTCTGTGTCCCCTTCTTCAGCTCTGCTTGCTGAAATTAGATTCCCTCCCCTTCTACCCTCCCTGCCCAAAGTTAGTCAACACACTTCCTCTATGACAAGAAAAACATCAGTCTGGATTTTTGTGACTACTTAAATGCACTCAGAAAGGGGTGAGGAGGTACACTTGCCAAGATTCAATAAAACACAGAGCCAAACTTGAAACTAGTGATCCTATAGGAATGCTATATAATAACACATAATATCCTTAAAATTCCTTATGGATTTCCTGAAATGCAGAGCTTTTGCTTCTTTATGGCGTATAAAGAAGGCCCAGAAAAGTGTGCTTTTCTTTTCCTCATTCTCCCAAAAAACTTTTCCTTTGTTTTTTATGTCTGAGTCAGCTCTGGTCTAGCCTAGAAGATTCTTGGTTGCGTGAAGAAGTAGAAAGTGACTATCTCCCAAGAGCCAAGAGAGTGAAAGTTGAGCAACTGAGAGAAGGGATTTGTATTCTGACTACTTTAAACTCCTTCCCCTTCTGCACTTGTTCAACATTATTGACAAATTAACAGTTTGAAGAAAGAAAGCTTTATTAAGGATTTAGCACAAATCTCCTGCCCCTTCAAATAAGATGTGAGAGCTAATAATATACATCCTCAGACTTCCAGCAAAATCAGGGAATACCAGAGCTGATATATCTAAGCCCCTCCTCCCACTCCCTTCCCAGCATCACCATCACCAACAAAAAACCCTTTGTGGGGAGGTTGGTTTTTTGTTTGTTTTGTTTTTGTTTTTTAATAACAAAGGGTTTTTTGGTCTCTTTTAAGCAGTAGTCACAATCACTGTTCCCTATAAGCTGTGCACATGCACACAGATCCTAAACCCCACGCACACGGTGAAACACTGCACGCACAAAAATTTGCACAAAGCGCAAAAATTTGCACAGAAGAAATTTTTTGCACACACGGCTTGTCAAAAATTAGAGGGAACATTGGTCACAAGCCCAATTTAAAAATATTTTGCAGGTTGCCTTTAAGCAGGAATTTGTGACAGGTGATTAAACCCCTTGTAGTAGAAATAAGGGAGCTTTAGAGACCACATGAATATTAAAACTTATGTTATTTTAAAACAATGAACCAAACATTCATAGAACAGTTTTCAGAAAGAGTACATTTCTTTAAAAATTTAGAAGAGCCAGAGAGCAAAGTCTCAGTCCTTTCAACCCTACAGCACATGAGTAACTTTACTCACATGAGTAGTCCTATTGAGCTCCGTGGGACTATATATGCTTAAGCATTTGTAGGTCCAAGGCCATAACTGGTGTCTGAGAGCATCCCAAAAATGGCTGTCCAACATTTAGGAAATACTTCAGCAACTGTAACAGATCTATTTTGATAAATCTGCAAAGCAATTAATGTGCATACAGTTATGAAAACTAATGAAACAAGTGCTTTGTTTATTAGAAGAATGACGTGCATTGAGACCGAGGAAAATGAAGACTGGAAAGCAATTTTGGAATTCAATGGAGACTGTCACAATTAAGCTTACAGACAAAGTGAGTGAGGTAATATCTTATATTGGACCAACTTTTGTTGGTGAGAGAGACAAGCTTTTGAACCACAGAGACTTCTTCAAGTCTGGGAAAGGTACTTCAAGCATCACAGCTGAATACTGCATGGAGTATCTTTCCCAGTCCTGAAGAAGTCGTCTCTGTGGCTCAAAAGTTTGTCTCTCTCACCAGGAGAAGTTGGTTCAATACAGGATATTCCCTCATCCACCTTGTCTCTCTAATATTCTGGGACTGACATGGCTAAACACTGCATACAACAAGTAAGTTTGTCATTCATAGGAATCACATCGATTTACTGACACAATCGATACACCACAAAATTCTGAATACATCTGTGACAGAAGAGACAAAACCAAATTGAAATTAACAGTATACAGTGGTAAGAAATTACCAGTAATTGAGGTATTAGCTATGCTGTGTATATAAAGTCAAAGAGGGCCGGCTTCTCCACTGCCTTGTATCTAGTATAATCATTTACACCTGTGAAAGATGGGTGTAAATCACTTCCAGTCTGTTCTCATGCATTCTGGCACAAAGGGGTGAGTTAGTACAGAATCAGGCCTGGGAAATCACATACTTTTATTTATTTTGGCTCTGAAACTCAGCATGTGTTAAGGATTAAAATGTGTGAAGAAATACAACTGGAACATATTGTGGAGGTTGTATTGTGAGATTCAAATGAAAATATACTAGGAAAATACAAAGACTGAAATCTATCATGCTAATGACAAACTGAACTGTTTAAATCAGGGGTCGGCAACCTTTCAGAAGTGATGTGCCTAGTCTTCATTTATTCACTCTAATTTAAGGTTTTGGGTGCCAGTAATATATTTTAACGTTTTTAGAAGGTCTCTTTCTAGAAGTCTATAATATATAAGTAAACTATTGTTGTATGTAAAGTAAATAAGGTTTTTAAAATGTTTAAGAAGCTTCATTTAAAATTAAATTAAAATTCAGAGTCCCCCGGACCAGTGGCCAGGACCTGGGCAGTGTCAGTGCCACGGAAAATCAGCTCACATGCCACCTTTGGCACATGTGCCATAGGTTGCCTACCCCTGGTTTAAATGTTGAGATAATCTTAGTTATTATTTCATCCAAGAAAATTCCATTTGCACTCAGACTGAGTTTTGAAGGAGCTACTTTAGGATGATGATAAAGTTATGAAGTCTCACAATCAACGGACTGGGCACATCCACTGGCAGGAAAAAAATCTTCTAGGTATGTCAGTGAATATACCTCGATACAAAGGAACATTATAAAGTTCTAACAGTCCCAATTGTGGAAAACAGTAGTGGATTGGCTGGAGAAAATGCTTTCCAGATTTTGGGTTCATCTGGTGGCTTTTGGCAAATATTTTGGGAGAAAAAAAGTTGTGTGGAAACTATATTTAACCCATCATTTGTCACATACTGTTTCTTGTGGTAGCTTTGAGGAATGTGTGCTTCAGGCTTTCTAGATACTACTTGATTATGATACCATAATCCAATAATTGGCTTCATAGGGGTGTTTGTCAGAGATAAATTGGAAAACACAAGTCATTGCTGGTATTTGTGTAAGGTAGAGTGGATAGAGATATAAATACAAATAATTAGTTAAGCTGGCAAATAGTTTTGTTGTTTTTTCGGTATATCCTGATTACGAAACTTACATGTTTCAGAACTTGTGGCAGGGAATATTTCAGTAGATAAGGAAGAGATGGGGTCCATCAAACCAAAAAGGAGAAGAGCATCACTGCACACTGACTTGCCAGGCTAATGAGAACTAGGTTCAAAGGGGGAAGGTCACAAAGGCCCATAGGTCACTTTAAAAAACAAAACAAAACCTTATCATAGAATCATAGAATATCAGGGTTGGAAGGGACCCCTGAAGGTCATCTAGTCCAACCCCCTGCTCGAAGCAGGACCAATTCCCAGTTAAATCATCCCAGCCAGGGCTTTGTCAAGCCTGACCTTAAAAACCTTTAAGGAAGGAGATTCTACCACCTCCCTAGGTAACACATTCCAGTGTTTCACCACCCTCTTAGTGAAAAAGTTTTTCCTAATATCCAATCTAAACCTCCCCCACTGCAACTTGAGACCATTACTCCTCGTTCTGTCATCTGCTACCATTGAGAACAGTCTAGAGCCATCCTCTTTGGAACCCCCTTTCAGGTAGTTGAAAGCAGCTATCAAATCCCCCCTCATTCTTCTCTTCTGCAGGCTAAACAATCCCAGCTCCCTCAGCCTCTCCTCATAAGTCATGTGTTCTAGACCCCTAATCATTTTTGTTGCCCTTCGCTGGACTCTCTCCAATTTATCCACATCCTTCTTGTAGTGTGGGGTCCAAAACTGGACACAGTACTCCAGATGAGGCCTCACCAATGTCGAATAGAGGGGAACGATCACGTCCCTCGATCTGCTCGCTATGCCCCTACTTATACATCCCAAAATGCCATTGGCCTTCTTGGCAACAAGGGCACACTGCTGACTCATATCCAGCTTCTCGTCCACTGTCACCCCTAGGTCCTTTTCCGCAGAACTGCTGCCTAGCCATTCGGTCCCTAGTCTGTAGCGGTGCATTGGATTCTTCCATCCTAAGTGCAGGACCCTGCACTTATCCTTATTGAACCTCATCAGATTTCTTTTGGCCCAATCCTCCAATTTGTCTAGGTCCTTCTGTAGCCTATCCCTCCCCTCCAGTGTATCTACCACTCCTCCCAGTTTAGTATCATCCGCAAATTTGCTGAGAGTGCAATCCACACCATCCTCCAGATCATTTATGAAGATATTGAACAAAACCGGCCCCAGGACCGACCCTTGGGGCACTCCACTTGATACCGGCTGCCAACTAGACATGGAGCCATTGATCACTACCCGTTGAGCCCGACAATCTAGCCAGCTTTCTACCCACCTTATAGTGCATTCATCCAGCCCATACTTCCTTAGCTTGCTGACAAGAATACTGTGGGAGACCGTGTCAAAAGCTTTGCTAAAGTCAAGAAACAATACATCCACTGCTTTCCCTTCATCCACAGAACCAGTAATCTCATCATAAAAGGCGATTAGATTAGTCAGGCATGACCTTCCCTTGGTGAATCCATGCTGGCTGTTCCTGATCACTTTCCTCTCATGCAAGTACTTCAAGGTTGATTCTTTGATTATCTTAACAAAGGGCTATTTTTTCCGGGTGGGGCGGGGGGAGGGGAGAGGGAATGGAAAATTACAATATGGTCATAGGCAAAGAGAGGGATTACAATGGTGAAATATGCTCAACATCTTAGATATGTATACAAAAATGCAAGGAGTTTGGGAAATCAACAGGAAATGTTAGTACAGAAGCTAAATTATGATGTAATTGGCATCACAGAGACTTGGTGGGATAAATCTCCTGACTGGAATATTGGCATAGAGGGGTATGGCTTGTTCAGGAAGGGCAGGTACGGGGGAAAAGAGAAGAGTTGTTGCATTTTACATTAAGAATATCTCTTCTTGTTTTGAGGTCCACAAGGAAGTGAGAGGCAGACCAATTGCAAGTGTCTAGGTGAAAACAAAAGGTGAAAAACAGTGGCAATGTCATAGTAGGGGTCTGTTATAGACCATCAGATCAGAAGGGGGTGGTGGATAGGGCATTTCTAGAACAAATAGAAATATCCAAGAACTGGTAGTAATGGGGCACTTTAACTACACAGACACCTGTTTGGAAAATAATATGGTAAAACACAAAATGTTCAATAAGTTCTTGGAACGTATTGAGAACAACGTTTTGTTTCAGAAGGTGGGAGAAAATAACCAGAGGGACAGCCATTTTAGACTTGATCCTGACTAGGGAGGAATTGGTTGTGAATGTGAAGGTTGAAGGTCATACAAAGAAGGGCTGATAAGAATGTCTTCTACAACTTGAGGCTCATTAGTTGAAAGCAACAAAAGAGGATAAAGATCTGGGTATGCTGGTTAATCACAGGATGATTATGAGCCACCAATATGATGTGAAAAAGGCTGATGTGATCCTAGGATGTCACATGAGGCATTTCCAGCAGAAAGAGGGATGTATTAATGCCATTGTGAAAGGCACTGCTAAGACCTCATTTGGAATACTGTGTACAGTTCTGGTCACCCACGTACAAGAAGGATGAAATTAAATTGAAACAGGTGCAGAGAAGAGCTATTAGGATGATCAGGGGAAGGGGGGACCTGTATAATGAGAGGAGACTGGAAGAGGTTGACTAATTTAGCTTAGCAAAGGGAAGGTTGATAGGGAATATGATTACTCTCTCTCTAACTATATCAAAGGAATAAATACCAGGGAGGGAGAAGAGCTATTTAAGCTAAAGAACAATGTTGGTATAAGAACAAATGGCTATAAACTGGCCATACACAAATTCAGGCTGGAAACTATAAGGTTACTAATCACCAGAGGAGTGTGATATCGGAACAGTCTCCCAGTAGAAGTTGTGGGGGGACGACAAACAATTAGTTTTAAAAGAGAATTGGACAAATTTATAAGTGCAATGGTATGGGATTGCTTGTGATGGGGGCAGGACGCTGGGGGTCATTCTTGATTTATATGTTGTATTCCTAAAAGCTCATGCTTTAGGGCTTCAAGAGGTTACATGCAAGGGTCAGGAAGGGATTCCTTCCCCCATCCCATGTATTCTGGGTTTTTTTATTTGGTCTCCTTCCTCTGAAGCATCAGAGATGTCCATGGCTGAAGATAGAACACTAGACAGGGCCATGTGTTCTGAGATAGCACCAAGCATTCTATGTCTCAGATGCTTGGCTCGCTGATTCTTGCTCACATGCTCAGTTTCTAACTGATCGCCATATATGGGGTCAGGAAGGAATTTTCCTCCGGGTTAGACTGGCTGTGATCTTGGGTTTATTCCCCTTCTTTTGAAGCATGGGGTGGGGGTCACTAGCTAGGATTATCTGGATATATCTCACTTAATCGATTTCCTGCCATTACAGGGACCTCAGGCACTAGTACACCTCAGTCCCTCTTATTCTGTGCCTGTGACACACAATAGTTTAGTCTCTTGTGGGCTGTAATACTGTGATCTAATTTTGGTTGGGTTAAGTATATGGTGGTCTGAATGGTGTTGGTGGCCTCTGATATGCAGGAGATCAGCAAGATGATCTGGTGATCCCTTCTGGCCTTAAACTTCATGACAAAAGAATAGGATAGGTGTGTAGGGGCAAATTCAGAAAGGCTCAGGCACAAAATGAGTTACATCTAGTAAGGGAAATAAAAAGCAATAAGAAGAGGTTCTATAAATACATTAGAAGCAAGAAAAAGACAAAGGAAAGTGTAGGCGCTCTACTTCGTGGGGAAGGAGAGTTAATAACAGAGCTCAGGGATAAGGTGTTTTTCCACTAAAAAGGTAGATTGTGACCAGGTACTTAACACAATATTCACAACAAGCAGGAAGGAACATAAGCAAAAATAGGGAACACTACTTAGATAAGTTAGATGTATTCAAGTTGGAAAGGCCTGATGAAATTCACCCCAGGATACTTAAGGTGCTAGCTAGCAATCTCAGAACCATTAGTGATTATCTTTAAGAAGTCGTGGAGGACAGATTAGGTCCCAGAGGACTGGAGAAGGGCACACACAGTACTGATCTTTACAAAGGGGAAGAAAGAGGGCATGAGAATTAAAGACCAGTCAGCCTAACTTTGATGCCTGGAAAGATATTGGAACAGATTATTAAACAATCAATTTGTAAGCTCCTACAGTATAATAGGGTTATAAGAAATAGTCAACGTGGATTTGTCAAGAACAAATCATGCCAAACCAACCGAATTTCTTTCTTTGTCAGGGTTATTGTCCCAGTGGATAAGAGTGAAGCTGTAGATGTGATAAATCTTGATTTTAGTAAGGCTTTTGACAGAGTCACACATGACATTCTTATAAGCAAACTAGGAAGATATGGTATAGACTAAATTACTGTAAGGTTGGTGCAAAACTGGTTGAAAGGACTGTACTCAATAGTTATCAGTGGTTTGCTGTTAAACTGGGGGTGTGAGTATCTAGTATCTAAGTCTGGTATTTGTCAATATTTTCATTAATGACTTGGGTCATAGAATGAAGAGCATATTTTTAAATTTGTGGATGCTGTCAAGCTGGGTGGAGTTGCTAGCACTTTGAGTTCTACTACTGTCCTCCAAAGCTACCTTTACAAATTGGAGAATTGTTCTGAAATCAATGAGATGAAATTCAATAAAGACAAGTGGAAAGTACTGTACTTAGGAAGGAAAAATCAAATGCAAAACTACAAAACGGGGACTGGTCAGGCAGTAGTACTGCTGAAAAGGATCTGGTGGTTATAGTGCATCACAAATTGAATAAGAGCCAACAGTATAATGCAGCTGCAGAAAAGACTAATATAATTCTGGGGTGCTATATATATAAACTAGAGTGTGTTGTATGTAGGATGTCAGAGGTAATTGTCCCACTCTACCTGGCACTGGTGAGGTCTCAACTGAAGTATTGTGTCCAGTTCTGAGTGCCACACTTTAAGAAAGATATGGGCAAATTGGAGGATGTCCAGAGGAGAGAAACAAAAATTATAAAAGATTTAGAACACCTGACCTATAAGAAAAGGTTGAAAACTGGGCATGTTTAGTTGTGAGAGGAGAAGAGTGGTGAGGATGGGGCCTGATATGTCAAGAGCTGTTATAAAGAGGACGGTGATCAATTGTAGTCCATGTCCACTGAAGGCAGGACAAGGAGTAATTGGCTTAATCTTCAGCAAGGGAGATGTTTTTCCTGATATCTAACTTACATTCTAACTATAAGGATAGTTAAGCACTGGAATAGGCTTCCAAGGGAGGTTGTGGAATCCTTGTCATTGGAGGTTTTTAAGAATAGGTTGGACAAACCTGTCATGGATAGTTCAGGTTTACTTGGTCCTGCCTCAGAGCAGGGGGAATGATGACGTGACCTCTCAAGGTCCCTTCCAACCCTACATTTCTGTGATTCTATAAATAAAGGACTTTAAGGGGTAGAGTTCAGAAGAAGTTGATTTCCTAAGAGGAATAAAATATAGTTAAAAGGCTGATTGTGTGTAGTTAAAGTTATATTATGGATTTTTATTGTGGGGGGGAGGGGGCTTGGATCTGTGCCTTGCTAAACTGGCCTAGCATTGGGTTAGTCGAAGGCACTTTTCTCTAACTCCCCTAATCCCTGGGTATTAGGCCATGGTATGTATGGACCAAAATTGTAAATTGATCCCGTCATTAGCTTCTATCTACAGGCCCAAACCGTGTCTACCTGTGACTATGCACCAAGTCTGCTATTGGGCTTATCACTCAACTTAATAGACAGCAGGTTTAAAACAAAGAAAAGGAAGTATTTCTTTACACAATGCACTGTCAACCTGTGGAACTCTTTGCTAGAGTATATTATGAAGGCCAAGACTATAACAGGGTTCAAAAAAGAAATGGACCTATCCTCCATGAATTTATCTATCAATGTCTATTAGCCAGGATGAGCAGGGATGGTGTCCCTAGCCTCTGTTTGCCAGAAGCTGGGAATGGGCAACGGGGGATGGATCAGTTGATGATTACCTGTTCTGTTCATTCCCTCTGAAGTACCTGTCATTGGCCATGCTGGAAGACAGGATACTGGGCTAGATGGACCTTTGGTTTGATCCAGTATGGCTGTTCTTATATTCTTAACCCTGAGCCCAGGCTATGATTGGGGCTACGGTGTTTTTTCTTTGTGGTTTGAGCCTTGGAATTTGGTTCAGTGTACAATTTTTTGTCTCCTGCAGTGAAAGTTTTGTCATTGTTTTCAGTGGGAGCAGAACCTCTCGTTGCATGTGTTCTCTGATATGTCTAATGGCATACTCACTTTAACAAGTGTTGATAAACCAAACACTGGGTCTTAAAGAACAGAAAGCTTGTTCTAACTAACTATATGCAGTTTACTAAGCACTGTCTCTGTACACTTCTGGGGACATGCAATTGTATTAAGGTATATTTTTTCTCAAATAACATAAAAGATTTTTTTTTATATCTCCTATCTCCTCCTCAAAGTGGTGAATGCACATTATGTTCTATTGTACTCATAATTTTGATTGACTACATCCTGTATCTTTTTGTTCACACTTTGTGATTACAAGATTAAAGTCTTTAAATAAAAAACTCATTTAGCTTTTATGCTTGTCTTATTTCAGGCTACTCTGAGAAATCTTGGTAAAGCTATTAAAAACAAAAAAGGAGGGTAGTTGCCAATTGCTTTTAAACTTCTGACATTTCTGATATATTACAATCCGCAGACTGCTAATTTATTTTCCTCTAAGAACCATTGTTTTGAGTGGGTTTGCTTTTTCATTGCTAAAAATCAAAAGTATCTAAATCTCTCAAGTTCAAAATAGGTTAGATTGGATGACCCTTGTGGTGCCTTCAAACCCTATGATTCTATAATAGAGAGAGCTGAAGCAGCATTTTACTTTCCATTTGCTTGTACCATAAGAGTTTGTATTGCATTAACAACCATTCCGTTTACTTTTGTAATGAAAGCTGTTATGTATCTTTCCGTTTTGTATGGTAGAGCAAGTTTATCAGTAGTTCTAGGCCCCAATTAACCCGATGTATGCCATGCTTCATTGGGATTACTCACAGTATAGAAAGTTAAACATGTGCCTGAATGCGTGTATAGTTGGGGCTCTGTATTCATGTAGAGGAGATTGTTTGTTTGTTTTATAGGAGATTCATTAGGATGACAAAACTGGTTTATGTTTAAAACGGGATTACTGTTTATACTGACTATGAAGGCTACATCAGTGATATACTGACTTCTGATATGGGTGAGTACGCATATTAGTATTCTTAGCATTACTGTTTTATTGGTTAATTTATTGGTGAGTGTAAACTTGCACAGTAAATCTGTAGATGCATAACTTTGAAGACCAGAAGGTACCATTGTGATCTTCTAGTCTGACCTTCCGCATAACAGGCCACAGGACTTCCCTGAATTAATTTCTGCTTCAGGTCCAACAGCTGTAATTAACTAGAGCATATCTTTCAGAAAAATGTCCAGTCTTGATTTAAAATTTTTCAGTGATGGAGAATCAATCACAACTCTTGGTAAGTTGTTTCAGTAGTTAATTACCCTCAAAGGATTCTCTCCAAAAGACCTTTTGCAATTGACATTTATTACTGGTTGGATAGAGAATGTGTCTCCATCTGAGTGCAAAGGAAACTGGAGGAAAGCTGTTACAGTGAGTCTTGGCTGCTGAGTTTAAACCTGCTGTTTAAAAACATGGGTCGGCTCTGAAAAGTGACTGTAAAAATGGCATTGTGGGGTTCCATGCTTATTTTATTTCATTTCCCATAACAAATATGTTGTTTATAAATAAAAATATTTCTTTAAGCAGTCATCCCTGCAAGCCCAAACTGTGTTCTGAAAGGGAAGCTGGGTTCATTATTTCTCTTATGTCTTCATTGTTAGTAAATGTTCTCATGGTTAAATGTATGTCCTTGGTTACACCTGTGCAACTGGGACTGTTGTCCATGGGATTTCACAGGTGTGACTGATTGGATGATAATGCTCAAGAAGGAATAGAATCCAGTTCTTACCTCCTAAGTTGTACTGGGTTTGCAGTGCTAATAGAAGTAATTAGTAATAGAAATGTCTGTTTATCATAAAAGTAAGTACAGTAACTCCTCACCTAATGTCATCCCGGGTATCGTTGTTTCATTGTTTCGTTGTTACGTTGCTGATCAGTTAGAGAACATGCTCGTTTAAAGTTGCGCAATGGTCCCTTATAACATTGTTTGGCAGCCGCCTGCTTTGTTCACTGCTTGCAGGAAGAGCAGCCCATTGGAGCTAGCTGGCGGGGCTTGGAACCAGGGTGGCCAGAAGCCCCCCTATCAGCTCCCCTAAATTCCCTGTACAGCAGCCGCCCAGCAGGCTGTCAATTGCCGGGCAGTTCAGCTGTCCTTCCCCCCAATGCCGTGTGCTGCTCCTATTCTCTGCCTTGGAGGTGCTCCTGGGAGCTTCCTGCTTGCTGTGCAGGGGGCAGGAGGAAATAAGAGTGCTAATGTCAGGGTGTCCCCCTTCCCCCTGGTCCTTTACCCCATCTCCACGGAGCAGGGGGGGACACGACAGGGCTCAGCATGGAGGGAGCTTGCTGGCAGCAGCTGCTGTCTCAACTTGCTGATCTACTTAAAAAGGCGGTGTACTTAGAGTGGGTTCAGCGTACTTAAGGGGGCAATGTGCATCTCTCTCTCTCTCTCTCTCTCACACATACACACACACACACACACATACACACACGAGTGTGAGGCTACATTAACAACAATGTCTTAACCCTTGAGGGCTCAGCTGAGTGCTAGTCCATCATTTTGCAGTAAGGCAGGGGTCAGCAACCTATGGCACGCGAGCCAATTTTTAATGGCACGCTGCTGCCTGATGGGTCCCAGCTGCCGGCCCCGCTCAGCCTGCTGCTGAACCCAGGCCGGCTACCCGGCAGGCAGCAGCGTGCCATTCAAAATCCTGGCCGCCCCGGCCCACTTTTCTGTGCCCCTCTCGTGTGGGCAGGGTGAAGAAGCTTGGTCCTGCCAGCTGCTGCTGCAGGACAGGTAAGTTTCCCCCCTCCCTCACCTCTTCCCCCAGCGTGCTGGGTTCCTGCCCCTCCTCCTCTTCCTCCCTGCCGCCTATCAGCTGATGGCCCTTGCCAGGGAGGGGGAGAGGCGGAGCCGCAGTGCACTCACTGCTCTGGGCAGGAGGCGGAGACGAGGTGGGGACAGGGCCTTGGGAAAGGGGGGTGGAATCAGGGCATATCCCCTCCAGCCCCCTGCCATGAGCTGCTCTGGGCAGGGGACTGGGACCACCTCCATGACCTTAGCCACACTCCTAGCCCTCTTTCCTGACCCCTGCACACCCCTCACACAGCCCCAGCCCTCTGCCCTGATCCCAGCACCCCCCCACAACGCCAGCCTTGACTCCAGCACCCCCCACACATACACAGCCCCCCAAGCCCTGACTTCTGCACCCCCTCACACTCCGCCAGCCCTCTGCCCTGACCCCTGCACCCCCCTCACACACCTCCAGCCCTCTGCCCTGACCTCTGCACCCCACCACGACCCCAGCCTTGACTCCAGCACCCCCCATACTCCATGCCCTGACTCCTGCACCCCCCTCACATGCCCCCAGCCCTCTGCCCTGACTCCGACACCCCCCCACATACCCGGCCCCCCCAACACCCCATGGCCTGACTCTTACACCCCCCACATTCTCACCCCCACCCTGAGCACCAAACGGGAGCTTCTGCACCCCCCCATTCCTACCTGCACCCCTCACACCAAGTGGGAGCTGCCCAGGTAAGCACTCCACACCCAAACCTCCTGCCCCAACCCTGAGCCCCCTCCCTCATTCTAGCTCCAGGCCAGACCCTACACCCCAACCCCCAGCCCTGTGCTCTGTGCACTCCCACCCTCAGCTCAGTGCAGAGAGAGAGGAAGAGAATGGGCTAGAACCAGGGAGAAGGTAGGTACCCACTCTGTGTGGGCAGGGCTGGGATCCCAGACCGGCAGCGGGCTGAGCAGGGCCGGCAGCCAGGACCCTGGATGGCAGGAGCCAGCGGATGGAACCCCAGACCGGCAGCGGGTTGAGTGGCAGTGGGCTGAGCCGCTCAGCCCACTGCCAGTCTGGGGTCCCGGCAGCCGGCCCCACTCAGCCCGCTGCCGGTCTGGAGTTCTGGCTGCCAGCCCCTTGCCAGCCAGGGTCCCGGCCACAGGCCTCACTCAGCCTGCTGCTGGCCTCGGTGAACGGAACCGCAGGCTGGCAGCGGGCTGAGCGGGCTGGTGGCGTAAGATCAACATTTTAATTTAATTTTAAATGAAGCTTCTTAAACAATTTAGAAACCTTGTTTACTTTACATACAACAATAGTTTAGTTATATAATATATAGACTTATAGAGAGAGACCTTCTGAAAAACGTTAAAATGTATTACTGGCACGCGAAACCTAAATTAAAGTGAATAAATGAAGACTCGGCACACCACTTCTGAAAGGTTGCCAACCCCTGCAGTAAAGCATTCCCGAGGAAATATTCCACCCTCTTCCATCCTCTGACTTCACCTCCTCAACCAAGCTTCACAATCTTCATTGTTCTGTACAGAATTAAATTGTTTGTTTAAAACTTATACTGTGTGTGTGTGTGTGTGTGTGTATATATATGTATGTATGTACATATACATTTATGTATGTCTATAAAATATAGTCTTTTGTCTGGCTAAAAAAATTTCCCTGGAACCTAACCCCCCCATTTACATTAATTCATATGGGGAAATTGGATTTGCTTAACTTCGTTTTGTTTAAAATAGAATTTTTCAGGAACATAACTACAGGGTTAAGCGAGGAGTTATCGTAAATGGAAGTAGGGATCTCTTGAATGAAGAAGTGGCATATTTATACAGAAGAAGGAGGGTATCTTTATAAAGGCTAAGGCTATTGTTGAATTCTACATTAAATCTCTGCAACAGGAAAGCTTTCAGGAGAAATTTGGTAATAGCATGTCACTAGGGCTGTCAATTAATCTTAGTTAACTCATGTAATTAACCCCAAAAAATTACAATTAAAAAATTAATCACGATTAATCATCGTTTTAATCGCACTGTTAAATAATAGAATACCAATTGAAATTTATTAAATATTTTGGATGTTTTTCTACATTTTCATATATATTGTATTCTGTGTTGTAATTGAAATAAAAAAGTGTGCAAAAACAAAACAATGTAAAACTTCAGAGCCTACAAGTCCACTCAGTCCTCCTTGTTAAGCCAATCGCTAACACAAACAAGTTTGTTTACATTTACAGGAGATAATGCTGCCCTCTTCTTAGAATCATAGAAGACCAGGGTTGGAAGAGACCTCAGGAGGTCATCTAGTCCAACCCCTTGCTCAAAGCAGGTCCAACCCCAACTAAATCATCCCAGCCAGGGCTTTGTCAAGTCAGCCCTTTAAAACCTTTAAGCATGGGGATTCTACCATCTCCCTAGGTAACCCATTCCAGTGCTTCACCACCCTCCTAGTGAAATAGTTTTTCCTAATATCCAACCTAGACCTCCCCCACTGCAACTTGAGACCATTGTTCCTTGTTCGGTTGTCTGCCACCACTGAGAACAGCCTAGCTCCATCCTCTTTGGAACCCCCCTTCAAGTAATTGAAGGTGCTATCAAATCCCCCCCTCACTCTTCTCTTTGGCAGACTAAATAAGCCCAGTTCCCTTAGCCTCTCCTTATAAATCATGTGCCCCAACCCCCTAATAATTTTTATTGTCCTTCGCTGGACTCTCTCCAATTTGTTCACATCCTTTCTGCGGAGGGGGGCCCAACATTGGATGCAATACTCAAGATGTGGCCTCACCAGTGCCGAATAGAGGGGAATAATCACTTCCCTTGATCTGCTGGCAATGCTCCTACTTTTTTAGCTGGCATTGCAAGGTATTTACATGCCAGATATGATAAACATTTGTTTGCTCCTTTGTGCTTTGGCCACCATTCCAGAGGACATGCTTCCATGCTGATGATGCTCGTTAAAAAAAGAATGTGTTAATTAAATTTGTGACTGAACTCCGTGGGAGAGAATTTTATGTTCTCTGCTTTTGTACCTGTATTCTGCCATATATTTCCTGTTGTGGCAGTCTCGGATGATGACCCAGCACATGTTGTTCATTTTAAGAGCACTTTCACTGCAGGTTTGACAAAACACAAAGAAGGTACCGTTGTGAGATTTCTAAAGATAGTTACAGCACTCGACTCAAGATTTAAGAATCTCAAGTGCCTTCCAAAATCTGAGAGGGATGAGGTGTTGAGCATGCTTTCAGAAGTCTTAAAAGAGCTACACTCCGATGCGAAAACTACAGAACCCAAACCACCAAAAAAAAAATCAACCTTCTGCTGGTGACATCTGACTCAAATAATGAAAATGAACATGTCGGTCCACACTGCTTTGGATTGTTATCGAGTAGAACCCGTCATCAGCATGGACGCATGTCTTCTGGAAGGATGTTTGAAGCATGAAGGAACATATGAATCTTTAGCACATCTGGCACGTAAATATCTTGCAACACCAGCTACAACAGTGCCATGTGAATACCTGTTCTCACTTTCAGGTGACATTATAAACAAAAAGCGGGCAGCATTATCTCCTGCAAATGTAAACAAAGTTGTTTGAGCAACTGGCTGAACAAGAAATAGGACTAGGTGGACTTGCAGGCTCTAAACTTTTACATTGTTTTATTTTTTAATGCAGGTTTTTTTGTACATAATGCTACATTTGTAAGTTCAACTTTCATGATAAAGAGATTGCATTACAGTACTTGTATTAGGTATTGCAAAATAATATTTCTTTTGTTTTTTTACAGTGCAAATACTTGTAATCAAAATAAATATTAAGTGAGCCCTATACACTTCATATTTTGTGTTGTAATTGAAATCAATATATTTGAAAATGTAGAAAACATCCACAAATATTTAAATAATTCTGTTCTTGTTTAACAGTGTGATTAATCACAATTAATTTTTTTAATCACTTTTCAGCCCTACATGGCACAGTTACCCAAGAGTCATGAAGAATGAGCAAAGTTACACAAAATAAAATTACAAACTCAAAGGCAATTTCTGTTAGGTACCAAATCCTATTTGCTTTGCTCACCTGAATGATCTTATGGGAACCATTGAATATTTTGAGATTTCCAGAAAGAGGTACCTAAAACAGCCCTCTAGAAACTTTCAGAAGTAGATTTACGTGTGTGAAATTAAGTTACAAGAAACTAAGAACCATGGAAGCATTGACTTGCAGAGCTAAGTAAAAGTTAGGATTTGTTTTACAAAGAAACTAACAGAAAATCATTTAACAGAACAATGAATTGAATAAATCATTTATTGTGCAGTAATCTCTGAAGATCTTAGTTTATTTTTATAGTGCAGTTCTAGAAACTTGAGAATGGAATAAATTGGTTAATTAAATAATTGCCTGCATTGCATTTGATTAAACAAGTGTAAATTAAAATGTATGAAGTGCACTAATTTGACAATGTAGAAGTACCTTAAAACCTCTAAAACATTACAACAGGTAAACCAATTAAAATAATAATTAAACGTGCATCAAAGCAACAATATGTGTTTAAGAGGGTTGCAGTATTATTATAAATCACACCAGAACATCTCTGGGATTTTTCATAAATGCTTAGTGAATTCTTTATTAGATTTGTACTGGTCTTGGATTTATTCCTTAATTGATCAATGCTTGTAGGAGCACAGGTTTTTATTCTGCTATGGCCCTTTCCTTTTATTAATGCATCTGCTCTGCATTTCAGCTCTTTAATTAGATTTCTCTTTTGAGTTGGGAATGAAGAACGTTTGGTGACAGCTTATTGTAAATGCTCCATGATCATTAATTTATTTGTTAATCATTACAAAGATGCCTCTTGCTTTCAGGTCCCTTTTTTTTTTTTTGTTGGCTATTCACATAGATTTTGCATATCTTGAATTAGAGCTGGTTGGGGTGGGATGGAATTTTTACAAAAGAATTCCAAATCTCTCTCCACTCCCATTTTTCACTGAAAACTTTTGGTGAAATTGTCTGACTAAATTTTTGGGATATGGCTGCTTTATTTTCATCCATAAATTTCAAAGGCTTGACAAATGTTAATTCTCTACTGTGAAATCTGAAGTGATATTTGAAAGTAGAGCAGAAATCACTATCAAATCAGACCTATTCTTCCATGATGTGAAGATAATGGGATACACAGGGTACGTCTACACTGCCAAAAAAAAAAAAATGTGTTCTTAAATGGGGTTAAAATAGCGAATACATGGCAAAGTAAGGGACTAGAGTCCTACCTTTTCCAAAATGGACTCTTAAGGTGCCCTATTTTAAGTTTTTGGAGCCAATGAACCATTCATATTACTGTTTAACAGATTAAAAAAAAGATTAATACCTAGACCTGTGCACTAGGGGTGAAATCCTATCCCAGCTGAAGTCAGTGGGAATTTTGCCTTTGATTTCACCGGGGTCAGGTGCCCCGGCATGAACTTACGTTGCACTGAATGGATTAGGGGCATTAATATAACAAATGGAGATACCTGTGGCATCAAAACAAGTAATAGGCACAAAGTCTGTTTCCCCAAAGGAATGGAAAATCTGAAACTTTGTAGGTGATACATTCAATCTTCAAAAGTGCTTTTAAGCAGTCAAGATCCTTATAAACCATGTAACTACATCCATTTGCATTTTAAACTAGTTTTTTTTTACTTGTAATAGAAAACAAATGTTTTAAAATTGTGTTTATATTTGTATATATAGTGTTATAAAACAGAAAAGATTTTAAGGGGTGGGGTGATTGTACATACATACTGCAGCCCTCATTTCTGGGTAGACATAATATTGCTTATCAATTGACTATTCCTGTACACCCATAGCTAGAGCCCTACCAAATTCATGGTCCATTTTGTTTAATTTCATGGTCATAGGATTTTTTAAATCTTAAATTTCATGATTTCAGCTATTTAAATTTGAAATGTCAAGGTTTTGTAATTACAGGGATTCTGACCTAAAAAGGAGTTGTGTGTGTGTGGTGGGGGGTTGGCAAGGCTATTGCAGGGGTGGAGGGGGTTGCAGTACGGCTGCCCTTACTTCTGCACTGCTTCTGGTGGCGGCCCTGCCTTCAGAGCTGGGCAGCTGGAGCGCAGGGGCTGCTGGCCGGGATCCCAGCTCTGAAGGTAGCGCTGCAGCCAGCAGCAGCGCAGAAGTAAGGATGCCATGGTATGGTTTTGCCACCCTTACTTCTACGCTGCTGCCTGCAGAGCTGGGCCCTCAGTCAGCAGTCGCCACTCTCCAGCCACCCAACTCTGAAGGCAGCAGTGCGGAAGTAAGGGTGGCGTGGTATGTTGCCACACTTACTTCTGTGCTGCTGCTGGGAGGGTGCTGCCTCAGAGTTGAGCACCTGGCCAACAGCCACTGCTCTCCAGCCGCCAAGCACTGAAGGCAGAGCAGATGGAACTGGAGTGGGAGTACATGAAGATAGGTTGGGTCCGTTAGTTGTGTAGCTTGCATGCAATGTGGAGATTTAAAAAGGGTTCCCTTAAAAGAAAAAGTATCAAATTATCAATTAGGAAGCATGTATTCTTTGTAAATCCTTGGGAAATTATATGCTTTGAATAGGGTAGTAAGTGTGCATTATGATGAATGATGTGGATAAATGCCATCAAGTTCCAAGAGGTACCTAGACTGATCAGGGTCTAGGGGCCCAGGAATGCAAGCCATTCTGTTCTGTTTCCTACAACTCTGCCTACCTGCTGCATCGTTTATGAAACCCCTATTGTTCTTCTTTTGTAATGGAAGCTTCCTGAGAAACTTTAAGGAAAAATCAATCTAAAATTGTCAATAAGGATGATAAAGCTCAAAGTTCATTCACTAACAATATTGCTATACAAATAACATATCCTTAAAATCAATCCTAATTTACTATGTCTTGTCTTTGTCAACAAAAGTGCAGTGTTGACTATGAAACTTCCACAACTTTTGTGTGTTGTAGAAGAAGTGAGGTCTATGTGGAACAAGTTAGATAATTCCAGTGAGTTGTGTTGTCAGGGTAATACTTGGATTGTAAGCTCTTTGGGGCAGGGACTGTCTTGTTTTGTTTGCACAGTGCCTAGCACAACAGGGTCCTAGTTGGGGCTCCTAGGTGCTACTATAATACACATAGTTTATAATAATAATAACAGGTTCCTATTAAGGACCACATTTGCTAACCTGAGGTCTTAAAGTGCCCTCTTTTTATGTAACACTGAACAAACAAACCATGCTGTAAAAAAAAAAAATGTTTTATGTTTGTTTGTGCTAAATTAAAGGGAAATGAGGTAAGGCTTGAAGACACAGGTGGCCATTTAGAGGTGGAAAGCTTGAAGAGGCAATTAGAGGTAGAAAGCACATTCCTTGAAGATTCTGTCAGCACTGGGCACGCTCCAGCCCAGGGGTGAGCCGGAATTTCCCTATAATTGCAGCTCTGGCTGCTGTGGGCTGTGCTGGGTCTGGGCACCTGAATGTAGATCAGGAAAACTGCATTTTCTATGCTGTCAGTGACATCACTGCCAGGACCATGCAGTGTGGGGGAGTGTGGGCCAGTGTGTGCCTGATTCATATGCAGAGAGGACAACAGGGTCTGGAGTGGAAGGGGGAATAGACTGGGACAACGAATCATCAGGTAGGAAGGAAGAGAAACTGGTGTGGGAAGCTGGCAGAGGGAGAGGGAAACTGGGACTGGCTGGGAGCTGGGGTGCAGCATGGGACAGATTGGGCTAGGAGACTCAGACTGGGATTGAGATCCGGTGAGGGAAATGGAGAGGGGGAATTGGGATCCAGTCGGTGTGAGGGATACTAAAGTTGGATTCGGCACTAAGGGGAGACTGTGACTAGCTGATCAAGAAGAATAGAACTGAGAATCCATGACGTGGCGGGAAGGGATACAGATGTGATAAGGGGCACGATTACTACTGGTTGGTCAGAGAGACTGGGAGAACTGGGACTGGGTTGGACAAGGAGCCAAGGGGGCACACCGAGATTGGATGAGGAGCTTGTGGGGACTGGCAATGTCGGTGTGGGGAGTGGAGGCCAGTGTGGGGAAGAGAGAAAAAGATTGGAAGGGACAGGGCATAAGGGGCCACACTGGTAGGGATAGGCAGAAGAGTCCGTGTCCACTGGGGCTCACTGCCCTGCCTCTGCCATGATGTTTCTAGGCGATACTAGTCAACTAACTTAAACCATGCTTTTCACAGGTGCTCACTTGTGTCTTCTTCGTTTTCTAGATATCTGACTTCAGACCTTGGGGTCTGATTTGCAGAAGTGCTGAGCACTCATAACTTAAATGAAGTCAATGGGAGCTGTGCTTTGACAATATAAAGTGCTAAATAATGCTAAGTACTCTGAAAAATCAGATGCTAGGCATCTGAAACAGAGCAGCCAAAATTCGTGGATACTTTTGACCTAAATATTTTTTGAATGAATTCCCCATCTGTAAAATCAGAATAATACCAATCCCTGACTTCAGAGGGCTGTTATGAAGATAAATTAATTAATACTTATGGAGCACACTCACGGTTAGGTTTTTATCAGTAAATGTTGGCAAACATTACCATACACACACAAACCGATGAAAAAATATTTTCCTAGATAATAGACATTTACAGATAGGAAAAGTAAGAAAAATGCTGCTTGAGAACTTATTAGAGTTTGTTTCATGATATTTACTTTTTATATTTTGATGTGATATTGGCAATTTGTATTTTACCAGTTTGATAATGCTTTAATTTTTTGAATCTCAATTTCTACTGTCATTTAATAATTATTGTCTGATTCCCCCATAACTTCCCACACCTGTGAACATTTAAATTGATAACAATTGCTTTAAAAACAAACATCAGTATTATTCACAGAAATTATAAAAATAAATAAAAATCGAATTCTGTCAAATTTTTCCATAGTGCTGAGCACCATAGAAAAGCCCATAAGGAAGTTAATTATCATCAGAGCAGGGTTTGAATAGTGTGCAGTAAATAAGGCATGGGGCCAATGAGGAGAATGAATATAATATTGAATAGCTGCACTGTCCTTTTGGTACACTGAATGAGACTGTTTCTGTGGAAAAAAGTGTCCTAAAATGTAATTAGACTGTATCATAAAGCATATACCCATGGGAGCCAAATTAAAGTTGCACAGCGAACTTTAATTCTGGCATTTCTTAACTTTTGAGTGCTTGACTTTGTAACCTGAATAATATTTTGAGTGTAGTTTTTGTGTAAGTAATGTAATATACACTGTGTACAGATACATAGACTACATACGGATGCATGTATGTGTTTATGTGTAAATACACACTATGTTTACACTCATGGGAATAGTTGCATTGAGTAGAGTTACTCATAAAGATTAACAGAATCAGGACCATAAACTGTAAAAGTACATTGTGTCATCTCTTCAAACAGCCATGCTGGAAATGTTAAATGAGTACTGTCTCTTTTTCTGGCCTGTTCATCACAGTGATGACATGATTTGGCTGGTTTCAGAAGGAAGTTAGGGAGCTAGTCAAAATGCTTCTAAAACACTATTTACACCTTGTCAGAGTGGCAGCAGCATATTTCTTTCAGTCTGGGTGAAGCAACTTTTGTCACTTAGTGGAAAGGGAAGGAGAGGAAATAAAACCTAATGTGTATTTAAAGGAATTCTTGTTTACCTCTGCTGTTGTCAAATCCCTGTGGATTTATTTTATATTTGATTAGCACCACCTCCTCTACCAGAGTGTTGTTACATACTAGAAGTATAAGAATTATGTAAGAAAAAATTTCTCACTGAATTAATAAATCTATCTATATATTTGCTTGTAAATTTCTGCTTTTAAATGTTTTTAATACATATCACTGTTGCAGCATTCCCTTTTTAAACCCTGAATAAGTGCCTTATCTCTAAAGGAGATTATGGAGATTAAATTGTGATTAATGGCTTTGTCATTATATTTGACAGTGAACATATTTTTAGTGGAAGATCCCTTTGTGGCATCTCTCTCATTTTTGTTTACAGAATGCTTAGCCATGAGTTAAACAACCCATTGGCCCCATAGGAAGACTTGGAGCTTGATCCTGCAGCCCATACTCATCCCAGTAGTTCTGTTTATTTCAGAGGGGCTGTTCTTGTGAGTAAGAGCTGGTACTTAAATTTATTTTTAAGTAGCATTTTCTATGGGGAATGCAGTTTTTCTGTCAATGAAGCAACATGAGATACGTTGGGTGGAGGAAGGAGGTTGATCCTGGACACAACTCTAAGCCCCATACGTCACTGTGGTGGTGTGTAGAAGTCTCTCAGGAGCTATGAGGGTCTGGGAGAAGAATCCTCTGTCACAGGTGCAACATAGGGCTGATGTAAAGCCCTAGCAAGTCTCAGTGTAAGAGGTACACTGGAGGTAGGAGAGGACATACTCACAGTGCTGAGTGCTATGGGGGATTCTCAGCAGTAGCCCTCAGAAGCTGCTCTAGTTTATGCTGAGGGCTGTTTCATCCACTATTAGCAACTAAGAATCCAGAGAGTACATGGACGTGCAAACCACACCTTTTCCCTCTTCTGTGACCTGGCCTTTGTCTCCTGTGCTGTCTCTCTGGAGGTGCACCGCAGAATCTAGCTCATCTCTTCTAATAACTAAACTGAAGTGTATATAAAGGGGAATGGAGAGAGATGGACATACCGAAAATGGGGAATGGCTCCCATTTCCCCTGCTTTGAAAGTGCACTTCACCCCATTGCTACAGCCAGCCCTGTTCACACAGTATTTCCCACTTTGAGGTCCATGTGGAGGCCAACAACTCTTCCATTGAAGTCAGTGGGAGTTTTGCTGTTGATTTCAGTTAGAATGGAATCAGGTCCACAATGTTGTTTTCAGTAGTAACTGGCTGCCCAGTCGTACCCTGCCTTTTTCCTGTGGACATAGTCATGGACTCTGCCCAACTAAGAATGCATTGATGTTCTAACAAGGGGAGAATACGCACATGTGAGGGGTGAGAGAAGGCCATTGTTCCTAGCTGAAATGCAGCCAGGAGAGAAATGTTAAAGGAATGGCATCAGAAATGGTCATGAGCTGATTTGGGCCTTGAATCCATGACCTCCAGAAATAAGTGTGCTGTTGAACAGGCCAGACTCTCTAATTATACCATCTTATCATCTTGAGATATTCCTGGTATTCTATACATACAAGCTGCACTAAACCATTATTAAGGTTCCAAAATCAAGCACACAAAAGTTACAAAAACAAAATATTTGACTAGCTACCGATTAAGAGCTTGAGCACCATCCATCCTCAGCACATGGGTCATGTGGAAATAATGGTTTGTGTCATGTTATTAAAGAATGTATCATAATGTATATTTACAAAGCTGATTAATTAAAGTTGGATGGCCAGTCTTAATTCTGGCAATCCTAACTTTTGAGCGTGTGACTTTGCTACCCTAATAATAATATTTTACCATAACTTTTTTGTATGTAATTGCCAAGGTTTTCAAAAAGCAAAGTGACCCCCATCCAAAATTACATCATGTGGCATTACTGACACCCCCATGATTCATCAGCATGGTTAGAACATTTAGCACTGACCTCTATCACTTTTTGTGTTAGCTCAAGTGACTATGCTACTGTTGCTATGTGGACCAGAATTAGACGGGGATGAGAGAAATACAGTTTGGGAGTGGATTTCACAGGTATTTGCATTCAGCAGAGGAATGATGAGACTCTGGAATCTTGGGTCCCATTCCAGTCTCTGGAGGGAGGTGTGCTCTAGTTGGCAGAGACTCTGCTGTCCCATTCCTGCCAACTTGTCCCTGTCCCAGTCCTACCTCTTCACTAACTCTGGCTCCTTGCCCTAGTCCTGGCTCTTCAGCCTTCTCATCCCAGTCCAATTCCATACCTGCTAGTCATAGTCTCCCCCCTTGTGGCTTGCTTTCAGAGTCCCAGTCTACTACCCATACCCAATCCCAGTCACTTTTCCCAGCCACTGCAAGTTCCTTTCTCCTAGCTCCTCCATCTGATATGTCTCTCCCTCCCATTCACTGACTCCCTTTCTTAGTCTCCCTTTCCAGGCTTCTCCTCTCAGTCTCCCCCAGTACCTCAGCTGCTTGTCAGATTTGTCTCTCATCCCTTTTCATGCTGATTTCCATTCCCTCCCCCCACTTGTTCCTAGTCCCAGTCTCCATCCCTACGCCCAGCTCTTCCTCTGATTTCAGTGGTATTCCCGTCCCCGAGGCAACTGGCTCTCATTCTCCCCCTCCTTTCCTCCCCAGTAATCAGTCTTATTCTCCTTTCCCAACCTCTGGTATCTCGGTCCTGGTCCCCCTGGCTCCCAGTCCCATTCTCCTAACACTGCTAGACACAGTTTCTCTCACCACCCTCCCTTTAGTCCCAGTCCCACCAGCTCCCAGTTGCAATCTAGCCCTTTTCCTTACCCCTAGTCTGGCTTTTGTCCCCTCTGCATTGGAATCGGGCAATTTCTGTCTCCACGGCCAGGGGGCAGGTTCACTAAGAGCACAGGAGAGACAAGCTCCGTGCTTTCTGTTCCTATGTCCTGCCACAACCTGGCCCGGAGCAGCTATTACAGGGAAGGTCTGGCTTTTTGCTTTTGTATGTCTGGGCTGGAAGGAGCATGCTCAGCTGCTCTGTGGGGATGGCGTGTGCAGAGTCTGGTCAGCACTGGGAGCTGTGAGAGCCTCAAGTATGCTCACTGAAGATGGAATCTTCAGAGACTTTAGCTGCTAATGCTGAGGTCTGTTGAGTAGGTACAAACTGATTTCTGGTTTTTATAATTTGGCCAAACTTGGTAAAATTATCATGCAAAAGGTACATCTGTGACACAAAGGCTATGTCCATTCCAAATTTCAGATCCCTGCTCCAAAGCATGGGGGCTGCAGTGCTGTTCAAACAAAACGTTGCCAGACTTTAACATGGGCAAAACAACGGTTCCTACCCTCATTCCTGGAAACAGCTGAACCATTTTAACTGAACTTACAGGAGAAAAATATTCAACCTGTGGCAGACTCTTGGCATGTAAAATTTCAGTCCAAAAGTTCAGTTATAGTTTGGTAAAATTATAAGCAACTGAAAACGCTATCTTGTAATGGGAAATGTCTGGCAACATTACAGGGCTGGTAGGGCCATAGTGTGAATGACTTAGAGGGATTGTCCTGTGGACCAACTACTGTACCATTCATGACACAGTTAGCAGTTGCTCAAGTGGAAAAATAATATGAGGACTATATTCTGTCTGTTAGTGCAGTTTAGCAGCTTGAAACAAGACCTGCCAATCAAGTGACCAACCAACTCTCTGCAAATGACCAGCATGTGTTTCAAATTACTTTTTTTATGAAAGAAAGCTTTTCAAAAGCTGCTGAAAAACAAAGGAATAGGGAGCTGCGGCTGGCTTAAAAGATGTAAGTGAGGGGGAAGTTGGTGGGGTCTGTGTCTGGGTATATGCCTACAGAGCTCTCTACTCGCCCAAGCAGTGCTTCCCCGGTGTGCACTGTTGTTGTTAGCAATGTGGTGTCCAGCTGCCTCCCTGCTGCTGGAGTCTTTTCCTGCCACAGAGAAAAGCTCCAGCAGTGAGGGAAGGACTTCAGCAGTGGAGAGGAAGCAGAGAAAAACTCCTGCAGTGGGGAGCTGCCAGAATCTTTCCCTGCTGCAGTGGAAGACTCCAGCAGCAGGGAAAGGCTCTGGCTGGGGAGAGGCCCCAGCAGCTCCCCACTGTCAAGCCTTTCCCCTCTGCCATCCTCCACTAGTTTTTCACTGACCCATGTAGCTCCACACCACACTGTGGATGCACCCAGCTTTTCACTGTGGCGTGTAGCCACACATACCCTATTTGCTGCTGTCCAGTGGTGTCCAGGGTAAATGTAGCCTAAAGCACTACATTAGCTATGCCTTTATTACTGTAATAATTTAACACAGAGAAATCATTGCCAGCTGTGATGTAAATTGTTAATTCTCTACATTAAACAAATTCAAGCTTATAATTGTTTAAATTCTAGCAAGGTTAGAAATAAAAGTCATAATGACTCTGATATATTGTCTTGCCAAAATCTTAAAATGCTCAGCAAAAGAGCATTCACTTCACCCATTCCCATTGTACAGATGCTTCTGGGATGGATGGCAGCCTTTAAGTTGTAAAACTGAGGATATGAGGAATGATTAGGGCCTGATCCAAAGCCTGTTGAAGTAAGTGAGAAGCTGCCATTTACATGAATGGGCTTTGGATCAAGCCCATGTGGGTGGAGCATCTATCCATTCTAAATTTAGCCAAAAATACAGTAGCTAATATCACTGTTTATTCTTGCAAAAGATGCAAATGGGATTTTTATTCTGAAGGAAGAAATGTCAGAGATATGGTACATTGTATATTGTGTGATTTACATAGCAAGGGCCCCATCCAAGGCCCACTGAAGTCATTGGGAGTCTCTCTGTGAACTTTAGTGGGTGTTGGGTCAGCACTGTAGGGACCCATTCTTCACCCTGACTCTTATTAATTAGCAATGAACTCTGTCAGAATTCCCATTGCAATCAGTATGAGGAAGTGTGGCAGAAATGGGCTCTTAATAACTGCGGGGAGGCTTGTCCTCTTATAATTGAATTTGTATAAATAATAAAATCAAACAGAGAGGCAGTTTGTTAAAATAGTGGCTTTTTGCATCATAGAAATGTTAGTAGTTTACCATTCATTTAGCTAATGTCAGACCTACCTTTTAAGACGATCAGCTTCAAGTCAGCAAAGGTCACATCTTCTAAGTGCTGCTATCGTGTCCTTTCATATAGTTGTGCTCATGGGGTTCCTTTGCACACCACTCATCCTTATTGGTGTCTGTCACAAGCTATATCCACAGTTGCATCTTCTGGATGAGATGTCTCCATGTTAACCATTGAGAATGTCAATCATTCTCAGTAGTCAGAGCCTTGCTAACTGAAGAGCAATCTCCCTTGCTGCCCTGAAAATGCTGTCTGAGTTGATGATGAACAGAGGACATTTTCAGTTAGAATACTGCAGTTCTGTATGAATTGTGTGTTTTCACTACATGCTTAAAAGAGTTACAGCTATAATTTTGCCACCTGAGATGGCTTTTTAAATAATGTCCTTATTTCCTCTTCTCTAAATAGATTCCTGTGGCTCCCTTTCCCCAATATTGGCTCTTTCCTGGGTCAGAGCAAAGTGCAACTGCTGGCCACAAGGTCAGCCCAAATGTTCAGACATTCATAAGAAAACTATGTACCAGCAGGATTACATAATGTTCAAAATATGGTGCACACATGGACTTGCTGTATCGTATTTCTCTTGGAACATTGGCTCCATTGTTAGTAGTAATAAATGAGGGATAATAGCTTGGGAGGTGAGCCATACATTCACTCTGTAGTTAGGCTCTGCTAGTGCAGTAGCTACTGTGTGATCTTTGTTCCAGGCACAGATGCAGAGTGCAGATTGTCTCAAATTCAGTGCCAGTAGATGAGGCAGACGCTTCTTGGAATGATCCCCACTGAGCTTTGGCACTTGTAACAGTAAGTGTCTGCCTATATATTAATTATAACGGAAGAATAAGTATGGTGCTTACAGTGCTCTTCATCCTGGAAGCCAAATGTGACTTACCAAAATGCTGCTAAATTTGCACCTGCACAGCACACGCAACTTGCAGTTGTTGCGTTCCAGATGATGGTTTTCAGGAAGGTGAATGAGATGAAAGTCCAGCTTTTGCAGATTCAGGGGAATGCATGTAGGGAGTAAGGAGGCCAGAACAAAGATATCTTTCTCTTCGGGTTGGGTGGGATTTTCACAGGTTTATAAGCTCTTGGTCCTCATGGAAAATCCTTTTGTTCTGTGTACAGCATCTAGCATGGTTGTTTCCAGGGGTCTGTTCCTGGGGCTCGTAGGTACTACCACAATACAAACAGTAATAATGACGTGTGTGGATGATAGAAAGTAAAATATGCACAGGGGATATGTGTGTCTTATTTGCAACAGCCACTGGGGAGATAAACATGTGAGGGGCAGGTGTCTCAACTGATTTTATTAGTAAACATCCTAAAGTGCTAAATAAACTTTCTGACACAGGGATATACAGGAATCATACATTCACCACTGAAATTCGGCCACCTTTGGGGTGGAAGGCATTGCTCTCTGAATGGTAAACATGCCTCTTTAGCAGCGCTGTGAACAAAACCCACTCTGCACTTTTATATTAGATACCAATTGAATTTTGGATTGATTTCAGAATCCTTAACTTAGCCCTAGCCCAGTCAGGGCTTTGAAGAGATCTTATGCATTCTACTTAGCCCCATGCTGAATGGAGATGCTTCTGCTAATGAAGACCAGGCTTCAACTCATAATATTTGGAATCAGCGTATTCTGTGATTTATAAAACTCTACAGGAGATTAGATAAAACCTCGTCTCACCACACTTAGATGTGTCCAGCAGAGCACCTTAGAACTTCCCCATACAGCTTTGTTAAAAAGTAGGTGTAGAAAGACCCAACATTAGCACCCAGTAATGGTAAGAAAGCACCTTAAAAAGAGGAGAAGGAAGAGATAGATGACTTATTTGTGCGTTTATACATTGATCAGTTGCTACTGTGTGTGGTAGAAATGCCTATATATAAATATGCTAAAATTGCCCAAACAAGAAGGCTCCGAAATTCCAGTCGGAGACCAGGCAAATTCCCATTAGGGTCTGGCAGGAATTCCAGCAAATTCCTGACAAGGAGAATAGGTAACTCACTAAAATTACCCATGTACTCTATCCTAGGATCCACACACATAAGATGAATTCTTTCATCTTTGGCACAAGATACATTCTGCTCTGGAGATCCAATACAAAAGCTCAGCCATATGTCACTGGCTCAGATATTTGGCTGGGTAAAGCTGTCATCCAGCCATGTCTCAGTAATTCATGCAAGGTTGAATGCCTAGATCTTGACTGAATTAATGGGGGTCTTATTAGTGACTAATAATAAAAAGCTACATCTAAATTTATGGTCTCTGATGCTTATTGCCATATGCATCCTGAAGGAAGATGTCAAACCAGTGGGACAAATGTGATAGATAGCAAATGATGATCTCCGTGCTCCAAAGCTTCCTATTTTACTGAGCTCTTACTGAGTTCAGTTCTGAAATTGCAGAGTGCTTTGGCCCTGATCCACTTAAGCATGTGTTTTTAATGTTAAATATGTTTGTAGTCAGTATTGAAGTCAATGGGGACTGTTTGGATGCTTAAAATTAAGTGTGTGCTTAAAGTAATTCACTGCATTGGAGTTAGAGTGCTTAATGCCTTGCAGGATTGAGTTCTTCTTAGTGTATGTGCAACGTGCCACATGACCAGGATTCATCATCAAATTTGGTCTGCTGGTTGGATCATTAGCTTCCCCAGCTAGGGCCAGGTACTGACAGAGAGTACAACGTGAACTCTAATCCATTACCCCACCTCTCCAGGATTGAGTTTATTATGTAGTTTACCACCCTTTCTCTATGTAAACTCTATTTTACTCTTTCTTTTTTTTTATGGCCAGGATACCCCACTAAATTCTTTTTTTTTTCTTCCAGTTTCTCAGACTGATTCAGATTGCATGTTGCATTATCACTGTCAATGGCTGACATTTTGCTGAGTGGTGCGATATGTTTGGCAGTACTTGACACATTTTGAAGTAAGAATATCAGCTGTTTAAATTACTAGTGTTTGATCCTGCGATTGTTTCACTAATCCCAGCAGTTATTTACAGACCATATACAAGAAACTCGCTATGGAATTTTTTTGCCTGTAAAATAACTGCATGATTCTTAATTGGGTAATTGCCCAGCACAGTGCTAATTGTTGTGTCCAGCAAGGAATAGAGCTCTGCTTAGATTTTTTTTGTGTGTGCAAATTTATATTCATAATATTACTTACTAAGCTATTTGTGGGACTTTGATTTATTCAGGATCAATACTGTACATCTGCCATGTATAGTAAAGGCTTCTTTTCTGATACACCAAATAAATGGCTGCAGTAATCTAAACAACCATTAATATTCACTTTTATTCAGTGTTTTGTTCAGTGATAACTCCAATTGTCATTAGCTACATACTGGAGAACCATTTAATGTTTGTTAGATTCTGTCACAGCTCTGTTGAGCTTTTCAAAAGTTTCTTATTTTATTTTTGTGCTAGTTATCTTTTGATAAGATGTGCCTGACTGCAAAAATACTTCCTACTATTTTTACAATAACCAAAACACTGCCACACATTTTAAGGAATAAAATTGATACATTATTCCATTCCAGTAGTGATACTGTAGTGAAGAATAACATAGGGTTTATATTAGGGCTGTCAAGCGATAAAAAAAAATTAATCATGATTAATTGTGCGATTAAAAAAATAAATTGTGCGATTAATCACACTGTTAAACAATAATAGAAAACCATTTATTTAAATATTTTGGATATTTTCTACATTTTCAAATATATTGATTTCAATTACAACACAGAACACAAAGGTGTACAGTGCTCACTTTATATTTATTTTTGATTACAAGTATTTGCACTGTAAAAAATATTTTTCAATTTACCTCATACAAATATGGTAGTGCAATCTCTTTATCATGAAAGTTGAACTTATAAATGTAGAATCATGTACAAAAAATAACTGCATTCAAAAATAAAACAATGTAAAACTTTAGAGCTTACAAGTCCACTTAGTTCTAATTCTTGTACAGCCAATAGCTCAGACAAACAAGTTTATTTACATTTGCAGGAGATAATGCTGCCCGCTTCTTGTTTATAATGTCACCTGAAAGTGAGAACAGGCATTTACATGGCACTGTCGTAGCCGGTGTCGCAAGATATTTACGTGCCAGATGTGCTAAAGATTCATATGTCCCTTCATGCTTCAACAGCCATTCCAGGGGACATGCGTCCATGCTGATGACGGGTTCTGCTCGATAACAATCCAAAGCAGAGCGACTAATGCATGTTCATTTTCATTATCATTATCTGAGTCAGATGCCACCAGCAGAAGGTTGATTCTCTTTTTTGGTGGTTCGGGTTCTGTAGTTTCTACATCGCAGTGTTGCTCTTTTAAGATATCTGAAAGCATTCTCCATACCTCATCCCTCTCAGATTTTGGAATGCACTTCAGATTCTTAAACCTTGGGTCAAGTGCTGTAGCTAACTTTAGAAATCAGGTTTTCCCCAAACAGCAGTTTCTCTGACCTGCCTATGGGTGTACATGGAACACCTGTTAGTCTACTTGGAAAATGTCTCTAAACTGGCCATGTCCTCCATTCCCTCGCCTTCTGAGAGAACACAGCAAAGCTGCACTGGTTCAACCTTTAGTGTAGACAGAAAAGGCTGTTATTTGCACCAGTGCAGTCTACCCCAACTGAGATTGCCTGGTGTAGCCTCACCAATGGCTACAATTGGGGAAATTCCCAGTCTAGACAAGATCTACTTCAATTTATGCAAATCTATGCAAATTCATAATTACTTGGATTTTTACCCATAGTAATATACTTGCCAACAGCTATGAGCCTGGATACAAGGTCTGGTTAGCCAGCCAATGGGTGAGTATAAGTGTTGTTATTACCCTCTATATCTCCCTTCAGTAGTAAGAATCTGCCCCATTGTTTGTTTATTTCTATGTCTGTCTTCAACACGCCAAAGGCTTCTAGAGCTCTGGATAGAGGCTCTGTTTTTTTTTTAATAAATGGTCTAAGGTCTAATCAGCAATCATCTCAGCGCAATCACATCCTTGTAACCAAATGGAGACCCATTTTGACTTCAAACTCCACTAGGCTGCCCTTTCTGTCATAGGCTGTCAAGGTTCCTCCCCCACTCTGAACTCTAGGGTACAGATGTGGGGACCTGCATGAAAAACCTCCTAAGCTTATCTTTACCAGCTTAGGTCAAAACTTCCCCAAGGTACAAAATATTCCACCCTTTGTCCTTGGATTGGCCGATACCACCACCAAACTAATACTGGTTACTGGGGAAGAGCTGTTTGGACGCGTCTTTCCCCCCAAAATACTTCCCAAAACCTTGCACCCCACTTCCTGGACAAGGTTTGGTAAAAAGCCTCACCAATTTGCCTAGGTGACTACAGACCCAGACCCTTGGATCTTAAGAACAATGAACAATCCTCCCAACACTTGCACCCCCCCTTTCCTGGGAAATGTTGGATAAAAAGCCTCACCAATTTGCATAGGTGACCACAGACCCAAACCCTTGGATCTGAGAACAATGAAAAAGCATTCAGTTTTCTTACAAGAAGACTTTTAATAAAAATAGAAGGTTTCAGAGTAACAGCCGTGTTAGTCTGTATTCACAAAAAGAAAAGGAGTACTTGTGGCACCTTAGAGACTAACCAATTTATTTGAGCATGAGCTTTCGTGAGCTACAGCTCACTTCATCGGATGCATCCGATGAAGTGAGCTGTAGCTCACGAAAGCTCATGCTCAAATAAATTGGTTAATCTCTAAGGTGCCACAAGTACTCCTTTTCTTTTAATAAAAATAGAAGTAAATAGAAATAAAGAAATTCCCCCTGTAAAATCAGGATGGTAGATATTTTACAGGGTAATTAGATTCAAAAACATAGAGAACCCCTCTAGGCAAAACCTTAAGTTACAAAAAAGATACACAGACAGAAATAGTTATTCTATTCAGCACAATTCTTTTCTCAGCCATTTAAAGAAATCATAATCTAACACATACCTAGCTAGATTACTTACTAAAAGTTCTAAGACTCCATTCCTGGTCTATCCCCAGCAGAAAACAGCCTATAGACAGACACACAGACCCTTTGTTTCTCTCCCTCCTCCCAGCTTTTGAAAGTATCTTGTCTCCTCATTGGTCATTTTGGTCAGGTGCCAGCGAGGTTACCTTTAGCTTCTTAACCCTTTACAGGTGAGAGGAGCTTTCCCCTGGCCAGGAGGGATTTCAAAGGGGTTTACCCTTCCCTTTATATTTATGACATAGGCTTCCAACACCATAGTTGCTTATGAGTTACCCATATTATAAAGTAAGGGGTGGGGGCAGAACAAACATTTACAGACTGTTCCATTAGAAGCCAGTTACTCTACAGTACACCAGTATTCAGAAGCACAGCTATCAATCTTTTTTCACTAAAGTGCTTTTTCAGAAGCCGCAGAAATACTGAGGTATCTGGTCTTTTGTTAATCTCTTAAAGCAGTAGTGACAATGTCATTTTGAATAAACAGTCATATTGCTTTATCTGTCTTAAGTACTGACAGCCACATCTGCACATTCCATGATCTAACCTGACAAGGAGGAGCAAAGAAACAAAAGTAAAGCAACAAATAAAATAAGCAGGATGTGAAAGTAAGATAAAAAATAACCAAGAAGGAAAGTGACATGGAGGGGTTATGAATAATAAACAAAGTTGACATTAGTCAGGAGATCTTTATTTAATACAATGGTCTTGGATACAGATTAACTGCCTTTGGTCTATAGTTATTATATAGGTTTCATCTGCCTTGAAATAGCAGTTTAAAGTATTGTGATGGTAGCATGAGAAATATAATATAAACTAGGGCTTCGATTAATTGCAGTTAATAATAGAATACCAATTGAAATTTATTAAATATTTTGGATGTTTTTCTACATTTTCATATATATTGTATTCTGTGTTATAATTGAAATCGAAATGTATATTATTGTTGCTTAACAATATCTGCACTGTAAAAACGATAAATAAAAGAAATAGTATTTTTCAATTTACCTCATACAAGTACTGTAGTGCAATCTCTTTGTTGTGAAAGTGCAACTTAAAAATGTAGATTTTTTTTTGTTACGTGGCTGCACTCAAAAACAAAACAATGTGAAACTTCAGAGCCTACAAGTTGTTTACATTTAAGGGAGATAATGCTGCCCTTCTCTTATTTACAACGTCACCAGAAAGTGAGAACAGGCATTTGCATGGCACTTTTGTAGCCGGCATTGCAAGGTATTTACGTGCCAGATATGATAAACATTCATATGCCCCTTCATGCTTCAGCCACCATTCCAGAGGACACGCTTCCATGCTGATGACACTCATTAAAAAAAATAAGCGTTAATTAAATTTCTGACTGAACTCCTTGCGGCAGAATTGTATTGTCCCCTGCTCTGTTTTACCTGCATTCTGCCCTATATATCCTATTATAGCAGCCTCAGATGATGACCCAGTACATGTTGTTCATTTTAAGAACACTTTCACTACAGATTTGACAAAACACAAAGAAGGTACCAATGTGAGATTTCTATCTTATAGGAGATAGGGCAACATTTAGTGCCCTAACCGTTCCCTGGAGCAGGTGGGCAACAAATGCGTGGGGTCTTGCCCAGTCACTGGACAAAATAGCTGAGTTGAGATCAGTATTAATGGACATGGACAGCAGTAAATTACAGTCCCTTCAACCCCATCTCCAGGAACAATAAAGAAACAGGGACGGAATTGAGATTTGGTCCTGAGGCATTTTAGTTTACATACCACACCTTGCTCATGTCTGTACCAAAAGCCCTGAATAAATAAAATGCTGAGATGTACTTTTCTTGTGTCATTAGTTGTTTTGCTTCTGTACAGCTTTGACTCTCTTTTTGTCAAGGTAGCACAATAGGCAGGGTCTTCAGTCCTGACACATATGGTTAGTGTCCTGAGAACCTGATTACCTTTTTCGAATTGAGCCTCCTGTTTTAGTAATGTATGGAATAGTTAGCAGAATACTCGTTCGAATAGCTGTGACCTCTCCATACTGTCAAGGAATATCAAATAGACAGGAGCGTCAGGTTATATAACCACTGCTGCTTGGAATGTGAAAAGTTTCAAAGGTAATATTTAAGTGTTTGGGAGAGGGGAAATGAAAAGCAGCCAGATTTTCTGAGAACATATCATGAAATGTTAGATTTGTCTTAGCTTAATGGAAGTTTTGTGTAAGCTGTACTGTTGAGTTGATATGATTGCTTCAAGCTTACTGTGGAAGGTCATTCTGATATGTTGGTTTGTTGCCATTTTAGGGCATGGTCCTCTGAGGAGCTGAGTATCCTCCACTCCCATTCTGGCCTTACCTCAGAGGACTTGGCACTGACTTTGGTATGTTTGTAAATGACACCACATAGAAAAATGCTAATAAAGATTTCACTTATTTTTTGAGGCTTAATCTAATGACCATTAAGATCACTGAGTTTTTCTATTGACTTCAAGGGGCTTTGGATCAGGCCCCTAATGAGAGATTTCAGCCTCATTGCTTGTCAGTGACAGAGAATCAAATATAATTGGCATCTTTCACTTGTCACAGGGAAAGACAGTCACTCAGTCAGTCTTCCTTATATATAGGAAACTGTGACCTTCTGCCTACTTACTAAAATTAAGGATTTTTTCTCAATTAATTTGAGAATTAATGTTAGGTCATTTAATTATAGAGACCACTCTTCCAGTGACTTTGTTTTAGTCTTTACTATACTTGAAGCTAGTTTAACTCCCATCTTTACGTTGTGTGTGTGTTCTTGCACTAGTGTACCACATTTCCTAGGAATACGGTCAGCAAGTAAAAAGTGATTGTCTACAGTGTGATATGAGCTAAAACATAGTAAGTGGCACTCACTTAAAGCTTTCTTTCCCAGCACCCTGACTCTCCCTGTGGGGATAATGAAACAATCCAGTTGCTTGTTTTCTCTAGGAGATTGCACACAATCCTCAATCACTGTTCAGCCTAGTCACATCTGACTGGAAGAGACAGACAGAACTAGTCTTAAATATTTAATAAATTCAAGCAGCAGTTTCCCTTCCCTAAAATGTTGTTAGAGAGAGATGCCTTCACCTTTTTTTCTAAGGGGGAGCGGTGCATTCCAGTAGGGAGAGAAAAAAGATGGGGCTATGTTTGGAGTGAAAAAGGAAATCAAATCTCACTCACTGCTCTAGAGCCAGGTGCACATATCACAGGAAAAGCGTTCATTGGATCAGTCAGAGTTAGTCCTATCTCTGTTAATTACATTTGTTGGAATTACTTTAAGATGCTTACGTTGTCTACTTCCGTGGGTTAATTGGAACAACCCCATATACATGAACCTTGTGTTTTCATACGTATCAGCTAATGAACTCTTCCAACTTGAATATATATCAATATGGCATAGGAAATGTTGTGTTCTACAGCCAACATATACATTTTAGTACAGCAATGTTTGGGTCATAAAGGTCCCTTGAACATTTTGAACCATATGAATGGTATTCTGCTTCTCAGACTTGAAGTTTTAGGATGGAGTTTTCAAAGTAAAACTAGATAATTTTACATACTGACCAATATGTTGAAATCATTAGAGAATAGATATTGAAATAGCAGAATATACAGAACAAACTGTAATAAGTTGGAAGTCTCAGTTCAGCGTGAACAGAACTAAGGCCAGCTGTATATGTTTCCCATTAGAAACCTATTGCACTCTTTTCAGTTCCAGAACATAGAGTATATATATGAAAGCAGTGTCAGGAGGGTAAAGGGGGAGGTGGACTGCTTGGTTACAGAAGTGCTTGTATATGCTCTTGCACTTGCTGGACCAAGATTGACTGATGAAGTGGTGTTCCTGAGGCTTTCTTGTTTTAGGCCTTAATTAAAAAGAGAAAGATGGGATGTATGTCTGTCGAAAGAATTGTGAAGTTTATTGTCTAATTTCAGTGATCTGATACTAGCTGGAGATTTACATGGTGTATTGTGTGACAAAAGGTCTTGGTCAGGGTCTAAGCAAACATCTATGTTGTAAAAAGAACAGGAGTACTTGTGGCACCTTAGAGACTAACAATTTTTTAGAGCATAAGCTTTTATGGGTACAGCCCGCTTCATCGGATGCATAGAATGGAACATACAGTAAGAAGGTGTGTGTATGTATATGTGTGTGTATATGTGTGTATATATATATATACACACACACACACACACACACGTACAGACAAGTTGGAAGTTGCCATACAAACTGTGAGAGGCTAATTAGTTAAGATGAGCTATTATCAGCAGATGGCCCATTCAGACAGTTGACAAGAAAGTGTGAGGATACTTAATTTAGGGAAATAGATTCAATATGTGTAATGACCCAGCCACTCCGAGTCTCTATTCAAACCCAAGTTAATGGTATCTAGTTTGCATATTAATTCAAGCTCAACAGTTTCTCATTGGAGTCTTGCCACCCTTAAATCTTTTACTGAGTGGCTAGAGAGGTTGAAGTGTTCTCCTACCGGTTTTTGAATGTTATGATTCCTGATGTCAGATTTGTGTCCATTTATTCTTTTGCATAGAGACTGTCCAGTTTGACCAACGTACATGGCAGAGGGGCATTCCTGGCACATGATGGCAAATATCACATTGGTAGATGTGCAGGTGAACGAGCCCCTGATGGCGTGGCTAATGTGATTAGGTCCTATGATGGTGTCACTTGAATAAATATGTGGACAGAGTTGGCATTGGGCTTTGTTGCAAGGATAGGTTCCTGGGTTAGTGTTTTTGTTGTACGCAAAAGAATAAATGGACACAAACCTGACATCAGGAATCATAACATTCAAAAACCGTTAGGAGAACACTTCAACCTCTCTGGCCACTCAGTAAAAGATTTAAGGGTGGCAATTTTGCAACAGAAAAGCTTCAAAAAAAGACTCCAAAGAGAAACTGCTGAGCTTGAATTAATATGCAAACTAGATACCATTAATTTGGGTTTGAATAGAGACTGGGAGTGGCTGGGTCATTACACATATTGAATCTATTTCCCTAAGTTAAGTATCCTCACCCTTTCTTGTCAACTGTCTAAATGGGCCATCTGCTGATAATAGCTCATCTTAACTAATTAGCCTCTCACAGTTTGTATGGTAACTTCCAACTTGTCTGTGTGTATATGTATGTGTGTATATATATCTATCTATCTTCTTACTATATGTTCCATGCTATGCATCCAATGAAGTGAGCTGTAGCTCACGAAAGCTTATGCTCTAATAAATTTGTTAGTCTCTAAGGTGCCCCAAGGACTCATGTTCTTTTTGCGGATACAGACTAACACGGCTGCTACTCTGAAACCTGTCATCTATGTGGTAGTAACATGTTTGCTTGTGCTTCCTACTGGATATTTGCATGTTTTCCTGGCTGCAAATACATTTCCTCTGTGATTCAGTTCATGCTGCTGTAAGCAAAAAAATCTGATATTTCAATTTGAAAAGGAACCCTTTACTCAGGATTCATGAATATAAACACACTGGTATGGGGAGATCTTAAAGGAAATGCAAGGCACTTCTATTAGATTTTGTGCACTCTATTTGGTGCACTGAATCACACCAGCAGCTTGTATTAGCCCTTGCAAGCGCTCTGCAATATTTGACATTAATGACAACCTGGGTGATTTTTAGGGTAACTTCTAAAAAGACAGCCTGGATCTTTAAGTTTTTAATTGTTCTGTTCTATGCTCAGCATGTTTTATCCCTCCTGCCCCATTGTACAAGCTGCTGGTCTGATATGACCTGTACTTACAGACCCTGAGTGCATTGACCGACTGGAGGCTGATAAATGAAAGCTGTTTTCCCATCTCAGTTTCCTTATGAACGACACAAAATGGCAATTGCATTTCATTCTGCACTTCAGAAAGAGCAAGATACATAATTAGCCATGTGGATTCTTCCTGGGGTGCAGTGTAGAGTGTAACTGGCTAAACTGTGCCGGAGGAATGTAGCAGACTGGTCAAGCAAATCATCTCTTTCTTCTGCAGTTGGTGGCACTTAAAGGAAACTGAGCTGGAAGGCCATTTTACATGGTAAGATGCAGGGGGATGTGTTGGTCAGCTGATGAACAAATGCGTGGCAGCTGATATCTGATAGGCAGCAAGTGGTTAAATTTCACTTGTCTGGACTGGTGTTTTGTTTGTCCTGGACTGTAATACAATAGGTTATTTTTTTCCTAGCCTGGGCAAAGCTCAGCCAGTAATTTTACTAATTTAGAAATATATTGTGATTCCCAAACAGAATAAACTGCCATAGCACTGGAACTAAACTATATAGGGTAAAAACATTTATTTTTACTATCTTTTTCTATTTTGTCCATGTGGCAGTTAGGTGGCATACAGATTAATTCTTTTATTACAGTTGAATAAGCTATTACAATATAGAATTCCAGTAACTTTTCTGTGAAGAGCATTGACACTTCATTAAAATGGACAGAAAGAACCTACGTACTATTCTTCAAAGAAACCCACTAAGATCTGGCAGGCCAACACCAAAATAATTTATGAGAATGATATATAGTGCAGTAAGACTGTTCCATAGATGTAGGTGGCAAGCAGTAAGAGAGAGGTTCTTAATTTTATCTACCACAAAAAGAATTAACTATTGCTATAGGGATTGGAACAAAAATTATAGCAGAATGATATAGTCTATATGCTGTTGGACCTGTTCAATTTATGTGTGTTCCTTCTTATAAAAATTAATTAAATAAAAACAGATTAAGCAAGCATCCTCCTAATGGATCCTTAATAAGCCTTAAGTATGCCTCCTTGTGGTAAAAAGAAAAGGAGTACTTGTGGCACCTTAGAGACTAACCAATTTATTTGAGCATAAGCTTTCGTGAGCTACAGCTCACTTCATCGGATGCATTCAGTGGAAACTACAGTGGGGAGATTTATATACAAAGAGAACATGAAACAATGGGTGTTACCATACACACTGTAACTCGAGTGATCACTTAAGGTCAGTATGCATCCGATGAAGTGAGCTGTAGCTCACGAAAGCTTATGCTCAAATAAATTGGTTAGTCTCTAAGGTGCCACAAGTACTCCTTTTCACTCAAGGTGAGCGATTACCAGCAGGAGAGCGGGGGTGGGGTGAACCTTTTGTAGTGATAATCAAGGTGGGCCATTTCCAGCAGTTGACAAGAACGTCTAAGGAACAGTGGGGGTGGGGGAGGGGAATAAACAAGGGGAACTAGTTTTACTTTGTGTAATGACCCATCCACTCCAAGTCTTTATTCAAGCCTAAGTTAATTGTATCCAGTTTGCAAATTAATTCCAATTCAGCAGTCTCTCGTTGGAGTCTGTTTTTGAAGTTTTTTTGTTGAAGAATTGCAACTTTTAGGTCAGAAATCAAGTGACCAAAGAGTTTGAAGTGTTCTCCGACTAGTTTTTGAATGTTTATAATTCTTGACATCTGATTTGTGTCCATTTATTCTTTTACGTAGAGACTGTCCAGTTTGACTAATGTACATGGCAGAGGGGTGTTGCTGGCACATGATGGCATATGTCACATTGGTAGATGCGCAGGTGAACGAGCCTCTGATGGTGTGGCTGATGTGATTAGGCCCTATGATGGTGTCCCCTGAATAGATATGTGGACACAGTTGGCAACGGGCTTTGTTGCAAGGATAGGTTCCTGGGTTAGTGGTTCTGTTGTGTGGTGTGTGTTTGCTGGTGAGTATTTGCTTCAGGTTGGGGGGCTGTCTGTAAGCAAGGGCTTGCCCGTCTCCCAAGATCTGTGAGAGTGATGGGTCGTCCTTCAGGATAGGTTGTAGATCCTTGATGATGCGTTGGAGAGGTTTTAGTTGGGGGCTGAAGGTGATGGCTAGTGGCGTTCTGTTATTTTCTTTGTTGGGCCTGTCCTGTAGTAGGTGACTTCTGGGTAGTCTTCTGGCTCTGTGGTAAGATATGGTAAATGACTGGATCCTAAACTTACCTCCTTATTTTTAGAGTAGTTTCTCAATGAGGCTTAAAGTTCAGACAGCTTCTTCTTTGATTTATTTCATCGTATCCTCATTAAAGATCCAGTTTGCACTGCTGGACAGTTGTGTCCCATTGTTTTCTTCTTTAAAATATTCATCCAGAGGCATCTGTTCAGAAGAGGGAGCTGATCTGGTGGTGAATTTAGAAACATGGTGTTTCAGGTGAGAGTGGCATTGAAAATGAATCTGGACACTTTGTGTCATTTGCTGAATGAAAGGCACAGTAGGTTTATTCAACGTTGTTTTTATTTATTACTTGTTAACTGCCCAGACTGTAGAAGGTGCTTATCGTGCAGGGCTTTTTTTCTTTCTTTATCTCTTTTTGTGTTGTCAGTCAGAGTTCTGTCTCTTTTCTTTGTGCTGCTTAAAAATAAAAAATAAAGTTTTCACATCTTCCAGTTATTTGACCTTTGCAGAACTGGAACCTTTACTCTATTACAGTCACATGATGTTAGTTCAAAAAACCTATATAGTACATTATTAATAGGCATCTAGAAGTCTAATTATCTTGCAGCTTGTGTAGTCATGTATTTCTGTGCAAAATGTACAGATCCTTACAAGGTGTAAAATGTTACTAAATCAAAGGTTAGCACTGTATATCCACTTTGCATTCAGTGTGAATGACTATACCAAGAGCAAGGCAGTGGATAATAAGCCCCTAACAGGCTAACTTCCATTACACTTTCCCAAGCATGGGAGAAAATATATATATTCACTACACACCTTAAGGCCCGAAGTGTCTTCTGACGCTCAGTGTGCATGAAGAATAACTTTACAGAAGTCACTCGGGTCATAACAGTGTAAAACCAGAATAAGTAGGTGGAGACTCAGGTCCTGAGACTGTATTGCAAATTCAGTTTGAATTATGCACATATATCTGATGATAGAATTGGGCTCAGTTTCTGTATCTGATTACTACTAGGTTATACAAAAGTCATCCTCTGGTCCTCTTGACCTAAAGTATGAGACTGGTGCTTTGAAGATTATGTAACTAAGTTCTATAAGCAGAGAATCAAAGATTTTAGAAACTTTTAGCAAGAGGCATGCTAGGATTAATCCTCTGTTTACTGTAGTACAGGGATTGGCAACCTTTGGCACGTGGCCCACCAGGGTAAGCCCCCTGGCAGGCCGCTGGTTTGTTTATCTGCCGCGTCCGCAGGTTCAGCCTATCGCAGCTCCCACTGGCCGCGGTTCGCCGCTCCAGGCCAATGGAGACTGCAGGAAGTGGTGGCCAGCACATCCCTCGGTCCACGCTGCTTCCCGCAGCCCCCATTGGCCTGGATCGGCGAACCGCGGCCAGTGGGAGCTGCGATCGGCCAAAACTGCAGATGCGGCAGGTAACAAAACCGGCCCGGCCTACCAGGGGGCTTACCCTGGCAGGCTGCGTGCCAAAGATTGATGATCCCTGATGTAGTATATGTTGACAGTCCTCTCTCATAGGTATTCTATACATAATAAGATGAATATGTTGGTTCCAGTGGCTGTTCTCCAGGCTAATTTTAGTGTTCATTTATATTAGGGATTTTTTTCTCTGATACAGGTTCAAAAGTTGTTAATGTAGACATGCTCTTAGTTTAATACTTCCTTCCACCATGCTGATTCTTAGAACATAAGAACGGCCATACTGGGTCAGACCAAAGGTCCATCAAGCCCAGTATCCTGTCCTCTGACAGTGGCCAATGGCAGGTTCCCCAAAGGGAATGAACAGACAGGTTATCCTCAAGTGATCCATGTCCTGTCACCCAGTCCCAGCTTCTGGCAAACAGAGGCTAGGGACACCATTCCTGCCCATCCTGGCTAATAGCCACTGATGGACCTATCTTCCATGAATCTATCTAGCTCCCATTTGAACCCAGTTATAGTATTGGCCTTCACAGCACCCTCAGGCAAGGAGTTCCAGAGGTTGACAGTGCATTACATGAAAAAACACTTTCTTGTGTTTGTTTTAAACCTGCTACCTATTAATTTAATTTGGTGGCCCCTTGTTCTTGTATTATGAGAAGGAGTAAATAACACTTCCTTATTTACTTTCTCTATACCACTCATGATTTTATAGACCTCTATCATATCCTCCCTTAGTCGCCTCTTTTCCAAGCTGAAAAGTCCCAGTCTTATGAATCTCTCCTTATACAGAAGCTGTTCTATACCCCTAATCATTTTTGTTGTCCTTTTCTGAACCTTTTCCAATTCCAATGTATCTTTTTTGAGATGGGGCGACCACATCTGCACGCAGTATTCAAGGTGTGAGCGTACCGCATATAGAGCAAATATGATATTTTGTCTTATTATCTATCCCTTTCTTGATCATTCCCAACATTCTGTTCGCTTTTTTGACTGCCGCTGCACATTGAGTGGATGATTTCAGAGAACTATCCACAATGTGTCCAAAATCTCTTTCTTGAGTGGTAACAGCTAATTTAGACCCCATCATTGTATATGTATAATTAGGATTATGTTTTCCAATGTGCATTACTTTGCATTTATCAGCATTAATTTTCATCTGCCATTTTGTTGCCCAGTCGCCCAGTTTTGTGAGACCCTTTTGTAGCTCTTCACGGTGCACCTGGGACTTAACTATCTTGAGTAGTTTTGTATCATCTTCAAATTTTGCCACCTCACCATTTACCCCTTTTTCCAGACCATTTATGAGTATGTTAAACTGGACTGGGCCCCATACAGATCCCTGGGGGACACCACTATTTACCTCTCTCCATTCTGAAAACTGACCATTTATTCCTACCCTTTGTTTCCTATCTTTTAACCAGTTACCAATCCATGAGAGAACCTTCCCTCTTATCCTGTGGAAGCTTACTTTGCTTAAGAGCCTTTGGTGAGGGACCTTGTCAAAGGCTTTCTGAAAATCTAAATACACTATATCCACTGGATCTCCTTTGTCTGCATGCTTGTTGACCCCCTCAAAGAATTCTAGTAGATTGGTGAGGCATGATTTCCTTTTACAAAAGCCATGTTGACTATTTCCCAACGAATTATGTTCATCTATGATTTTAATCCCTACACTTGGTAGGAAGTGTGTACAGAATCAGACCCCAGTAAAAAAAAAAACAAAACCCACAGACACACACACGCACTTTCCCTTCTGACAGTCCAGTATCTATATTGATACTTTTTGGTTACAGAACACACACTTCATTGCCCAACTTTATCAGGTCATATTCTTTAATTGGCACTTTCCTTCCAATAATTAAAATGTTGCTTGATTGATTAGCCAAATAATATGATAGCTTTCAGACACAAAATATTTGTGTTTTTGCTGTTCAACAGAATACAATAAATTGAGTAATATAATAGAAAATTATTGGCATAGTAATCATGAGTATAACACTAATTTACAAAGTGCTAGTAAATATATTGTTTGAAAATTTAAAATGCTGAAATATACATTTCTCACTGTGTACGTTTTGTGTGTGTGAGAAACAGTTTTACATTTCAAAACCCTAAATATTTAAAATGAGGTTTTTTTTTTCAAAAGCACTTAAGTGACTGAGGAGCACAAATCCTATAGAATTTCAATAATAAACATGTGACCCCTTAAATGGAAACTGTAATGCAAGAAGGTTATAATGTGTTACCAGTTGGTAGGGCACTAGCCTGGAACACAGGAGACCCAGGTTCAGTTCCCCATTCTACCACAAACTTCCTGTGTGACCACTGGCAAGCCTCCCTTATGGCCTGTCAAAATGGGAAGTTACTGCATGGCAAGCCAGGGTATGAATCTACAGCTTGCTGCTTGGTAATATTCTGCATGGAGTATATCAAGCCTCACTCTGGAACTTTGTGCTCTGTATCCCTGTGCTGTGGCAGTGTCCACGTGAGATGTTACTGTACAGTGAGCTGGCATGCTGTAGAGTCACATCTTGGTTTACCCCGCAGTATCTTGATGTGTAGCAAAGCCCTTAGTCTCTCTATGTACTTTTGTTGTCCATGTGTAAAATGGATCCCCACTTTCCTATCTCTCAGTGGTGGTGGTGTGAGGATTATCATAGTTTCTGAGCACCCAACATATTTAATGAGGACCATGTAAGAAGCTTAAATAGATATAAATGCGATTTCTGCATGTATAATGACTGGATCATGTGCGGTGCTGAGCACTCTCCTCAACTCCTACTGAATGCCAAGGGTGTTGACATTCAGCACCTTCCAGGTGGGCTCTGAGGGGTCAGTTGACGTCAGCGGGCGAAGAATTGGGTCTGAGAAATGAAGGACATGCGTCTACGTTCACTATACATCTAGAACATCAACTGATTGTATAAGAAATGCAGGACCAGGTCCTAAATGAAGACACGCACATGTGTGTTGAATTAACTTCCAAGTGTGAAGTGCAGTAAGAAAAATAAAAGAAACAAACCCATTGAGGTCTTAATTAGAATAGCATAGCATTGAATTATGTGGTTTCAAGCTTCAGTGAAATGATGTTATTGGGTAGAGAGAGTTATTTTTGTATAAAGCATACAAACTCATATGGTGCAGTAAATTATCACAGCTTTGATTTTTCAGAATGTGGTAATCAATAAATATTCATAACAATCAGTGAATTTATGATGTTTAGTTTTTTACATTTTTGCGGACTCACAGGTGCCTGCAACTAATGAAGTAAAACAAGGGTTTCAGGAATAAAATATTCAGTATTCTGAGTGCTTGCAGGCAGTATTTTAAAATTAGTCTTCATTGAATTAAACATGATGAAGAGTAAACTAAGTGTAAACTGACCTTTCTGTGTTTACAACTATGTTTCCTCAAGTTACATTTTTACAAACTGCCCTTCTTTTTGCCTTTGTACACTTTTTTTTAAAAGAATGTCTTTTCGTGTATTTCTTTTTCCTCCCAACATCTCTGAAGAGTATTGAAGCCTTCTTTGACTCCAGCAGATGGATACTGGTCACAAATATGCCTATAATGCTGTAGCCGGGCTGCAGAGCTGATCTTGATTACAGTCAAACTGTAGTAGTCCTGCTGCTCAGACATTGAGGAACCATAAAACAGATATGCAGGGGGACTGTATCCCCCTAAGCATGCACGTTCTGCATAAGCCACCATCATTGAGTTTTGCTTGGGCAAACTGCAGAGGTACATGGCCACCAGCTCTATAGTCCTGCACCTCCACCTGGCCAAAGATCTGTAACTGGGCGCAGGATTTTGGGGGTGCATTCACATCCAGTGCACTGGTTACAGTCTTTGAGCCCTTTTAAGACTGGGAACTCTAGCAGGTCCCACTCTTGCTTCTAGTCATGTACCCTGCAGGAAGTTGTGTATAAGGCTTCCTGACACTTAGGCAGAAGAGCAGACAGGGAGACCCAGAATGAGAGAAGGGTCAGAGAGTGGGCTCTCTGTACTTGTCGTGCAAAAGACCTGAGATGGAGACACTTTCTGGAAGCAGGAGCCAGCTATGTGGAAGCCTCATATGAAGTGGGCTGTGAAAGCCCTGGAAGAAAGGCTTGTAAAGGCAGACGTCCTAGAGATGTGGGCTAGTCCAGATCCTAAGAACAGTGAGACTGCTTGGGGGTGTCAGTGGGTCACAACAGAGAATATCAGATTCAGCACAACTGCTGGGAAGTAGGGCAGACTCATCCCAAACTGGTGGTTATTCTATCATTATACCAAGCCAGTAACAAAAGTAAATTTCTATCTCACCACACTGGTTAAGAAGAAATAAAAAACGCAGTCTCCTTCGGTATTCCAGCCTTTGTCTTACCACCCAGACACTGAACTCTATGATGAGTGGCTACTGAAAACCAATTTAATCAAGTATAGGGTCCTTTTATTCCCAAGAGATCAGCCACTTAGCCAGGGCAATATATAACTCAGATCTTATCCAGTAATCACGCTGTTGCCAATCCTTTAGTAACTAAAATCTAAAGGTTTATTAAGAAAAGAAGAAAAGAGTGAAAATGGTTAATAGATCATATACATACAATAATTGCAAAGTCCTTACATCAGGTTTGTAGCAGGGATGGGATAGACTGGTGGTTTGTAAAATCTCTCTGGTAACTTTCAAAAGATTGGAAGGTCATTAGTCCATAGTTCAATGTGCTCCTTTTAGTTGTAAATCCACAATCCAAAGAATCAGGGCAGGAAAGAGGCAAAATGGAGCCATACCATGAATCTTTTGTAACCTTTGCCATGTGCCTGGAAATTGTCTGTTTCCAACAAAACTCACAGCCCAGTTTGTGGAAAGTTACTTGCACAAGATGCAATCTAGGGTCACATGAGCATATCACATGTCCTTACAAGGCTTGATGATTCACAAGGGGTAGCCAATGGCCGCTTGGAGGCTTAGGCGTCCGCAGGAAGAGATGTCTTGGTGGAATGAGTTTCTTCTATGGGCCATTGTGAGCGCTAAGGGCATGTCTACACTACAAACTTAAGTCTACCTATGTTAGGTTGACTTACAGCCACCTCAGTAATTACTATGGTGGTTCATGTCCAGACTGCCCTCCTTCTGTCAGTGGTGCCTGTCATCACCAGGAGTGCTTCCACTGACTTAAGAAGGGTGGTGGGGAGGAGGGCTTAGAGCCACTCGGGCTCCCAATGGAGAGCTCTATCCCTAGATCCTGAGTGTCTGCCGGGCTCCGAGCAGGGAACCTCATGCAGCCAGGCTCCCAGCAGGGAGCAGGGATCCTCAGTTCAGCCCGCTTGGGAGCGGGAAGCTTGGGCAACAGTTTGCCTGGGAGTGGGGAGCCAGGACCTTGGGGCAGCCAGAGTAAGAGTGAGGAGCCAGGAGCCCAGGGAACAGCCAGTGTGAGAGCGAGGAGCCAGGAGCCCGGGGGACAGGTGGGGCCCCCACCTGCCCTGGAGTAACAGCCTGAGCTGTGAGTGATTTTCTTTGTGCTGGAGCCGTGAAATTGACTAGAATGACAGTCAACAGCTGGTGTAAGTACCTGCAGTGTCTGCACAGACACAACATTGCCCTAACTACACTGACATCAGCCCTACACCTCTCATGGAGGTGGAGTTATTATGTTGGTGTAGCAGGACAGCTTACACTGGGTCCCGGGAGCAAGGCTGTAGTGTATACTGACATAATTAGGTCAATGTAAGCTGCCTTACATCGACCTAACTCTGTAGGGTAGACCAGGCCTAAGTGTCTTTAATGGGCAGTGAAGCTTAAATAGTCCATTCCCAATGTGCTGGCTAGACTGGATGTAAACTACATTGTGGGTGTTACTTCAGGAACAAACACATTTCAACTACAGCTATATAGGCAGTATTCATAACGTCAGATACAGTGATGATACATGGATTTAAACAGGATACTGTTATTTAGCAAATCATGACTTTTCCGTTGACACCTTATATGATATCTCTTTTACAAGTCTTGTTGCAATTTGTCTAACAGTGGCAACATCAGTGATATACATGGTCATATTTCACTCGTACTGCATCACAGGGGGGTTATGTTTGGTTTTACACTTTTGTTAATACAGATAGCTGTGAGAAGAGAACTTAGGGTGTGCTATTGGGGGGTGTGCTATTTGGACTTCACCTTCCCTGCCTGGTAGATCAGCCTATTGCCCTCCCAGTAGTCTGTGAGGCTCATTATACTGTGATTGTCCCTCTACTTTTACATGCTTCAATCAGCCATGAAATAGTTAACAGCTCATTTAAATTTGTTAACATGGTTAAATAGTTGTGATCATTGGCACCAAAACTCCCAACATATTGAGATGAACGGGAGCACCGCAGCTATTTTTTTCAGGCTGTATACGAACTTGGGCAGATATCACTACGTCAGTTATATTATGATTAAATGCTGAAAGTTCTGCTCTTCTAGAGGACAAGATGGCTATTTGTGGAAGGTGGGTGTAAGCCATATATCTGTGCTAACCCTCTTCCGTTTTGACTCCTGCCCATAGTGAATCATAAACACAATATTTTAATTTAATTCTGAGTATTCACTGGAAAACATTTATTTTTACAGTATTTTTTTTGGCAGGGAGGGGACCCAAACCCCATAGCTGTCATGTTTAACGTTATCTTCAGAAATAGCCTGAAAATTTAAGTGTCTTTGCAAAACCTCACTTTCTTCATGTTCTCACATCATGGAGTATTTTACTTCACCAAAAGGGTCTTGCAGCAGAAAAAACTACTTACAGATCTATCATATCATATATTAATTTAAAATTATGCAAGCATAAACCTTATTTCAAAAATTTCCCAATTCAATTTGCTGTTTCAGTAGCACAGGTACCTCACTTGTCAGATGTTATTTCCTTCTGCTTACATCTAAATGAGCTGTAGAAGCTCTTAGTGTAGCAGCAGAATCCTCATTTTGCAAGGCATGGTGTCAGTAAGAATCAGATTCTTCCAAAAAGGCAGTTCTATTTCTGCCCAAGCAACTTCATAATTTTTTAATTATTTTTTAAGCTTTTTCCTGCTAATTCTTCATGAGAGCTGTCAACATTAAGGCCAACATAATCCTTGATACATCACCATCGTTAATTTAACTCCAGTATTCCAACTTTTTTTCTAACCACAAGTAATTTGAATAGGTAGGTGCATAAAAAGAATGAACAAACTTTTTGCTTCCCCTGCGTATGAGGAATCCCCACCAGCATGGTTTTCATTGCTGTGTGAAGACAGTGACTTATATACCATTTATATTATTTGACTTTCAACATTTATTGTAATCACAGCGGACCAAGTTCATCCCTGGTGTTACTCTAAAGTTTTTAGAACTGTTTAGGAAAATTTTTGCATGATGCATGAAATACTTGTATTAGCTTTTCTGATTTACTGTGGTGCTTTCACCATTCAAATGTTTTATCAGTTCATCCTGGGCCAGATGTTATGGACTGGTTCTAGTATATACACTCCAGATCTGAAACATGCTGCTCACATAACTCACTTTTGTCATTTTCTTCACCTGAGTGCTCTTGTAAATGCAGTAATGTTTAGAGTAGAAAAATCAGCACCAAATCCTGTTCCCACTACCTCCACAAAGCCCTATATGACAGAACTACGTGGATGATGAGACAAAATGCTTCCCTCTAACCCCGATGGAAGGCCAGGTGCTTTGGCAAAGCCAGGTCACTGCTGCAACTCCAACCTTTGGGAAGAAGTCACAGGTGCAGTCCTCTTCTCTCTCACATGATAGCGGTAGAGGTGGCTGGAGGGACAGATCGAGAAGCACAGGAAGTCAGGATTTGGAGAAACATGTGGGACTTGCTCCTGCTGCATCTGATTTGTACTTGGTCCAAATTTAATACAATACAATTTAATACAATTATTACAATTTCTCTTTGATTTTTAGAGAGAAAATTAATTCAGTATAGCAAAGGGGATATAATACACGATTTCCTCTTTCACTAACCATTTTCTCTCAATTGTGTTATCTGGTAATTTGATGGTCCAAATTTCACTGACTGTGCTATGTTGTGATACATTTTCTTAACAGGCATGTATGCTTTATTGTCTAACAAATAAAGCAGCATAGGGTATGCAGTTTCCTAGCAATAATGGATTAAGGATTTGCTTTGCCTTCAACTAGTCTAGTTGTGTTTTTTTACTCAATAGTTGGTATTCAATTTCATTTAATTTATATACATATATGCGGAGCAACATAAAGAAACCAATAAAAACATAGATCAACTGTTCAATGTTATTAGATTTACTGTGTTCTGGTACATGATTTTGATATGTAGATGTTCAAAAAGTTCATGCCATTATTTGGAAGATTCCTGTAACTTCTGAAAACCAGTTGCTTAATGTATTTACAGCATGGTAGCAGGAGGCCTATCTCAATAAATTCCCTACTTCCCAAAGCCTTCATTCTGATTTCTCCTAGAAAGTCAAAATAGGGGATAAGTTGGATGTCCTGAATCTCTTTTCTACTGGCTTTAAAAACACTTTATATCTGATTGCAGGCAATGCCAGTGGCACATGGTCACCCACATGTGTCAGACTCTTTGATTTGTGTCAAGCTCTATTTCTATGGAAACTTAGATTCAGTTAAAAATGGACTTACCCCAGCATTTTCCAATTGTTGATTTAATTAAATAAAACTACCTTAAAAGTTCTGGATAAGTAAGTAAATAAATTGATTTGGTCATGTCTGAATATCAGTTACATCATAACATCTCGGTAATTATTAATGTATATAGAGTGTATTTTGTTGATTTCTCAGGAGCGAATTTCCTGATTAATTAATGTATTTTAGCAGTTGTTGACAACAGTTGAAATATGTAATTAATTTGATGTATGTATGGATGTTGGGGTTTACTTTGAAAATGCTTTTCATTTGCATTAAGCTGTAGCTCAGGTGTTTTAAAAAGACAGAAAAAAGTCACTGAGACAATTTGTCATCTGAGAGTCATTCAGCATTATCAACCTGTACAAGGCAAGGTTGTTTTGAAGGTATCACAGAGTGTGCTTTCAAAAACCTTAGATTAATGCTAAGAAAATCTGAGTAAAAGGCCAGGATGCTCTAAGAAGGCTTTTTGAATAGACTTCTGAAATAATGTGCAATAATGTAAACTGAGCTGAACTGAATCACTGTACACAAAGACTATCCGACATCACAAAAGTTGTGTGAACTGAATCCTCTTGTTGGCGGGCCTAACATCTGTCTTTATATAGTCACAAAATCAGTGTTCTCTGGGATAAATCTGCACCATTGCCTAATTCTTTACCTCCATTTGGCTTGTTTCCCTACCCATCCAGTGCACAGAGAAATATCCCATTAAACTGTGGTAAAACTGTATTTAAGGCTCAAGTTGTAAATGTGTTACACCAGAGACACTAAAATAGCAAAAGAGAAACACAAACAATTTCTTAGGTTGGTTTCAGAAATTCTTTGAGAAGAGTAGGTCATAATTAGTGAAATGATGCTATCTATCTCTTTCCTTCATGGTAAGTATTATTCCTTGACTTTAGCAAAGCTTTTGATATGGTCTCCCACAGTATTCTTGCAGCAAGATAAAGAAGTATGGACTATAAGGTGGATAGAAAGCTGGCTAGATCGTCGGGCTCAACGGATACTGATCAATGACTCCATGTCTAGTTGGCAGCTGGTATCAAGTGGAGTGCCCCAAGGGTTGGTCCTGGGGCCGGTTTTGTTCAATATCTTCATTAATGATCTGGAGGATGGCGTGGACTGCACCCTCAGCAAGTTTGCAGATGACACTAAACTGGGAGGAGTGGTAGATACACTGGAGGGTAGGGACAGGATACAGAGGGCCCTAGACAAATTAGAGGATTGGGCCAAAAGGAATCTGATGAGGTTCAACAAGGACAAGTGCAGAGTCCTGCACTTAGGACGGAAGAATCCCGTGCACCGCTACAGACTGGGGACCAAATGGCTAGGCAGCAGTTCTGCAGAAAAGGACCTAGGGGTTACAGTGGACGAGAAGCTGGATATGAGTCAACAGTGTGCCCTTGTTGCCAAGAAGGCTGTATAAGTAGGGGCATTGCCAGCAGATTGAGGGACATGATTGTTCCCCTCTATTTGACATTGGTGAGGCTTCATCTGGAGTACTGTGTTCAGTTTTTGGGCCCCACAATAGAAGAAGGATGTGGAAAAATGGGAAAGCGTCCACTGGAGGGCAACAAAAATGATTAGGGGGCTGGAACACATGACTTATGAGGAGAGGCTGAGGGAACTAGGATTGTTTAGTCTGCAGAAGAGAAGAATGAGGGGGGATTTGATAGCTGCTTTCAAATACCTGAAAGGGAGCTCCGAAGAGGATGGATCTAGACTATTCTCAGTGGTAGCAGAAGACAGAATGAGGAGTAATGGTCTCAAGTTGCAGTGGGGGAGGTTTAGGTTGGAAAAACTTTTTCACTAGGAGGGTGGTGAAGCACTGGAATGCGTTACCTAAGGAGGTGATGGAATCTCCTTCCTTTTGAGGTTTTTAAGGTCAGGCTTGACAAAGCCCTGGCTGGGATGATTTAGTTGGGGATTGGTCCTGCTTTGAGCAGGGGATTGGACTAAATGACCTCCTGAGGTCCCTTCCAATCTTGATATTCTATGATTCTAAGTGTGGCAAATGAAAAATGGTTTTGAAATGTATCAGATATTTCTATAATAAGTATTAACATGGTCTGACTAAACACAACAACACAGGTAACCTGTCACATTTTGTGTTTAACATTAATGTTTTCATTTTATAAAAAGGCCAGCAATGAATTCACGGTAAAATGCACATGCTTGAATGCTTTAAGGGTCTGATCCAATACTCACTGAACTCAGGAAAAGGTTCCTATTGATTTCAGTGGCTTTTAGAAGTGAAATGAAAAATGACATGTTGTTTGCCTAAGCACTGGATATAGCATTTTAATATATCAATAGAAGCCGTGTACTTAAGCTTCCAAACTCTAAGGATCTCCCACTTTTCCTTGGGAAAAACATACCAAGAAGGTGCCTAAGCTGGAGCCCCTTTGGGATAAAACAGAGGGTGCCACTGGCAGGGCTCCTTTCAAACTTGTTTTCCCTCGCCCATTGGTGAGTAGTAGTCTGTATCCATTAGGGCAAGATGCAAGGGCCATCTTTTCTCCCTTGCTTATCTGGAGGTGAGTGACAGGTAGCAATATGGAAATCTGTGGAGGGGTTAAATTAAATGTTGTTGTTTCCAGGGTATTTGCTCATGGGTTTTTCTGTTTGTGTATTTTTAAAAGATATCAAGGGCTCTTAGAGCTGTGGATGAGAGTTCTTTTATTAAATGATAGTAAAAATTGAAAAAAATGACTGTCCTCTTTCTTTTATTCCTTATTTATGTACCATAATTTTCATATGGATAACTTCACTAAAAAGATTTTTATGTTCAATCCGTTGTTTTCCTTCTCATTTATATTTATTTAAGAGTGATCAATATTTGGACATGTGGTTCTCTCTCTGATATTAAAGACTGAGGGTGGGATTTTCAAAAGAACTCAGTATTGGCCTAACTCCTCCCCCATTGATGTTAATAATACAAGTGCCCTGGACTTGCAGAATCAAGTCAAGAATTACACCTTTTGGAAATCCCACTAGGGGCTCTGGATTTCACCTGTCCAAGGGCTGAAGCGACCTCTTGCTGATGCACTGTGCTGCCTTATCCTTTGCTAACTTGTGTTCCTATTGCAGTTCATAACATGCACTTTCTCTGGTGTAAATGTGCTGCTTTTTTCCAGTTTCTGTGCATCCCTTTCCTGTCTCTGATCCTATTAATCTATATCAATGGGAGGAGCAAATTGAAGCTGGTAGTTGCTCAACTGCCTGTCATACAGTAGTTTAGACGTAGTGCAATACAGAGAGTCTGCAATGCCAGAATTTGTGCTGCACTGATAAATACTGTTTTGAGTCTACTAGCAGTGGAAGAGGTACCAGTGTTCATGAAGAAATATGTTCATTTGATTATTGCATTGATTATACATTTAGTTCAAACATAATAATAACTAATCTTTACTAATTAGAGCTAAACCGTGGCTTTCTCTATGTGGCAAGAACATCTTGGATGATTTCATGTCTTATTCTTTTGACTACATTTTAAATTTGGTTTGTCTATACAGTACAGGCCAGGTCCTGCTTGCATTGAAGGGAATAGAAGTTGTGCCTTTGATTTAGAGGTCCTAAGTAGAAATCTTAAAATACTTACCTCGCTCCTAATTATTTTGTTTATCTTATTATTTCCTAAAGAAGCAAGTATAACCAAAAAGGGCAGTGCTCAGATAATATTCCTGCAGTGTTGGGAATCATACCTTCCAAACTAAAAGCCCTGTGTGACTGCTCTAAGGTGGTGGGAGAAGAGGGATTAGCAGATGTGACCCTCTCCTTAATCCCAATTTTGGGTTACATGGATATACAGTGTCTATAGCCTATGCCACTGGCATCTTATTTTCCAATGAAATGCTTTGTAGAGATCTACAGTAATAGCCTTCTCCAGGGCACTTGGGCACATGCAGTCATTCTGTGCTGTTTCTCTTGCTTTTGTTGCCCTTACAATGGTTCTTACAGTTTGAGCTAATGACAATGAATATTGATCTCTTGTCTTATGAAACACTATATATAATATCATTTGCTGTATTGGTTTATACAAAGGTGGAAAGCAATAGCTGGGCTTACTAAAGCCATCTGGTATGAATCTGAATTTCAAGCATATTGATTTTATTTTGCAGTACTAAAGCGTGATTCCCGGGCATCAAAAAACAATGCAAGTCTTTAGGAAATACAACTGAAAATACAGCAAAAGTCAGAAGGAAAGGAAGTAGCAATATTAGACTGAACAAATTAGGTTTTAATTAAGCCACTATAGTACTAGCAGGTGAAACAGCTTATAGAGTTGGCATCTAAGTGTTTATGAAGGAGGAAAATGTGAAATAAGTATGTATCTGAATTTAAATGAAAAATTGTCAACCTTACTGCACTTTTATATTTTTACCACTTAAGATATATTGATTTGTATAGTGATTGTGTGGGAAATGCTGAAAAAAGAATTGCCACTATGAACTTGTATCTGGTGTGGAAGGAGAAAGGAGATTTGAATCACTTCAGTGTAAACTGGAAAGTGGGTGCATAGGGATTGATGCAGCCTGCTCTGTCCTTGTACTGGTGCTGAAGGATTTAGCCTTGAGATGGAAGTTTCTGGGGGGAGCTCAAGACTGAAGTTTCAGAAGGGAATATATTAAGGATTATGGCATTAATGCATTCCAGAGATTTTGGAGCAGTCTTATTTTAGTGATGTGTGTCTCTGGGGAAGACATCTAGTAAAACTGTTTTTTCATCTTTGCTACTTTGCCATTCTGTAACATTTTTTGCATTTTCAGTGGCAAGGGACATACTGTACTTGTGATAATTAACTAAATTGCAATCCTCAGCTGGAAATACATTCACATCTTTTAGCTTTGGTACTATCTACTGGTGTTGGTTGTGATGAGGGCATGCAGGAAGTATTATTTTTTATATAAGGAGGTTAGATAGAGAAGTTTGAGTTCATCATATATTGCAGGTTTTGAGGCAGTGATAAACTTCTCACTACTGGTTGAGAAATTGATTTTAACGAAGTTTTTAAAATATATTGTTTTCACAATGTTATAGACCATCTTTGCTTTATCCCAGTATTGTTTACAACATGAAATTTTGGGACATAGGCATCTCAGTCCTGGAATAAACACACTTCTCACTCACTATTAGAATTTCATTGCTCCCCTCTCATTATGAGGTCAGTGTATCTTGGTTTCCAGCAATATGTTAAGCCTTATGAAAACTCACTTCATCACACCGGTACATCTCTAAAACCATGAAAATGTACCATTTTGTGCACATATGTAATGTGCTTTATTTCTATGAAATCTGGTAACATTCATAGAATCATAGAATCATAGAATATCAGGGTTGGAAGGGACCTCAGGAGGTCATCTAGTCCAACCCCCTGCTCAAAAGCCGGACCCATCCCCAATTAAATCGTCCCAGCCAGGGCTTTGTCAAGCCTGACCTTAAAAACTTCTAAGGAAGGAGATTCCACCACCTCCCTAGGCAACGCATTCCAGTGTTTCACCACCCTCCTAGTGAAAAAGTTTTTCCTAATATCCAACCTAAACCTCCTCCACTGCAACTTGAGACCATTACTCCTTGTCCTGTCCTCTTCCACCACTGAGACTAGTCTAGAACCATCCTCTCTGGAACTACCTCTCAGGTAGTTGAAAGCAGCTATCAAATCCCCCCTCATTCTTCTCTTCCGCAGACTAAACAATCCCAGTTCCCTCAGCCTCTCCTCATAAGTCATGTGTTCCGGACCCCTAATCATTTTTGTTGCCCTTCGCTGGACTCTCTCCAATTTATCCACATCCTTCTTGTAGTGTGGGGCCCAAAACTGGACACAGTACTCCAGATGAGGCCTCACCAATGTGGAATAGAGGGGGACGATCATGTCCCTCGATCTGCTCACTATGCCCCTACTTATACATCCCAAAATGCCATTGGCCTTCTTGGCAACAAGGGCACACTGCTGACTCATATCCAGCTTCTCGTCCACTGTCACCCCTAGGTCCTTTTCCGCAGAACTGCTGCCTAGCCATTCGGTCCCTAGTCTGTAGCTGTGCATTGGGTTCTTCCGTCCTAAGTGCAGGACCCTGCACTTATCCTTATTGAACCTCATCAGATTTCTTTTGGCCCAATCCTCCAATTTGTCTAGGTCCCTCTGTATCCTATCCCTGCCCTCCAGTGTATCTACCACTCCTCCCAGTTTAGTATCATCCGCAAATTTGCTGAGAGTGCAATCCACACCATCCTCCAGATCATTTATGAAGATATTGAACAAAACCGGCCCCAGGACCGACCCCTGGGGCACTCCACGTGACACCGGCTGCCAACTAGACATGGAGCCATTGATCACTACCCGTTGAGCCCGACAAAAATCTAGCCAACTTTCTACCCACCTTATAGTGCATTCATCCAGCCCATACTTCTTTAACTTGCTGACAAGAATACTGTGGGAGACCGGTGTCAAAAGCTTTGCTAAAGTCAAGATACAATACATCCACTGCTTTCCCTTCATCCACAGAACCAGTAATCTCATCATAGAAGGCTCTTCACCACTTCATATGCTAATTCATAGATGATCTCTTCTAGTGGGCGTTTAGTTTGATATATTTGGTTGTGGTACAAGATTCTAATGTGTTCAGCTGAGTCTGCTGAGTAGGAATATACAGTGCAAAGTGCGCAGCAGAATGACTTGCATTAACATTTAGTAAACCTCTCTGAATCTGACAAACTACTTAAATTTCTAACAGAAGAATCTAAGCTTTTTAAGTGATGGTGATATACAAAGGTATGGCTATAGCACTAAAAAGAAAACTTACATTTTACACAAGAAAAGAGAAAAAATCCTTCCTCTGCCTGCACAATTTTGTTTTTTACTTTAGATATCTCTATTGTATCTATTGTGTCTTAGTTTAGTTAAGAATTAAATGGCTAGTGAAGTCATTGTATGTAGTCTAGCCTAGTTAAACAAATATTAAAAATAATGTTTCTGTAGGTCTGAAGTTCTGCTATCCGTATCTTGTGATCTCTCTGTTTCGCTCTCCTTTTCTCTTGAAACCTGTCCATCCATTGCTACTTTTCTTCTTCTATTTGAAACATGCCAGGAGATTTCTTGCATTTCACTTGGTTTGTTGTATGGCCTTCACTAGCCATTTCAAAATTCATACCATCCAATTTTTATCATCTAGCTATACAGTGGCTTCCCTTAATAATTCACGTTGACAACACCTGTTCACCATATGAATCCAATAGCAAATATAATGCATCCTCTTTCTTTTAACATCTTCATGAAGTGCATGCTCTTCACCACTTGTATCATTTTCACCCACATGCTCATAGTTAGTGCCTTACCCGCTTACTTCTAAAGCAGGGGTGGGCAAACTTTTTGGCCCGAGAGCCACATCTGGGAATAGAAATTGTATGGTGGGCATGAATGCTCAAAAAATTGGGGTTGGGTGTGGGAGGGGTGACAGCTCTGGTTGGGGGTGCGGGCTCCGGGGAGGGGCCAGAAAGGAGTTCAAGGTGCAGGAGGGGGCTCCGGGCTGGGGCTTAACAATCTGTCCCAATTTGTATTTAGCTCAGACTCTCTGCTTCTTCTCCCGTACCTGAAGAAGAGCCTTGTTTAGCTCTATATAGGGCTTGTCTACACTACAAAATTAGGTCCACTTAATTTAGATCAATCTACAGCCAACACAGTAATTCAATCAGCTGTTGGTGTCCAGGCTACTCTCCTTCTGCTGGTGGAGTGAATCCTCATCAGGAGCGCTTGCACCAACTGAAGTGGGGCACTGTGGAGCACGGACAGCTGAGTGTGGGGCACTGACAGCCACTCGGGGCTCCCAGCGGAGCTCCCCATCTGCCCAGGGGTAACAGTCTCAGCTGTGAGCCCCACCTGGGCTCAATTTCACAGCACAGAGCCAACCAACATAAGTTGCCTTACGTCGACCTATCTCTGTAGTGTAGACCAAACCTAAGGCTTGTACCTGCCACCAACAAAAGTTGGTACAATAAAAAATTAGACCTCATCTGCCTCATCTCTTTCATACCATTATATTGTGTCGAGTGACATATTAGTGATACAGATCCAGGAAGACAGACCAAGTCTCTTCTGCAGGTCCTTATGTTTCCTTCTTGAACACTAGGCTATCTTCTCTGGGCTCACTGTTTCATTCATTCTGTTCTCCAGTTCCACAGTGTTTAGTTTACCCATCAATGTCCACTCTCTTAAAGTAGCTCTCTTAGGAGATGCTGACCTTAGCAATGATTGTTTTTGTGGGACCATCAGATGAAAACAGCTGCACGTCCATAAGCAGCTTTCATCAGAGGATCTTAAAATCCTAACAAACACCTTTGTGTGACAGTATTCTTTCCTTTTTACCGCTGGTGAAACTGAGGCATAAAGAGGTTAAACCCAGAATTCTTGAGTAGCCACAGAATATGAGTGTCTCAGTTATTAGGCATCCAGTTAGACACATCCAGGGCCTGATTTTAGCAGGAAAGAGTGGGAGGGCAGTTGCTGATGTTTTTAGCTTTATCAACGCTGGCTGAAGGTTAAGTGCCTGTTATGCCCTCAGTTACATGCCCTAATGAAGGTAAAATCAAGCCGTAGAAGTCTTAAGTAGGGCACCCAGTTTCAATGGGTTAAAGCTGTTTAAAAAGTGGGTCTGGGTGACTTTCCCAATGTTGTGCAGCAAATCAATGTCAGAACCATGTCTTCTAAAAAGTCGACCACAATGCTTTCTCTCCTGGACAGCTTCAAAAGTCCATAGGATGGAAATCCTTGGATAGCTATGACTTATTTTTCTGTTGTGTTCTATATGTTTCAGTTGTAACTATTTACTCTTTTACTGAGCAAATGAATACTCAATACATATTCATGTGCAGATGGCAGGGGCTGATCTCTAGACCTTGCCAATGCTTTGCAGTTGAAAAAGTGTCAATGAAGATAATTGTCCAGCTGTAATAATGAAGCCATTTTTCATAAACAGTTGTATTGATTCAGCAACTTACACATTTTGACATCACATTTATGCGTCTTCATTTTATATAACAGCAGTAATTATCATTTTAAAGGTAGTTAAATAACCTAATGTGTAATTAAGATCTTAAATAACATACATTTTGGGAGCTTTATGAGATTTCTTTGCTACTTTGGGACCAGATTCTAATACAGTACACGAATGCAAAGATGGAGGAACTTGCACTGACATTAGTTACTCCAAATGCACGTGCAGCTGGATATCAGAATCTGTTCTTTTTATCTGTATTGCCTAAAGGTTATTTTGGAACCAACACTTTAGTTATTTTGAGGCTGTTATAATCTGATGAGATAAATTCTTCAATTGCTAAATACCTAGTGGCAAAAAACAATAAACACAGTATTAGGGCACTAAAAGTGATTTAACATTCAGAGCCCTTTTCCTCTAGGCAGAGTCAGGTACAGGGAAAGTGTAATTTCCAGTAATTTAAAGATCGTATAGAAATTTTAAGGGCATTATTTATTGAGACTACAACACAGTGCCTGTAGTTTATATTTTCTGGGATAAAAATTCTACTTTTGTTGGTTTATTCACATTAGTGCAAACACTGCAAACATGAGCCCATCACAGATGATAAGTAACTGTGCTTCTCAAACTCTTCATTTATTCATATCATTAGGGTCATTACATTCACTCACATTATCAGATGTAAGCCTGCCTCATATAAAGTTATCCTATAATATTTTATTAGTTTTATCAGTATCAGCTCACTGAGAAAAAAGTAACCCTGTCATTAATACTGTGGCCCAAACTGAATAAGTGAGTTGTCACAAAATGTTTGAGTTTGAAACAAATCTTCTATTCAAATGAAGGTAAACATCAACAGCATGTGGAAAGCTGTCTTACCTTGGGCAAGTCACTGTAGCCAATTTTTAAAAAGTGGCCAGAGATAATGTATTGGGTGCCTTATTTTTTTTTTTTTTTTTTTTTTAGTGTTCAGTTTTTTGTTGCCAAGACCTCAGGATTGATTTCCAGAATATTGACTTCAACCATATTTCTGGGTGTCCTGTGCTTTTAAATATGAGGCCAAAGGTGTCTGAAATTGGGCACTCAAAATCAGTGGCTTATTTTGAAAACAGATTCACCCACCCAGTCTCTCTGTGTCTCATTTCTGTATCTGAAAATTGGAATATTTTTCTATCTCATGGGAGAGTTGTGAGGATAAATCCATTATTGTCTGAGGTGCTTAGAAAGGCCTGTGAATAGATGGATATTTGGACACACAATTCTGGCATTAATTCACCTGTTATGTCCCAAATGTTCTTTATTATGCACAAAACAATTTGGACACCAGTCAGGTTAAGTACAGGATTCATTAGATTGAATAGGTGCGTTGCTGCACTGCCCCAGTATGGGGCTCTGGCTAAATGCCAGTTTTTAGCACCATAGGTTAGTCAGTTTAGCAATTTGGAAAATTGTTCAATACTCAACCATGTCTGCAGGATGAGCAAAAATGAAACTGTAATTTCTGAAGGGGATAATCCATTATTACATTTCTCTGAGTTTTGGGAAATACTGAACTGACAGATGTGCCCACTCGAAAATGAATTATCTCTCTTCTCTAGCAAGTAAAATGTGTCTGTCTATGCCCCTGCCTTCTCTCCACCTTCTCCAGCTCTATTTCTAGCCTTGTTTCTTTCTCTTTGGGCAAAATTTTACCAGTATGCTTTGTCTGTGTTGCCACAGCAGTTGGATGGATGAATCGGTCTCAGTATACTTAAGGTTGTTCACCTTGTATTTATTTCTGCCTTTTGATAATGGTACTTCATATAGGGTTGTGCTTCATGTAAAAGTTTAATGTTCTGTGGAATGTTTCTACAGTGATGTAAATATAATCTACAATAAAAACACTTTGTTAAATTTGGAAGGCCACTTTACACAGAAGCAAAATTTAACTTCCCTTTCCTACATTCAAACCTCCCTCCTTCTGCAGTGCAGAGAGCCCCATAGGAAGGGATCCTGTGTAGCTCAACTGTGGAAGGGTAGGACAGGATTAAAAGGGGTTGAATTGGGAGATGCATATATCCTGTGTGATGAAGAATTCAGATTGGTGACATCTCTGTACTCATAAGTAGAGCCCTACAAATCTGTGGTATTCACTTTATATCCACAGATATCCACAGACCATGTTTGCGGATCAGATGCAGAAACAAATTTTGTATCCACACGGGGCTCTACACACAAGCATGCCAGTAGTGAGCTATGCTGGATGACCACTGCTAAATTAGAAACGAAAGCATTATCCCAGAGGATTTTCCCACTCCCTTTCTAATGCACTCATCAAAAACACCAGTTCTAGACCTGAAGGTTCACAGGATAATGGACTTTAAACCTGTGCTTTGGCCAGGTCTTTGGCCCAGACAATACAATATAATTCAGGAGAGAAAGAAGAAAATGTTTGGGAGGCAGTTTGATTGTTGTTGGAAAGCATTAGAAATAGTCCCACGAGGATGGCTCAATAGAAATAGTCCCACATGAAAAAAATTACAGGAGAGGCAGTTAAAAACAAACAAACAGATAAATGCAATTTATCACATTGTTTAGCAATTTCCCACAGGATACTGTTATTATGTGTGATACTAGCATATACAGAATATTGTATAATATATACATTTTCTTTCATACTGAGAGTAATATATCTCAGCGCCTTTCTTTTTTGTTGCTTTAATGATCAGTTTTACCTTGTGCCTGTGACCTCGTTAAGGCTGCTATGATCTGTTTAAATCAACTTAATTTGTTAAAGTGTTTTTGGGGTGTTGGCTGTATAGAATTATATATATAGATGGGTCCTTTTTAAGTGTACACATTGATTAAAAAGATTCTGGCGGTCAAATACTGTTTCTGTTGTTTGTTTCTTCATACCTCAGATGCCAAAGGATTTCTCACTCTTAGCACTAAGCATTAGTCATCACAGATAACTATTTTAACATCTCTTTACCTTATTTCTATAGTGCCTGCTAGAAAATACGCTAGAGGTAATTTTTTAGCTGTTTTCTGGCCACAATTTCTATATGTGTAACCATTTGTTTCTATAAATCACCATTTATAGGGACAAATAATTGCTTGCTTCTCCACCTAATTTGCTTAGACAAAGCCAATTTATGAATCAAAAGGTGGATTTGGGATGTGTAACTCAGGTTGTGCACATAAAAATAGGGTTAGCTGGGTATTTGGGCACAATGTGTGTGCCATCACTACTTGAATTGTGTACTCTTTGGGTTGGGGACTATCTTTTCATTGTGTATCTACTGTCTCATAGAATAGAGCCCTGGTTGGGATACTACCATAATACAATTCCTTCCCTTTGTCAATATCTTGAAAAAAGTTTGGCTAATGAAAGAGACATATTGGAGAGGAAGTGCTGTACTCTGCCATGGCACTGGCATTTATTCCTGGGTGGTGAAATCATATGTTCATTTCTGTCATTTTACCTTCCTCAGAAGTTACCTTTCAAAATACCTGTCAATTGTTTGATACCAAAAGCTGCTGTTCTTTTTCTGGTTTTAGTCAGTGTTCACCTTGGCTCATATATCATTTTCATCTAGAGATCTTAAAGCATTTTACAAAGGAAGGTCAGAGTCATTATCCCCTTTATGCAGATGAGAAAAGTGAAGTGTAGAGAGGTGAAATGAGCTGCCCATGGTTTTAGAGCAAGGAACAGAACTCAGGTCTTCTGAGTGCCATTCAGTTCCCTACCCGCTAAACCTAGCTGAACTATCAATATTTAAGCCTTGTTCTTTCCTGTGTATATAGACTTTATTGCTCTACATTCCTACAGTTTGTAAATAATGCTTGTTGGATCATCTGTAGGACTGTTTGTTTTGTTGTTTCAAGCGGGAACTTTTAAATGAAACAAGTAGACAAGCAAACTCCAGAGACGATGTCAGCATCAACAGGCAAACAACAAGTGAATAAAATCTGGTTCAGGGATGTTGGTTGGTCTGCATGTGCCACTGTGGCTGATCGTCACATACACATTACTGTGCCAGCTAACAGTTCTTACACACATCAGTGCAACAGAATAATCTCACAAGGTGTGGTCTAGACAGGGAATCCAAATGGTTTTAATACTCTAGTAAAAAGGCCAGTGATAAGGGAGAAACTTATTTTAACTCTCAGGGCAGGGCAACGCTGCTGTCAACTCCAAGCATTCCAAAGTCACAAGGCAGGCCCCTCCAAAATTGAGATTGACTTAAAAATCATGAGATTTTTAAAAACCATATCTTTTGAGTTATTTGTATTTGCTTTCTGGTTTCTGGGTCTTCAGGTGCATTCAGGTAATGTTTTCAGACTTTTCTCCCCAGTAATGAGAAGGAAGTCAACTTTATTTTTCTTTTAAATGAAAGTTGAGATTCTCACATAATCAATGGCTGCAAGCTGGGATGTTTAGAAAACACGAAAAATTATGTAATTCACAATTAAATTGCAACAGCTGGGATCACTGAAACTGGCAACTAGGAATTTTTGTCCAGTGTCTCATGCCTTCCCAAAGAAGAATCAGCAATCTTCTCTTGAAGGGGGAAATCCAGGCTGAGAAACCACAATAGAATCCAGAAGGAAAATATTCCAAATGTAAAAAGCTTTTGAATGTTCCACTTCATGTGTCTGGTAGCAATAAATTCATTGGGGGGAGTAAGTTAGATTTTGCACACAACCAAAAAAACAAAACAAAAAAGAGATTTCACTCCAACCAGTCTATTTCTCCCCCATTTTTCCCCCCGGCCCAATTTCAAATATCAATTAGACTTTTGGTATGGTGTCTTTCTATGTGGGGAAAGTCATCTACCTATTCTTCCTGTTTTGTGGGTATCAAAGTCCTCCAAAATTTCCTGTTGCCAAGAGGGATTAAAATTACGTTGTATTTCAAGTTTTTTCCCTTCTTAAGAATTAACTCTTACAGCTTGGTATTTCCCAACACTGATTGACAGATTAAGGACACATCTGTGTGACAAGGGGAAAACTAACTCTTATTCTTTCCCATAATGTTGCTTCTCATAAAGAAGACATCCACTGCTCTGATCAGACCATTCGTCTATGTCATAATGTTATTGATAATATTAATAGTTGCCATGCCTGTAATTATACATAATCTACAATACTATTAGCAATCTTTCTATAGTCTACCTCATTTCAACTTTGTAAGTGTTCTCTTGGGTTTGCAGTGTGCTGCAGTTGTCCAGGGGGGAACAGTGAAATCCACTGGAAAATGAAAATACAAGCTGTGAAATGAGCAGGTCTAGCCTGCCAGCTATATCCTATCCAGACCTGTGGATTATGAAAAATAAAAGTTACAGGTGACTGTGCTTGTACATCTGTTTATTCCAAAACTCTAGACTATTTGTGCATCTGATTTAAGGGAAAATAGACATACAAGGAAGAGAAGAGGACTAATTAATAAAAACAGAATTGTTATACAGGTGAGTCACATCATGCACTCATTTAACTTACGTGAATTCAACTACGTGTGCTCGGCAAAAAAAAAAAACAAAAACAACAACCTGTAAATAGTGTGGGCGATTCTGCCCACCATTCCACTCAATGAGCGTTAGTGAGCATGAGATGGGAGATATGAATCTGCTGTTCACTCAGTCAGTCTCAGTTTCCACGTGCCTCTCATAGTGTGAGCATCTCGCCGCATTAAGTGTGATTGTAGTGGCCCCTAAACGCAAGCCAACTACTTCATCTGGTGCTCAACCAAAGAAACATGGATATGTTCCAATGCTGGAGGAAAAATTGGCTGTGTTGGACTTATTGAGAGACAGTATGTTGGTCTCCAACGTGGCGCGTAAATATGGCCGCAACAAATCTAGCATCCATGCCATCAAGATTTGAGAGAGAGAAATTGAAGAATTAACTGAGAACCATAGAGAAACGTTGACTGTTGGAGAGGTAGAGGAACGGATAAAATCATCTACAGAAGACGAAGATGATGATGACGAACAGGAAGAGCCAGCAAGTTGGAATCTTCATAAATTTGCTGAAGTGTTCCAAGCAGTGAAACACTTGAATGATTTAATTTCTGAATACGATCCCTCTATGGAACAAAGCCTCAAAATCACACGTAGTATTACGGACAATTTGAGACCATATCAAGAAATGTTTGAGCAGCTCAAGAGACAACAGCGACAGTTGCCGATCACCATGTTTTTCAAGGAAAAACAACCAGCAGCAGATGAGCCTACACAATCAACTTCTCAAGTTGAATCAGAGCCAACCACTTCGTCTATGACTCGCTGTCCATCACCCAAGCTCTCCATCACCTCCGTTTCCTGGATTGACATCAAGCCCTAATGACCCCCTGTAATTACCCCCGTAATTAAAAATACATTACTGTAAAATTATATTTTGCATATGTATTCTTTATTATATACTGTACATTACTGTATACATTATACATTTATACATATTACTGTACAGGGTTGTATAGTATACACACAACCATGTATAGTATACTGTACTTTGTGGGCGATTTAAGGAATTTTCAGGGGTAATTTTGATTATACATGATTTTTGCTTTACACACTGACTTTAGAACCTAACCCCCACATAAGATGCGACTCCACTGTAAATGTCTCACTTAAAAAGAAATCCAAATTCACTAAGTGAAGTCAAAAGCAAGTGTCAGCTCACTGCATAGAGTGCTCATGTGGTGTAGTTGTTGCTTTGATTTATGCCATACATTATCGGGAATTTTTTTTAGATATCCTGTAGTTGTTAGTCTCAGTTTTTATTTCTAGTAATAACCATTGTCCTCCCTATGTGACCAACAAGTCAAAAGCGGAAATTTTTAACCAACTTGGACTCCTAGATTCATTTTAAAGAAAATGAGTTTTTACACGTCTTCCACTTACTACCTATAGCACTAAAGATGCTGCCAGACTAAATGCTATATGGTAGCAATTCAGGCATAGAGCAGCAATTTTATCAAAGCTGGATGCTGAATAGCTGGCTTCTTGTGCCACTTGTGGTGTTAGTGATATTTTCAGCTCTCTTCTGGTATAGGAGTATTGTGCTTTTATTTCTGAAAACTGACCAAAGTCAGAAGACTACTCTTCTGAGAGGTGTCTTAATTAATGTTCTGCTCATTGAATGGTACTGGGGAGAAGACATTGACCTGGTTTGGTGTATTTTGATGAAAAGATCATTCTGTCAATGTTCAGCGAGCGCACCTTAAAGAAGCATCCTTTTTTCAAGTTTTGTCCAGAGAATATAAATCAATATTGCCTACTTGTTTTTCAACATAAAGAAATTTCCTTGAATTCATAGACACACAATGTTGGGGGACCAAAGACAAAGTTTTGTGCAATACCAGTGACTTCAGTGGGGATGAACAAAGGTAACTGAGAATAGAATTTGGACCTACCTGTAAATTTTGATTTTTCAGGTGTGCTGGGAGTCAGAAGATCTAGGTCCTCTTCCCAGCTTTGTTATTGGCTCACTGACTGACTTGACTTAACCATTTTTGTGCATCAGTTTATTCATATGTAAATAAAAATGATAATGCTATATAGTTAGATATGAGAATGATAGACCCTAAAAGAATAGTAATTCTGTTATATCTGCTAGTTGGAGCATTTAAACTATTTCCAGCAAACCAGAAAAGGAGAAAGGTGTTAAAATAAGAAGAATGAAATTACGGGGGCTAATGGTGAGTGTTACTTTTTGGGGACATAAACTGGAGTGGCGATAGGGTAGTAGAAATGAAGGGGGTGGAGTTGCAAAGGGGTTGCAAGAGTAGGGAGTGATATGTGTTTGTGGGCATGGAGTGGGGCAGAAATGAGGAAAGTTAAGGAGTGTGCAGAAGTAATTGATCAGTGGGAGTTTGGAGGGGGGTTGTTTGAAGCCAGTGATTGCATTACTGGACTCATGGTGGGGAGACTGTTGCCTCCCTCCAATTCTCAAACATTCAAAGAAAATGTTTAGTCTGCTCTGGTGAAGTAATCGAGGTTAGAATAACATTTGGATTGGGTGTGTTGTATGTGTCTACCAGATCAAGTATGGGTGTTTATCCAAGAGTTATTGAGAAGCAGAGTTCAAATGAATTGGAACCTTTGCTCTGAAATTATGTCAAGAATACTGTAGCTAGGGCAGATTTTGCAGTTTTGGCTGAAATGCTATATGTTTCCTCCTAAAATTGGCTCAGCTGATGGAAAACTAAAACTACAACAGCATGTTTTAGTTATATTGGAGCTAGTCTGGGAGTAGAATGCTTGGGAAGGATTTTTACTGTCCTCCCGGGTTTCTTAGTCATTTTCATAGTGTGGGCACATGTTAATAAGCAGATTTGTCTTGTGGACATCTCCCTTCCTGTCTGCGATTGTACACACTGCCTTTCCTTTATTCGCAATCACCAAATACCATTACTCAAATAAGTAATAGGAACATATTTAATGTATTTAGCAGTCTCTTAATGTGATTTAGCAGATAGACATGAGGAGAACCAGTCCCATATGGCCAGCTACCATTCCACGGAGCACCAGCAAGTACTGCACAAACCACTAGTGATCCATGGATCATACTCTGAGGATTGCTACTGTGCCAACTTTCCAGTGTAAATAAGAATGTAGCAAAAGACAAAGAACCACAGCTCTTCTCTGATGCTGATTCTGCTTCATCTTCTTTCACATACTTTAAGCATTTAGGTCTGTTGCTGTAATGTCAGTGGCCTGTGTCTAATTTGTGTAGCCGTTTAAGTTTCAAAAGCACTTAAGAGTTCTTTGGGATGAAATGTGATATATAATATGTTACTCTTGACATCTAAGTGACAGCGACTGTGAACAGTGCAGTGCAAATGAATTTTTGGCTTATAATTTGGCAGCAGCCAGCTATGTCAAATACTGTACTTGAGTTACTGTAAGACATTTAGAACTGTAGCACAAAAAGGGAAAGAGAGAGGAGACACTGATCCAGTGGCTCCCAAATCCACTGTTCCCACCCTGTCCATGCCTGAGCTCTACAGTCACTACTGTGGTCTCTCAAGAAAGCTCTGTGGAGAGAGGCTGCTCCCTGTCTCTACTCTTCCTGCATTGTGGAGCCTCCTGAACTATTATGTGGATTCCAAAAGTGTGTAGGGGGGAGCATGCATTGTAGCTGATATCTTACCTTTATCTATACCGGAGCCTCCTTTTCATCCTTTATTGCACCCCTCTGCCTGCAGGAGAGGAATGGAAGCGTTGCTCTGTGGTTTAGTCCCTTTCACCCAGGGTTGGGAAATGATTTTTGAGACTGTTTAAACTTCCTAGTGCCTAACTTAACAAACTACCAGTATATTTGATTCAAGGTAGAGTCCTTACCACATCCTTCCAACAGCATTACTGACCTAATCTTCAGGTTAGGACCCCTACCCCAAAGTCCAGTGGCTGTTTCTTTTTGTCGTCTTAGGTGAAAAGAGGGAGATGGACCGGAAGAGAGATATCTTGGGGTGTTTGCCCCTCTCTTCTATAGTTCAGCCCCCCTCAAAAAGTGCTATCCTGCTAAGCATAAGGGGATATGGAGTCTAGTAAAAAAGAAGCTGTTTTCTTTTACCTGTGTGTGCTGAGGTGCAGATTTTCTTTGTCTCCTTTCTTTTCTCTCTCATTGTCTGAGGACTCTGTTTACAGCTGACATGCAAATTGAGGTAACCACACATCCCTTTGTATAAGACCTCTTTGACCAGTTTTCCCTTAATTGGTGCTACATGAGTTTGAACATGTGCCTTTAACATTAGTCAGGGTGGATTTCATAACTTTACACACAAGATTGCTGCGTACATTTCCCAAGGATGTTATTGATCAGTGAGTTATTTGTTTTCAAATGGTACCTCACAAGGCATATTTTGTACACAGATTATTACAATACCAGGTAGGGTGTGAATACAGGAGTGCATTCACTCACAGTGAGGTCAAGCTATGTTTGAGCTACGTTTTAAAAACATATTCTAGCAATGGATTCTAAGCTCAGCTCCTGTTCTAATGCAAAAGAAATGATAAGCCTGAGGTGTGTTTTAAGTCCTGGTATTCAGAGGTGCTGAGCATCGGCAGCTGCTACTGCCTTCAGATAGAGTTGTAGGGGCTCTGCTCTGCAGGGCTAGGTTAGGCATCCTGAAGTTGAGGCACTCCAGATCAGTGGCCATTTTCGATCATTTTAGCCTTGGGAATCTACAACAATTTAGTCCTAAATGGTACAAATTTTGGAATAAAAGCACAATAAGTATACTGCTGTAAATAATTAAGTGTTCATGGTTGGAAAGGGTAGTTCTGCTAAAGTTGAACATAGGATACTGAACAATCAGAGCAGGAACATAGCATTTACTTACCAGGTTCAGGGCTGTCATAATGATTAAATGGAGGATTAAAACAACTCTTCATATTTTGTAGCTGCAGAGCACATTATTTTAATAAATGCTGAAGGTCATTTATGTATATCTCAGTATTTCTGTGAAATCATGATGAAAACAAGTAAGATGGAGGCACACGATATACCACATACTTAATAAAAGTATTAATAAAAGCATATACGCAGCTTGGCAGTACAACAAGACATTCAAATTATTAAAATACTTCAGGCTCCACAACATAACACCGTAGTGGATTCTGTACCTTTTAGAAAATTCTAACATAAAATGTGTTTCTACTATAACATCTACTATAACATTGTGTGTGCAGTTATTCTTCTACTTGTACTAGAAAATAGCTCATTGGTACCAGAATTATTGTTTTATGGAAATTATTAAGGCTTACGGGTATAAGAGCAATGGAGAGAAAAAAGCAGAATATAGTAGGGCTGTCTATAACACTAGAAGGAAAGGAAGTCAACTGGTAACTGAGAGAAAATAAAATTGACAATGATTTTCAAGTGATCTACTCGGCTTTTTTTCTTTTGTTTTTTAACAAGACTAAGTAAAGAAAAGGGAGAAAGTATTGGTGCCCTTGTTTTCTGTTGCTAAAAAGCAGGCAAGGGAATTCTTGGAACGGTTTTACTGTACATATCAGCAGGTCTGAATGATATGCATTGTAAGTTGCTAAGGGAATTAGTTAGTTAATGAGCTTACTGAACCACTGGCAATTATTCTGAAATGTTATGGACAACTGCAAAAGCCTGCAAAAGAGAACATTTTTTGTTCAGTGTATATAACTTCAATCTCTAGTAAAATAACTATTATGAGAGAATGTGTGAACACCTGGGGCTAAACCTGAAGTTTTTCCTTAATCTTTACTCAGGGAAACCCTTTGTGATTTCTTAGTCAGGAAAAAGGCGTGTGCCTAGTCTTCAGTGAAAATGCTCATTTGCTTAAAGTTAGGCACAAGCTGAAGTATCTTGCTGAATTAGGGCCATAGTGAGACGTCAGGGTTTGATCATGAGGAGTTAATAAAACTGATTAATAAATATCAAGTGAGGCATAGAATTCACTGTGATGGAGAAACATGGAAATCCGTAGGAACAATAATAAACATCCAGTTATTGTAGATATGAGTTTGCAATGCAACATGGAGGTAAAGAGAAGGCCGAAGCGTGATTTCATGGATTACAAAGGTAATTTTACAGCACTGATTAGATGACAACTTTATTATGCGCAGGTCTAGGTGTGACATATCAGGGTACAATTCAGACTAGTGAGCTGCTGTGTTACCCCTGTCCTGAAACCTTGGGTGCCTTACAATGCTTTGCTGAAGTACCTTCCATGTGGGCCGCTCACAACAACCTGTCAGCATGCAGTCCACACCCTGAGTATCTGTGTGCTATTGCAGCCACGCTCGAGTTATACTCTGAATCTCACCAGTCTTGCTTATACTGCTGGGTGACCCCAACACATCCCAGATATTACCCAAGAAATGTATGTCCTGTACTGCCCAGCACTCTCCTGGACAGGACAAATTATATTAAGTCAGTTATTTCTTTAATAGAAATAATATGCACACAACTTGTCACCCGGAATGGAGTTTCCCAGACACTTCAATTTAAACACACTGGATTAGATAAAACAATAAAACATGTTTATTTACTACAAAGAGATTTTAAGTGAATACAAGTAATGAGGCATAAAAGCAAGATACGGTTGTGCCTAATTTAACAAACTGTGTTAAATTCTAAACCAGGTTTTTCACCACATGTTTTCAGCAGTCTTACTGGCCCAACTTCTTAGGTCAGGACCCCTCTGTTAGTCCAGTGACCACTTCCTTTGTTTCTTTGAGTCCAGTGAATTCATGGGTGGGGGGAAGGGGTGACTTGGGATGTCTGTCCCTTCTTTTTATAATCCTGTCTCTATTTTGAGAACCATTTCCAGCTGGGAGCAAGGCTACAGGCAGTCTGTGTGGAAAGGTTTCAGAGTAACAGCCGTGTTAGTCTGTATTCGCAAAAAGAAAAGGAGTACTTGTGGCACCTTAGAGACTAACCAATTTATTTGAGCATAAGCTTTCGTGAAAGCTTATGCTCAAATAAATTGGTTAGTCTCTAAGGTGCCACAAGTACTCCTTTTCTTTCTGTGTGGAAAGGAACTCATGCTATTTCTTTGCTAAGATGTTGATTTTTTTGGTCTCTGCCCCCTTTCCTGCCAAAGAATGGTCACTTCACAGGTAATGGGCATCAGGCTTGTTTACACCAGACTGGGGCGTCCACTTACCCTTTGTCTCTGAGAACTGGTTTGGCCACTCCCCAGGCTTCTCTGGAAAACACACTTTTAGTCATGATCTCAGTTTATGTTTATAACTTAACATATAATGCTGCTATGTGAATGTTGCCATGATTTTATTGACCAGAACATTATGAATTATTATTTTTAAATACCTCATAAGACTTGCCTTGTACAAAAATTGTTACAGTTGTGTGTAGGGTGTGAACACGGGGGTATATTCTGTCACTTTAGCATCTCACTGCCTGAAATATTTTGACAAATTGAGGGAACAGCAGCTGGTATAAAGAAAGGTTTGGAAGAATGACTTATCAGAAGAAGCTACAACAATGAAATGTGTCAATAAGGATAGAGGAAAGTGTTTGATGAGCATCCATAAATATCTCAAAGATTTACAATCTCATGGAGGGAGGAAAATTGTGTAGGATGGTGGAAAAACTGTCTCTGTCTCTTTGCCAGATTACACACTTGCCTGTTAAAATTAGCAAGGGTGGGAAAATACTCTGTGTGATTCGTCTCCCAGAGATTCCTTCACCTGGGTCTATCAGAGAGAACTAGCTTGACCTTCCGATTGTGAAAGAGTTGTAGAGCCATTCCTAAGATCACTGGGGATTTGTGCAGGATGTGGGATCCATAGGAACCCACTGCCAACCCTTACTTATGTTTGTTGGTACATTACTCTGCAAATAGTCCCCTTGACTTTACACGAAGTTAAGATACTACTCACTGCAAGCAGGAATATCACAGTTTGGCCCATGACTATGATAGTCAGTTGTTCTGACCTTGAACTATCAAAATGTGCATTCTGTATTAGGACAGTTGCTAGATTACTGTAGCTCCATGGTCTAATGGAAACATTTAAGCTGAATATGATGGGTAAAAAATTAATGACAGTGAGATTTGTTAGTAGTCTCCCAAGAGAAAGTGTGAAACCCCTGTTGCTTAGGATCTTTGAAACTATACTGGACACAGGTACATTAGGGAATGCTCTTGTTGGAAACAATCCTGCATTGGTGGAGAGAAGAAAAGGAGTACTTGTGGCACCTTAGAGACTAACAAATTTATTAGAGCATAAGCTTTCTTGAGCTACAGCTCACTTCATTGGATGCATACAGTGGAAAATATAGTGGGGAGATTTTATATACACAGAGAACATGAAACAATGGGTGTTACCATATAGACTGTAACAAGAGTGATCAGGAAAGGTGAGCTATTACTAGCAGGAGAGCGGGGTGGGGAGGGACCTTTTATAGTGATAATCAAGGTGGGCCATATCCAGCAGTTGACAAGAACAGTAGGGGGGGAAATAAACAAGGGGAAATAGTTTTACTTTGTGTAATGACCCATCCACTCCCAGTCTCTATTCAAGCCTAAGTTATTTGTATCCAGTTTGAAAATTAATTCCAATTCAGCAGTCTCTCCTTGGAGTCTGTTTTTGAAGTTTTTTTGTTGAAGAATTGCCACTTTTGGGTCTGTGGTGGAGAGAAGACTCAGTAACCTAGCTGGTTTTTACCAAATTGTTTAAGTACATGAAAAATAGGGACAGATGTAAAACTGCAATCCATAATTTACTAACTAGTAACACATAGACAATAAATGTGTATGACTTAGATTAGACACTTTAAAAATTGAACATACATTGATTCTCACACACATTCTATTCTCATCACGCTTTACCGATATAGGCCCTTATTCTGTTATGCTAAATCCCCTTTAAACCATTCTGACAGTGCGAATGCTTTTTTTTCTCTCACCTTAAAGCCCCTTTATGCTTTGGTGTAACAGAGCATTGGTGTAACAAAATCAAGCCAACTTAATGTAGTCTAAGGGCTAGTATATTGTGTAATATATTTTGGATGGAATATTTAGGTGAGAAAAGTTGACATATGTTCACAAGTTGCAGATGCAGTGCCATTCTGTTTTCTCTTGCCCATTATCTTCTGGTAAAGACTGTATTTGATTTTTATGATTCTCTTCAAAGTGCAAGTTGTTTACTCAAAATGTCTTGACCATCTTTATTTTCTATTTTCAATGTTAATCTACAAAATCCTTTTTGTTGAATCTTTTGGAAATACTGTGTACTTCAGTCCTGAAGGCTTAAACGGATTTTGTATGGAACTAAGGCCAGAATATATTGTATCTGGAAATGACTGTGTTGCTGCCTATATTTCCACCCGTCTGGACTTCTAATCAATTTTTAAATGCCGAAGGATTTAGGGCCCAATTCCGCGTATGCTGTACATCGAACTCCCAGTGAAGCTAGGGTGAATGTTGGATGTGCAAGTAATGCATGATCAGACCCTTATTTTCTATAATGAACAGTCCTTTTGTTTATATGAGGGATTTGTGAACAAGAAAGCTACAGGAAAAAATATGTAGATTCAAACTTTCTTTTAAAAGCTGCAAGTCTGTAGCTTCTGGCATTTTTGTTTGATGACGGAGAATTCTGATGCTACAGAGGTCTATTCAAAATGTCTGGCATGAAATACATTTGATGACTTAAGCTATTTATATCAGTCTTTTTAAAATGAGAAAATAACCAGCATAATAAAAGTAACTTCTGTGCTTCGTTACAACATTAGCTCTTACCTGACATTTGTCATTGTTTCTCTCTCCCTTCACAGTGCATTGAAAGCTCCAAAGCAGAAACTATACAAGTTGAAAGATGTTGACAAATGAGTGATATGCAAGCAAGTATCTGTTCTGCCCCTGGCCCAGAAATTTGAAAATACTAGGGTAAGCTTTGTATTTAACTTTATTTCCTTTGCAAGACAACGGATTTCTGTAGTAAGTGTATAAGTCTGTTGGCTCACGTTAGATGAAGTGACTTTGTCAGTCAACAGTTGAGGAGTAAAACAGATAATGCTTAACTTATTCCATTTAAATATAGATGAACTCTAATATCTACTAGTTCATTTTATGAGTTGATTGGTGACTTTGAAAGCAACACTGATCACTTTTGCTAAACATTGGTCTCAACAACTTAAAAAAAATAACAAGTATAATAGAAAGCAGTTCAAAACTCCATAAAGAGTAGTAAGAAGGCATTGAAATAATGTGTGAAATCCTGACTTCACTGAAGTCACAGGAAACCCTCCTCCTCCATGGACTTGAGTGGGGCCAGAATTTCACCCAGCGAGCCTAATTCTAGGTCCCACTATAACTGTTTCGTGCTGCTATTTGGCTTAATGTCACCTTTGCCTCCCCCTGAGCTCATGTAGCCCAGAATTAGATCCAGCGTGTTCATATGTAAGTATTTATTAAAATGTTATTTCTGTATTTTCAGTGCTATTGTGCGTGACGAGGTCAATAAGAAAATCACTAGGCTAAATCCTTCCTTTGGATGCAACTGTACAAGTGCCATTTAAGACAGAGAGCTGTGCATGAGTAGATGAGGGCTGTCTTTGCTCCACTGGTCCAATTCTACTTTAGCTGAAGTCAGTAGCAAAACTCCCCTTGATTTCAGTGGCAGGAGAGTCACGCACAATAGCACTGAAAATACAGAACTTAAATTTTAATAAATACTTACATATGAACATGCTGGATCTGATTCTGGGCTACATCAGCTCAGGGGGAGGCAAAGGCGGCATTAAGCCTGTCTTCCACCATAACAGGGGATGACCGAAAAGAGTAAAGAGCTTCCTCAATGTCCCTTGCCATACTGGAAATAAAATGTTTAAGCTTCCTTAATGCGTTTGGGTTTGAACATTTGTTTAGAAGTTTCAAGAGAGAATGTTGCATATCACAGTCCCTGAAAGATAACCTAGAAATTACATTCTGCAATGAAACACTGTTGTTTTTATAACTTTAAATTTCAGTGGGTGAACTTTCAAATTTGGATACAAGGAGTTGTTCAAAAAACACCCGTTAGTTGGAAAGAAACAAAAAATGTTAATGTATCATTATCTCTTAGATTGTACAAGCTGGCATTTTCTATGATCAAACATTGTATAAGCGGCAGTGATAAAAGTTGTATACCTATTAGTCTGTTGCTTCAGGGTCAAGGAAAGAAACATAAAATTAAAGAAATGGTGCTTGAAAATATGAACTTAGTAGATGGCTGAGGGCTAAATTGTGTTGATCCTATTCATGTATCAAATGATGATTTCCATTTTTTACTATGTGTTGAGCAAACCTCAAAATTTGTCTGAGGGCTGCTTATTGTAATGCGTTCCAGACAGTTGCCTTACCCAGAAAGATGTTATTGACCCTATCAGAGAGAAGCCATCATGGCAGCAATCTGGAGCCATTGACTTTGAATGACTCTAAACTTTGGCCTACCCTCATGGAACAGTGATTTTCTCACCTGGAGGGGGCTGGAGATTCCCAACTCGAGCATATGGCACAGAAGAGAGACCCTACTGAAGAATAGGATTCTGTGCTCTGCAGAGGGGCCCAAACATAGCCTCATGTAGGATGGTCTTACAGGAGAGGACCAGAGGGACTCTTACCAGCCTGAAATGCTGACAAACCTTGGACTCATGTAAGGAGTGATATCAAACTAGGGGGTGGGGAGCATTTCAGGACTTTCTATTATTTTCAAGTATCTGAACCTCCAATTGCTTTTTAAAAATAGGTCATGATGATTAAGAAATTCCTTTGCTAAGACTGTGTTCCTTACTTTCCTCACATATTGTCCCCAAAGGGGTTAACTAGAAGACCAGGATGCTCACTGCCTAGGTGGAGCTCTGGAGGATGGTGTGAAAGCTACTGGGTGTGTCAAGAGGTCTAACACAGTGATTCTGGGGTCTAGAGTGGCTGTGCATCAATGTCCTATATCCCAAAGATGGATATCAGAGAAGAGGTCTGAGCCTGAGGGTATGTCCTATAGAGCCCCAAAGCTAGAAACAGTGACTCGACTTTACCCAGACCAGTTTGGAGGCTTGTGGGACCCAATATCTGGAACAACTTGCAACAGAGTGGTGACCATATAGTGGGTTTCTGGGGCACATTATAACTGTCCCTTTGACTTTCATAAGGCTTATCATATATGTAAAGAGGACAGGATTTGGCTTTAAACATATTAAATCAGCATAGGGTATTGGTTAAGAATAATTGTTCAATACTGACTGTAGGTTATAGTGTCTTTGTTTTTGTTTTACACTAGGGGGAATGTGCTTTATGTAAATAAGATTTTTTTCTCATACTTCAAATTATAGTACATACAAACATATTCAGAGTTGATGAATCATAATTTCTTTGTGATAATCTCTGATCAGTGAGTGAAACAATGGAATAGCTAAAGGTAATAAACTCATCTCAACTCTTTCTCAGGCTCTGACAATCTAGAAGGATAATGCTGCATGTTGGTACTTTCCATTATCTGTGATAGAGTTTAAAAGAATGAGTAAGATATGTTTATATTGTAGGCTATTGTCATGCACATTGTTGTAGTAACATTATGCATAGTATAAAAATTGGCAAAACTTAATGACAACTTATTTTAAAGGTGCTACAGATTCCTACAGAGACTGTTGTATTATGTTTCCCTCTGATTTTCAAAATGGTGGTGCTTAAATTGTCTGTAACATAATCTGTAGGCACATCCTGGCTGCTGTTAATATTTGTCAAAGCTATCTTTGATCAGCTGGTAAACCTCCTTAATTCTTTGACTGAGATTTCCCCTTACTGTCACTTTGCATCATAGCACTTCAGTTATTCCTCCCCACAGTATCGTTAGTCCCAGAAATTTCTCCCCAGCTATATTCCTCCCACATTAAACCTCCCCAACCCAGTCCCTGCCCTCTGGGTTTTCAGCCTGCAGGCTTTCTGTGGATTACTACTTGAGACAGCAATCTCTATCCTCCTCTTTCCCTGCTACGCCTCCTTTACCGTACTTCCCTTACTTCTCCAGTAAGGCCCTGCATCTGACTGTGCCATTCTTCAGACAGGAAATCACTGATGGTTCACCAAGTGATGTTCTCTCTGGCAAATCATGGGTGAAAGTTTCCCCCGCAACATAACCCTTTCCCACGGACCCCAACTTCCCATTCAAAAGCAAACCCTATAGGCGCAACCTCCTTCCCAACCCTACTACTTACATTTTCAGTCAACATCTTTCAGTCAACACCCCAACATCTTCTGGGGTGACCAGCTTGTCCTTCCTTGATTTTCACTGTGTTGGAAGGTGTGGCCGGGGAGAATCACAATCTTTGAGGGGGGAGGGGCTGCTGTTTGTGATGCACCTGCAGACACAGTCTGTCAGCATGGGTGGTGAGGAATATGAGAGAGAACTGACTTTGACAGGCTCACTCATCAGCCTCACCCACCCATAGTGGATAGTAAATTGGATATTTTCTAATTTTAAAAGAAAAACATGGATTAAGGCATCAAATGTCCATTCTAATAGGCTTTCAAATAGACCTTGTATCATGAAATGATCCAGTTTCTATTTGCCCTTGCTCTTTAGCTTTTGTCAAAGACTTTATATGTTGTTTTATTGAAGAGATGGGGCTAGAAGTCACAGCCTCCACTTACACCAGCCTTGCATTTGGCCCAGGAAACTATTGTCAAAATTCTTTGCTTACTTTGTCTTTTGATTTTAGTGTGAATTTATGGAAACAGCTTTGTACCGCATTAGGGGTCAGGAGTGCAGACTCCGAGCAGCGCTTACCTCAAGCAGCTTACCTCAAGCGCTTACCTCAAGCAGCGGTACGTCGCCCATCTGGCTCCTATTTGGAGGTGCGGCCAGGCAACTCTGCGCGCCGCCCGTACAGCTCCCATTGGCCATGGTTCCCGGCCAATGGGAGCTGCGGAGGCGGTGCTGGGGGTGGGGGCAGCGTGTTGAGCCCCCTGCCTGCCCTGATGCATAGGAGCCAGATGGGTGACATGCTGCTATTTCCGGGAGCCACGTGGAGCCACGGCACGCACAGAGCGGGGCAAGCCCCCGACCCCGCTCCCCAGCAGGAGCTCAATGGCCAGATTAAAATGTCTGACAGGCCAGATGCAGCTCCTGGGCCGTAGTTTGCCCACCCCTGCCTTAGAGGAAGGGGTTACAAGGCTTCACACAGCCCCTTCCTACAGGGGCTGGGAGACGAGGCAGGTAGATGCAACATTAGAGAAAAATGTAGTTAACGAGAATCTGTGATATCTAGAACTTTTTTTGCAAGTAGATTAATTTGGTGCTGAGAAGCCGCTTTACTTAAGATGATTAGGCACAAATTCCAATGTAGATTTTACTGATTTGTTATGGGCTTATGCAGTACTTAGACTTTGGGAATTTCAAGCCAGAGCTGTTGTCTCATTTTCAAAAGTCTGTTTTTAAAATCCATCAACTTCTGCGTCATCAAGGAAGGTTTGTTTTGTGGTGACTAGATGACAGAGTTTATAGAAAGGCACACTGAATTTATGTGTTTTTTTTTTTAAAATTATTATACATCTTGGAAAGAGAAGTGTAACTCGGTGTGTGCGTGTGCACACACGGGGGGCAGGGAGGATCCTTCTTTCTTTACACCGAATAGCACCTTGTTCCACAAGTTGTCCCATTGAAGTCCTTGTTATTTAACATAAGTAAAGAGATTACAGTCTGGCTCTTTATAATGAAATGCATGTTTAAACTGGGGGTAACTAGTGCAATGCTTTATGACTGTATTTGTAATTAACTGACATTCAGAAATAGACAATAATTGCTGTAGGGGTCTATAATAAGTCTGAAATGCTTAAAGTGTTGTAATTTCACATTGGCTACAGGGAGTTGTAATAGTTCAGTGGAAGGTCACAACTTTCCTGTTTTCTGCTGGAGAGATGTAAAATTTATTTTTACTGCTGTAATAGTATACTGTAGTTAACACTGTGGGGCTCTAGTACGCCTGATCGGTTTCAGCTGGAAAACACTATTGACTTTTCAGTGCCTCTCGTTTGGTTAATTTTAGCTACAGAACTCCTGCCTTTCTGGCACTTGATGTGCTCACTGACAGGTCATTATTCTAGCAGTGGACCCCTGAGGACAGGATCTAAAGAGAAAGGATTCCTGATGAAGGGCCATGCTTCAGCTAATGCACACATCACTTAAACAATGGTTGGCATGTACCAAAATCTACTGTAGTGGCGTCTGAGATGTTGGAAAACCAAGGGCTTGTCTTCTCTTACAGCGCTGCAATGGCATAGCTGCACCAATACAGCTGTAGTGTAGTGTGCTGCTGTAGTGTTCAGTGAAAACTTCACCTACACCGATGGAAGAGCTTCTCCCATTGGTGTATGTACTCCACCTCCCTGAGAGGCAGTAGCTATGTCAGTGGGAGAAGCCCTCCCATTGACATAGCACTATCTACACCAGCGGGGGTCCCTTGAGGGTGTGCATTTTCCACGCCCTGATTGATATAGTTATACTGACATAAGTTGGTAGTGTAGAAGACCAAGCCTGAAGTTGTGATACCATAAATCATTACTAACTCCAAATAAGTGGTCATTTTGTACTCCAGTAAGGGGTCACTAGGATTACTTGTGAGCTTGGGTATTCATGATAAGGCTCTGAATATCTCAAGAAAGATACAAAAGCATTTCATTTAAATGAAAAATCACACAAATAAATAAAGCACTTACAGGTCATGTTAGATTTGTATATATAAATACACAAAGTTAAGAAAGCCAAAGTTGTTGCCATAATATTTATTTGCTCACATTGCATGTAATGTAGGGTTTAATGACCTATTCAAATCAAAACACAAATATTATATATGTGCCATGAGAGTGTGTTAATGAACCTTGACTTTTTATTTACTAATTTTGCATTTAATGTAACCTTAATGTTGCATTAACTTTGGTTATTTAAAGAAAACAGGATTAAAAATCATAATGAAATTTCCTGTACATAATGGCATTTAAATAGCCCCACAGGCTTTTTGAAATTGAGCTCTGCAGAGTTGCACTCACAGTTCTCCATTCTCCGCAATGGTCAGGAAGGGTGAATTAATACCTTTGCTGCTGTTCTTTGACTAAGCCATTTGACTGAACCCCAGCACTTCACCTAAATAAAATCATAAAAGGATCTTTTATATGGGTTAAGTGAAATTCATCCTGTGAACAAGCTGTAAAAAAAATGAGCCATATAGATTCCTAATGCAACCTTTTGTATACTTTTAAAAAGCTGAGTGAGGGATAAATTTGGTCCAATGGATTTGTTTAGCTGTTCTAAGTTAAAATTGAAATTAAATTGAGTAATTGACAGTCATTTATTCAGTAACTGGGTTAAAATAATTTAATAAAGAATGAATCAGTCTGGTAATTACTGTCCAAATTAACTATTTTTTTAAATGTAGGCGCATTTTAGTATGATTAAGCCAAAATGGTCATGAATGTGATAGATAATTAATGCATTAATTCATAACTCAATTATTGGGTTATGATGCTTATGGTATATTTTAATTAGTAATTGTTAATTGTAATTATTAACTATTTATGAGAGAAACAGCTTTCTTTACAAGACTATAAAATTGCCCATACAGATTAATAATAACCTAATGTCAATAAAATATCCAAACTCTAATTGATAAGTAGAAATGGTAAGTGTATTGCTTACAGACTTTTTGAGTAAAAAATTCAAAATCCATAGATGTTTAAGGCCAGAAGTGATAATTATGATCATTTAGTCTGACCTCCTGCATAACGCAGGCCATGGAATTTCACCAAGTGATTCCTGCATCAAGCCCATAACATCTGATTTGAGCTAGAGCATATACTTTAGAAAGACATCCAATCTATTTAATGCAAGTGACAGAGAATCCACTATATACCTAGGTAAATATTTCCAATAGTTAATTATACCCTTGCTGTTAAAAATGTGCACCTATTTTGTAGTTGAGTGTTGACTTTCAGTGAGATTTAACCCAAGTGGCTAAGTCACTTAGTGCTTCTTAAAATGTTACCCTTTAACCTTTCTGTGATGTCCTTTGCAAAACAAGTATATTGCAGTGCTGATGTCTTTTGGGATGATGCAGAAATAAGGCCGCAGTGTAGTAATTTTTTTTTTTAGGCTGAAGTTGCAGTACTTATAAGTCCAGAAGATTTGTAATAACTGATATCCTAAGTAATCATAAGGACTGGGGCACCCTTCCTGTGCCCTGGACACCCATGGGAGAGGAAGTTGGATTACACCAAAATCTTACCTGCTACTGGTGTCACAGTGCCAAAGTGCTCTGTCACTACCCTTCCCTACAAGTAACCAGTATACGGCTAATCACCTATATTTAGTACATTGTAGGTAGCATGCTACAAACATACAATACCTTTTTTTGGTTCCTGTGCCATGGGACTGAATTGGCTCCTCTACTTTCTTTCATTATCTTGCGGCAGGGGGCTTTGGGGCCAGCTGAAGATGGCCAGGAGAAGTATATAATTGGTAGCAGAGAAAGAGGCACGTGGTATAGGGAAGAAGCTGGGACCATCAAATAAGGATGTCCGGAGAGAGGAGGTAAATTTTTCCCTGAGATCTGAGGAGAGAAGGCCACAACTGGAAGTCTGTCCTCAAGCAATGATGGCTCTGCGGTTGTTGTTGGGGACAGAAGGCTATAGCAGAGACCTTTCAAAAGCTCCCAAAGATAGTATTTTTCTATACAACTTGTCGAAGAAAACGCTGTCGCCAGTTCACACGCAATGCACTGTTACTGTGCTGAGAAAAGCCTCTGTCACTCATGGGGGAGAAAACGTTAATTATCCTGCTTGTTTTCCATGTCATTCAACACTGTTACTCTTGATAATCAGGAGAGAAAATGAGCTGAAAGCAATGAGATGAATGAGCTGACTGTCTAAATCAAAATGGAGTGGTTTAATACATTTAACAGGTGTAAAAACATTTTACCTAAAGTGAACTTCATTTCAGCCAGGTTTCGAAAACCTGAATCTAAAAAGTGAAACAAGGGGGGATGAAAGGTATTTGCTATGTGCAAAATAACACACTCCTTTGCTTCCTTTTGGAAATTCATTTGCCCTATTGTGGGAATATGTGGTGTTCAGGAAACATAAATCCTTATTTGTACAATGAAAGCATCCAGCTGATCAACATTTCTATGTTGCCCTCAAGATAATACTTTATTTGAGCTGCTTATCTGAGATCTTCTGGGAGGATTAGCTCTTGATGTGAATGCACATGATTGTTTAAGGGGAAATAAAGCATATTGTTAACTGCATTACAACTTTGAATTGTTTTCTGCTTGAGCATCAAGCTCAGCTTAAGTCTTAATTTCTGTTCTCTAGGCTTTTATAACAAATGCTACCCATAAGTAATTTTATTTTAAAAAGAAACAAAATACCCTATTGATAATCAGTCACTGTAATTTCTTCTGCTTTACACATAAGGTAGTGGTAAAAGAACACTTTTTGTTTGATTAAAGCATAATAAACATGAGCAAATAAAATAAATTGAATGTGAACAAGGAAAAGAATATTTCTCCTGAAACTACTCTTTAAATCACATCCTGTTAATAACCTAGACTGTGCATTTAATATTGGAATGCATAATTTTAATGTAAACAATTAAGTGTTGTTTACATTTATTTAGTTCATAGGAATGTATAGTAGTCTAATAAATTTCACAGTAAGTTTCCTTCATTTTTATGTAATCAGGAGCAATTGGTAAACTGATATGCACAGTACTGAGTGCATATGGTTTTTAATCAAAATTTTATTGATAGTAATAAAGATTGTTGTTATATTTGTTATTTTACCTGCTAAATGATTTAATTTGGATTGTGTTTTTCTTATTATGTCGTATACGTATTCGCCCTCTGCTTTGTAAGGACATTTCAGACTATCCTCCCTTCCTTATGTACTGCCGCAGCAGCTGAGATCAGCTGAAGAGCTCATACTAAAAGAGTTCTCATGTTCCAATGATGGGTTGCTGTTTGCTCATGGTATTTTCATTGAAGCATCCTCAACTTTTTGCTTGCTTCCTTGGTCCAGAAGATCCCGGACTTGTTCATCTTAAAGGGATGTTGGGCTCAACAGCCATCTCTTTTTAGATGTTTTCCCAAGAGAGGAAATGGGCATTATGGGAGGACAGGTGATGCCTCCAGGGATTTTAAAATGTATTTTATAATTGATTGTATGTGCTCCTTTTCAAACGTTATGGTTTACATTAGAGTAGAGGAAATGAGTAACCTGATTAAAATGTAGACACAACGTGTCTTAATTGTTTTTTTTATTATTATTATCCAGCAAAAATTGGACTGTTGGGTTATTATTTTCCATATCCTGCACAACCTTTGCCAGCAGGGCTCTTACAGAATCCCAGCCATAAACTGAAGCTTTTGCTCTTCGTAGATCCCTGGTAGGGGTGCATCGGTCATACTCCTCCCTGCCCTTCCCCATGTGGGTGAAGGGGGTTTGAAGTTTGCTCCCTAGGTACTTCCAGGTCCAAAAATCTTTGTGTGATACATGTATGGGTTGTGTACAAAGAGTTATAAATGTGTGCTGGAAATAAGTTCTTAAAATGTGTTTGGGTGGCACTGCATAAGCCCAGCTTGCTCTAGGCAATGGTATTTATCTGTCTGACCAGCTAGGTTACTGGCAGAGGACAATAAAAGTACATTTACACAGAAGGTAGACAAAGCTATCAAGCTAAAGAAGTAGGGGAGAAGACCATTTAACAATCACACCAGGGGACAGAATTTTTACCTCAGGAAGCCTTCCTAGCTCTTGAGCCAGAAATGTAGGGTAACATAACGGGAGCAAAAAGACCTTTTAATTATCCATTACTAATGGGAAATGTGGTACAACATCCTTTGAACTGTGAAAGTTGCATCCCCTAGAGTGAAGGGTTAGTGATGTTGGTAACTTGATGTAAATAAGAAAACTGCTTAGGCAGAGCTTGTAACTTGCTCAGCTTTTTGTTTTAGTCACTAGAAAGTAAGTTTTTTGTTTTATTTGTAATCATGCCTGTGTCTTTTTCTCTTGCTTAGTACCACTTAAATCTCTGTTCTGTGCTAATAAACTTATAGTTTTATTAGAAAATCATCTCAGTACTGTGTATTAAAGTGACATGTGAGTCTTCATCTAACCTTATGGGCGTGTGTGTGTGCTTCTTCTTTGGAGACAGCAAACTTAATTTCTGAGAGTGTCCAGTGAGAGGGCGTGTTCACTGCAGGAAGATGTCTCTGGGAAACTCGGAAATTGGTATTCACTGATTGTTACCTGTTAGGCAAGGTTAAGATTGGCAGAGTCTTGAAGAGTTTGCTGGCAAGGCAGACAGGCTGGTGTCAGGGAACTGACAAACAGTTTAGCGAAAGCAAAGCGCTCCCTCTTGCTAAGGCAGAGTGGTAACACAGTGGCTCCCCATTCTTGGTGTTCTGAACACAACATCACAACATGTGGATCTGGCACAGCAGGAACGTGTAATACGCACTGACCAGTGAACGTGCAAATTCTGTACCACAATGTAACATCTTCTGGGGGATGAAGTAGGATGAAGGGAGATCTTAAATGGTGGTGGGGCCTATGTAGTGACCATTAAGTTGTATTTCAGAATTTTCTTTTAGTGTCAAATGATTTGTCTGTGCAGCATTTTATGATGCTCTGGCATTTTATGCAAAAACACATTTCTCTTGGGTAGAGGACAGAATCATAGAATCATAGAATATCAGGGTTGGAAGGGACCTCAGGAGGTCATCTAGTGCAACCCCCTGCTCAAAGCAGGACCGATCCCCGACTAAATCATCCCAGACAGGACTTTGTCAAGCCTGACCTTAAAAACTTCTAGGGAAGGAGATTCCACCACCTCCCTAGGTAACGCATTCCAGTGTTTCACCACCCTCATAGTGAAAAAGTTTTTCCTGATATCCAACCTAAATTGCCCCCACTGCAACTTGAGACCATTATTCCTTGTTCTGTCATCCGCTACTCGGATACTTATTCAAAACTGGAAAGTACGGTTTTAATTACCTTACAGCCCATAAAGTATTTTGACTGAGATTCAATCCTTTAGGTTCCTGGCTTCTGTCATGCTATCTGAGGCTTACCAGTCCAGGAGCGCAATGCCACCATTCAGCCTGGCAGCATAAAAATTAAAGCAAAAGGATGCTGGTGTAATACTGGTTTGAGAATCTCTGTTCATTAAGCAATTTTCTGTAACCCCAGCTTCCCTGAATCTTTGAATTTACCCATCTGCAGCCAATCGGTCTACAAAAGGCACAGCAATTTGGGGGATATTGTACTGGAAGGGAATTCAGGGAGAAAAGCAGCAGGGGGAATCACATGGGCATGGAGAACCTGTGGAGCAGCTGGCAATGCCATGCATTTAAGAGAAGCACGGTGCTGCTTAGCCTAGGGAAGCATCTCCATCTGTGAGCCGGCTGTGCACAGCAATGGAGCACTAATTTTTGCCTTTGTCTTTGATGTTCTGTGTGACTTGTTTACAGGAACATTCACATGTGGATGCAGCTCTCTGCATTGTTTGGGTTCCTCCAGGGGTGATCCTCCATCTGCTCCTCTGTGTTACAATATGTCTCGAAACCTTTGATCTGGTTGAGATTTGACTGGTTTCATGCAGTCTTTTGCTCCAGCTTTCTGTTCCTCTCTAACTTTGTCTCTGAGTCCATGCTTCATAACATGAACTAGCTCCAATCTCTTGCACTAGTTGCATCATACAGTATGTCTCCGTTTGTTTTTGTATAACCTACAGTAGTTCCAGGTACAGCCCAGTGGAGATTGGTTTGAGTTACAGAGTTTGGATAGAGTCTCTGATTCAAAATTTCCTAAAGTTTGGAGTCTGGATTTTGGTTCAGCTCATTGTGGTTGTCACCTTTCTCAGAAAGTTCAGCTCTTAAGCTAAATGTCCCCTAAGTTTATGTTGTTTTTTAGAATACTTTTATTTTGCTGTTTTAACAGGAAAAATAATCATGTGCCTTTAAAGGTTTACAAGATCTTTGCCAAATTTGTTTTCCTTGTGTTCAAAACTGTTTTCCAGGAACAATTATACTTAGATCAAAATGTCGTTTTTTCCTTCGTGGCATCTGAGAGCTCTCTCCATCTCATCTGGGCTGGCTGTAAAAGCTCTCTTTCAGAAGCATTCTGCAGAGAGACTACAGCCTCTGATTCCCTATGGTGTGATTACATGCTACTCACCCTTAAAATCTGTAGTTGCTTTAGATAACAATACTGCATTTGAAGCGAGTTCATTTCAGTATTTGCAACTTCACTACCTCAGTTAAGAGTCTTTTCTATAGGAAGTATAAGGAAGTATACTGCAAGTACAGAGGTAACTATTTTGCTACGTTTAAATTGGCACATTTGTAGCGACCATCACCATAGCTCCTCCTCCTCTCACAAAGGACCCAATAAGATTGCAGAGTTCCTCATTAGACGAATAAGTAATAGAACAGGTTGTTTTTGGGTAAAAGGGGGGGAAATGTATTTGTCAACCTGAAAGTTCACATCTCGAAAAGATCATCTATTAAGTAGAATATTTTGCTTCAGTTATGGTGGAAAAATAAGTTATTTCATATCGTTGCTCTCTGCTGTACAAATATCTCTATTAATTAAAATTGCCTCTTCCTGTATTTAAAACTTAATATTCCATTTTTTTTACACAAAAGCAATGTACGAGTATTAAAAACATGCTCATAGAAACATATGGGCCAGAATCTCAGTTGGTGGGAAACAGCTGACAAAGCTTGAAAATCTGTCCTCATATAGTTACATGACTGTTAGGATAAACAATATTGCCTTATTCTTAAGTAACTGTAAAAATGGAAATTCACAGGTAAGTGGCAACATTAACCTAGAATTGTTTTGAATTAGAGAAAATCCAGAGGGAAATGAAAATCTGCCCTTAAATAACTTTAATCTATAGATATTTCAGTATCTTGGTAGCACAGTGCTCATAAGGATGGATTTTCAGCATTAACTCTGAGAATTCCCTGACTTTTGTTTGTATAAGATGGTCCTGCACACTTATTTTTGTGATTTAAAAAATATTTTAATAAGGAATATTTTCAGCAGATAAAAATATTTTATCTGCTTTTAAAACCTCTACATAAGTGATGTGTTAATTGGCTTCCAGACTTTGTAGATTTGTTTGCTCTGCTTTTTACTGAGAAACTACATAAATTAATATAGATCTTAATTACCATATTGACTACAGCTGTGCAACCATCTCTGAATTCACCCTGTTGATTGATTAGTATAATATTAGCCAGCAGGAACTTATTCTGATGCATAAAAGCACAATAACACTGGAGAAAAAAAAACAAAATTTGTATGTGTGCTTAATTTGGCAAGAAGGTGGTGGGGGATTTACAGATAAGAAGCTGTTTTTGCCTCTTCCAAGCATTTAACAGAGTAATGCAACAGGTAAACCTAAGTCAGGAATTTGAGTCCCTTGAGTTTCCCCACTGTACTCCCACTTAAAATAATTTCTCATCTCTGACTAAATAATCTTCTGTATATACTTGACTCTATGTACTTGGGCATTTTATTAAAGAAGGGACTAGAAAATACAGCAAGAGACTGTTTATTGTGTAATCCAGTCACTGCATTTGCAATTTATGGACTGGAACAAATGAATGCTCTCATTCTAGTGGTCAAACTTTCACATCAAAATGCTAGTAGCTCTCAGAAAAAACAGCCTATGTAGGGCTGATCCAAAGCTCATTTAAATCCATGGAAAGACTCCCGTTGGCTTCAGTGTACTTAAGATCAGGCCCCTATCCTGCCACTTACAATCACACACAATTATTAAAATAATAATAACAATAATCAGCATGTGACCATAGTCTTACTATGGAAAAGGAACAGACCAAGATTTAAATTATGAAGATTAGATGTTCATGAAACAAAAGATAGGTTAGGTATTCCTAAGCTAGAACTATTATACTGAAAACTGACTTTCACAATTGGCTCCATTTCTTGGATTTACTTCAGAAAGCCTACTTACTGTCATACATTTAGAAGCCCCTAGAAATACCCCTTTTCCAATCCAGGCCTGCAATCAAGTTTAAAGTCTGTTTGGTTGTGAAAAGAGATTGCCAGATCCAGATTAGATTCCTCATTCTAAAAGAATCTCTCACTCAGTGGTAGAATGTTTCAAAATGGAAGAAACTTGAGGAATGGCCATTGTAGTTGGATTACTGAAAATGATTACTAACCCAGTATCACACTGTAGTAATTATATCTGGGTCATAAATTGATCAATGCTTTTCCAGAATTAACCCATCACTCTTAAATCTGGAATGCTAAAATAAAAATTGAGATCAAGTTCCTTTATTGGGAGGATTAGGAATTGGCATAGATTGTTCCTACTGGGGATTTTTATCCAGAGATCTTTCCAGCTACCTTTGCAACCTCCCAAAATGATTTTAGCTCAATGAGCAATCTACTAGAATTATTTGAGGGACTCAGCAAGTATGTGGACAAGGGGGATCCAGTGGATATAGTGTACTTAGATTTTCAGAAAGCCTTTGACAAGCCTCACGAAAGGCTCTTCAGCAAAATAAGCTGTCATGAGATAAGAGGGAAGGTCCTCTCGTGTGATCAGTAACTGGTTAAAAGCTAGGAAACAAAGGGTAGGAATAAATAGTCTGTTTTCAGAATGGAAAGAGGTAAATAGTGGTGTCCCCCAGGGATCTGTACTGGGACCACTCCTATTCAATATATTCATAAATGATCTGGGAAAAGGCGTAAACAGTGAGGTAGCCAAATTTGCAGATAATGCAAAACTATTCAAGATAGGTAAGTCCAAAGCAGACTGTGAAGAGCTACAAAGGGATCTCACAAAACTGGGTGACTGTGCTGCAAGATGGCAGATGAAATTCAGTGTTGGTAAATGCAAAGTAATACACACTGGAAAACATCATCCCAACTATACATATAAAATTGTGGTCTTTATAAAAATGAATTGTAATTCTTCTGGGTTTTGCAGTAGTTCATCCTGAGAAGTTGGAAAAGCAGTTATGGACCTCTTTAGAAAGAGTAGTATATTGACCTGGCATCAGTTGCTTCACATGAACATCTTTTTTATTAGATTAATGACAAAATGAAGAATGTCAGGGAAACATTTATTTCTTGCCTATTTTCCTGTAGACTTGCAGTGAGAGGCAGATGAGATTGCAAAGGAGTTATTGTGGGCATGAAGTGTTGCAGCAGGGTTTGTAATTAGTTTACTTGTTCTATTTTGTTTTTGTCCTTACTATTCTATTATGTATAATTTTGCATAACTGTCTTGAAACCAAGAAATAGATTTTAAAAATCAGTTCCCTTATGTAAGGCCCATGGATTCTCAAGATATGACGACTTCATTAACTCAGCCAGAGGTTATGGGTCTACTGCAGGAGTAGGTGGGTGAAGTTCTGTGGCCTGTGGTATATAGGAGGTCAGACTAGATGAAGTTGATGCTCCCTTCTGTCCTTAAAGTCTGTGACTCTAAATGAAACTATTTAGAGACAGGAAGGCGTTTCGTCTGAAGGGTTTAAAAAACGTTTGTGTGTCTATATCCTAAGATACAAAGGGCTTAAGAGGATGGTCTTTTCAGAGGAAAAAATGTCATAATTGCTAAAGAAAAGAAACCTGCAATTTACTGTTTCTGCAGAATATTTAGCTCAAAAACCCCTATATCTGAGATTTTGAAATCTATTTTTCTTTTAAACTTCCCTGCCAAATTACATGATATGAAAAAATGTGTAAAAAAAAAAAATGTGTCCTGTTAAACATACGCAGGAGCATTAAGCAAAGTGACCAGCAAAGCTGATGTTAACAAATGAAATGTGAGTATGTAAAGTCTGCTTTGAATCCCTTAGCTCTTGTGATCCTCCCTGGCCTTTGTGTTGCACTCCTCTGGTGGCAGACCAAAGCCTTTCTGGTGCCTTGAGTCAGGTTAACATTACCTCCACCTCCCTTTGTTTTCTGTGTGGTCAGAATTTTGTTCCTGTGACAAACGTCAGCTAGACTTAATCCTCAAATTATTCAGGTTAGATAAAACAAAGTAACATCTTTTAGCAGTTTTACCGAAATGAGAGAAAAACAGACATGAAAATCGGTTTCAAATTCATTCATGTCTAAACTATGAAAAACATCCTTAGATTGCTTCTGAAGGTGCTACTGACTATTTACTGAAATATGAGTGCTTTCTTGCTGCTTATGAGAAATGCAACTGCATGGCTTCTGTTGGTATAAAATAGGTGACAAAACACAAATTATCCTTTGGTTATCCTTTGAATGTAATCAAATTATTGGGTTGTCTTTAAAAAGAAAACAGAAACCTAGTTTTATTTGATTAGTTTGTCCCCTGAAATTATTCACAAACATGTAATGTTCTTTCTTCCTGCATCTTATGCTAAAATATTGTCTCTTCTCAAAATTATAAGTGTTGGGGTGTTGTTCTTTCAGTGCTGTGGTTCAGGCTTGGCAATCAAACAAGTTGCATGCTTATAACTGAACTTAGTGTTCTTTGGTTAACAATTCCAGATACTTCAGAGAAGATCCTTCCCATGTAGCATACCTCAATTAAAAAATATACACATAGGTAGCAGAAATCCAGATAAAGCAAAGATTAAAAGTTGGCTTGGCTGGACACAGCTCATCAGGTGGACAGAAGCTATACACATTAAGGGCAAATTTCGGTTTAATTTATCCGTGATAGCTTCTGCTATTGGTTTAGAGGGCTACATGACCCTCTATGCCAAGAAAGAATTCTTAGCAGGTAGTAATTTAAGCTACAGTACAGTTAGGGTCAGACCATCTCTTTGCACTCCACTTAGGGACCAGCCACTGCTATTCTCTATATTACCTGAGTTCAAACACTGCGCTAGCACCTCCTAGAGTATGGCTGAGAGGAGGTGGGATTGAAGTCCCGAAATGGCTGGCCAGGGCATTCCAAAGAGGGATTAAACTCTGCTGAGATGCCTCCCGATGCCCCCACTGGGACAATGCATAGCCAAACCTCACTTTCCCAAATGAAGAACAGTCAATAACTGTCACAAATAACACATGGAAATGAACTTTAATAAGCCGCCCTAGCTGTTTGGGCTTCAGTTTCTGTAACACAGAAAGGCTTGGTTTGCTTTACATTTTATCTACACCAAGGGTTTCTCAAACTTTCATAGTGTGGGTCAGATTTTGATGCACAGGTTGTCGCATGGACTGCCTTCCCTCCAGTTTATAAGTGTATGGGCCACTGCCTCATTTGTGGCATATAGCATTATTGTGGCAAGCAGAACAATTGTTTACTTAGAAAAGAAATCTTACAGTATTTAGTGTATATATAACCAGGTTGTAATGCAATTTAGTAGATGCAAATGGAAAGGAAAGCCAACCTAATTGAAAAGCCATCTTTCTGCAGACCACCAGTGGTTCGCACATGATCATTTGGAAACCTCTGACCTTCACCAGTCCATCCAAGTGGAGTCTGAAAGAATGTTTATAAATTGTGTTTCTAATTTGTATTTACAAATTGAAAGAAACCTGTTGAGCTATCTTCACTTTGTTCATATTAAACATTAGAAAATAAAATGTCATGTTTAGACTTGGAAGATAATCAGATAAATCATTTTTGCATCTTAGTTTGAGACTTTAATGAAGAGCTTTTACTAAGTGAGCTTTTCTCTATGGTCCCTAGAAGACTCATTTGTTCAAACATTAAACATAATCTGAACAGAATTTGTCTATTGCAGTTAAAGTAAGATTTGAAATGATACTGTAATTTTGGAACTGAATCCCAAATTCTGCTTTCTTTATAAAACAATGGGGTTGCACAAATATAGAAAGAGCAAAACAGCCCAGGGTGGAAGATATTAACCAGGGGTCTTCATGATTCAGATGAGTTTAGTTAATTGTTAACTAGTGGTTTGAATCCTGGGTAACATGCTGTTTGAATCTTAGAATATTGATTGGATTCAAAGACCTAGAAAGACAGGTTATAAAAACACAACATAGGCCTGGTCTACACTAGAGGGTGGGGGGGGGGTCGATCCAATTTAAATAACTTCAGCTACATGAATAATGTAGCTGAAGTTGACGTATTTAGATCTACTCACCGCGGTATTTTCACTGAGGTGAGTTGACTGCTGCTGCTCCCCCGTCGACTCTGCCTGTGCCTCTCGCGGTGGTGGAGTACAGGAGTCAACGGGAGAGTGCTAGGGGGCCAATTTATCACATCTAGACTAGATGCGATAACTCAATCTCTGCTGGATCGATCGCTGCCCGCCGATGCGGCGGGTAGTATAGACATACCCATAGGATGGACTGAAGGAAAGGAAGAGAGAAATAGATTAACATGACATGACATGAAAAGAGGATGATACTGAGTGAGTTTCGTTCTTTATTAAATGTTTTTTAAAAAAATGTATGGTACCCTTTTATTGGATTATGGTAATCACATAATTCTAGTCAATTACAGATTATATCTATATTTAGTATATTTGAGTTTATTGAAAGACATATTCTGTTCTCTGTGTCATGGTAAATTTGGACAATCTTCTGCTGCTATGTCAAGACCTCTGTCATTTGAATAGTAAAAGAATCTCTTCTCCCATCCTTGTTGTTATAGTTGTAGAGCATTTATGGGCCAGCTACTGGTCTAGAGGATGAAATATTCACAAATACTTGAGTGTGATCAACAACCTATGCCTTGTCACAGAATTTAGGTGCAGCTTGACATAGAATGTAACTGGCCTTTCATTTAGTGGAGGGTATATACACCATCAGAGGAGAACAAAACAACCTTATAGTGTCAGGGTAGAACACTTAAACAACAAGATTTAATTTAACTCTCATCTGACCAGCTTGCTGCAATGATTCTCAAGAAAATTTCTTACAAGTGCAAATAGATCCTTGTTGGCTTCATAACAGTAAATGCCGCCTCAGTTATAAATGGAACATCCAGGCAATAGCTGTGCACTAGAAAAAGCACCCAAACGCAGGCAACTAAATTCAAGTGAGACCATAAGCCACTCTGTTAATAGCTCCAATTTGATTGATTCAGATGCACTATTCCAGACCACTTAGACTCTAGATTCACAGAGGACACAAAAGACTTGGATAATGCTAGCATTATTTCTGTTCTCCTTAGTCTTTAGAGAGTTAGAAATTCTGGAGCAGAGAAACAAAGTAATCTTAACTTCTTTATTTTTTTTTTTTTAATAATAGTAAAAATAAATTCCAGGAGTAATTGCTTGCTTATAAAAACGTGGGGGTGGAGGGGAATGCAGTCATCTTGTGCCACTTGGTAGGCCTGTCAGTAATGTTAAAGGCATATTATGAGCTGGCTTTTAGCTGTGACATGCCTCAGGAGAAAAGCCAGAGTATGACAAGCCATGACTTTCACATCACTGAGAGACATGCTACATTGCGAAATTATGCTGCAGTCCCTCACTCTTACTTAGATCATTTTCATTACAATATGTTGTGTGTCCTCACAGCAGAAGCTGCTAAATACAATGAAGGATATTTCTAATTTACACTGAATTATACTGGGATGAGTGGCTAAATGAAGTATGTTACTGATGCTGTATCTGTCACCCAGGTGTGGGAAAACTACATACAATATACATATCTGTGCATAGAGCCAATGAGATGAGATGTGACCTTTAATTAGGATATACTTAATCATGACCGATCAAGATTGGGTCAGTCAATTTAGTCAATAATTAAGACAGCAGGATGAACATATGCTAAATATGGACAGACAGAACTGTGGAAGATTATTTCTTCACTGGATGTTTTATTTTTTATATTATTTACTGCATATGAGACTGAAAATTTGCTGTTGAATTCCCTCAATGGGCCTGTTAAAGGTATCTTACCCAATGGCGTCCATCTCTAGCAAGGAGAAATACAGCCCTGAGCCTAATGTCCCCTTGTTCAAAATGGATAATCATAAATCATAGAGCTTACTGTGGTATAATTTTGAAATATCCTCAAAGGTTTCTGGCTACATTAATTGGGCAGGCATGGTACACACATGGGATTGGAGAAAGAAGCTTGTGACCTTAAAGTTTCTGTTGTTTTAATTATTCAGGTTTGGTTTTGATATGTAAGTTACATAGAATTTGCCTAATGAATCCAAATGATGCCCATTTCCCCATAACTCAGAGCCCGGTAGAACCAGAGTGGAAATGGAAAGAGGATTTGATGACCCTGTGCACGGGATCCTGACTTCTTGTCTGTTTTGCTTAGGTGCATAAGAGGCAGTTCATGAAAGGGATGAGGCTGGCTGATCTATGAGAAGAGCCATATTTGATTGACAAAAAAGTTTCCTTGTTTAATTTCCTAATTCTTTAAGGTGCTACCGTTTCTTATTTGCTGTTTGTATTACTGTAGTGCCTAGGGAGACTAGTCATGGTCAGGGCCCCATTGTGCTAGGCACTGTACAAATCACAAGACCCAGAGAGCTTACAGTCGAAGTAAATGGCATGCATGGATACCGTGATAATGGGTATGGTATAAGAATCTAAATAAAGTAATCCAGAATGGAGAAAGAACTCAAATTATATGGTTAAAAATTATTTAAAGTATTTTGCAGTTGCAGGCTGTCAGTGCTTATATTGTTTAATATTTTCTCCCAGTTAGTTAACAAAGTGCTGCCTTTTTAACTGACAAAGACACATATTAATAAAACAATAAGATCTTATCAGGACTATTTACAGATTATGGTAAATCAAGTTCTCTGTTCTGTGGCAATGAGTTAGATATTCAGCACCCTGTTAGCAAAATGTGTAATAATATTAGGAAGTTTATTAAAAGTTATTAAGCATTATCTACATGAGTTCAGGGGACCAGGAGTTTTTGAAGTATAAGAAGAAGCCAAATTAAGGACACAAACCCCATATCTCAATTAACAAATGGATCTAGGCATTCAGTATCTGAACAGGGCTTACACTCTTGAATTTAAAGTGTTCCTATCCTTGTTTGGTTTGCTTTTGCTTGCCCAAATTTATTAACTTGCAGTTGGGAATTTTAAGATAACAGTAAATTAATAAATATATTTCATTTGTGATTCAAATTTGGAATTTTGCAGCTTTTGTCTTCACTTTTTCCCTGTTTGAAGGCAGAGTGTATGGATGCTGTAACAGTGATGGCCGTGACAGCCAGCATCAAAGAGTAGAATTGACAGTGGGACCGAGGTCGAGAAATTGCTGTTTCTTTGTTGAGATGGATGGTCAAAAAAGTCAATGGCAAACTCAATAGAATGGGTTGCCCCAAGGTTCAATGCTAGCATCCTTGCAACAGCACACATCTACACAAATGGCCAACCAAAATTATCTGATTTGTGAAGATTTCTTCAATCAGATGATCTTTGTATTGCCACCCATTCAGAAAGGGTTGAGGACATTGAGTGCATTCTAACTGGCTCCCTTAGCATGCTTGGAGAATACTATTGCAGATGGCTACTAAATGTGACACCTAGCAAGGCAAAAGTGTGCACCTTCCATCTGAAACACCATCATGGAATGGTACAATCCTTGAACGTTATGAACATCTGGTCTACCTTAGGGTCATATTATACAAAATGATGATATTCAAAGATCACAGTAAGAAGCTGAAAAAGAAAAAGTGAACTGCAGCAACTGGGGAAATTGGCCAATACAAAATGGGGAGCTGAGCCCAAATCACTCTGAGAAACTGGTCTCACTCTGTGTTACTCAGTTGCAGAGTACTGTGCCCTAGTATGGTCACACTTGAGCCATGCACACACAGTTGATACTGAATTCAGTTGTTGCTGTAGGATCATCACAGGGACTTTGAAACTGACTCCCACATTCTTGTTATACGGCTTACCAGGGATTGCACCACCATCAGTGAGGTGAGATGCCTTAACTAGAAAGGACAGACAAATGAGAGGTGCATGATCCAAGACACCCAGTTCATGGACACATTGCAACAACCAAGAGGCTTAAGTCCAGAAAGATCTCTGCCTCTGAAAATCCCTTTCCCCAAAATACCACAGTGGAAGGCTGCAGAGTAACAAAATGGTGGGAAATGCTGATGATCATAGAGAACTTGGCTCATTCAGAACATCTCTCGCAGGCGCCAGCCTGGAAAGAAAATTCAGGTATACTCTAAATTGTGTGAGCGCTGAGGTGACAATATGACCAAGTGGAAGGTGAGGAATGACCCCAGATGTGAACATGGAGAGACTAGACAAACACATGAACACTGTCTAATGCAATGCCCTCTGTCAACATCCTGTAGCCTTGAGGAACGATTCAAGATCAGTAACTCCACCAGGTCTTGGAGGTGGTTTTGAAGCAACAAACTACAATGATGATGTTTGTTCTTACCTAGACTAAATCCTGTTACACATAGAAACACAATCCTGACTTGTGATTGACTGAAAACAGTCATGTGACAAGTGACATTTCTATTTTTTAATTCTTCAGAGGTCAATGATGCTGTTGTCTGCAGAAATGTAGATATAATCCAGTGCACAGTCTTCAAATAAATCTCCAGTGACAATGTAATATCCATAGATTACTCAATGAAAATGTTCAGACCTGGAGGAAACATTACTTTCTTTTTGGTAGACCCAGAAGTTTCACAATTGATTAGAGTCACCATTGTGAGATTTGTGTTACCTGAAGAAAGTTCTATGATCTGTCAAGGCAGAACCAAATATGTGTGGCATGCACTGAAGCAGCGGATAGGCAGCTGTATCAGATTATATTTATATTAAAAAAAATTAATACATGTTTGTGCACGCACACTTTTTCCTGCAACTGTAGACTTGAATAGTGGACCACTGTTGTTTATACATCTAGAAAATGCCTGGATCAGCACATACTCCCATTCAAATGCAATTAGTCTGTTTCTTGGTAAGCCTCTGGACTTGTGGGGAGTTATGTACTTGCTGTGTAAGGCTCCACTGACAGAAAACTTACTGTTAAGCCCTGAATAGACTTAAAAAAAAATCTGTTTTGAGGAAGCAGGAGAAGACTTGTCACAGAACCTCAACATAGAGGCTTTCCTCACTGGAACATTCCTCTTTTGGCTCTACAGGAAGTATTGCCCAAATACATGTGATTGAATCGGGGCATTTTTAAAACCAGATAAGATTTGTTTAATATAGTGTAGTATTTAAATTTAGTTTTACACTTTACAAATTATTTTCTAAAATATTTTGCTGTTTCCTCACCTAGTGGACAGTTTGAATTGAAAACAAACAGTACTTTGATTACTTAAGTGGGTCATATTTCAATAGTATAAAAAATAACCATGACAAACCAAATAATGAAAGTCAAGAGCCAGCTAATAAAGCATTATCTGTCATGCTGTTGGCAAAGTGCAATTGCTTCAGATGTTGAGTGCTCAGATATTCTGCAAGCGCTCAAATGACTGCAAGTGAGGTCTTCGTGATCCTTCCCTTGCCATTGTGGCCAGTTAGATGATGTAGATCTGCATCCATCAGCACGGGCTGCCTCGTTCCTTCCTAGACTTTGCACAATGCCCTTCCCTCAGCTACTGAATGGTTAAGGCAGTTCGACTAACACTCTTGAGTTGAATGTCTGTGTAAAGGCAATCTCAATAAAACAGAAACCTGTTATCTTTTGATTGTTGTAGGTAATCATTCTTCAAAAAAAACAGTTGCAGAAGTCATTTTATAAGGACACTGAGAACAAATACACATTGTACTACCTGAAATAGAAGTATTTATGGGCGTATTTTTAATTAGTGTAATATGTTTTCTTTTTAGGATAACATGCTTATAATCGATTTTGACCTCTCCAACACTGGGTGTGGCTATAGTCTGTTTCTTCTTTCCATGTTGCTTTGGTTTCCTCTCTGGAGATTGTCACCCTCTGTAAGATAGGTGACCTTGCTGCGGTTTGGTCCTCTGTCCAAATTTCTATGGCAGTAAAGACTTTTCCCTGCACATGGGGAATTCTCCAGGGTCAATCTCCAGCTATTTTAAGTTCACATCAGCATACTGAAGAGTCTGACTCTAAGTATTTAATGACATAGAGACTGAATTTCCCCTACTGCCTTTTCGCTGTGGTTACTTGAGCAGTTCAGGGATGAGGCATATGTGGACAGTGATGTAAGAAATCTTGTATTGTGACTGCCTGTACTGTAGCTGTTCTATGAAATATAGAATTGAATTACCAGTACTGCCAATCTAGTGACTTTCTCAAACATTAAATTATTTTGAAAAACTGTTTTGGAAGTGAGACTTTTTCCTTCACTTGAATATTCAGGAAGCACAGACCATATTGCCAAGTGGACTGGCTGGCTAACCTAGTGTTTGTTCCCCATCTGTAACATCTGTGACGCTACACATTGCTTTCAAATATTCCATTACTCTGATAAAGTAGTGCCTCCAACTCATTCCTCAAGTCACCATTGCTAAGGAGTGAGAAAGAAATGTCTCGTTTAGAACATTAGTCTCTCTGTGCCTGAGTTTCCCATATGTAAAATGAGGATAACTGTACATACTTACTGGAAGGGTGTTGTCAGAGTTAAATACATTGAAAACTGTGAGGTCCTTAGATACTATGGTAATATAAGTACTGAAGATGGATGGCTACTTTGTATGATAAGACGTAGTAATGTGATCAGTTGCCTCAGAGTGGTGTTATTTTCTTATACTGTCCAACTGTTCTGTAATACGCAAAACCTATAATGTGAGTTGCAGCTTCTTTAACAAATCCAGTTTGCCAAATTACTTTTGGAATTTATCATCTTGAACTAGGAAGACTCAAAATCCCTTTGCTTCCAGTACAGCGCAGTGTCCTCTGTGCACAAAGATGTTACAAGATTGCAGCATGTTACGAGACATATTCATACTGTATAAGATCCAGTATGTGGTACCACCTAGTGGATATTACATGATGCAGTACTTTTCCACAGTGGTAGTGCTCAAAAAGCTTGTCTCTTTAAAAACCCCTTTTGAAATGGTATAAGAAGTGCTGAGAGAGTGTTAGGATGTTTAAGCCACTGACTCACATAAACAAGGAAATAATATTGGTAATCAGAAACCCCAAAAGTCCAGTGAATGAAAAAACCCATATGTTGCAAAATAAACTCGATTGGAGGGGCAGGAGGGAGCTACTAACACAGCCTTGAAGTTCACTAAGGTCTGGTTGCTGACTGAACACTTTTTGGTCACACTGGAAAAAACACAGACTAGCAACTGAACTGCGAGGGTGAAGCTGGGGGAGATCCTAAGGTAAGGATTACTTCCTTATGTTAAGTAGTGAGAAAAAGAAATACTTAGCATATCCATGTCAAAAATAAGGGTGTTACACAGACCCTTAATGCACTGAAGTAACATTTCCTTCATCCTGAAAGGTTATATATGAACAATATATTTTTAACCCAACAAATCCCAGAATTAAAAGGCCAGAAGTATGAATGAGAGTGTTAGCTGCCAGGAACAAGTTCAAAACATGAAATAATCAAATGATGAGTGCATACAGTGCTGGGGTCTATGGCTGCAGGTGGTTGGGTTAGGATGTTAAGAAATTAAACTAGATTTTCCGTGTGCTATGGAGTTGTGTGGAGAAACTGTATAAATGCAACTGAGTGCTGCAGGCATAGGAAAAAGTACAAAACTTGTTTAAAAAAACAATGCAAGAAAAAAGTTATAAAAATTACAATATAGATGCCATTATTTTGATAAGTATTTTAGGAAATATTTTAGGATCAAAGAGAAGTGTCCAGATTACAGAAGAATTACAAGAAAATCAGTTTATGAAAGTCTGAAGGAAGCAAAAGTAGCTCACGAAAGCTTATGCTCAAATAAATTTGTTAGTCTCTAAGGTGCCACAAGTACTCCTTTTCTTTTCGCGAATACAGACTAACACGGCTGCTACTCTGAAACATGATAGTAAAGTAATTTAAAGACAAAGAGGATAGAATACAGGAAAACTGTATTCAGTATTGTATGTCATGTAAGGGCAATGAAAACACAATTAACATGATGGTTCATAATGACTAATATGAACACTGACAAGCACCCGGATAAAGAAATCCTGTGACAAATGGGCTATTGATCCATAGTGAATGAAACTTAATCAGTAACAAAGATTACTGCAAAAAATAAGGCAAGATGGGAAGGTGACTTTAGAGCACAGTTGAGCCAAGCAAAATTTATAGTAGTTCAGATGCTGCCTGTAGGCCAATACATATTGAACTGCACAAACAAGTATAAGGACCTCTGTGTACTCTGTCTGATAGTGCGGAAAAAAATCCAATAAGCCCCCCTTCTCAGTACAAACATGCTAAGAAACTTAAAGAAGTCAGCGATTTCTACTGGAAATTCCTGGTATGTAAGAGAAATCTCAACTGATGTAAAACTGGCAGAGGTGGTGCTACAGCTTCAAGTGCCAGAATCCCCTTTCCATCATAAGGGAAACGTTGGGGGAGGAAATAGGAGAGAAGTTGGCGGTGGGAGGAATGAGGCTCCATTCTCCACTGATGTATGTTCTCTCAGGACCTTGTATCAGAGGCTTATGTTAAAACTGTCCCACTGCATCATGAGCATACACCAGGGCTGAGCAGCTAAAAATTAGGGAGTCATGACTAGCTCCTTGACAGCCTCCCTTCTCCACTGGGCCTGAGCAGGCAACTTGAGCAGAGTTCACGTGGAGTGGTGAATGACGTCTTTTCTGTTCCAAGTACATTGGTCTCAAAAGAAGATCAAGATAGAAACGCCTGGTTCTGAATCAGAAAAGAGATATCCTTCAACAAGAACAACACTAGAACAAATCAACTATGCCGAATTCCTCAGAGCTTCAACTTGGCCCAAATACAAATAAGATGAAGTACTGCAGGCAGCAAAAGCAATGGTTTTAGTTGGACAGCCATATGTGAAGGACAGGGTTCCTTCCAACACTAGAGAGCGCTGCACATACTGTGAGGAAATCAGTGTGCAACAGGGAGTCCTTACAAATGACCAAAACTTATTATATACAAAGTTAAGAAATGTTAGCAAGAATTTATCCTAGCCACCCTAAGAGCAGAAGGACCTGCTTAGAATGCATGAACTGGTCAACTGACCTTATAGCAAAGTGAGTATGGATTTATTTGTGACATAAGATCAAATTTATTTAATACACTTTTTTTAATATTCTGCCTTCCAAGAGGTCTCTTTTCATAGACATATAACAACTTGCGGAATATTTGAAAAATGAATGTTAGCTATAATTCTCCCCATGCAGTGATGAATAATGGTCTACAATTCACGACTAATGAGCTTGCTGGGTTTGGTAAGGAACAGGCACATAATCTAATTTACATATTACATACAGTCAAATGAGGAAAGCTGAGTCACCAGTCAAAACAGAAAAAAGTAAAAAGAAAGCCAAGGCCATTTTTGCAAAGCAATGTAAGTCTGGTAGAATACACTAGCAAAAAATACAAATAGCAAACTTGGACAGCATCTAATGTCCAGTTGAGCCCCAGTACTGCTCTTCTACTCTTTCAAATGTACTTTCAGGAATAATAAACTAGTAAAATCGGTCGGAAAAAGGTGTACTGTGACCCAGGAGCCAAGAATCAAGTAGAGCTGCAAATAAATTAGAGTATAAGGTTGAAACCATCTCCAGGTGAGAGAGGGAAAGTGGGGAGGGGGAACCAGACTGCAGGTAGCAGTATGCTTATCCACTGTGCAGCGGGACAGAAGATGTTATAGTGTAACTATGTTCTGAAAAGAAAAGGAGTACTTGTGGCACCTTAGAGACTAACCAATTTATTTGAGCATGAGCTTTCGTGAGCTACAGCTCACTTCATCGGATGCATACCGTGGAAACTGCAGTAGACATTATATACACACAGAGACCATGAAACAATACCCCCTCCCACCCCCCTGTCCTGCTGGTGATAGCTTATCTAAAGTGATCATCAAGTTGGGTCATTTCCAGCACAAATGAGGACAAAGGCAGGAACAGGTCCTACTCGTAAAGAGCCAATAGCTTCTCTTGTTTCTGTGGACAGTAGAAGCTGTGCATAACAAAGGCACAGCAGCATATGAAAAGGTGCCAGCAACAACCTCAGCTGTCAATGGATGGTTAAAACACTGATAAGACTTAAAGACCATGGGCTTGATTAGCTCCTGTGAGGTCCAGGGGAGCTGCACTGAAGTCAGGATTCACTCCAGGAGGAGTGGTACTGCTACCACCATCCTGTGGAGTTCCTTGCCAAGGAGATGTGCTGAATGAGCACATTAGCTGCCTTTTCCCTTACCCTGTTTTTCCCCTGCCTGGCTCTGGAAACGTTCTCAGCCATAACAATTGGAATAAAGCCATTCAATTGGAGGTTACTGGCAGCCTGCATTGCTACATCCCCACAACAGAAGACTTTCCATCAGCACAGCAACAGCCTGTATTCCACTGCCTCCGAGTACAGATGCTACTTGTTTATACAACGAGTTAAATATACCTCCCACTTTGGTTCACCAGGCTAATATCAAAGTCAACAACAGATGGTTGTGAGATCCTCCATGTGAATCATGTTGGCTGAATTTCTTGCTTTGCAGTACTGTCTTGACACCTGTAATTTAAGGGCTGCGTAAGCTATCTATAAAAGTATGTGTGAAATGAAAAAGATTTTGAATAACTATAGTTTTTCAATCAAAAAGAATTTTGCAAACTATGAAAAGATTTAGTGACAGGCAGGGTCCATGATTGGTGTCAGATGTGATGTGCTCATGCACCATATCCCAGTAAGAAAAGAAGGCACCTGGAAAAGAAATATTCAGAACCATTGGGGGAGAATGGGTACTCTAAACTCAAAAAGAATTGACATGATTATTTTCTTCCTGTCTAAGGCAGTTTGAACTCCTTTAGTTCGTCCTGCCTAAAACAATGTAGCACCTAAATAAAGGTATAATTACAGTCACAATTTACTTGTACTTTTTGAAGTCTGTTTCATAGTTTTCAATTAGAATTTCAGATCTTTTTTCTCTTTACTTGCATTACAATAACAACATTATCAAGTAAGTGATAGGAAGACACTTTTTATGCTGCTAATTTGCATAATATAGCATAATCATATAGAATAAACTCATTTTAAAATTTCCATTTCCACAGTAGAATCCTTTCAGACCTGGAGTGAGCCTTACAATACTGCTTTGTCACAAAGTTTGCAAGAAAATGTTCCAATTTACATGCAGTACACTAAGGTTTCTTACATCTCAGAAGTGTATTTGAGAAGTTCATCCAGAACCTGGCAGTCAGAATGCTTGGCTTGTGTTCCAGAGTTGTCGACTGATTCCCTCTGTGACCGTGGGCAAGTCAGTTATTTTCTCTTAATTTATTCATATGCAAAAACAGAAAAATAACATGGCTCTTATAGGGAAGGCTTATAGACACACTATAAGTACTCTCGTGTCCTCTGGTGAAAGAAGCGATAAATGTTAAGCGTTATGGAAGAGCAGCAGCATCTCCATTACCAGTAACATTGCCACTAGCTTCTTTTATAAAGCCTTGTGTTAGCTCCACCGCCTCCATCACTTTGGCTTGGAAAACTGGTTTGGCTGAAGTTTGTGGTATTCATTGTGAAGACAAATGAGAATTGTCTCTGCAGTGTCAAGAAAATTTAGATAGTGATCTTTGAGTGAAGTCACTTTAATATTAACCTGATCTGATTTTTTTGTTTTTGGCTATCATTAATACAATTTTTTATTGTTAGTATTGTAATAGCACCTAGCATCCCCAGTCATGGACCAGGAGTCCATTGTGCTAAGGGCTGTAAAAACACAGAACAAAAATATAGTCCCTGCCCCAGGCAGTTTTTGTGTCCTACTTGCTTATAATCAACATATCATTAACATTTCAAATTTTTACATATAACTAAAACTTTGCTATATTTGAATGCACTACAGCTTACAGTGGGAACACTCAATTTACCTCCCACTCGGAAGATTTCACCTAGGGCTTGTCTACACAGTCAGGTAATGCATTTTCTGGGGTGTGATTTCTAAAAATGTACTCAAAGGTGAGCATTAATTGGTCCATGTAGACCCTGCTGGTGTGCTTTAATGTAGTATTGTTTCAAACAGAACTATGCGAAAGTGCACCAGTGGGGTCTATAACATGTACCCGGATAAATTTAATGTGCGTACACTAGTGCACTTTAGAAATCACACCCCAGTACAGCCAATTAGACAAGCCCTAAATGGAAGATCCTTTTTAATATTCAACCACTGTATTAATGGAGTATTTTTTGTTTCTGAATAGTTAGAACCAACCCTGCTCCCTCTGATCTCAGTGAAATTTTTTTGACTTCAGTGGAATTAGGCACTATGAGTTGGAAGTCAGTGGATTTACACTGATTTACAGTAGCTGAGAATATTTCACCATACGTCTGTTTGAATCTGTTGCTATATGAGAACAGTTGGCTGGCTGCAGCCTAGAAAGAACATAAGGGTATTTTTTACAGGTGACAGATTGCTTCCTTTAGTTCAAGTGGCAGAGGTCTATGATTTTGGATTTGTAGGATCAGGTTTCCTGTTTCAAGTCTTCACTTGTCTTTCATTGCGGAGAGGCAGTGGCATAACCCCATAATAAGGCTGATTTTAATCCCCCATTTAACTTTCCTCATACTGTCAAACTCTTAAGTCTGATTTTTTTTTTAAAAAATGCTTTTTATAGATAAAAGTTTTAAAATGGCTCCTTCTAAATATGTTAATAAACTTTGTCTCTTTTTTTTTTTTTTTGCCTCTTTTTGCCCAGCAATATCATGTTATGCCATGTCATCTGAAACACAGATTTTTACATTGGCTGCATGCAAGAGGCAGTTTTCAAGGACAGGAACTATATTTGAAAACTAGAGGTGATTCTCTGTCAGTGAATCTGGTGAATAAAAACAAACATGGCAACTGAGAACGTTTTCATTGTTGATCATTTAGCTGGCCAGAGCTACTTTTCAAAAGAGAAATCTAGACTCCAGTAAAATGACTCCTCCTCACGCGTTCTCCTCCAGAATGTCTGCTTAGCCTGAGGAGAATGTACACAGGTGGGGTAGCAGAGGCGCAAAGAAGCTGCTTTTCAACTGCCTTGCCTCTTATATGGTCATTTAAACTTGTGCAAAGGATTGCCATTCTGCTTTGGTTGCATTTTATAACACTTTGCACGTTTGTAAATGACCACACAAGGCAATGGAGAATCAAGTCCAGAGAGTTTAAGTGACTTGCCAATTGAGGTTTGTGGCAGAACTGTGATCAGAGCTCTAATCTCTGTGGCTGTGCCCTATCTCTTATCCACAAGGAGACAGCAGGCATTGGTGGGAAGCAGCTTGGAGGTGACTGCTGGTAATGCTACTATGATAAGTACTGTACAAGTAACTCTGCTAATCAGCCAAGCAAACATTCCCAGGTTTTACAGAAATCGGTATCAACCCCTTAGTTTCAGTAAAACTAGAAGGACATCCAAACTGGGACAATCCTGTAAACTGCATATCTTGGTCTCACATTGACCAGACTTCTGTTATGCTAACTAATCTATATGAATAAGTAATTAAACTAAATAACAGCATGACTTTCTTAGGAAAAACAAACCTTACATTTCTACTTCTCCTTGCTTTCTTCACTCCCCTGAGGACACCCGCCCTCACAGTATTTATGGCAGGCAGTGAGATATATTTTTGAAAATCCACTAATATATAAAGTATCCAGTTCCTGAGTCAAATAGAAAGATAAGAGGTAATTATGAATTTTGGTGTGTAATGTGCAAGTCCAACAGGATTTGAATTTAGGTAATTTTAAGAAAAATGAATTGGCTGCATGTTCAAAGTTCCAAACAAGCTAGCAGGGAGTAATATGGTATTCAGGGGCTTCTATTCATAAATTATTTTCAAAATAGCTAATGAATATCTGTTAATGTTCTTAAATTAGCATGCTGAATACTAACTGCAAACTGTTTCATGCATCAGATTAAAAGCCATTTGAAATTATTTATGATCATGTAATATTTTTTAGCTCAACTGCTTCTGCATTTCTTGATCATCCTCTTGTCATATATTCCCCATATTATGCTCAATTCATTTTTTTCATTGTTGTTGCTTCTTTCTGGGAAAAGTCTATTGCATTAGAATTTAACAGAATAGAAGTTTATTTTGGTCTTTGCTTAGTACCCCTAGCCCCTCATTATGAAAATGAACTACCATGAAATATACATATGTAATTGAACGTCTCTAGTGATATCTGGCTCATTGTGTGGATTCTTTGACTGCTTAATGAATTTAAAATGATTCAGGAAAACAGCATTTAAAATATAGAATGTTCTGTAGATCATTTAACTTATAGTTTTGATAGATTTTATCCTGCTTTATAAAAATTGTACTGAAAAATATCCCTCCAAACATAAGCATTATTATTGTCCCCTCTTGATATAAATGTTTTTTTTTTCCCCCATATATGATGGGTCAGTCTGGGAACCCATACAGCAGTAGTCCCATTCAAATCAGTTGGTTTACTTGTGTATATAACCACGCACTGGGAGTAAGGGTGAGAGAAAGGAGTTCACAATTTAGTCCTAAGAGTACATGTTGTCGCCTTCTCCTTCTAGAAGCTAAAGATGCAGGATGAAACGAGTTCATTTGCTGTTTTGTGAGGGTCTCCCATGCATAGGAGTAACCCATTTAGAGGAAAGGTAACTTGCTGAGTTTCCTGTGCATTCTTCCATCAGGTGTAATTTGCCTCCCTTCTCTTTCCCGCCTCCTGGGATGAACCAGGGAGTTCCATCCTCACAAATCATGGGGAACTCTGCACAGGTACTATTGCAGAGAAGGATTTGGAAGAGCCCTCTGAGGGAAGGTATCAGAAGGAGATCCCATCGGCCGGAAGGCATGGCATTCCTTGTCCTAGGAATGGGGATTCCATGACCACCACTCCCAAGAGGAGGAGACAGGTGCTGGTGGTCGGGGACTCCTTCCTAAGGGTGACAGAGTCATCCATCTGCCAACCAGACCGGAAAACTCGAGAAGTGTTCTGCTTGCCTGGAGCTAGAATCCAGGAGTGTTTGCCGAGACTGATCAAGACTTCAGACTGCTACCCCTTCCTACTTCTCCAAGTGGGCACCTGTGATACTGCCAAGAATGACCTTGAGCAGATCACTGCAGACTACTTGGCTCTGGAAAGGATAAAGGTGTTTGAGGTGCAAGTCGTGTTCTTGTCCATCCTCCCTGTTGAAGGAAAAGGCCTAGGTAGAGACTGTTGAACTGTGGAGGTGAATGCGTGTTAACGCAGGTGGTGTCAGAGAGAGGGCTTTGGATTCTTCGACCATGGGATGTTGTTCTGAGAAGAAGGATTGCTAGGAAGAGATGGGATCCACCTGACAAAGAGAGAGAAGAGCATCTTTGCAGGCAGGCTTGCTAACCTAGTGAGGAGGGCTTTAAACTAGGTTCGCTGGGGGATGGTGACCTAAACCTAGAGGTAAGTGGGGGAGTGGGATACTGGGAGGAAACTGGAGAAAAGCCTGTTGAGAGTCTTTGGGTTAAGTTTAGAGGCGAGAGCAACAAGGGTGATGATATAGACCACCGGATCAGAAGGATGAGGTACACGACAACTACCGGACAACTAACTGAAGTTTCCCGATCACAGGCCCTAGTACTAATGGGGTACTTCACTCACCCTGACATCTGCTGGGAGAGCAATACAGCAATGCACAGACAATCCAGGAAGTTTTTGGAGAGTGTTGGGGACAACTTCCTGGTACAAGTGCTGGAGCAACCGACTAGGGGTCATGCTCCTCTTGACCTGCTGCTTACCAACAGGGAAAAATTGGTAGGGAAGTAGAAGTGGGTTGCAACCTAGGCAGCAGTGACCATGAGATGGCTGAGTTCAGGATCATCACAAAAGGAAGAAAGGAGATTAGCAAAATATGGACCCTGCGCTTCAGAAAAGCAGACTTTTACTTCCTTCGGGAACTGATGGGCAGTTGGGAAGGTAATATTAGGGGCCAAGGAGTCCAGGGGAGCTGGCTGTATTTTAAAGAAGCCTGATTGAGGGCACAGGGACAAACCATCCCGAAGTTCAGAAAGAATAGCAAATATGGCAGGTGACTAGCTTGGCTTAACAGTGAAACCTTCGGTGAGCTTAAATTAAAAAAGGAAGCTTACAAGAAGTGGAAATTTGGACAGATGACTAGGGAGGAATATAAAAGCATTGCTAGAGCATGCAGGGGTGTACTCAGGAAGGCCAAAGCGCACTTGGAGATGCAGCTAGCAAGGGGTGTGAAGGGTAACAAGAAGGGTTTCTACAGGTATGTTAGCAACAAGAAGGCGGCCAGGGAAAGTGTGGGACCCTTCCTGAATGGGGGAGGCAACATAGTAACAGATGATATGAAAAAAGCTGAAGTACTCAATGCTTTTTTTGCCTTGGTCTTCACAGAAAAGGTCAGCTCCTAGACTTTTGCATTGGGCAACACAGTATGGGGAGGAGATGAGCAGAACTCAGTGGTGAAAGAACAGGTTAAGGACTATTTAGAAAAGCTGGACATGCGCAAGTCCATGGGTCCAGTTCTAATGTATCCAAGAGTGTTGAGGGAGTTGGCTGAAGTGATTGCAGAGCCATTGGCCATTATCTCTGAAAACTCGTGGCGATCGGGGGAGGTCCCAGATGATTGGAAAAAGGCAAATATAGTGCCCATATTTTAAAAAGGGAAGAAAGAGAACCCGGGAAACTACAGACTGGTCAGCTTCACCTCAGTTCCTGGCAAAATCATGGAGCAGGTCCTCAAGGAATCCATTTTGAAGCACTTGGAGGAGAGGAAGGTGACCAGGAACAGTCAACATGGATTCCCCAAGGGCAAGTCATGCCTGACCAACCTGATTGCCTTCTATGATTAGATAACTGGCTCTGTGGATATGGGGAAAGTGATGGATGGGATATATCTTGACTTTAGCGAAGGTTTTGATACAGTCTCCGACAGTATTCTTGCCAGCAAGTTAAAAAAAGTATGGATTGGATGAATGGACTATAAGGTGGAGAGAAAGCTGGCTAGATCGTCGGGCTCAGCGGGTAGTGATCAATGGCTCAATGTCTAGTTGGCAGCCGGTATCAAGTGGAGTGCTCCAGGGGTTGGTCCTGGGGGCGGTTTTGTTCAACATCTTTATCAATGATCTGGATGATGGGATTAATTGCACCCTCAGCAAGTTCACAGGTGACACTAAGCGGGGGCAGGGGGGAAGAGGGGTAGATATGCTGGAGGATAGGGATAGGGACCAGAGTGATCTAGACAAATTTTGGGATTGGGCCAAAAGAAATCTATTGAGGTTCGACAAGGACAAGTGCAGAGTCCTGCACTTAGGAAAGAAGAATCTCATGCACCGCTACAAACTAGGGACTGAATGGCTAAGCAGCAGTTCTGGAGAAAAGGGGATTACTGTGGACAAGAAGCTGGATATGAGTCAGCAGTGTGCCCTTGTTGCCAAGAAGGCCAATGGCATATTGGGCTGTATTAGCAGGAGCATTGCCAGCAGATTGAGGAGAGTGATTATTCCCCTCTATTCAGCACTGGTGAGGCCACACCTAGGGTATTGCTTCCAGTTTTGGTCCCCCCACTACAGAAGGGATATGGACAAATTATTAGGGGGCTGGGGCACATGACTTATGAGGAGAGGCTGAGGGAACTGGCCTGATTTAGTCTGCAGAAGAGAAGAGTGAGGGGGGATTTGATAGCACCCTTCAACTACCTGAAGGGGGCTCCAAAGAGGATGGAGCTAGGTTGTTCTCAGTGCTGGCAGATGACAGAACAAAGAGCAATGGTCTCAAGTTGCAGTGGGAGAGGTCTAGGATGGATATTAGGAAACACTATTTCACTAGGAGGGTGGTGAAGCACTGGAATGTGTTACTTAGGGAGGTGGTGGAATCTCCATCCTTAGAGGCTTTTAAGCCTCGGCTTGACAAAGCCTTGGCTGGGATGATTTAGTTGATGTTGGTCCTGCTTTGAGCAGGGGCTTGGAGTAAATGACCTCCTGAGGTCTCTTCCAACCCTAATCTTCTGTGATGCTATGATTCTGTTATACCAATAAAATAAAAACCAGCAGGATCTTATTAAAGGGGAAAAGGCAAAATGCCACATTTATTGTGAATACAGAAAGAATCATAGTAAGCAGTTAGTTATAGCTATAACATTCCATTCAGTTTCATATGTATTCACACATTCATTCATACACACACATACACACAGGTTCTGCAAGGTTGTTATCATAGTTACCAGCCTTAGAGTTGCTCATGCCAAGCCACTGGCCAGGTGGCCTGGACATGAGGAGGAAGCAGAGCCTTGTCAGATGCTCATCTGATGCTCCTGGAAGTTGGTTTGCAGAATCAGACCCCAAAGTTCTCACTTTCTAGAGTCCATTTTTATAGGAATTTCTTCCTATGCCAGTCTATGGGAATTGCTTCATCATGCTGTTGCTGAATCAATCAGCAGATGTCACATTCCTGATGGCTCTGTGCTGCCAGATGTTATCTTGTTCTTTGGTTCTCCCATTCTAGAGACTGTTGGGTGGATTCCAGTCTGCCCTCCAGGGGTCCTCTGGTTATTTCCACTTGACGCCTTCTTCAGCTGATGGACACTGGATTCTTAGGCTGGCTCCTCCCTGATCATTCAGTTATTATCCACACCAAGAATCCATCCACATACATCCTCTATCTCTATTTTAATCACAATTGTTAACAAAGTGAGATGAATACAACAAAAGGACAGGAAGTCTCTGGGTGCTGTTTCTGTTGTTACAGAGTATTGCTTTGAGTCTCTCTCTGTGTGTGAATAGTTGTTGTTACAAAGAATTGCTTTGAGAACAGACTCTGTCTTAGAATGTACTAACACAATTACCAGCCTACAAGTTTCACACATAGAGGGAGAGAAACAGTACCAAAAACCAAGAGACCTCTTAATTAGTAATACCCTGGAATTTAAACTATGGGGAATCAAACTCATTTGTGATTTTAATACAGAACTTCTTTAATATGATCCAACAATTCTACTTCTCAACTTCACTAGCCCCTGAAGAGTACGTCCTTTTGGGTCATGCTTCTAGATACTCCCTCAACTGCACTGTCTCTGGAACCCTCTCCTCAAAAGGGGCTTCATAGCAAGAAGAAGGAATAGCACAGATTAGTATATCTGCAGGTTGTATCAACTTTGTGTTTCCCCTTCAGTCTGAAAGAACCTACCTGGCTCCCAGCAGAAATCATGGTATATTTCTCCTCCCTCCTCATTTGCTCCGTTCAGCCCATGAAACTCTAATCCTATAGAAATCCAGGGAGAGGCTGTTGTGGGAAAAGGGGAGAACATGCAGCAGAGGTGGAGTGTCCCTTCCCTCAATTAATGGACAAAGAGAGGAGCATAGGATTCTTAGTGACTAGTTAGTTTTTCTACCTGACATTATTTGGGGTCAAATCTGAACCTCCTTGACATTTGGAAAAGTTTGGACTGTGATAGGAATTTGAATGAGAGTAACCAGATCCAAGGTTTTTCGTTTGGACTGGTAACATGTTTAGATCTGGGGTTCAGCTCTGGTATTTTGAATTGGACTCACTTGTATTAGTAACTAATGGTATAATGATTGCAGTTTACTTTTGGGGCTAGCAGCGGCGTGGACCTAAGGAACCAGGCTGAGGTAGCATAAAAGAAGAAATTCCTTAGTCTCTGTAAAAGCCGAAGTAATTATATTTTATGTGGCTGTCCAACAAAGTAGGAGGAGTATGAAATGCGGTCCCCAATTTTGGGGCAGGTTACAGTGTAGCCTCTTCATTGCATTCTGCCACCATATCTGTAGCCAATAAATTGGAGTACAGTGTCTGCTCTCCCCTCGTGTCCCAGCCATATGAATGTGTCCAGCTGGAACTGTGTAAGTATAATTCCATTATTCCAGGGCTTAGTTTAACATTCCTCTCTGCATTGGAGTATTTGGATCCAGCACTGAATGCTCCTCTCCTGTGCACAAGACTGCAGGCATCTTATTGCTGAGTGACTTCACCCACATCTTGCCAATGGATGTATTTCATCCTAATAGTAAATTCTGTCAGATTCTACTGCTTAGGGATGTGCATATCTATGCAAGGAATGCCAAGGGTCCAAAAATGGTAAAGAAAAGTGGGATTCGGACATTTCTGTGCTGAACTGAAAACACCTTAATTAAATACAAATCAAAATAGCAGTTCGGACCCGTGGTTCATTTAATCTAACGTGATGTCTCCAACAGTGGCCAGGTGATTTAGAGGAGACTGTAAAAGACCACATAATGGATAATTCTGCAATACCATGCCTATGGGAGAAGTTTCATCTTAACTGCTATCAGTCAGTTGCTCTTTATATCCTGAAACATGAAGTTTGATAATTCTTATACATTTTTATCCTATCTAGTTTTACTATGGGTGATATTAATATAAATGTCTGATCTTCTTATGAATCCTCATTGCCTCAACATCTTCTGGCAGTGAGTACTGCCAGTTAATTATGTGTTATGTAAAAAGTAATTTCCTTTCATTGTAATATAAATAATCAAACAGAATAAACAAAGCTCCCAGTTAAAAAAAGGTCACAAAATAACTGTTACTACAAGCTTCTGGATTCTTGTAGTCATGCATTAGACTTTGAGCAAGTGAGTGAGGGTGGGGTAGAGGGAGCAACGGAGGGTTGAGGGATGGATTGAGTGGGGTGGGGCCTTGGAGAAGGGGCGGGGCATGGGTGTTTGGTTTTGTGCCATTAGAAAGTTGGCAACCCTATGTATATTCAAGTTCATACTTTTAAATGTATTAGGTGAGATTTTCAAGAGTGAAAACTCTACTGTAATACAAGTCAATGGGAACTTTATCATTGACTTCAACAGAAACAGAGCTAAACTAGCACTGAACACTTTCGAAAATCCCACCCATTATCTCTCTACTATTGGCATTATTAATGAGAGCTGGAAACAACTGCTAGTTTTCAAGAATGCAAACTGCATACATTTCCCATCCTTGTGTTTGTTTTTTAAAAACTTACAGACCTGAGTATTCAGAAAATGTTGTAGACTTTGTATTTGTGGATATACGTAATCCACACCATTATGTCAATTAATCTGCAAAAATCAGTTTATGCTACTTCTTTGCAGTTGTCCTGGAAATAGCTTGTCTGTCTGAATAATTACGTGAAAACACCTCTCTGGATGGGAGTGTATTGTATTTTTCAATTCTGCATGTGTTTTCTAGAAAAGAAATGAGTTATTTGCAGTTCAGTTCATAGATTAAAATACAATCAGTCCACATACTAGCACTTCTATGAACGGTTTAGGCAACAAAACAGATGCAGAATGAAACTATGTTTGCAAATGCACTGTTTTAGCGGGCAAATATTCTCATCTGATACATTTTAACTTTACTTATACTTCTTCTGGAAACCAAAAAAAGTTATTCTAGGACTCAGAGACTGGAACGTTTAATCTTAGCAACTAAAACTCAAGGAGTACTATGTATCTTAAAATTCTAATTCTAATGTATTTATTATTTTTGAAATTTTCTCCTAGCCTGGGATCTTGAAAGTCAAATTCCAGCTCAAGGTGAATCCAAAAGACTATAGACCTAGATATGTTGGATCTTAAGTTTTCAAATATTGTGGACTGGCACTTGAAGAAAAAAATATATACAAATAACTTTTTGCATAATTTAAATACATTAATTCTTGGAGATGGGTAACACAAGGAAGTATCTTCCTCTGGTAGCAGGCATAAACAGAAGACAGTGAAGATTAAATTTAATTTTAGTTCTGAAAGTATCTCTCTCTTAATGTTTTGAGTTTTTGGTTACTATTTGCTCCTGAAGAGTCCCAAATGATTTCAAGATTGGTTGCTATTTGCTCCTGAAGAGTCCCAAATTATTTTTGGGCTTGGTTTCTTCATAATGACATTTTGCTCAAGTCTACAACACACACACGCACACACGTTTTCTATTCTGAGTTTTATTATGTTATCTATTTTTAAGTACAGAACATCTGATGAGTTATATGAAAAGAATTATCTGTGGGTGTGTGTCACATGGGCTGCATGAGGGAGTAGGATGTACACTGCTGGAGATTTGCTCCTCACACAAGAAAGGACGAGATTTTCAAAAGAGTTCCAGATAAGATTTTCAAAATGCTCAGAACCCACTGCTGAGGCCAGATTTTCAAAAGCACCGATGTGAGTTAGAAACAAGTCCCACTTTGAATGCTTAGGTGTTTTTGAAAATCCAGACCACCTATGGCCTAACTTTACATATTATGACCCAACGTGCTGAATTCTTGAAAACTGACACAAAATCATCAGCATCTAGGGTCTGATCTAGACCCCACTGAAGTTAATGGGAGTCTGCCCATTGACTTCTATGTGTGTTAAACCAGGCCCTTACATTTAAACAGAAAACTCTCCCCAGCAGTGTCCTTTCCAAAATCTTGGGTGTGACAAATTCCAACGTAGTAATGGGCAAAACTGAAAACAGAAAATGGAAATGCCAGATAGTGCCATTATGAGATGACACAGCATAAGATGAACTGTCAGAGGACCATGCAGCTAAGAAATTTTATCCAAAATTACACTGATCTCATAGTACTGTTGGATATAAAATTTGAAAGGCAAGCAGGGAAGACACATAAAAGAAAAAATCTTTCCTCTTTCCATGGACAATGGTGAGCTGAAGAAACGGGTATCAGATTTAGAAGATGTCAAGGTTCCTTCCCCACTCTGAACTCTAGGGTACAGATGTGGGGACCTGCATGAAAGACCCCCTAAGCTTATTCTTACCAGCTTAGGTTAAAAACTTCCCCAAGGTACAAACTTTGCCTTGTCTTTGAACCATATGCTGCCACCACCAAGCGATTTAAACAAAGAACAGGGAAAGAGACCACTTGTAGACGCCTTCCCCCAAAAGAGCTTGGGAAGGCTTGATAATAATATCCTCACCAATTGGTACAGGTGAACACAGACCCAAACCCTTGGATCGTAAGAACAATGAAAAATCAATCAGGTTCTTAAAAGAAGAATTTTAATTAAAGAAAAGGTAAAAGAATCACCTCTGTAAAATCAGGATGGTCAATACCTCACAGGGTAATCCGATTCAAAACATAGAGAATCCCTCTAGGCAAAACGTTAAGTTATAAAAAGACACAAAAACAGGAATATACATTCCCTCCAGCACAGCTTATTTTACAAGCCATTAAACAAAAGAAAATCTAATGTATTTTCTAGCTAGATTACTTACTAACTTTACAGGAGTTGTAAGGCTTACATTCCTGATCTGTTCCTGGCAAAAGCATCATACAGACAGCTCAAATCCTTTGTCCTCCCCACCCCCCCCTCCAGATTTGAAAGTATCTTGTCCCCTCATTGGTCATTTTGGGGCAGGTGCCAGTGAGGTTACTGTAGCTTCTTAACCCTTTACAGGTGAAAGGGTTTTGCCTCTGACCAGGAGGGATTTTATAGCACTGTATAAAGAAAGGTGGTTACCCTTCCCTTTATATTTACGAAGAAGATAAAGAGATTAATCTATCATTTACTCTTAAAAACCTGCATGCTTTGATCCCATCTCTGTGAAATATTATAGAGGACTCCTTCAATTTTTCTTGTCTATATGTTATACCATACTAACTTTGGAATTTCTATTATGTGGGTGTGTTAGTCCTCAGTTGCTCTCATGATTTAAATTAGTAATTTGTTCCAGAATGGAACGCATACTAGTCTCTGCAAATAAAATCCCTAATAACCTCAACAGAATGCAAAAGTTTAACATCACTCCTTTAACATAAATTATTATTATTAAAGTAAGGAGATTAATCTCCTCCTCTCAGTATTTGGTGGATCAGCTACAATAAATTATTTTGCTTCCTTGGCTTTTATGCTAATCTCATCTGTATTTCTATAACCTAAAACCATATTGTTTCAAAATGTTGTGTAAAGGATTTTCAGCTTTCATTTGGAATAAAAGATAAATAAGAACTATGTTATAAAAACCTGGGAGGCTTTACTCTGCCAAATTTTAAAACTATAGTTTTGAGCTTGTCACCTTGGTATGACTCAGAATGGGTCATAGGATGTTCTTTCCAATGTGGTGACCTTTGTCTGGATATTGAAAACAATCATAATCATTCATAGCTCAGCAGAAGAATATATTTGTTTATCTCTGTCTATGTGATTGGTTGCCTCATACTAACCAATCCAGGGCCTGATTCTGTGTGCACAGAAGTGAATGGGAAACCATTGGCTTCAGTGGTGCAAGATCATGGGCTAAGTCATAAAGACTAGAGAGATACAATTATATTCAAAAAGAGGCTAGATAACGTACATATATTAAGAGTGTGTTAATAATTGATTAATAGATGCTTTAATAAGTGATAGATCATCTGTTAGACAATTACAGAGTCCAACAGGTGAATGTCACTTAATACTATCTTTGATGCTTTCTACTAATATGCTTATAATGATCTAAAACATGAACTAGTCAAATATTTTAATAAACTATTTATAAATGTATCCTTAATAAAAAAAGTGTGACCCCAAAGTGTTATTCAACCATTGATGGCATTAGAGTAATTTTGATACACAACCCCCTGAGATGTTAGGAAAATTGGAGAAAATGCTTTCTTTCTCTGTGAATGTCTTGCCATATCACGGACTCTATATATTGACCTAAGTAAATGTTTGGGAACCACTAATAGAGCTAGTTGAAAAATGGACGCATTTCAGGAAAATCCTCAAGAGGCTTTCCCTTTTTAATTTGTTGATGTCATTTCTAAATGTTCCAGTTAGCTTTAATCACTCAGGTGGCCATGTGTGCGTGTAAAGTAGGAATCTCCGTCCTTTTTAGAGCCTCTCTGTCCTGCTGTCCTTGTTAGTTTTGTGGAAGAAAACAGCCAGTGTTGTGTCCTGGTTTTTGCGCAAGCTGGCTGCTTTCGAGGGCCTCCCATGTAAGGTCTTCTTCCCTGCACCAGCCCTACATGACTCTTCAGTTTCAGAGAAGAAAGGGTTGTGAATAGGCATGGTTTCAGGTATTGTTTGAATAGATTCATGGGGCTGGTCTTCACTGCCGGGGAGATAACTGCTGCAATTGATGCAGCGGGTGTCGATTTAGCTGTTCTAGTGATGACCTGCTAAATCGATGGCAGAGCACTCTCCAGTCGACTCCAGTACTCCAGTTCCCCGAGAAGAGTAAGGGAAGTCAACGGGAGAGCATCTCCTGTCAATGCAGGGCAGTAAAGACGGTAAGTCGACCTAAGCTACGTCGACTCCCGTACATTATTACATTATTCCCGTAGCTGAAGTAGCGTAACTTAGGTCAACTTACCCCAGTAGTGAAGACAAGTCCAGAGTTTAAGGCCAGAAGGGACCACTAGATCATCTAGTCCTACCACCTGTGTATCACAGGCCACCAGCACTGCCCAGTACTTGCACACAAAACTCAACAACAGCATAGGAAGAGGAGAATATGTTGTGATTATTCTGTGATTTTCTCTCGTTTTTATTTATTGCTTCTGTCTAGCCTTTCACTGTTACTCCTGGCTTTACATCTGGAGGAAGTTGTTCATTTACTCATTTAGTCTGTTTGATTTGTTTCTATTACATACTTTCCAGATTTCCTCTCATTGTTGTGAGCCTTTTAGTTGGTGGAGTAAAGTTTTTTTTTTCTGTTAAGACAGATATCAGGGAGGTTTCTAATTGGAGAGGGAGGTTACAGAGAGCTCAATATTAGAGCAGGGAGCTGCTGGATAGGGATCAAAGTCTTCAAAAGGAGCAAAATTATATTGGAGAATGGGGGGTAGAAGTTGCCAAAGCTATGAAGAACTGTCTGGTAGGGAAGTAAAGCAACAGTGCATAGGGGGGATGTTTGGGAGTGGGAAGGAGGAGAAGAGCTGGGAAAGTACCAGCAGATAACTGGGACAGGAGGAGTGGTACAGAGAATGTTCAGGTAAACAATTTCTATATGGCTAAAGCAATAATATAAGCTTTACTGATACTTGTTTTTGCAAAGTATAAGTCAGAGATGGGAGGCTGCAGGGGGAGCATGAAACATGCCATTTTTATCCAGATTGTCTAGACAATCCATATCTAATGTAATTTTTCAATGCATCTGCTTTCATTCCCTTCCCAGCCCATTGGCTTAGGGGCTGCAGTTCGTAATCAGTTTGCACATTCAAATTATTAGTGGCAGCAGCTCATCTCATGGGAATTCAGAGACTGATGAATGATTATTGTTTCTGTTTGCAAGAGCTCTTTTTTAATTTGTTTATTGCAGTTTTAGCTGGAACTTGTAGGATTGCCACCAACTGATTAGTTTCTAATGCCTTTACATAACACTGGAGAGAAAATCAGAATGAGACGCTTCATTTCACAGGTTTTTTTTATCATCACACCACATCTAATTGCTATAGTCATGTAATTCAATTCAATCGTGTACATTCATAAAGTTTATGAAGCAGAAGTAGCTGCTCTGAAGTTAAAGTTGAAGACATCTTCCCATAATTTTAAGCTCAAATTTCAAAACCTGTTCCCCCCAGTAACTTTTCTCAAAAATAAAAACCCTGATCTTCCTGAAATTCCCTAATGTCACATATCGTCCCAGGATACTTTGCCAAAAGCACAGTTTGATAAAAATCAGAAATGGAATTTTAAAGCTATTGGGTAAAATTTTCAAAGCTGTAAAGTGAAACAAGACCCTAAATCTAATTTTCAAAAGTGTCTTAACCAATTGGACTTACTCTCTTAAGTACCTAGATCACTTTTGAAAATGGGAGTTAGGATCTTGGGTCACTTGGATGTTTTGAAAATTTTACCTGTTGTGTTTGAAGGTTTGAGTTCACTGTTGACATTTTTCTTTTTCTTTATTTTTAAAACTATTTTAGTTCATTCAAAGCTCCAAAATGGCTTGACCTGTATACTCCACCTTGGTCTGGTTTTGTTGACCTTGCTTAAAAGAACCTTTTGCATTTTGGAGGGGCAAGGAGTGAGGGAATCACAAATATACAAAATACCCAAACCCAGCTTATGATACCACACACTAAGGATACATCTCTACTGCACAGTTAACGTGGGCTCCTACCCAGGTTTTAGTCCAAATTCTCCTACCATCCACACAGAAAAACCTCTGACCTGAGTTTGGAGGTACTTTAAGCCTTAGCTAGTTCACATGGATGGTGGTTAGGATAGAGCCCAGGCTTCAGTTTAACTCAGGTTGGAAGCTACCTTTTTGCAGTGAGGATACAGGCAAAATCACTCAAGTACATATAGTCCGCTGATGCCCTTCCCACAATTCCCATGGAAGGGCAAGTTCTCCCGCAACTGACACAATTGCCTGAGAAAGAATCCTAGAGCATCTCAGCAGAAAGAACCTTGGAAGAGGCCCTCAGACACACGTGAGTGAGTACAGAAACAGAGAGGACACAGTAGTGCGGGTAAGGCTTTGTAGTGAGGATGATCACACCTGGGCTAGGCGAACCCAGGTGCTCAGACCCAGGTGCCAAACACTCAGGTTTAAATGTGTAGTGAAGACATACAATGAGGTACCAGAAACAGTTTTAACTAGGGGTTCATTACAGCAGAGTTATGAAAAAGAGCCAGTGGAATGTGAGAGAGGGGCCCTGAGGTTAAAACAGGACAAATGAGTGTCCAGACCTCCAGCAAAAAGGAAATGGGAAACACAAGATATGGTAAGTTAGGATAGTTTATTTCATCCCCTGCATAGCTGCCAGGTCTCCCAATCAGTCCAAAGCTGTCCTAAGTTATAAAGAGCTATCCTGGAACTTACCATCCTCACTGAAATCCTGGGCAGTTGGAGTTTTGTGTTATCCCTTCAGAGTTTCCTTGCAGCCACTGAGGACTACTGAGATATGTCAGCTTAGTGTGCAGCCACTCTGCCCTCCTCCCCCTATTTTGCCGCTCCTCTGCTGGATGTGAGCCAAGGAGGGGTGGTCAGGAGGACATACGTTGAAGGGGACAGTACCAGATCCAGGAACCCCTCTTCCTCAAAGCCCACCACCCACCTATCAGCCCCAGGGTCCAATCACCCTGAAAAACTCCCACCACCACCACCCACCTAGTTTCCCCAGGTTCCCTCACAACCTTCACCACATAGCTGCTCCTAGACTCCCCTCACCACCCCATGGAGCTGTTCCAGGCCCTACCCCTTCCCCCCACTACCCAAATATATTGATGAAGTGGGGATAAAGCAGAAAGGGAAAGAAATGCTTTTACATGTCACCGGTTACCTGGGTTAGTGTTAGTTCCTTTTATAGCCTCAAAGCTATGTCTTCACATGCCACGTAAACAGCCAGAATTCACACTGCTCAGAGGGTGACCTTGCAAATAGCTCAGGCTGCTGAGTGTATTCTTATGAATTTTGGGTTATTTTCTCTGCCTTTTATATTCCTCTTCCTCAAAGAAAAAGAAACCTAAAATTCCCCTCAGTGAATGCACATCCCTCAGATGGCTCAGTCCCTGGTTACCCAGCCTGTGTGAAAATTTGTCCCTACCAAAATTCTTTGCATGTTGGCAACTATGCTAGAGTCAAGTGTAAGTTAGCTTTTGCTTAATGAGGTTTGGTTTGGTTTGGTTTTTTGAAGGAGGAGGAAGAAAATGCCTAGTTCTGGGATGGAGAAATGCTCTCCACAGAGGCGTGTGTTCCTTTAAGATGCAGGATGCAGTCGTTTGTTTTCCCCTCTCCCTCCCCCCTTCTTCTGTTACCTTTACTTGTCACAAGCTGCTTTACTCTGTCAAACATGTATGCTTCCCAGTGGCACAGTGAAATCTGTAACTGGAATAAACAGCATCTGTTACAGTTCAGGAATGAGCTGTCCCTCTGATCTCTCTCTGTCTGTCCATTGGACAACTGTTTCAAGTGAGTCCTGCATTTCTCTCAGAATAGAATCCCGTGATTCACCACCCTTTTGACTGGTTGTGAAAAATCCTGTTACCTGCAGCAGGTTCAAATAGGCCCCTGCTAGAGAATTCTCTCCTGGAGCAGTGACTAGGGTTGCCAACTGTTTAATTGTACAAACCGAAACACCCTTGTCCCACCCCCTGCCTTGTCCTGCCCTTTCCCTGAGGCCACGCCCCTGCCCTGCCCCTTCTCTGAGCCCCCTCATTCACTCCAGCCTCCCTCCCTCTGTCGCTCTCTCTCCCACACCGTTACTCACATTCACCGGTGAAGGGGTGTGGGCTCTGGGCTGGGAGGTCGGGCCGAGGATATCGGAGTGTGGGAGGGGGCTCCAGGAGGGAGTTTGGTTGCGGGAGGGGGCTCAGGGCTAGGCGGGGGTTGGTGTGCAGGAGAGGGTTTGGGGTGAGGCCTCTGGGAGGGAGTTTGAGTGCATGAGGGGGCTCAGGGGTGGAGCAAGGGGTTGGGGTGTGAGAGGAGGCTTGGGGTGTAGGCTCCTGCCGGGTGGCAATTACCTTGGGTGTCTCCTGGAAGCAATGGCATATCCAGCAGGGGCTCCTAGGCTCGAGGCAGCCAGGTGGCTCTGCGCACTGCCCCTGCCTGCAGGCACCCCCCCCCCGCAGCTCCCATTGGCCACGGTTCCCCATTCCCGACCAATGGGAGCTGCGAAGTCAGAGCTCAGGGTAGGGGCAGCGTGCAGAGACACACACACACGGCCGCACCTCCGCCTAGGAGTCAGAGGGACATGCTGGCAGCTTCCAGGAGCAGCATGGAGCCAAGGCAGGTAGGGAGCCTGCCTTAGCCCCGCTGCGCCACCAGACTTTTAGCACCTAAAATCTCCCAGACTGGCTTCAGTAGCCTCCAGGAGATCAAGCCCGATTCCAGGAGACTCCTGGAGGGTTGGCAAAGCCTTGCAGTGACCAACTGGTAAATGCAGTGATAGAGAACAGCTTGTTCACATTAGGGTATGACTTATTTATTCCTAGGAACACCCCAAGTAGGGAGAAAAGACTTAAAAATAACTAAAGCCTTAAATGCATATTGTCTTACCTAAACTTAGCTGACATTGGGTTGGATGAGATACGTTGTTGTCTACAATTGCTGTCTCTCTGACAGTCTGCGTCTCAGTTAGCCTGTGTCTCCCTCAAGACACAGGCTGTCTTTTATCCATTTAAAAGGTCCCTTGATTGAAAGTTCCTGCCAGAAGATCTCCTGAGGTTTCAAGTAGAACTCCTGAACCTGGTCAAACTATTCATGCATTTCTCCAGAGCGGGATGGAGGTAGTCTTCATACAGTGGATTCCTGGTATTGTCCATTTGAGCACCAAGCCGTTGTGTGTCTGTAGTCATTGTTTTGGATTCCTGCAGGATTTGACCCTTGGCCACCTTTTGAGCCAGCAATAAATAAGCCTCAAATCCATATATTATATATACATACACTCTCATTCTGTCTCTCACACTCACAAATTAATGTGGCTGCTCTGTTTTGGCTTTTTATGTCCTTCACAGCATTTCATAGCTAATTTACAGAAAGCCCATTCAAGTCAGTGGACAGACTTTCATAGATCATAGAATAACAGAGTTGGAAGGGACCTCTGGAGGCCATCTAGTCCAATCCCCTGCCCAGAGCAGGGCCAATCCCAACTAAATCATCCCAGCCAGGGCTTTGTCAAGCCTGACCTTGAAAACTTCTAAGGAAGGGGATTCCACCACCTCCCTAGGTAATACATTCCAGTGTTTCACCACCCTCGTAGTGAAAAAGTTTTTCCTAATATCCAACCTAAACCTCCCCCACTGCAACTTGAGACCATTACTCCTTGGCCTGTCATCTGCTATCACTGAGAATAGTCTAGACCCATCATCTTTGGATCCACCTTTCAGGTAGTTAAAGGCAGCTATCAAATCCCCCCTCATTCTTCTCTTCCGTAGACTAAACAATCCCAGTTCCCTCAGCCTCTCCTCATAACTCATGTGTTCCAGTCCTCTAATCATTTTTGTTGCCCTTCGCTGGACTCTCTCCAATTTCTCCACATTCTTCTTGTAGTGTGGGGCCCAAAACTGGACACAGTACTCCAGATGAGGCCTCACCAATGTCGAATAGAGGGGAACGATCACGTCCCTCGATCTGCTGGCAATGTTGGGTATTGGATCAAATCCTATTTGTGTTATAAAGTGTCCTTATAAGCAATTCATAGACCTGATAGCACTAAAATGGAGTCAAAATAATAAATATTTGAGAACCGTTAAAGGTAGCTGCAAGCTGGGTTCTTCTGCTTAGTTTTAAGAGCTGAGTCAAACATTTCAGATAATAATAAGGATGAAGTATATGCGATAAACCTACCTAGGGAGGTGGTAGAATCTCCTTCCTTAGAGGTTTTTAAGGTCAGGCTTGACAAAGCCCTGGCTGGGATGATTTAACTGGGAATTGGTCCTGCTTCGAGCAGGGGGTTGGACTAGATGACCTTCTGGGGTCCCTTCCAACCCTGATATTCTATGATTCTATGAACAATGATTATTAATAAAAATGGTGTCAGTTTCCTTCCAATTTACAGTCTGTTGTTTTATTTAATCTCAGTTGTGTTGTGTTTGATTGCAAAAATAATTTCAAACTAATCTCTGATGAAAGATTCAGCAATGAATTTTTCACCAGTCAGGTAATAGAGAGGTTTTGGCTTTTTATTACTACAGGTTTCTTTAAATATTAGCCTTCATCCTTGCTCTTTAAAGAAAAGAGATAAGCTTTTATTTTCAAATAGCTCTCAGAAATTCAATATATGTAAACACAAAATGAGGAACCAAACTGCAGCTTGTCACTAGATATTTTTAGAAACTGATAAAGCAGCTATTTTAATGGTGTTTATATTTTCCATATGTTAACTTAATCTACCTTCGGTCTAAATTCCTTTTGGGCTCAAATCAGTAAAGTTACATCAGGCATAAATTTGGCATCTTTTTAATTATGCTAAGACTTCAGTAACACAATGATAAATTATATTTGTAAATGACCTTCTCTTGGATCATTTCTTAATTAGAAAGCTTCAGAAGTTATTCTTGGTTACTTTTATATTTTAAATCATGGGTATGTTAACACACTTAGTAACTGGTATATATATTTTGGTTTGTTTTACAATAGTTTTTTGAGGCCCCAACAGAGATCCGCTCCTTGTTGGGTAGGCTTTGTGTGTATTGTGTAGAAATGATCTCAAAGAGCTTACAGTCTACTCTAAGCCGTGATTCAGGAAAACATCCTTATTCAGGAAGGGTAGTTAAGTACATGCTTAAGTGCAATTCTGAATAAGGGCTTAAATAGACAAAGACTGGGAGAAAGAAAATATTATTATCCCCATTTTAAAAATGGGGAACTGAGCCACAGAGAGATTAAGTGATTTGCCTAATGTCACATGAGAAGCCTGTGGCAGAGGTAGGACATTGATGATCCCTAATCTTCTTACACCTTAAATAGAACACCATCCTTCCTCTCTTTTTATTGATGCTCTGAGTCTGGTAGCATGTTACTAAAGTATGACATTAAACAAAATAGGGATTTTTTTTTAAATAAAACTTTCATCACTTAAGAGCAGAATAAAATGTAAGTCCTGCAAAGACTTCTGTAGGCAAACTGCTAAAGCATTTGGCTAAATGCTTTCTTCTGTTTCTTGAAATTCATATGTTAGTAACACTGCTGGCCACCTCACTTAGATTAGCTACCAGAATTTTCATTACTGAAAACTATTGATAGTTCATCTGAATGTATCTTCCCCTGTCATGTACTAAATCAGGTAGCATTGCCTCTCATACCGCTAAACTCAACATGACTGACACATTTAAATAAACCACGCTTTTGATTATGATTACCGACACATTCTTTGTTAAAGCAGGTAAATTGATTGTCTGGATACACCGCAAGAAGGACAGGAGACACTTGTTATAGATTTTAATCAGGCCGCAACTTTATTATATAGATGCCTGGGACTACCCGGCAGATAAAGTGTACTGTGCAGGCAAATCCATGTTTATTCAAATCAGTTCTCTGTGGCTTACACCAGTCCCCCTTTGTTTCCATCCTTTGTTTCCAGGTCCCCCAGCTGACCCATGGCTTGGACCTTACCATCCACCACCCTCGGTTAAGGTGGGCTATGAGAATGGGGCAGGGGTTGGCTCCCTGCCGTACCAGTCAGAGGAGTACCCAACCCCCTCCTCCGTTCTGTTTCTTTATCCAGTACCTCCTTTTAGGTCCTTTATCAGGCCATTTATCTCGTCACTGGCTGCCTTCCCATTGGAGTACCTGCACTGGACATCTGGCCAAACTTACAAAATAAGTTGCGACATATGGCCTACCACCTTTTCTTCTCACCAGAAAAGATCCTCCCTCACACCCACTGTGGGGAAGGTGAAAAAACCTCACTCCACCGAATCCAATTCAGGTGATGTGGGAAAAATTCCTTCCCAGCCCCACTTTAAAAGGAGCAACTAGCGTAATGCCCACAGCAGGTCCTAACCCAGCCTGCCATCACCTCCATTAGGGGAGGGAGGGAGGGTGCTGGCTTTCTCGCTGCGTGAAACAAAGACACTTGCCCCACCCAGGCCCTTCGGACCTCACATTCCTGGGGGAGTGGGGGTGAGTCATTGCTGCAAAGCTGACCACTGAGCACCTTTTCTTACAGTAGTTTCTGACCTCCTTCCTTCCTCCCACCCCCACACCATAAAGCAGAGCTGTCCTTCCTGGGTAAGCCCCAGACAAACTCTGCCCCATCTTAGTTGTGGTATAGTCAATCTGGGCTTTGGGGCCAGATAATGTAACTGAAGTCAATGGCAAAACTTCAATGACCTTAATATGAAGTGGATCAGGCCCTTAATCAGCTGATCTAGTGGTCCTTTCGTAAACTGGTATATTACATTCTTTAGAGGGTACTAATCCTAAACCCTGTGAAAAATATTATGAGTTAACATTTGTACTTCTGTATTAGTACATGGGCATTACAAATATAAAACAGTAAAATTAAATGAAATAATTCAGTAATGACTCTTCAGTTATACAAGAAGTACAAAAGTTCTGAAGATGAATGAAATAGTGAGGATTTACGGTAAGTAATTGTATTACTGTTTAAGTTTAATAGGGCATTAATTGTTTTTTTCCTTGATAAATGGAATAAGTTTGTACTGTTTTGGTTAAGTTCTTTTAGGAATTGCTATAATTTAATATCAGTGTTTAAATGGCCGATATGTCTCTAACATAAGGAGATAAATAGAATAGTGTCTGTGTCACTGTCTTCCTAATATACAGAAATGAGCAATATGTGGTGAAAATAGTATTTTATATTGGGGTTAACGGCTTTCAATTTACATTGAAATTGTCAATGCAAGGACAGAAATGACAGTAATTTTAGAAAAATAATGACTTTGTTTTAAGATTATTCGATTAATTGTGTTTCATTGCCATGTAGATTTGACGAGTGTGACAGGTGGACTTGCCTTTGTAAAAGATCTGATTTGAAAACACAAAACTCCACCTCCCCCATCCCCACCCCTTACCTAATATTCTCCTCCACTACCTTACAGGTTTTAGTAAAAAATTCCATTAAAAAGTACTGGTAAATACATCTTAGAGAGCATAGTAAGTTATTTGCAACCCAGGCTAATTCATCATAGAGTAAATAGGTGGTAATTATGCCATAATTTGCATAGTGTTAATCAGATATGAAAACTATCAAATATGTAGTGATTTTAAAATAAAATACAAAGGATTTAAGTATAATTACCTGTATACCTTAATCTAAAAGACATACAATCTTTCCATGGAAATAAGGATGTAATTACTGTATTAAGAACTATATATAGCTATTTGCAAAACAAGACAAAATTTGCAAAATGTAATCCACGTATTTGCATTCAAAAGCTTACACTAATTTTCCTTGGCCATCTTAACAATACTATTTGAAGTATTCAATGTTGGCCTAACATTGCTCCCATCAAAGTCAATGGTAAAATTCCCATTGATTTCAGTGGGAGCAGAGTTATGGTAACAATGAGCACTTTGAAAATCCAAATTTTTTTTTTCATTCTTCCTCAAGCTCAAAATGCCATGGGAAAAGCAGGATAGAGGGAGGCCATTTTCAAATACCGTGGATGGAGTATGTTGGCTGGGGCATCTGGACAGAGGAAGGGAGGATGGGCGACTAACAATCCAAACAAAAAGTGTTTTAAACAAGGGGCTCCAAAGGAAGATTTCCCTGCCTACACTGGGAAGTAATGGGGTATTTCCAAATTAAGCGTAGGATTCCATGTCTGTAAAATGCTAGCAAAGAGAAAATACAATTCTAAAGATATTATCAAGGTTTGAGTCTGAAATCAGGATAAGAATTTTGTGTCAGAGGATGTGATTTTATATATATAAAAAATCTGTTCCAGTCTGGGATCTAGGTGTAGGTAAAGGATACAGGTATGGTGGGATATGGTGGGAACACTGTCATCAGCAGATGACAATGGTTTGAAGGAAAAACTTTCTGGGGAGCACAACTTGAAAAGACAGTCTCAAGGCACAAAACAGGGCAATATAATTCTGGGTATATCTTACTGAATGTTGTTATTGACTTTCACAGTAGCTATTCAGCATTCATTTTAAAACTTCTTTTTCTGTCTGTGTAGACTTAATGTTTTTTGTTTAGTATATATTTAATCCATTTCCACTTGTGTCTATTAAAGCGCAGTGAGGGGAGCTTTCCAATAATCATTAAAATGTCATAAGAACATAAGAATGGCCATACTGGGTCAGACCAAAGGTCCATCCAGCCCAGTATCCTGTCTACAGACAGTGGCCAGTGCCAGGTGCCCTAGAGGAAGTGAACCTAACAGGTAATGATCTAGTGATCTCTCTCCTGCCACCCATCTCCTCCCTCTGACAAACAGAGGTTAGGGACACCATTCCTTATGCATCCTGGCTAATTGCCATTAATGGACTTAACGTCCATGAATTTATCCAGTTCTCTTTTAAACTCTGTTATAGTCCTAGCCTTCACAACCTCCTCAGACAAGGAGTTCCACAGATTGACTGTGCGCTGAGTGAAGAAGAACTTCCTTTTATTTGTTTTAAACCTGCTACCCATTAATTTCATTTGGTGGCCCCTAGTTCTTATATTATGGGAACAAGTAAATAACTTTTCCTTACTCACATTCTCCACACCTCTCAAGATTTTATATACCTCTATCATATCTCCCCTTAGTCTCCTCTTTTCCAAGCTGAAAAGTCCTAGCCTCTTTAATCTCTGCTAATATGGGAGCCATTCCAAACCCCTAATAATTTTAGTTGCCCTTTTCTGAACCTTTTCTAATGCCAGTATATCTTTTTTGAGATGAAGGAACCACATCTGTACACAGTATTCAAGATGTGGGCATACCATGGATTTATATAAGGACAAGAAGATATTTTCCGTCTTATTCTCTATCCCTTTTTTAATGATTCCTAGCATCCCATTTGCTTTTTTAACTGCCGCTGCACACTGCGTGGATGTCTTCAGAGAACTGTCCACAATGACTCCAAGATCTTTCTCCTGATTAGTTGTAGCTAAATTAGCCCCCATCATATTGTATGTATAGTTGGGATTATTTTTTCCAATGTGCATTACTTTACATTTATCCACATTAAATTTAATTTGCCATTTTGTTGCCCAGTCACTTAGTTTTGTGAGATCTTTTTGAAGTTCTTCACAGCCTGCTTTGGTCTTAACTATCTTGAGCAGTTTAGTATCATCTGCAAACTTTGCCACCTCGCTGTTTACCCCTTTCTCCAGATCATTTATGAATAGGTTGAATAGGATTGGTCCTAGGACTGACCCTTGGGGAACACCACGAGTTACCCCTCTCCATTCTGAATTTACCATACTTGTCATATTCAGTTTCCCTGGGACATTCAAAGATATACCTTCCTGAATCACCTGATTTTTTTTTTTCACAAGCAACTATTCCCCATTCTCTTTCTTTAAAAAAATAAGTTTCCCTACTTACGTCTCCCTTTTGAGTCTAGTAGAAGAGGATCCTTTAGTTACCCACTTACTTCCCTGGTCCTTCTCACATGAACAGAGAGCAACAATACCCGAAGTCCAAAGGTGCAAACAATTCGATGTTTATTGGGGTGAACTTCCAGCAAGCATGATTCCAGTTTCCTTCCTTAGTATCCTCCTTCCCAGCTCTGACTTGAGTTCTGCTTAGCTATACCTTAACCAATCATTTTCCTGAAATTTAACTAACCAATCCTAACATATTGTAACATGATTATGTAACCAATTATATCCCACCACCTTAATTAGTTTACACCCAGCAAAATTAATTATACAGCAGACAGGAACAATCACAGAACCAGACAGAGATTATACAGACAAACAATAGCAAAGTGGGAACTATAATGACAAGACAATACAGAAGTGAGGATTTCACATCCCAGCTATTGATAAGTGAGTTCTTGCCAGACAGGATGCTATCAAACTAAGTTTCCTTTTACATTTTCTAGGCACTTCCCTTTCTCTGGAGGTGATAGGAATACAATCCTGTCCTGATAGTGCCTAACAGCCCAATAGCACTTTATTTCAATGTGACTAGTTTGGAATGTGAGGATGTGACCGTTGGCTTCCCAGCTTATGGCTGCCTCTGCTGCTTAGCCAAAGGCCTGAGCCTAAGCACAGCGCCACAAACTGTCACAGTAAGAGAAGGCCCTTACACTGGCAGACAGTGGTTTTGATTCTTTCTTTTATACCTCTGGAACTAGCCAAGTGATAAGAATACACCTAAATTCTTAGAGTATAGGCCTTTACAGACAGGCCTGAATATCTATATCCTAACGACGTCTCCCTTTTGAGTCTAGTAGAAGAGGATCTTTAGTTACACTCTGTATGTGTACATAGAACATCTGTCTAGCATGCATTTGCTTTCTTATACCTGCACATGCAACCTGAGCAATTTGATAGGTATTTAGATTTACAAATAGCCATCAATGTGTACAAACACCAATGTTCATATATAATAAAGGCAGGCGTATGCCTATAGATATATGTACATGTAAGTTGGCCAATTCAGTTTTAAAAACATTTTGAATGTCACATAATATTTAAATAATCTGTTAACTTGACATTTTATTATAGAATTGTCTCCTTATTCTTTCCTTTTGTGCATTACTTCTCAGGTTGAAGTGCCACAAAACAGAAAACATATTTGATTGGCTGATTCTCAACATGAACCGTGCTTTCAGCAGAAAAAAAGGTAAATAGTTTGGCTTTCATTGTATGGGAGACCAAAGCAATTCTGCATAAATACTTGTAAAGGTTAAAAAATACTAGTATTACAGAATAAATCCTTTCGGAGTAGTTGTATTAGACCAATTAATTTAGAAAGGAATGACTTTCTGGAAATTGTATGGATCAAGTCACTCCAGATACGTACCTATAAAGAGTCCTCTGTCTGTAGTATGAGGCTCTGAGAGCCTCTACTGAATCTCATGCTATTTCCTTTACTGATTTCTGATCAGAGGGAATGCAAGAGGGTGTTAGAACAGCTAAAGGGAGGCATGAAGGTCTCTGTGCTGCTGTTTATTGTTTCTAGTGGTTGGGCTTTTATTCCTGGTGAAGCTGTTTTGGAAAATCACATTTTAATAGAATTAAACCACCCTGTGTTACAGAAACTTTGTTCATTCTAAAGGCATGGGCTTTGAAGGCTAAAATTAATCTTGTTTTTATGTTGAAAAAGAGACTTTCTAAAACTGTATGTATCTACTGCCAAATAGTCTCTAACAGATAAATTCCCAGTTATAGATCTTTCAGTTCATTCATTTTTTTCATTAGGTTATTTTAATACTTTTAATTTTTAGACGGAGTTTTACAGATAGATTTTTCTTTTAAAGCAAATACAAACAAATTTGTCTGATGTGAGTGGAAACATTTAACATAAAATGATATTTGTGTATTAATAATGAGGAAAACATTAACAATAAGAGCTGCATTTTCTGAGCTTATGTTCACATAATTCAAATAGATCTTTGTTCTAAAAACCCTTATTAAGTGAAAAAGACCATCGACCAAAGTCTCTGCTGGTGTAAATGAGTGAAACTCCATTGAAGTCAATGTGAATGCATCCATTTACACCACAAAAAAGTTGGCCTCGTATTTGCCATAGCTATCTATATTAAACTTTGAAGCTTAAGGTGTCTTATAATAGAATCTAACAAAATGCAGTAACAGTATCTCTGTGGCCCTTGTGGAGCATACATCTACTTAGTTCATTGACACTAAGATCACAGACCCATCTATATGCAGTCATAGATTTATTCTCTGTTCAGAGAGTTAATCAAATGTTTTCCTGGAGATGCATTGTGTTTATTGGTGTTGCCTAATTTTCCTTAGCATATTTGTTTTTATAAACAATTTCCACACATTTTATATTAGTTTCCACATGGTTCTTTTTCCCCACAGCCATGGGAAGAGTTTTTTCCTGTAGATAACCTTCCCCCTATTCTACTCTGCTGGGTGCTGATACTGTTTGCAACTTGGTCTCTCCCTCCATGAGAAGTAGCCTGTTCTTCCTATGTTTTGTGCTGGTTTTCTTGGTAGTTCACCTGGCTATTGGGTTATCCTATGATCAGATACTTCCTTACTTAATCACTGTGGCTCCCAATCCTCTGAAGCTCAGGGTTACAGTGCAGAACATAGTCCCCTCCCATCCCCCTGCCCACAACATATTTTACGTCTTATGTGGTCCTTATATGTTTAGTTAAATACAGGCAGTCCTCAACTTTATGACATTCTACCTAAGATGAACGGCACTTATGACGTTTCTGAATTGACATTGTGATTCAACTTACAACCGTTGTTTTCAACTTTACGACACTCCGTCGCTCAGTGATTGCAGTTCTGAGTTACAACCATTCGACTTATGATGCAATTTTCAGGAACCAGTTGTGTTGAAAGTACAAGGACTGCCTGTAACAGTAATCAAATTAGGTGAGGGTTTAATTGATTAATTGAAATCTCAAATTAAATATCTAATATCAACCCACCCATCTTTCAGCTTAACAGTGACAACTGAAAGCATTCATAAGTGAATATTTAACAAAACAAACAGGTTGAGTCAGGAAGCACTTATTCACCCAGGCAATCATAAAGAATTAGAATCTCTGCAGACAAAAGTTGTAATTGAAAATAATATGGGTATCAGGTGAGACCAGATTATATGAACACAGGCTTCATAGAAGAATACTTTTTCCTGATTTGTTATGTTAAAGTGCAAGATAAATGTAAGATCATCAAGTATCATGATTATTAAATTTTGATACTTATGCTTTTGATACTTGTGAACAAAGTAGCATAGAACTCAGTGGGAACTTTTCCACTGACTTTAACAAGAGTTGGATTACCTATCCATTTTTATATTTCATGGAAGCAATGTTCTTTGTATTTGACTTGCAGAAACATTAAATAATTTACGAACCATGAAAAAGAAATTAATATTAGAATGAAAACTATCTACTTTTAAAATCAACAGATGCAAATTATATACCAATTTATATTAATAGAGTTTTCATGGATCTTATTCAAAACTAAGTAAGACAACTAAAGGGGAAAACTGAGATGTCATTGTCAATGATGTTGGAAAGTTGTTTTTTCTGCAACATGTTTTCAAAAACAGCACTGTGAAAATTCCTGCTTCTTCACTGTCAAAAGATGTGAACATTTTCTTTAGGTCAAACACATAACACATATATGTTTCTCTATGTATTCCTCTGACCCATTTTTCTGCGCCTGGTCCCATCCTTACAATGTACCACCTTTAATTTAGCTTTGTATAGTGATACCCAACCAACCAAGGTGACTATATTGAAAAACTTCATCTCCTCAAGTGCAGCAGTAAATAGTTATATTAGTAGAGATGTGCAGAGATCACACTCTCCCTAATCTCAGTTTCCGTATGTCTTGTCTTTATTGTCTTCAGTCTTAGTTGTAAGCTCTTCTAGGAATTTAATATGTTTTATACTAAAGAAAGAGATTTCGTATTGTAAGGGCAATCATAAATGTTGTGACTACATATCGGTGATCCTTATTAGTAATATTGGTATCCAAGTCATCTGTATATAACTGAAGGGATGATCTGAGTCTAAACATATATACACACATACACACACTGTGTGCATGTCTATATAACATATTATAAACAAACAGACAAACAGAAGGCATTAGATTATTAACTTTTAAATGAACAATTATCAGTATTTGGGGCCAAATCTTAAAGGGTGTCTGCTTTTTTTGCTGGCTCTGTAGCCTGAGATTTATAGATATTACTGTAGAGAGTGATCATACTGATGCACAAATAGGAAAGTTAACAGAATGGAGCTACAGTTTGTTGATTTATGCTGCATTAGAAACACAGGAAAAATGTATTATTTTTGTCAGATGGAAAGAGACATTTTTAAGCACAGGGTAATCATGCTGGAAATGTAGGAAATTTAAGGCCACATTTTTTCACTCTGGGCCAAATTCAGCATTGAATTACAAGCTGTGAAATCTGACTGACTTGTTCAGGGTATGGATCTGCACTGAATTTGGCCCATAGTTTGTTATACTCTAGTGCCCAGATTTAATCCAAAAATAAATGCGCAGTTGTCAGCCTTAGTTTAGATATGGGTACACAGGTCTATGTCCAGACTACTGTTCTGTGGGAAAATCTGATTTCTCCAACATCATGTGGAAAAACATCATTTTTAAAAGCTATGATTGCTGCCCAGTGATTGATTCATGAAACATGGAAGACCCCCACAACACTAAATTACATTGCAGTAATTACAAATGGCAAAGTTTGAGAAATTGTATCTGTACTGACAGCTAAACCAAATCATCGTGGTTCTTTATGACAGTCATTTATGGAAATAGACAGACAAAATGTAGTGGACAAAGTTTGAAATATCACGAGAATGCCTCAAGGAAAAGTTACAGAATACAATTTCACTTGAATGGACTGTCTATAAAATGATCTTCAGAATTATTATAATCTCATGCTACATTTCACAGACAACATAAGTTTAGTGTTTCCTATTCTTCCTTTGGACATGAAGGAAACAAGTGAAGCCATAAAAGTGGAGGAAATAACTATGGCATATAAATAAATAATGGTAACATGTAAAAATCAATTTCTTCTACTGCTAGTTTCCTTTGGTTTCATATTTCTTATTTAGATGTATGTAATTCATTTATCACAAATTTTTAAATAAGCAATAAAAAAGAAGGAAGGATATTTTCTATTGTATTCTAACCTGTGAAAAGTTGAAGAAAATTAAGCAAACAAACAAACAAACAAACCAGAGACAATATAGCTGCCAGTGAACTTTAAAACTCTCTTTGTGGAATGCATTAGAGTTTTTCCAAAATTTTAAAAGTTATTATCTTTGTTCTTATTGTGTTCTTGTTGCTGTGGTATTTTTTTCTTAGATAGTCACTCAATAAGATCTGTGTTTTTTTCATAAAAATAATGATCACCTGGCTAAAAGGTTTTATTTCATTAGAAAACCAGGCCTAAACAAAAATAAAGCAAAAAGCTAACACATAATGTAAATGCCTGGCTTTTTTTTCACTAGACAACAATACTTACAAGACAGAAACTGGGAGCATGTGAAAGGTACAGAATTGCATGCCAAATAGCCCTTTGTTACTCCAGTTTTGTTGGCCTTTTGATATAGAAATTGGTCATTTACTTCTTCTTCTTCTAATACTTTAACTTGCTTCCAATATTAGAATTTTTGCATGAAAGATTATCAGATGGTTTCAGTTATAGCCCTTCTAGTGTTTGAAATATAGTGATAGGTGAAACCAGAATTTCAATGAGAGGCCCTTTCAGGTCAGTAACCTAACACATATTATTTTTTCAGGGCCTTTTGTAACTATTATATTGTTCTCAGTTGGCTGCTCAGTTTCCTTTCCAATATGTAAAATATGAGAGAGAATTCAGAAAGTTTGCAGATTACACTAAGCGGGGGGGGTGGGGAGACGTAGATATGCTGGAGGGTAGGGATAGGGTCCAGAGAGACCTAGACAAATTGGAGGATTGGGCCAAAAGAAATCTGATGCGGTTCAACAAGGACAAGTGTAGAGTCCTGCACTTAGGATGAAAGAATCCCAGGCACCACTACAGGCTGGGGACCGACTGGCTAAGCAGCAGTTCTGCAGACAAGGACCTGGGGGTTACAGTGGTCAAGAAGCTGGATATGAGTCAGCAGCGTGTCCTTGTTGCCAAGAAGGCAACGGTATATTGGGCTGTATTAGTAGTAGCATTGCCAGCAGATCGCGGGAAGTGATTATTCCCCTCTATTCGGCACTAGTGAGGCCACACCTGGAGTATTGCGTCCAGTTTTGGTCCTCCCACTACAGAAGGGATGTGGACAAATTGGAGACAGTCCAACAGAGGGCAACGAAAATGATTCGGGGGCTGGAGCTCATGACTTTTGGGGGGAGGCTGAGGTAACTGGGTTTGTTTAGTCTGCAGAAGAGGAGAGTGAGGGAGGATTTGATAGCGGCCTTCAGCTACCTGAAGGGGGGTTCCAAAGAGGATGAAGCTAGGCTGTTTTCAGTGATGGCAGATGACAGAACAAGGAGCAATGGTCTCAAGTTGCAGTGGGAGATGTCTAGGATGGATATTAGGAAACACTATTTTACTAAGAAGGTGGTGAAACGCTGGAATGTGTTACTTAGGGAGGTGGTGGAATCTCCATCCTTAGAGGTTTTTAAGGCCCGGCTTGACAAAGCCCTGACTGGGATGATTTAATTAGTGTTGGTCCTGCTTTGAGCAGGGGATTGGACTAGATGACCTCCTGAGGTCTCTTCCAACCCTATGATTCTATATGGGGGAGAGCCAATATATCAATATGGTTTCTGAGAGTAACCATGAGCGAGAAATTCAGAGAAAGTTTCTCGGTAGGGATGTTCTTGAGTTTGTAGGGTTCTGGTTGGATTTCATTTCCGAACTTCATGCGGTTGTACTGCTCCTCTTTGGTCCCATATTTTTCACCATGCAGGAAGCATTAGGCAGCACCTGAGAAAGTTCTAACTCATACAGTATTTTGCAATATATTCTCCTCTCCTTTCTGTGTGTGAGAGGGTAGTTTGGCCCTTTAGTATTTCGAATTTGGTATTTTTCTGTTTGCTAATTTGTCCAAAATATCTGTAGAGCATTCTTATTATAATCATATTATAGGTTCCTACTTATCATAGTATTTTAGGCAGCTCAAAAAAAAGAGCTCTGATTTTCACCTGAATAAAATAACCAATTTTCCCCTCTGCTAAGCTTAGGAAGCTCCCTCGAGACATAGGTTCATTATTTACTCTCCAGGCGCTGAAGCTGTAGCTTTCTAGAACATAATAGTTTTTTTGAAGAATGTTGAGCCTCTTTGTCTCTTTCCATTGTGCGATTCAGAGCCTTAGGACAATTTAAACAGCTTAATGTACATAAGGTCAGATATTTTACATAAAGGCTTTCAAGCTGAAGAATTTGAGCTCTATAACCAATGAATTGTCCATTTAGAATTGGTGTTTGTTATTACCCATTTGTATAGTAAGTTGGACGTTGTGGGCCAAATTTTCAAAACTGGCCACAGAAAAGTGGCTTCAACAGATGCACATGTGCCCAAATCCTGCAGTTATATGGACAAAATGGGTAATTCTTCATGTAGGTAGACAGGCACTTAAACATTTGTGTTAGCACATAGAGGTTTCGTATGTGTGTAAAACTTTCATATAGGCAGTTATGTATTTGAATATCAGTCAGTTAAAAGTCTACAGTGACTTTTTTGGTGGAATGACAAGTTTTGATAATTGTTGGTTAACTTTCATACTAATGCATATTTCTTAATCTTCTGAATTGCCGGCTATCATGAAAAATCATTTCTTGTTTGCTGAATTAAATTTTGGAGATGTATTCACAATGTCATACCCTGATAAGAGTGATAAGGATTATTTCATATTTTGCTCATTCTCTTATGAAACTGCTAGAAAATTAGCAAGAATATCCAATATGATTAAACTTACACCATATTTCTGTCAAACACAAATGCTCTGCCAGGAAAAATGTTATATGTCTATCTGTAAATACATACACTGTCTCAAACATATCGTCTTGTTTTTTATTTAGGTCTTTTTTAATAGTCATCTCGACCATTTCCCCCCCTTTTGGATCCTCCATTCTCAAATTTTGTATCATTGTGGTGATCACTGGATGACTTTGAGTTCATTAACTTTGGAATATTTCCAACAGTTCTATAAGCCTAAGGTGATTTAATAACATCAGATAAATGTTGTTATTCTTTATACCAGAATAAAGTTTGGTGGACACTTTTCCCTTCAAATTTCACTAGTGCAAAAATGTCACTTCATTGTAGTAATATCCAGCAATTCAGAAAAAATTAGCAACATGCTAGAGTACCAAAAGGGAGAAAAATTAACTGAGGTCAACTTTTTACCTAAAGATTTCTCTTTTGAAACTTCAGGGTCAGTTTAAGCATAAGAATGTAGGTAAGCAGCTGTGATTGTAATTTTTACACTGTAAAAAGTCTGTACGTTTCCCAGCCTGAATATCCTGTACATAATGCAGGCAGCAAGATTCCTGTCACCCATTGTGGAGGTCACAACAGTCAACTGAATGGAGCCACCACTTTAGTTAAGGTTACACATGTTCTAATACTGTAACCCCTTTTTGTCCTATGTGAACTTTTGGCTTTGTAATAGAGCGGCAGCATCCCAACAGCTCCATCGTGGCCTGGCTGGCTCTGGAGCCCTTTGCCTCAGTTTCCATCTTCTTCAGGGCTCCGTAATGGGAGACTGCTGAAGATATGGCTTGACCCTCCAGCCAAGTCACAAAAAAATATGATGCCTTCTGGGAGTAACAAGAGTCCAACCAAAAGTCCCAACAAAGAAAAAGCTTCTTCCACTCATCCTGAGCATCTCTGCAGCCTAACCGTGGTCCTACGCCTCAGGCTAATTAATTATGGGCCAGCTCAGGCTGGCCCCACCCCATCTCCCCTTTAAATGGGCCAGTGACCCTATAACAGGTTGAAATGTTCCATGTTTGATCTCTCTCCAGAAGTGATTTTTTCCCCCTTGGAACACTCTCACAAATTCCCTCTAATAATTTGTGATTTAGGAAAGGGTGGTAAAATATACTTAGAGCTGGTCAAAACTTTTTGATTTTTTTTTTGGGGGGGGAGATGTATCGCAAATTGGAATAAAACATTGAATTTCAAAATTTTCCACAAAATGAATTGTTGGTCTGTGTTCCACACCTACACAGGGGAGCAAGGGGGTGTAAAACACTCTCTTACTTCTCTTTGCAGGCTGACTATACCACAAGTTGCAGTCCTGTGGTGAGAACAGCCACTACAGAACCTCTAACTCGCCCTCTTGCAAAGGTTGGTGGGGAGTGGGTAGTCAAGGATGAAGAATGGATAGAGCTTGGATTCCATCTGCTTCCTCTCTGACTTTGTTCACCTAATGTGCCAACCAGTGCAGTTAAATTGTAATGGAAACAGTAGTACTTTGCACCATGTGTTGGGCTGGCAAAAATTACTTTCCCCTCTGGAGCCTGGGAGGAACGAGGGACCACTCTGAGTCGCACAACCATCTCTGGCTTGCCCCTGGAGCAATATAGCCGTACGCTGCCCCTTTCAGGGCTTCTGGCTAAGCCACAACATAGTAATTATGGAGCAGCAGAACTAGTAAGATGCACAAACTGACTAGCTTAACAATTCTAATCCTTTTGTTAAAAAAAAGTTAATACATCATTAAACCTGCATAGTTAGTGTCACAAAAAGTGAAGAAATGCAAAAGCTGAGGATTCATGATCAGTGTTACATATCTATTATTGCTGTTCTTTTTTTCTGCTTAAATATGTAGATCACTTTATTATTATCTATGTCCTAAAATGTATGGCATAAAACACACCGTATATGAGATAAGGTTGTGATAATGTCACTGTTCGAATCTAGCATTTACATTTCCTGACTTTTCGTAATTTTGTAACTATGCAAACTCAACATTGTCTTAATAACATTTTGTTATTTTAATAAGCAGCCATTGAAAGCCATTCATAAGGCCCTGAATCTCATGATGGAAGGACACTGAAAGGCTCTACATTCTGCAAACTTCATTCTGTTCTAGGAAGATAAGACTTCAGTGTCTTGACAAAGAATGAATGCTTGTCTCCAAGAATCACTGGGGGAGGAGAGATACTGAGGGCGAAGGAAAAAAACTCCAGCAACACAACACTTAGTTTTTGTATCACGTATATTTAACTGGGACTTGTGTATGCATACCTAAGAGCAGAATTTGGTTCATAATTTTGATTGTGTGCTTAATCATAGTAACCTAGTAACTTTAAAAAATTGCTTTTATTAAATACTTAGGTTGTAGTCAGCATCTGTAATTCTCTGCTCCTACTGTCATTGAGACACACACTGTGGTTGGGTGATAGCAAAATGGATACATGTATGACCACTAATAACACTGTAATTACTGTATGTAAGTGAAAGTTCTGACAATGGTAATCAAATCTCATGCTCCAGGATATAAACTCCTGGCCTGTAGGGGTGAAGAAAAATGTATGTAATATACAGCATTGAGTAATTAACTGATGTGCAATTTGCAGGAGCTCACCTTTCTCTGCAATAAGTTACTAATGGAGGCAAGATACATCATTAGATGAACCAATAGGGTGTTCATTTTTGTGTGTCCTATTGTGAAGTTTGTCTTTACTGATATGAAGATAGATAACCAAATTCAAAAAAGAATGTATACAGTGTGGAAGTGACTACCCTGATACCTGTTCCTTGTCATTCATACAGAGGTATTGACACAGTGGAGATTGCTTTTGTTCAGAAGACTAACGTTATGAGATGTGCTGGGAGAGCAGAGTTAAGCAGAGTGAACTGTAGCATAAACAGCTAGGGAACTAAGATACTGGCATTAGTGCTAGGGAAGTGTTGATCCCCAACCGAAGTAATAATGCAAAACTGTTTTGGTCTTTAATTGAAAAAATTAGTCTAACTATCCCTCTCCTCCCTCGGTGTAGCTGGTACAGATGGTAGTACTATTCAGTTTGGAGTGGGGGTCACCGCACTGGAAGTAGTAACCACTGACACCTTTAACAGTGCCCCCTCATGCAGATTTCACATGAAAGGTTGTCAAGGCCATCTTCTAACTTCCTGTGCAAGTAAAGACACTGTGTTTTAATAAATTTTATTGGCCCAAATCCTGTTGACTTCAAAGAGTGTTTTGCCATGGTAAGGATTGCTGGATTTGTCCCATAGTTACTGCATAAGTGGTTTTGATGGTAAAGTTTCCCACAATCAGTATGCCCCTAAAACACCTCTAATTGGTTCTTCCTGTTTCCATATACCGTGATACTTCGACCACGCATTAGGCAATGCAGATCATGACAGAATCATTGTTCATTCTGGAGGGGGATACATGTCGTCGTGAACTGAGCTAAAACGCATTTGAACAATCCTACTATCCCTTACATTTTCAGAATGTTATCCATGCAACTCACATTGGGTCAGTCCTTTCATAGAATCATTGAATATCAGGGTTGGAAGGGAACTCAGGAAGTCATCTAGTCCAACCCCCTGCTCAAAGCAGGACCAATCCCCAACTAAATCATCCAAGCCAGGGCTTTGTCAAGCCTGATCTTAAAAACCTCTAAGGAAGGAGATTCCACCACTTCCCTAGGTAACCCATTCCAGTGTTTCACCACCTTCCTAGTAAAAGAGTGTTTCCTAATATCCAACCTAAGCCTCCCCCACTCCAACTTGAGACCATTGCTCCTTGTTCTGTCATCTGGTACCACAGAGAACAGTCTAGATCCATCCTATTTGGAACCCCCTTTCAGGTAGATGATAGCAGTTATCAAATCCTCCCTCATTCTTCTCTTCTGCCAACTAAATAATCCTAGTTCCCTCAGCCTCTCCTCATAAGTCATGTGCTTCAGCCCCCTAATCATTTTTGTTGCCCTCCACTGGACTCACTCTTTCCAATTTTTCCACATCTTTCTTCTAGTGTGGGGCCCAAAACTGGATACAGTACTCCAGATGAGGCCTCACCAGTGCCGAATAGAGGGGAATGATCTCGTCCCTAAATCTGCTAGCAATACTCCTACTTATACAGCCGAAAATGCCGTTACCCTACTTGGCAACAATTGACTCATATCCAGCTTCTCGTCCACTGTAACCCCTAGGTCCTTTTCTGCAGAACTGCTGCCTAGCCGCTCGGTCCTTAGTCTGTAGCAGTGCATGGGATTCTTCCATCCTAAGTGCAGGACTCTGCACTTGTCCTTGTTGAACCTCATCAGTTTTCTTTTGGCCCAATCCTCTAATTTGTCTAGGTCCTTCTGTATCCTATCCCTACCCTCCAGTGTATCTACCACTCCTCCCAGTTTAGTGTCATCTGCAAACTTGCTGAGGGTGCAGTCCACACCATCCTCCAGATCATTAATTAAGATATTGAACAAAACCGGCCCCAGGACCGACCCATGGGGCACTCTGCTTGATACTGGCTACCAACTAGACATGGAGCCATTGATCTCTACTTGTTGAGCCCAACAATCTAGCCAGCTTTCTATCCACCTTATAGTTCATTCATCCAGCCCATACTTCTTTAACTTGTTTACAATGCTGGTGCAGTATAGGAGAAGAGGGCATAAGGAGCCAATCCTGCCCAGCCGCAGAGCATCTGTGTAATGGCAGGACATTAATTCAGTCTAGCTATCAATAAAACTCTAGGAGAAAGGCCTTGCTATTGCAAGTTTTTATGCAGCATTTTCAAGAAGACTTAATCTGTTGGCTTGGGGTATTGCCAATCCCAAGTACATACCACTCAGTTGTCCTTTCCCTCTTTGCTGCCTTATAGCAGAAGAATATATGTGGGATCCACTACACAGCCAGTATTTCCCTTTTCCCAGTCTTTGCGCGCTCCCAAAATATTCAATGTAGAATTTTACTTTTATGTTTTAATGGGCTTTGGCTGAAGTTCATCGTGGTCAGAAATATATGGGCTTCTATCTTACCTCATTATGCAAGTTCCTCTCTAATGTGTGTAACCAAATTCCTTTTTCATTTAAACAGAAGGCTGTTATGCCCAGTGTTGTGCCCGCATGTTGCTCTGAAGTCATTCATACTACCAGGGGTACTGAAAGCTATGAATTTATTAGTTCAAATTGCCTTTAGCCGTTCAGTAAACTCAAGCCTAGTACACTACAGCATTTTTTAAAAATGTCTTTCAGTATATTATATGTGTATGTTTGCTAGCTTGATTTAGGTTTCAAGTTCTTCTGTGCTGGGGCCTTACTGTTTTATATGTCTGTAAAGCATTAGCACACAGATGGTGCTATATAAGTGATACAATAATAATAATAATAATTAATATATCATCAGCTGTTTGTTTTTGTTGATTGCATTATAAAGTTCTGTTTTGTTTTATATTTGAGAATGAATAATTAAGTACTAAATTAAGAAGCCCTGTTAAAATTAATTTTAAAAGGAAGGAATGAGGGAGCAGAACAAACTGCATTTTACTCTTGAAAGAATTCATATATTAAATTAAGTATTCCTGTTTTGTTTTCTCATAATGTTCAGTGTGGCTTTTTGATGCAATGTCTCTGCCATTTTCTGGATTTTATATATCTAAAATGGTCTTGTTTTCCTGTTGCCTTCAAATGAGATGAAATCACAGCAAAATTTTAAAAAGATGCTGCAAGACAGTGCCAGAAAGCAAATCAGAACTTAGCATGCAAGGGAAAAATAAGGGTTAGGACAGGGGTGGGCAAACTATGGCCCGGGGACCACATCTGGCCCTCCAGACGTTTTAATTGGGCCTTGAGCTCCCGCCGGGGAGTGGGGTCCAGGGCTTGCCCCACTCTGCGCAGCTCCCACAAGCAGTAGCATGTTCCCCCTCGGACTCCTACACGTAGGGGCAACCAAGGGGCTCCGCACGCCGCCCCTGCAGCTCCCATTGGCTGGGAACCGTGGCCAATGGGAGCTGCAGGGGCAGCACCTGCAGACAGGGTGCCCCCAACCGCTCAGCCCCACCCCAGATCCTGCACCCCCAGCTGGAGCCCTCACCCCCTCCTGTACCCCAACCCGCAATTTCATGACCATTCATGGCCCTCCATACAATTTCCATACCCAGATGTGGCCCTCGGGCCAAAAAGTTTGCCCACCCCTGGGTTAGGAGATATTTCTTGTGACTTTTCAGTATATCTTCACCATTTATGTGAATTTTGCCTAAGCATGGCCTTGCTTTATGATGCAAACAGTGCTGTCAACCTGCAGCCACAAGCAGCCCCATGCTAATGGGATTCCAATGCTAGTGTAAGGTTTACAGCTAATGCTCCAATGTCCCTCTTGTGTGTTCACGAGCTGCTACTTGCTAACTAAGGGCATGTCTACACTGCCTCCCAGTTTGGACTATGGGGTTGTGAATAGGAGTATTACACCAAAGTGCTGTGCTGTCACTCCCCTGTGTGGACAGTGCGAGCACAAACTAAAAGGTTCCTACCTCATGTAAATATAGTCCTGTTTGAAGAGAACTACGGTAATGCGAACTAGGAACCTTTTAGTGTCCTGCAGTGTCCACATGGGTGAGTTAAAGTGCATGCATCCGATGAAGTGAGCTGTAGCTCACGAAAGCTTATGCTCAGATAAATTTGTTAGTTTCTAAGGTGCCACAAGTACTCCTGTTCTTCTTATATACGTAGACATCTGATGGTATCCCACTGAAGTCAGTGGAAATTTTACAGTCATAAGAAATGCAGAACCATTAAAACATTTTCATTAATATTTTAAATTCACATTTCAAGGTAGGTTGTCCTGTGTAATTGTGCACTGCTTTGGAACTGCACTCATTTAAAGAACAGGGAGAAGTCCAGTTCTCAGTATGTCTTGTCTGTACTGTAATCGTGGAGTGTGATTACAGCTCATTATGACATATCTGAGCTAGTTTTAATCTATTTAGCTACAAGTCCAGAGCAGTGAAGCTCTGGCATTGTGAGCTTTGGTGTGGGCTAGCTCCATGAGTAATTACTCATGGTGGGTTTGTCTAGCCTGCGTTGGAGCATGAACTGCCACAGCTTCACTGCTCCGGTACCTGAGCTAGCTAGATTAAAGCTGTATCAGACTGAGCTGTAATTACACCAAGTGATTACAATATAGACACACTCATCTGACCTCTCTCTCTTAATTTGGACCTTCCTGCTACCTGGCAAACCCACTTTTCCCTTATCTCCCTCTAAATAGTGTACTGATTTTTAAAACTATGATTCTTTAAAAAAATATATAATATATAAAACCAAATTAATCTTGGTTATGACGCTTCATCCTTTATTTTTTGTTTTCCAACTGTATTGATTATTAATTTAAAAAAATTTCATTACATCCTGGTGATCCCAGAACAACACATCACATCAGGGCCATTGACAGCTGATTTAATGTAGAGCAGTCTTCAGCTCAGAAATTATGCTGAGAGATTAGCCCAGCACACAGCAAACCCAGGATCAGGGGAGCAGAAAGGTCACTGTTGCATACGCTTCCTCTCTCCCCGCCTTACCTCCCTGATATGCTGTGTGCTCCTCAACCATAGCCAAAAGCGCATTTATAGATACTGTACAATATCAAATATTAAATTATACCACTTTAAGGAACAAGTAGCTAAATCTTGTTCTTTCATGCAAGAGCTTCACTTTCAAAGAATACTGCTTTGTATGCTACAGGACAGATTCAGTTTTTTTTTATACACACTCCTTCCATTGAGTGGTGATTTTGTTATGAAAGTGATTGTGTAAAAATAGGTTTCAGAGTAGCAGCCGTGTTAGTCTGTATTCGCAAAAAGAAAAGGAGTACTAGTGGCACCTTAGAGACTAACCAATTTATTTGAGCATAAGCTTTCGTGAGCCACGAAGCATAAGCTTTCGTGAGCTATGCATTATGCTTATGCTCAAATAAATTGGTTAGTCTCTAAGGTGCCACTAGTACTCCTTTTCTTTTTGTGTAAAGATATATATCTTACAAATCAGATCTGCTCCTTATGCACATTCAGAGGTATAGCTCTTTGTTTAGTTAAAAAAATAAGTTTTACTGCTTTTACTCCTGTTAAGACTGCAAGAGCAAGCACAACTCAGAGAGAATGAGCTGGATTTTATTCATCCTTGTGTGTTATCAACAGAAAAAGTTAATTATTTAGTTATATCTGTGAAAACTCACTGAAGGCAAAGGGAATTGCATGTGCTTATTCAAGGGCAGAATTTTGCCTTATGCTACTCTTGTGGTGGTTCATTCAATGAGGTTCCAGATTCTGCAACCATAACTCATGCTAACTGAAATGAGAATAGTCATATGTATAAGTAAGCGCTACTCACTGAGAGTAAAGTAATTCATCACAAATTTTTAAAAATCAGGAATGCCATGTAGTTATTTGAAAAAAATGGCCCCAAGCCAAACATTTAATTTCTCCTCTACATCATGTTTTAAGTGGATTTCTAAAATTCTGGTGTTCAGAATTATTCTTCTGAAACTTTAGCAGATTAGTTTTACATAAAATAGGCATTTTAAAATAGTCATTACAAAGAAAAGGAAAGGCAAATGTGTTTCACTGAGCAGTTAACACATGCTGTCAAAGCATAATAAAATTCACAGCAGGAAAAGTAAGACAATAGTGTACATTTCTTAGATGGATCATTAAAGGAAAATATGCAATTTTATTTAGGCCATCCAGTGAAAGATTAAAGTTTTAAAACTCTGTAGCTAATTGTTAACATGGTTTAAGACATCATTTTTTTACAGGAACCTTCCCTGTAGAAATATTGGAGATAACAGTTTTGTTTTTGATTTATTGTTTTTTATTGATTTTTGAAGAAATGAATACAATAGAGAAATCTAAGAAAAACAGTCTTCTAGATATACAACATAATACATCAGAATAAAGGTAATATGCAGTCAATGTTTGGAACATCTGCATGGTGAAGAAAATATCAGAAAGACAAGGGCAAACCACCTTGGATTGAAATACCACTTTTATAGGGAGGAGGAGGAAATCCAGAGATCAGGGCTCCAGATCTGATTTTAAGTTCAGTGAAAGGTAATTAAAATGGAAAATCTCATAAATGCCCAGGATGAAAAGTTAAGTTATTATATACCATTAAAAAGTCACAAAGCCTTTCTGGATAGTCAAATTTGTTTCTTATCTAGATTGATGTCGCTTATCTGGTCTTATCTTGTCTCCTGAAATAATGGAGTTACGGGACGAATTTGACGTTCATTTTCCAGCAAGAATTTTACCTAGCGGTCAGTGTTAAGCATAGTTTGTCATCACTATTCTAATACTATTCCCATAATATTTTGACATATTATAATTAGTTAGAAGTAGCTGAAGCCTTGTACAGCCAAGGTATGTGATTTTAAATTGACATGCGGGGATCTGCATTCATGCTTGTAAAAGGAAGCTCTTTCACATGACTGTGTATCTGCTGTAACTCCAATACCAAACAACTCTGCTGATTATTTTCTGTTTGGTTAGAGATAAGGTACAGCAATTCTACAAAGTGGTAGTACTTTGGAGAGGAAGGATGCTCCAGTGTAGAGTACTAGCCTGGGACTGGGGAAACCTGGATTCAAGTGCCTGATCTGCCACAGACTTTCTGTGGGATTATGGACAAGTTTGTTAGCGCCAGAGTTTTAAAGGTATTTAGGTGCCTAATGATGTAAATAGGTATCTTTTGGCATCAGAGAGTCAGGCACCTTGGTACTTTTGAAAATCCAAGTAGGTGCCCATCTGCATCTTTAGACACTAAGTACCTTTACAAATCTGGCCATTAGCCTCTCTGTGCCTCATTTCTCAATCTGTAAAATTGGGGAAATAGTACTGCGTTACCTCACAGGGATAAATTTATTAAAGTCTGTGAGGTGCTGAGATACTGTGGTAATGTGGCCCTTTATTATTACCTGCGATAGAAATATACTTATCTGAATAAAATTAGGATGACTGATGCATTTAAAGTTACAATAAGAATCAATAAGGCATTTAATCTAGTGCAATTTTTTTTGTTTTGCTTTTTTGTAGACAAAACATGGATGCACACTCCTGAGGCTTTATCCAAGCATTATATTCCCTACAATGCAAAGGTAAGAAAATGTCAATTAATTTCCTCTTTGTTTAAATTTTTAAAAATAAAATGAAAGGAAATTTTGAAATAAAAAGTCATTTTGAATAGAAAAATTGAAACATTTAATTTTGAAAATGTCAAAATGCTTCAATTTTTTTGATTTTCTTTTACTGAAACAGTTCAGCGAAATCAACCCGAATTTGTGAAATGTTTCAATGTTCCCAAATCTGCTTTTTAGTTTTATTTGTTTGCTGGAAAAACTTTCAGGCAAAAAATTTCACCCAGTTCTGTTTGGTGGATTCACTGCTGCATGGATTCTCTTCCTCTCCTCACAAGGAGTGCTGTCAATGTATCAAGCTACTTCAGCTCATCAGAGAGGTTCCTCAGCCAGCTCGTGGTCTTAACGATGAGGATTCCTTCCTCATCCCCTATACATCTGACCAGCACCTGTTGTTCTGATTGTGTGCTGGGCCTCTGATTTGTCCTGTAGAGGCAGGTGATGAGAGACTGTTACAAAGATTTCAAATTTTGAAGGTTGTCACATCAGACTGATAACAAGATTTTTTGCTATAAGCTGGAGACTTATCAGTTGGAAGCAACAGAAGAGGAAAAAGACCTGGGTGTACTGGTTGATCACAGGATGACTATGAACCATAAATGTAATATGGCCATGAAAAAGGCAAATGCAGCCCTATGATGCATCAGGCAAGGTATTTCCAGTAGAGACAGGAAGTGTTAGTACCATTACACACGGCACTGGTGCAGAGAAGGGCTACTAGGATGATCCAAGGAATGGAAAACCTATCTTTTGAGAGGAAACTCAAAGAGTCTGGCTAGTTCAGTCTAAACCAGGGGTTCTCAAACTTCATCGCACCGTGACCCCCTTCTGACAGCAAAGTTACTGCATGACCCCCAGAAGGGGAGCAGAGACCAGGCCCCACTGCCTTGGGTGGGAAGAGAAGGGGCCACAGCCCGAGCCCCACTGCCCGAGGTGGACCTCAGGCTTCAGCTTCAGCCTGGGTCCCAGCAAGTCTAATGCTGGCCCTGGCGACCCCATTAAAATGGGGTCACGACCCACATTGGGGTCCCAACTCACAGTTTGAGAACCGCTGGTCTAAACAAAAGAAAACTGAGGGGAGATATAAGTGCTCTCTATAAATACATCAGAGGGGTAAAGGAGGAGGAGTTATTTAAGTTAAGCACCAATGTGGACACAAGAACAAATGGATATAAACTGGCCATCAATAAGTTTAGGCTCGAATTAGGCGAAGGTTTCTAACCATCAGAGGAGTGAAGTTCTGGAACAGCCTTCCAAGGGGAGCAGTGGGGACATAAAAACCTAACTGACTTCAAGACTGAGCTTGATATGTTTATGGAGAGGATCGTATGATTGGACTGCCTACAATGGCATGTGGCCCATCAGCTATTGCCAGTAGCAAAAATCCCAATGGCTAGAGATGGGACACTAGATAGGAAGGGCTCTGAGTTACTACAGATAATTCTTTCCCAAGTATCTGCTTGATGGGTCTTGCCTACCTGCTCAGGGTCTAACTGATTGCCATATTTGAGTTTGGGAAGGAATTTTTCCCTGGGTCAGATTGGCAGAGACTCTGGGGTTTCTTCACCTTCCTCTGCAGCATGGGGCATGGGTCACTTGCAGGTTTAAACCAGTGTAAATGGTGAATTCTCTGTAACTTGAATCTTTAAACCATGATCTGAGGACTTCAGTAACTCAGCCACAGGTTAGGGGTCCATTACAGAAGTGGGTGGGTGAGGTTCTGTAGCCTACAATTTGCAGGAGGTCAGACTAGATGATCACAATGGTCCCCTCTGACCTTAAAGTCTAGGAGTCTGAGTCTTCCTGTCATAGATATTTGGTGGAATCATTGTTTCATCCATGTGTCAAGAGCAAAACCGTAACTGGACTTTGATCTCATAAAATAAATGTCCATGACCAAGTTACCTCCTCCATCTTCATTTTTCTTCTCTAGCTCTGATTTCTTTCTTGAATCTGTATAGAGGCAGAGGAATCTCATAGATAGGAGTTGATACAGGTATTCTGGAAAGTATTTCAAAATGCAGAAGGAAACAAAGAAACAGTGGATGACACAGTAATACCCATAAAAACAACAGTCCAGCATCAACAATTGTTAATGGAAATAATATTCAGTGGAAGACTATCTTCAGGCTTATTGTAAAGGTCAGTCATTCCAAGCAGATATCTATTTGGCTGAATGCATTCTCTAGTATATCTACCATTTAGTATGTGTTCACATCATCTAAGTTGTATTGGGTCTCTCTGTTACTTACCTTGAGCATTGGCAGATTGTGCAGCATACTCACCAGGATATCTTTGTAACTTCTCCAGTGCTGAGAGCATGCAACTGGTTTCCATCAATGCAGCACATTGGTATAAAATGTTTGGCTGATATATCATAAATGAGGCTGCGAGTCTGTCACGGAGGTCATGGAATCCGTGACCTCTGTGACTTCTGTATCCGCTGGTGCTGGCTCAGCCCCTGGGCCAGCAGCAGCAGTTTGAGTGTGTGGGCAGGGGCTAGCAGTAGGGGGTTGGATGGTGCAGGGAGGGGGGAGGGGCACTTACCTGGGGTGGGAGGCTCCCCGGCTCCCACTGGCATGCCCCCTCTGCAGCTCCTAGGTGGTGGAGGGGCTGGGGAGGGGGCTCCGTGCCCACAAGCCTTGCCCCCGCAGCTCCCACTGGCTGAAGCTCCCGGCCAATAGGAGCTGCGGCAGCAGGTGCTTGTGGTAGGAGCTGCAGTGCCCCTGCCCTGGCCCCTGCCTCTGCCACCTAGGTGCTGCAGGGATGTGGAACCGGGTCAGAAGCCACTGACAGCCCCATCACCCGCCCCTCCAGCACAGACTCCGGGCCGCGTGCTGTGTCACGGCCCAACTCCTCCCACCAGCACCAGCGGGGGTCCCGGGCTGCGCACTGCGCCATGGATCACCACCCCCCAGCACCAGTAGGGTCCCGGACCACCTCCCCCAGCACCAGTGATGCCCCTGGACCTCCCTCCCCAGCGCACCCATGGCCCCCTGCCCGAGTTTTAGTCACAGCGGGTATTTTTAGTAAAAGTCATGGACAGGTCACTGGCCCGTGAATTTTTGTTTATGGCCCATGACCTGGCTATGACTTTTTTTACTAAAAATACCCGTGACTAAAACATAGCCTTAATCATAAACAAGCCTCTTCTGCACATGCTTTGCTAGAAGCACCACAGCAATAATCACAAGCTCATTAAATAGAATCTTTCAAAATTTCGCTTTAGTCTTGCAAAGACTAGTTGTTTCTCAGCAGTCAGCATTGCTATCAATTCAGGTGCCAGTCATGCTATTATCTTGTATTTTGAAAACAATATTGTAAGATTTAGGGAGCAAAAATCTATAAAAATGGAATACCACTTGTAATGGATCAGTCAGCGAGAGTGCCTGAGTTTGAAACTACTATATTGATTCCTCTATTTATAAGCCTATATTTCAAAATAATAGCCCCAGAATTAAATTAATTACATTAAGTATAAATGTATGATGCTATAGTGTAGCAGTAGTATGATTTCTAATGGTAAAGAATTATTATTTTACTCAGGATGAGCTTTTTACAAAAACAGGCTGTTATTCATTTACAATATGAATATAAAACCCAATATCCACTCTAATATTTGAAACATTTGGCTCCCCACCAATGGCAATAATTTTCCTGGCTGCAACAGAAAGACTGAAATCCAGATCCTCAGCTGGTGTAAATTGGCATAGATCCACTGAGGCCAATGAGCTGTGCAAGTTTACACCAGTTAAGGATCTGTCTTTTCAATCCCAACTTTAAAGTGTCATTTTCATTACATTTTCTTGGCTTCCAATATTTTTCTTAGCTTTTAAGATTAAGGACATACATACATAAGTCCATCATTACTTTTTGTAGCACTCCAATTTTGTAACTCTATAATACTAAAAAGTGTATCCAACCAATTGAATATATTGTGCAAAATAATGGAACAAGCTTACGAAGTTCCCGAGACTGGGCTCAATAGTTTTTAGAAAGTGCTTACTGGCCACATAAATAGTACCCCATTGAGAATTCTACAGTATTGCATATCCTATCTCCTCCTGCACTGACAAAGAACGATACCGTGACACTATTTCTCATGGGAATGATTGGATAAGGTAATTAGTTTCGTGAAAAGAAATAAAGATGAACTGCTTAAAAAGTCAAACAGAATAAAGCTTTATTATGGAAAATAATACCATAGAATCACATCCAAGTACATAACTCAGTTTAAATCAGCTAAACTAAAATAAATTCTCCAGAATAAAAAAAAGGAGTATACTAAGAATTTTTCCTGATTTTTTTTCAAAAAGTTAATGTTTTTTTCTGAGATGATGGAGAAGAAAATAAATTGGTAGTACATAACCAGAAATACTTTTTTTTTTTTTTTTTTAAAAAGGCAGTGTACGTGCAATACATTACTATAGGTCTTTTTATATAAAAAGGCCAAGCAAAAGCAAATTCAGTGCAAGCTGAAAGGCCTAGCACCTTGCAGAATGGAGCTTTTATGTACAAATTGTAGAAGATTCATTGATAGTTTCTTTTTCTTTTCTTTTTTTGTTGCTTTAGAAAGTCCTTTTCATATATTTTAATAAAGAATTGGCAATGTATTATACTTCAGAGCACAGCATAGGCAACTTTAGTTGGGGTCCATGGCTGTAATTGCATCCACAGAAATCAGGCCAGTCAGAACAAACCCAAGTGGTGGTATGATCTGGCACACGAGGTCGCAGTGCTATTCAGGTTTTGTTCCTGCCATTGATGGTGTGGGAAGTGACTAGCCTGCCCCAGACAGGCCCAGATCCAGTTGTTGCTGCCACTAGCATAATTGCATCAGGCCCAAAGTGACCCACAGGGCTGAAGTTCAGCAAGATGTGGGACGGGGAACAGCCACCCAGCAGCACTGCCCTGCTTTTATTCCCCACAGATTGGGCAGCAACTCCACAGGGCTGGGCCCTCTCTGATCCTCCCCTCTCCTCCGCCCCTACCCCCCGCCATCCCGTCTCCATCCAAAGTGGGATGGGAGCAACACCACAAGCCTGGGCACTCACTGACCCTCCCTGGTCCTTCATTCACACATCTATTGAATCGAATGGCTACACCTACTCCTGCAGCACAGCAAGTCCTAGACTCCCCACACAAACACACACACACACACACACACACATACACACACACGCTACTGATGTGTTATTTATTAAAGAGACTACCTCCAAAGGCAGAGTTCTATGATTTCATTTGTTCCCACTAGGGATGAAATCCTGGCAATATAGAGCCAAAGGATGTTTTGCATTGTTCTCAATTTAAAATTCAGAGAAGTGCTTTTTGTTTTGGTTTTTATAAACCTAAACATTTGAGATTCCGGCCAGGAAAGATAAGAATGACTCCAGATGTTATTTCAAAAGAAGGGCTTTGTGCTAGTTTCCACCACTGTCCTATGCTGCTCCCACTGAAGTCAATGACAGAAAGCTTGCAATGACTTCAGTGGAATCAGGACTGAGGGTGTTCTCAAGATGTAACTGTGCTGGAAGTTTAAATGGGTGATAAAAAGCATTTTTGAGCTATAGGGAGGCAAGCTTTATAAAAAATTAAATATTTCTCATTGATGTAATTCTCATAGTGCCTTGTAATTAAAAAACAGATTGATGAATTGTCTTCAAACTTTTGAGAAAAATTCTCCTTTGCCTTAAAGGTAATTCTGGGCGTTTTCAGGTTCAACACATTTTCCAAGACAAAATGATTAGGGTGATTCAAATAGAGTTTTATAACAGACTCTGGTTGCACCTTTAGTTATGGAAAGATTGCTCTCTCTCCATAATCTTCCCCTACTGAACTAAGGTATGTGTTCTGCCAATAGCAAGTTATTTCTTCCCAAAGCAGCAATAACTCTACAGTGTCACTTCGGTAGTACATTATATTGTTTTTCCATATTTCATATGTAATCATTTGGCTATTCGCTGACTTCTTTCATATTTCCATAGGGGGCATGCACACACGTTTGTGCTTTTTATTGGATCTGCCACATGGGTCCAATATTAGTGCTGGTGGCTGGCATCATGGTAAGAAGATGGTTTTGGGATTACACTGCGGCTGGAGGCTATTATTGTCATACTTTACTATACATGCCACACTAAACTCACGGGAATGTACTGCCCAAAGACTGATAATGGCTTGGTGATGTATGAGGCAACCATGTTTTCAAATCAGTTTCAGGCTTATTTTCTTTCCACCACTTAAAACTTCAAGTTTGAGCTATGGATGAATTTGTTGATTCTCACCCAAGTTCATACTTGTCATTTAAAATAATAATAATAACCTTCCAGAAAAAGTTGTTGTGACCCATCTGTGCTACCCTACCTTTGACAATCAATCATTTGAAAACATTCCAGACAGTACACATATCCCTACACAACATGCCATCAGGGATATTTCATCCCCATTACTAAATGTGCAGTTTGGAATTAGAAATCTATAATACAAGCTAGATATGTAACAAGCACCAAATGCATTACAATTACATATCTAGCAACAAAATATTGCCTGAGAAAGTTATGTGGTATCAATCCTGGCCACAACACACAAACTTTATTCATTGCAGTCTAAACTGATTCATTTTTATCTGATAACACTTTCTCCATCATATGTTAGTCCTGGACTAAGCTCAAAAGTTTTGCCAAAAGAGCTATGTTGGTTAGGAGGGTGAAAAAAATCACACCCCTAACCAATATAGCAATGCTGGGAAAAGTCCTGGTATAGACACAGTTATAAATTGGCAAAAAAAGTGCTTTTTCTGGTATAGTTTATTTCACTCAGAACACTGGAAGAAACTATACCTGCAAATACTCTTGCCCAAATAAGCTGCCATCTCCATTAGGAGGATTTCCTAGTATAGCTGTGCCTAGGTAGCTTTCGAGAGTCGACAAGGCCTTATTCTCTTATAGCCTTCTGCCTTATAGGTCTGTCAGATTCTGAACGCCCTTGGTTTATTTCCTTTTTTCCGTCATGATTTTCCTTTTAAGCCGATACATTTATCTCAGTTCCTCTTTCTGTTAATGACGCTTTCCTCTGGAATTCCTATTTATGCCTATTATAAATTAGGGTGCCATTGGATGAGGGTAGCCCCATGATGACTGATATTAGCATGAGGAATAATTCTAAAATTGTAATAAATATATCACAAACAAAGGAGGCAAATGACAGAGTCTGGAATGACTATGGTCTTGGGCAGGTAAAAATAAATGAGACAATGCAAAGGGAAATTGTATACCATTTTCAAGAAAACTAAATGTAAAGAATGCCGGAAATGACAAGACACGGTAAAATAAAATAATAAAGATTAGAAGGTAAATGTTAGGTATAGTGAGACATTCTGAAGAGAGCTCCAAAATATCAGAAGTAAGAAACTAATGAAAGAGAAAGGGAGAACATAACAGGACATATAATGAGACATAGGAAAAGAAGATAATCATATTAAAATAATTATATTAACATTGTTTCAAATAATTTTCATTAAATAATACCAAAATATTCTAGATATCTTCATATTAATGTAGCAAATGTTTAAACACACAATAAACTCAGTATTGAAAGAAAAATTAAATAATAGACAGGGCAGAAAATTAAAATTAGTGCAAGAAAATGTAGATCCGTAGTTATTGTATTATATTAGGATCCCTAGCTTTGGGTTCCATTGTGCCAGATAGAACAAACACATAGTAAGAGACATTTCCTTCCCCCAGAGAATCTTGAACTTTAGATCTCCAAAGAGAACTGCATAGAAAAACCCTCTGTGACTTCAGAGGGCCGGGAGAGTCTGCCTGTGCAGTTGTGTTTTGAGGGATCAAACATTTGAATAACAAGAAAACAGAGGGTGGGAGAAAGGAGGGGAACTGAAGTACAGAGGGATTAAGGAGCGAGATTTTCAAAGGAACTCACCTGTCACGGAGGCAGCTAAATGGGCCAGATTTTCCAAAGTTCTCAGATCCCAACACTTCCCATTTCTCTCATTGTTCTCAGCGGAAGTGGGTGGATGCTGAGCACTTCTGACAATCTGGCCACTTATTAGGTTCTTACATGGGAGCTTTACGGTACCAAGCTCTTTTGAAAACCTGGTCCTCAATGACTTGCCCAACGTTACTCAGGAAAGCTGCAGCAGAGCCAAGAATTGAACCCAGATCTCCTGAGTGTCAGTCCATTCTTTTAACCACAAAACTGAGGGATAGCTCAGTGGTTTGAGCATTGGCCTGCTAAACCCAGGGTTGTGATTTCAATCCTTGAGGGGGGCCATTTAGGGATCTGGGGCAAAAATTGGGGATTGGTCCTGCTTTGAGCAGGAGTTGGACTAGATGACCTCCTGAGGTCCCTTCCAACCCTGATATTCTGGTAATATGCTGACCCTCTCTGCTGGTAAACTGTCCTGTCAATAATTAAGAGATTATGGTGCAGTAATATAAATAATATGTACAGAATATAGCACCTATGAATGGAGGCTTCCAAATTCAAAAACACATGCACACTGTGTGTGCCAGTCAAGCATACACACAAATGTACAATGCATGTGCACAAGTCAGGGTAGCTTGCATACCTTAATAGGTATGTGGCTACTGGCTAGTGTATGTGTACAAATGTTTGCCTTATATGTGCATTCGTTTCAGCTCACCCACAATCTTTGGATAATTTGGACCATATTTCATATATGCCGCTATGGAGATTAAACGTCAAAGATTTTGTATTCCTACTTCCTTTTTAAGATATCTGCAGGCTAAGTTTATAATATCAATGCCCACATCAGAGTACTACTGTTGTACTAGTTACAGGCATCCAGGGAAATATGTGCAAAAGATTTGGCAAAGATATACTTTCATAAGATAATTCATATATGATAAATAATTGAAATAAAGTGAAAACACTTAGCTACTTCTAATTTCTGAAACCCGAACTTTGAGCAAATACTCCTATACCTGGAACTTGATCTGTAACTAAGCTAATGTGCCATCAACTGAATGTAGTTTTAATAAATAGGTGGCCAATGTGCCATCAAGGCATAGCCACAACTCTGACTTTCAACAGTATTCAGTTAGTTTGTTCTAAAGTTTGTTCAGTGCTGGTTTGAATGAAATGTTATGGCATACAATTTGCTCATTTATCCAAATGTGCATTCCTGTCCCTTGCTTAAAAAAAAAAGATAAAATAAAAGCAACATTGGTCAAATATCTTTGCCTGATTCTGATCTCAGTTACATTAGTGAATTATTGCCTTATTGGAATTAAGCTTTATATATAGCTTTAATTCCAATAAGGCAATATATATATAGGTGTAAGTGACAGAATCAGAATATTGGCTACATGAACTGTAACTAATACACATTAGAAATAACAATTAAAAGGCAAATTCAGATATTCAATCCACCCAACAAATCTCTCATTTGCTACGTATATCTCTTTCATATTCTGCACTTGGTCCCTTCACAATACCAATTAATAGGATTTTTCTGTAGGGATCAGGTACAGAATATAAAACAGAGATCTGAAATGCAAATAAAAGGTATAAGCTGTATATTCCAGAGGAGGACTTGACCTTACCAATTTTTCTCTCTAGATAGATAGATAGAAACATCATATAATGTATAGTATTTATATGTATATTACTATATAATGTGTGTGTGTGGAGAGAGAGAGAGAGAGAGAGAGAGAGCAAACAGAATATAACCTAGTATACATAAGCTGCCAGAAAACAGTGAGAGCAGCTGTATATATGTAGCTAGGTCTTCCATGTTTGTGTATCTCATTGTCCTTGACTGAAGCAGTTAGCTCCATTTGTTTTGAGAAAATTATTTTATAGGACAAGCATACATTGAGATGATAATCCAACATGCTCTGACGTTTTGTGCAATAACAAAGTCAGTGTAATAAAAATTATTTACAGAGAAGACAAGTGGAAATTTTCCCATTGTGGCAATATCCCTCTTCTTGCAGCAAGTTTACATTAACATACTTTGACATTATACACTATATCAAAGGAGATATTTCCAGAGATATAACTTGAAGTTTAAAAACAGGCATTTGTTGAATCTTTATATAACAATTTTGAAGGGCCTTTATGTCAGATCCTGTCCCATTGAAGTTAGTTGACAAAACTCCCACTGACTTCTCTGGGGGCTGGAACATGCTTCTACCAGGTTAATGGTATACCAACTACTCTTTGGATTCTTCCACCCTGTGGCACTTCTCCTGCCTGTGAGTCTGCACACTGTTTATACTGTCCTTATTTCTCTATTGAATTAAACTAGTGAAACACAATTGTTTAATCTTCTCCACAGGATTATCTGAAAATACTTAATGAGAAAAATTGACTATAAAGTAAATAAATTTGAGGGAGGAAAGAAAATAGTTCTTAATATTTTAAGCTAATGTAAAATAAACCCAAGTGATAAAAGTCATTTATAGGAAAAATCAATAAGCTAAAGACTTAATGTTGATCCATATAAGAGTACATTAGTTAGATAACTAAAAGATTTGCCAGTCATAGTAACTGAGTTGGAAGTAGGATCAATAAGATGACCTTTGGCTTAAGAATCAAATAAGATGCAAGCGAGCTGGAGGTATAAGATGACACAAAAAAGTAAGGTCCACAAATAATTTTAGGTAAGGGGTTTTTAAAGCTGGAATTGAAAATAATTTATGAGAGTCAACAAAGTCCTCAAAGGTTGGGGGTGATGTGCTCAGAGTTATAGCCCTGAGCAAGGAGCTGTATGTGGTAGAGCTTTGAACAACTAAAAGTTTGGGAAGCAGAAATAAGTGGTGGCGTAATAAGGAATTGAATCTTATGTATGTACTTCATATTACAAGATGAACAAACAAACAGATTGCTGAAAATGTCTTTCCTGCTGTTCAGCGGGAAGTTTTTTTCTGAAGCTCCATGAAATTGGTTCATTTAAATATCATTCGTGACTGGGTCTTCAGCAGCTGAATAAAATATATATATAGCTGCTGGCACAGAATGGGGCTTCATGCATATTATGGCGATGTAGACCATAACATCACAAAGACTTTTTTATATCCTAATATACTTTTGACTGACATAAACATAGCAAGAGTAGAAAGATGGGAAAACACCTTTAGATTGCAGTGATAAGGAATAGAAATGGAAGATGGTAGAAAGATGAAGGAATGTTGCTGAAAACCTGGAGGGGCAGGAAAGGAACAAATTTAAGGATTGATCCTGTAGGCTACTGAGCTGCTCCTATAGAGGACGCTTGGGAGCTGAAAAGCCTTTGGGGCCACACAGGTACCATTTAGCTCCTTGCAATCTTTTTATAATCTTACCCCCCAAAAAACCTGCAAGGAGTGCCATGTAGGCCATGTTCTGCACCCAGGCAGAGCCTCACTGAAGTCAGAAAGGATCTTTGCAGGCTCAGACGTCCACCTGTGTTGGGCAGCTTGTCGGAGCAGGACCCAAATTTATATTTATTACATAAATATGTTTTTTGACATTGACACCATTATATAGTGGTAGTGCTATCTGAACATTGCTGGGGTTATTTGTCAACTAACCATTCATGCAAATACTTAAATATAGTACTACAATAATATTGTTGTCTGTAAAACTGACCACAGTTTACCGAACTAATTATTTAGTGCAGTATTTATAAGGGGGAAAAAATGAATCTAGCTGTCAAAGCTATAATTTAAAGCCATCGGAAAATACCCTTTAAAATTTCTATTCACCTGAAAGTAGTTTCATAGAATCATAGAATGTCAGGGTTGGAAGGGACCTCAGGAGGTCATCTAGTCCAACCCGCTGCTCAAAGCAGGACCAATCCCCAACTAAATCATCCCAGCCAGGGCTTTGTCAAGACGAGCCTTAAAAACTTCCAAGGAAGAAGATTCCACCACCTCCCTAGGTAACGCATTCCAGTGTTTCACCACCCTCCTAGTGAAAAAGTTTTTCCTAATATCCAACCTAAACCTTCCCCACTGCAAATTGAGACCATTACTCCTCGTTCTGTCATCTGCTACCACTGAGAACAGTCTAGATCCATCCTCTTTGGAACCCCCTTTCAGGTAGTTGAAAGCAGCTATCAAATCCCCCCTCATTCTTCTCTTCCGCAGACTAAACAATCCCAGTTCCCTCAGCCTCTCCTCATAACTCATGTGTTCCAGTCCCCTAATCATTTTTGTTGCCCTCCACTGGACGTTTTCCAATTTTTCCACATCCTTCTTGTAGTGTGGGGCCCAAAACTGGACACAGTACTCCAGATGAGGCCTCACCAATGTCAAACAGAGGGGAACGATCATGTCCCTCGATCTGCTGGCAATGCCCCTACTTATACATCCCAAAACGCCATTGGCCTTCTTGGCAACAATGGCACACTGTTGACTCATTTTCAGCTTCTCGTCCACTGTAACCCCTAGGTCCTTTTCTGCAGAACTGCTGCCGAGCCATTCGGTCCCTAGTCTGTAGCAGTGCATGGGATTCTTCCATCCTAAGTGCAGGACTCTGCACTTGTCCTTGTTGAACCCATTAGATTTCTTTTGGCCCAATCCTCTAATTTGTCTAGGGCCCTCTGTATCTTATCCCTATCCTCCAGTGTATCTAGCTCTCCTCCCAGTTTAGTGTCATCTGCAAACTTGCTGAGGGTGCAGTCCACACCATCCTCCAGATCATTAACGAAGATATTGAACAAAACCAGCCCGAGGGCCGACCCTTGGGGCACTCCGCTTGATACCAGCTGCCTACTAGACATGGAGCCATTGATCACTACCCGTTGAGCCCGACAATCTAGCCAGCTTTGTATCCACCTTATAGTCCATTCATCCAGCCCATATGTCTTTAACTTGCTGGCAAGAATACTGTGGGAGACCGTGTCAAAAGCTTTGCTAAAGTCAAGGAACACCACATCCACTGCTTTCCCCTCATCCACAGAGCCAGTTATCTTGTCATAGAAGGCAATTAGATTAGTCAGGCATGACTTGCCCTAGCTGAATCCATGCTGACTGTTCCTGATCACTTTCCTCTCCTCTAAGTGCTTCAGAATTGATTCCTTGAGGACCTGCTACATGATTTTTCCAGGGACTGAGGTGAGGCTGACTGGCCTGTAGTTCCCAGGATCCTCCTCCTTCCCCTTTTTAAATATGGGCACTACATTAGCCTTTTTCCAGTCGTCTGGGACCTCCCCTGATCGCCATAAGTTTTCAAAGATAATGGCCAATGGCTCTGCAATCACATCCACCAACTCCTTTAGCACTCTCGGATGCAGCACATCCGGCCCCATGGACTTGTGCTCGTCCAGTTTTTCTAAATAGTCCCGAACCACTTCTTTCTCCACACAGGGCTGGTCACCTCCTCCCCATGCTGTGCTGCCCAGTGCAGTAGTCTGGGAGCTGACCTTGTTTGTGAAGACAGAGGCAAAAAAAGCATTGAGTACATTAGCTTTTTCCACATCCTCTGTCACTAGGTTGCCTCCCTCATTCAGTAAGGGGCCCACACTTTCCTTGACTTTCTTCTTGTTGCTAACATACCTGAAGAAACCCTTCTTGTTACTCTTAACATCTCTAGCAAGCTGCAACTCCAGGTGTGATTTGGCCTTCCTGATTTCACTCCTGCATGCCCGAGCAATATTTTTATACTCTTCCCTGGTCATTTGTCCAATCTGCCACTTCTTGTAAGCTGCTTTTTTGTGTTTAAGATCAGCAAGGATTTCACTGTTAAGCCAAGCTGGTCGCCTGCCATATTTACAATTCTTTCTGCACATCGGGATGGTTTGTCCCTGTAACCTCAACGCATGTTTTCCAGCATGACTTTTTAAAAAAAACTTTATAAGGAACAAAATAGCTATGCTGCATATCAATATTGGAATTGTTTAAAACAATGTTTTTTCCCCAGAACACAATAAGGTATATTAAATATTTTTATATATATAACTTGCATTACGTTTACATTTCTCTCTTTTTAGTGAACTCCTATAGGAATCAGCTGTGTTTAATTAGATTGTAATGACACCATATTTGTCAACTGAAAAATATTTTACGGGTGTTTCTTTTATTATTTAGATGCACAGTAAATGATGGGTAGGCCCTAATCTGCTTTTCTTTTAGTTCAGCTTGTTATATTTATGGATGCCAAATTCTTCGTAAACTATCTGTCCTGCTTAACTGTCTTTACCCCAAAATTCAGATTTACTCTAGGGGCATGTGCAGGTTCTAATGTTTGCATTTCTTGTGTTTTTGTTTGTTTTTCACTCAAGAAGCTATTTGTGACCCAAAATAATGAGACACCTGTTCTTTTCATTGGCATTCAATTCATGAATGGTGGAAATACTATGAGAAGATTTCATGTTGCCTTATTTCAGTTCTATAAATGACTTTTGGAGGCCAGAAAGCTTTTGGGAAAATGCAGATACCAATAACCAGATACTCCAGTGTAGTAACATTCTATTCTACACAATGCGCCAGACCCTGTCCAATCGTTAGAGAAATATGTAAGGCCCAAAAGACAGCAGAACAGGATAGTTTTCCCACACAAGTAGGGCAAGCCAGAATTTATTCAAGTGGGTTAATATATCCACTGAGTGCTATATAATTGGGAGAGGGACAAATAGATTAACAAAGATGTGACTCCACTGGTGAAACTTCTTATGTGGAGATCTGGTGCTCCACAACCAGCCCTTCCACCACACAGAACCCTTGTGCAAAGCTCAGTTCAATAGGGCTTTGTGAAGGGAGTTAGGAATTGGCCCAGGCTGAATAACTGATGCAATGCAAATGCCTATGCTATATTACGACAAGTACATAAAGCAAAGGATTGATACACAAATGGCAGAAGTCACAGCATATGAACACTTTGGGTCTGATTCTCCAACTGCCTTGCACCTTGTGTAGTTGTTACTAACTGTATAAAAGTGAATGAACAGAAGGTGTCCTTAAGCATTTTATGTTCTTTCTACACAGATGCAAATGACTACACAGAGTGCAAGGCAGTTAGAGAATCAGGCCTTTAGTCTTCAAGCTACAGAACAACATATCAGAATATAATACTGCTTAAGAAAGCTTTTTCACTTTTCTGAAGAAAACGGGGGGACATGCTGTGTTTGAAGCTACTCAGAGCTTTATACGCTTGGAAGTAGTCCCTTGGGAGTGGAGCCTCAGTTTTTGGGTGGACAGAATAAGAAATTATGAAGTTGCTAGATAATAGGGTGACCAGATGACAAGAACAAAATAATGGGACACATGGGGGAGCAGCCACAGGGCCGGGTCTAGGTTTTTTGCCGCCCCAAGCAAAAAAAACAACCAAAAAAAGCCGGAGTGCCGCCGAAGCAAAATATCGGGACAAATGGCATCCCAACTGTACATCGGTCGGGACACGGAACAAACAACTAAATATCAGAGGTTTCAGAGTAACAGCCGTGTTAGTCTGTATTCACAAAAAGAAAAGGAGTACTTGTGGCACCTTAGAGACTAACCAATTTATTTGAGCATAAGCTTTCGTGAGCTATAGCTCACTTCATCGGATGCATACTGTGGAAAATACAGAAGATGTTCATATACATACAAACCGTGAAAAAATGGGTGTTTACCACTACAAAAGGTTTTCTCTCCCCCCACCCCACTCTCCTGCTGGTAATAACTTATCTAAAGTGATCAATCTCCTTACAATGTGTATGATAATCAAGGTGGGCCATTTCCAGCACAAATCCAGGGTTTAACAAGAAAGTCTGAGGAAGGGGGGGTAGGAAAAAACAAGGGGAAATAGGTTACCTTGCATAATGACTTAACCACTCCCAGTCTCTATTCAAGCCTAAGCTAATTGTATCCAATTTGCAAATGAATTCCAATTCAACAGTCTCTCGCTGGAGTCTGGTTTTGAAGTTTTTCTGTTGTAATATCGCAACTTTCACGTCTGTAATCGCATGACCAGAGAGATTGAAGTGTTCTCCTACTGGTTTATGGTTTGTCTGTAGGCAAGGACTGGCCTGTCTCCCAAGGTTTGTGAGAGACAAAGGATGACCCAACACTCTCACAAATCTTGGGAGACAGGCCAGTCCTTGCCTACAGACAGCCCCCCAACCTGAAGCGAATACTCACCAGCAACCACATACCACACAACAGAACCACTAACCCAGGAACCTATCCTTGCAACAAAGCCCGTTGCCAACTGTGCCCACATATCTATTCAGGGGACACCATCACAGGGCCTAATAACATCAGCCACCCTATCAGAGGCTCGTTCACCTGCACATCTACCAATGTGATATATGCCATCATGTGCCAGCAATGCCCCTCTGTCATGTACATTGGTCAAACTGGACAGTTTCTACGTAAAAGAATAAATGGACACAAATCAGATGTCAAGAATTATAACATTCATAAACCAGTCGGAGAACACTTCAATCTCTCTGGTCACGCAATTACAGACATGAAAGTTGCAATATTACAACAGAAAAACTTCAAAACCAGACTCCAGTGAGAGACTGTTGAATTGGAATTCATTTGCAAATTGGATACAATTAACTGAGGCTTGAATGGAGACTGGGAGTGGCTAAGTCATTATGCAAGATAACCTATTTCCCCTGTTTTTTTCCTACTCCCCCCCCCTTCCTCAGACGTTCTTGTTAAACCCTGGATTTGTGCTGGAAATGGCCCACCTTGATTATCATACACATTGTAAGGAGAGTGATCACTTTAGATAAGCTATTACCAACAGGAGAGTGGGTTTGGTGGGGAGGGTGGGGAGAAAAACTTGGATTTGTGCTGGAAATGGCCCACCTTGATTATCATACACATTGTAAGGAGAGTGATCACTTTAGATAAGCTATTACCAACAGGAGAGTGGGTTTGGTGGGGAGAAAAACTTGGATTTGTGCTGGAAATGGCCCAACTTGATTATCATACACATTGTAAGGAGAGTGATCACTTTAGATAAGCTATTACCAACAGGAGAGTGGGGTGAGGGGAGAGAAAACCTTTTGTCATGGTAAACACCCATTTTTTCATGGTTTGTATGTATAAGAACATCTTCTGTATTTTCCACAGTATGCATCCGATGAAGTGAGCTGTAGCTCATGGAAGCTTATGTTCAAATAAATTGGTTAGTCTCTAAGGTGCCACAAGTACTCCTTTTCTTTTAACTAAATATCAGGACAGTCCCGAATTCATCGGGACGTCTGGTCAGCCTACTAGATAAATTGCACTGCCATGTTTTGCATTCTGTTTATGTGGTCCTGCAATCACATGTCCCTGCATTTTATCACATGGGTATTGGATAGTCCATGTGCATGAGGTAGCAATGTTCCTACCCACCATGATTTTTATTTACTTTCTATACTGCAAATGTAATTGCTTGCAGTGGGAAATCATATTGTCAGGAAAATGACTTTTTACTGAAGCACACAAGTTTTTAAAAAAATTAAATGGAATTTTCAAACCGATAAAGTAGGGTTGCTTGCTATGGTCCTCCTAATATGTATTGTGGTTGTCAAAACTCCAGCAGGGACCTAAGTATGATAGTATTCAATTTGGTGTCTCCAGAGTTTATTACATTAAACTGACATGAGCACTAAGTTTAGTTCTTATGCATGAGAAAATGAATCTAACTGGGAAGACTCACATTAAAAAGGAAAATCAATAGCAGCACTGTTAAAGCTTTTAAAAATCACATTTTCTTCCTCATTAGAAGTAATTTAAATTTGTACACTACATCTGATATATGCAGTAGAGGGATCTTCTGAGGTGTTAAGTATCCTCAACTTCCATTGATTTCAGTGGGGGTTGAGGGTACTCTGCATCCCCTGGGAATTCCCTCAGCACTTGAGAGGACTAGATCCCAAATTACTTACTTGGAACAAGATGTGTGATGGCTACTCAGAGATGTGGCTATTTGTTCCAGATCGAAGAAAACTAAACCACAGGGATTTCGCCACACAGAATAATAAGGCCTGTTGCAGATAGAGACAAACAAAATAAAGAGAAGTCTACGTGAAAAGGGGTTCCCTGTTCCCTGAAGTCCAGTGAATAGAGATTTGTATAGTTCTCTTAGTGTCCCTTTCTGTTCCATCCCCCTTGCTGGTATATATTCCTCCATCGCTCCTGAACCAGCTCTAAGCAACCAATTAGGCCCATTGACATTCCCCTCCAGGAATTCTTGTTGCACAATTAGATTGTCTGCTGAATTGTAGGCCACTCAAACCTCAGGTTGCAGTTCCCCCTGAAATCACAAGCAGCAGCTGCAGCAATGTGAGGCTGCTTTAAACAAGGCTTTAACCTCCTGTCTGCCACAGGCCTCAGATAGTTACATGGCAGCTATTTCAACTAACATGCTGCACAATCCAGTGAGAGGTTTTAGATTATCTGAGTGTTCTATAAACATACACGGCCCGATTCTCATTTAAACTCAACTCGAAACTAATCTGTGTTTGTACACTGTACACTGCCAGGGTGATGTAAGTGGCCTTTGTTTCAATGAGAATTGGGACCACAGCTATTATATGGATACGGTATTTGTACCTTGTCAAAACCTTTCCATAATCTGTCAGGCAACAGGAACTGGGAACTACCATTCCCTTTTTCTCATTGACTGTTTTTCTTCACTCTGTAAAATTAGCAAACTATCCTCCCTTCCTCTCCTATAAAAAGCTAGAAAAAATAACTATAATGTTTCTACATAAAAAAAAAAAATAAAATCGCTTCTTGAACAGGAGCAGCAGCAACTGCTGAGCAACAACCAGAAAAACCTAATCTGTTTACCAACAAAAACAAAACTACAGGAATCCCACTAACCACCAGTCAAAACAACATGAAAAATATAGTCAGCCATTTTGGAAAAATCCATTTCACACTTACTGAACTGTCTGTCCTCATGTAGAATATCATCCTCAGAAGGAAACTGTTGGACAGATCACTAGCTCCTCTCAGTGACCAGTGAAAACCATCTTTACCAGAGAGTTACATTCACTAGCCAGTCACAGAGGCTGAATCCCCCATTTTGCTGCTGCTGTCAGGAGCCTCTTCTTGAGTGACTCAAGCACAAAGAGAGCACAAAGGTGGCTTACAGCCCTGGCCCCACACTCCAGGCTGCATTTTGCGCTTGTATCAGGGAATTGGGGTTAGGATTTAAAAGGAATCTCACTATTTGTGTTTCAGGACATAAGCAGGCCACTAAGAAACTATTCCCATAGGCATAGTATTGTATAAATGTCTGTTACAGCAGTTTTACACCTTCATTTGAAGTATCTAATATTTGCCCGACACAAAATCTTGAAGGAAACCAAGTCGAGTTCATTGCCTGCATCCTAGCAGGATTACTTTTCAGTTTGTTAATGTTGCTTTAATATCACTAAAGATAAGATAACTGGTAGTAGAATAGGATTATTTAGTCAGATGATAAATGTGTGAATGAATGTTGCACTGTTATAGACAGACAATTTGAGGCACTGCGTAGAAACATCCCTGTGGCATATATCTGATTATAACTCTAATAATCAGCATATATGCACATTCAGAGTATCTAAAATCTGAGATAGAAAAGAGATAAGTAGCTAAGCTAGTTACAATTTCAGTTAAGACACTGTAGGAGGGAATGCAAATCTTGTCAACAATCAATTACAGTATTATGGCTGGAATCTCACTGATACTACAGAACGATAGCTTTCCTTAAGACAGGACTGCATATCCAACATGCACTAGGATAGGGTCTTGAGGAATTACTGCAACTATTTGATATATAACAGTTGAACCTCTGCAAAAAATGTAGACGTATCTTAATGACAGAATTACAACTTTCAAAGGGCAAATACAAAAGCATCTCAAATACCAACTCATTACTCTGCTGTCACTAATTGTGTTCAAGGCTACAGTTAGAGCAAATAAAATTAAGGCTGATTAAGACACCAGAATGATAATCATTCTGAAAAGGATGATCAGAGATTGCAACTATTATTATTTATTTGTATAATGATGACTTCCACTACGTGTTGTCCACATTTGAGTTCTTCCCTCCCAATATGCCTACACTCCAAAATCAGACCCTCAGCAGTGAGTCTCAGAGCCCGGGTCAGCTGTCTTGGGCTTAGGATAACCACGTGTCCCAAATTGTGCGGGATAGTCTGGAAATGCAGAGTTCAAGTTCCAGTCCAGGGCTGGAGGAGTAGGGGCGGGGCCACAGAGAGGGTGGGGTTCCTGCATCTGTCCCACTTTTGCCTTTTGAAAAGGTGGTCACCCTATTCAGTCTGAACAGGCTCACACTACAGGGCTAAAAATAACAGTGTAGAAGTTTGAGCTCGGGTTGAGAGCCCAGGCTCCGAGACCCTTCCTCCTCACTGAGTTTCAGAGCCTGGGCTCTGACCGAAGCCCGAATGTCTATACTGCTATTTTTAGCCCCATAGCAAGAGCCCAAGTTAATTGACCTGCACTCTGATACTTGCTGCTATGGGGTTTTTTTATTTTGTTTTATTCTTGCAGTGTAGATGCACTCTCAGCTCACAATTAAGAATTAAAAACTTGTCAATCAAATTTTAAACGTGAGGCATAATCCCTCTTTTAAAAGCAGACAACCTGGCAATCTGATTTACGTTTAAGGTTCAAAACACCTATGCTTCACTGAGGATCACAACATTTCCATGCACTACCTCATCACTTGATGAAGCTTATTAAATAGCTTCTTTTCTCCTTCTCCAAATATCTCCACTCCCGGAGTTCTGCGGTCCAACCTTCTCTGCTACTAAACCATGCACATCTGGAAATGAGCTCTTTGCTATCATGTTTTCCCATCTGCTGTTTACTTAGCTTTGATGGTCAAACTTACTAGCAGATTGCTTAGATCATTATGTATTAATTCTACCTCAGAGCAGTAAGATGGACTAGATGATCTCTCAAGATGTCTTTCAACACTACATTTCTATGATTCTGTGAGTGGTCTTGGTTTCAGGATGTGATCAGTCTAATCTCCCAGCTCTGGACACCTTTTTCCCCCTGTATAGGCCGTTTTGGCTCTCATGCTCTTGCAATTTTTTCTTTTAAGTTACTGGGGATACCCATTATTAATGACTTTTTCCTGTTTCTTTCAGTTTTGAGCCTTTGTAGAAAGAGGGATGAGAGGCATTACACACTAGTTTGGCTCTATCAGTTATGATACTTGCACTTGCTAGCACTGCTGTTGGAACAGCACAGATGGGCCACACATGGGCCAGGAATGTGGCCCGATGTTGTTGTTTCTATTTTAGCACCAGCCATTAAATGAGATCAAAACCCCATTGTGTTGGGCACTATAAGTAATTTATTGCAATTATAAAAGCTTACTTAGATTGTAAGCTATTTGGGGTTGGGACCATCTTTCTCTTTTGTATTTGAACAGTGCCTGCCACAACTGGGCTGAAAATCTAGGTGCTAACATAATACAAATAATAGAACTAATAATAAACATAATGAGACTCAGTCATTGCCTTCAAGAATTCATTATATAAGTAACAAGACAAAGTGTGGGGACCGGGAAGTATTATTGTCCTGAATTTTACAGGTGATGAATTCAGGCAATAACTTGCCCAAGGTCATGGAGAAAGTTGGTTGCAGAGCTCACAATTTAACCCAGCTCTCTAGAGTCCCAGTCCAGTGTATTCAGCACAAGACCAATCCTCTCTATGTCTTTTCTAGAATGTTTTCATTTGAAAGACAGCATTTATTATATAAAGCATTTTACAATAGTAAGCCTCTTCCTTATTTCACATTTAATTAAAAATGTGAGTCCCCACTGTAATGACTTAGACTAAATTAATTTTACCTCTCTAATACCTGAAAATAAACCATTTATTGAGAAGCAGAATCACTTTTATAAAATATTACATCAACACTATCAACCAAATCTGATATCAAATTAGTTTAACAAGATGTATTTTCTATAAAACCATATTGATTTGCATTAATCAAATTACATTCCTTTCATTCTTTATTAATCAAATCCTATACCAGCCATTCCATTATTTTGTCCTCGATCGATGTCAGCCTGATAGGCATGTAATTACTGGAGTCATCCCATTTACCCTAGCTTTCTTCCAGTTCTTGGGAACTTCCCCATTGTTCCAAGACTTACTGAAAATCAATATTAATGGTCCTCAGAGCTCCACAGCCAGCTCTTCTAAAGCTCTTGAATGCAAGTTATCTGAATCAGGAAAGATCTCCAGGAAGATCACTTGGACATTCTTCTCCTTCAGCGCTCTTCTGAATTCTCTGAAGTCATCTATAACCTGTGAGCTATCCCACAAAGCAATGTCATTAGTGCTGATATACACCATCGCCAGTGGATCTTTGCCCAACAAATTCAGAAGTCTATGGAATCTTAGACTCACATCTCAGAGGTTGCCACCATCTTTTAGTATCCTGTCCATTGTAGAATGTTCTTTCCATTCTTCTTAGAATAGAATGTTCAAAAGGATCTTCTGTCTTCCTTTGGTGGTTGGAAATCTCTTCGTGGGTGAGCTTGATTTTCTTATGGGTTGGGCTTTTATGTGGTGTCCTCTATATACCTCTCCATTCCATTTGACCAGCTGGATCTTCAGAAATATAATCCACAGTTTCCATGCTGAGGCCATGGTAATGATTGAAAACTTCTAGCTCTGTGAAATTCCTCCTGGTCCTCTTTTTTTCTGGTGGTCAAACCCTGTCCTTCCTCATCTGCCACAGCCCTGTAGAATGCTGCCTTGTCCTCTTGTCTCTGGTGATTATGATTTGCCAGACCTCCTTTCTGATTTTTACTCTCTGTTTCTTTGGTAGCCAGCTCCTTCCTTCTTTGAATCTGCCAAATGCCTCAGCTTCTCAGTTTCCCAAATGCCTCAGCTTCTCAGCATATAAATAACCATCAGTTTACATTCCATAGTAGTAGTAATATAATTTAAAGACCATATGATATGCCACAATGATTCTACAAATTGTTTAACAGCTAATGTTCAGATAGTGTCCTAAATTTTCAGTTTATAAAAAAGGTTATGAAAAGCACTACTAAACTTCTGAACATGAGTAGATTAAATTAACTGCTATGAACATTCTTATGTTTCTTTTCATCTTATCTAACTTTTTCTCCACAATGTTCATTGAGTTTGCTGATGTATGTTTTTGTTTCCGTTTGAAAACCACATATTTCCATGACACCAAAATGAAAACCAGAATATATTTTTAAATCTGTGGTACACGGATAAAACTTGAACTCACAATAGCAGCCAAAACTTTTATAAACGCTGCTGTAGAGCAGACAAGGCATTCTTAAAATAGGGACTTCCAGGCTTGAGCAAATTTGAAAAAAAAAATGGCCATTTAAACCAAAAAGCAAAGGACAGTAGATTTCTATGTTCCTATTACTGAAGATATTTGTGTTTAAATGAGAATTTTCTTCCTAAATATGACTTGTGCTTCTACTTGATTCCACAGGGAATTCATATTTCTGTGTTTATGTAGTTGTTGTCTATTGCTATGGAAAAGACTGTTCCATCGCAAGTTCAACATTACAGCTTCAGTGAAGGATAAAGGGAGTGGAAAATTGACATTAAAGGGGAAAAGAAATCTTGCCTTATCAATGTATTAATTAGCACAATTGAAAAACTATTCTTAAATATACTTTTGAGTGTGCTTTTGTAGGATAGATTCTTAACATTTCTCAATATGAAAGGGCCTCTTCAACATGGCCACGCATTATCCAGCCGTGTTAGCATTTATATACAATGGAGCCGATTCTTTGATGGATGTGGCAACGCAGAAGTCTCTTAGGAGGGTTGGGGATAGCTCGCATGAGGCATTCAAATAATATGGCCATATAGGAATCTTAATAGACAGATATCAAGCTCGATCTATAACATCCTAAAAACTGATGGTTTCATTCTCAGCAATGCTGAGCAGCTCTGGAAATCAGTTTTTTAGTGAAAGCATGTACTCAGGGTTACTTACAGTGTGCCACAATAACCTGAGGAAATTTACCTTGAAAATATTTGATATCACAATGCTGCTGTTCAGTTAACTGCAGCATTATGGTGGCTCATTTTTCTATTTTGTATTAGCATTGCAGGAAAACTATAGGAAATGAGCCATAACCTAAACTTGTGTAGTCTAGTGGCCTCATGCAGTAAGTAACAATGAAAACATTTTTTCACACTTCAGTGGTTAAGTGGAAACATTACTGATAACTCTATTGTCAATGGATTTACAAACGTATCCAAAGAGAATCTGAAGAGATGGAGGTAGAGGAAAAGCTAATCTCTCCACCCATTTGTTCAGTTTCTGCAAAGAGAATTTCACAGGTTTATAGGTATGTCAAATGCAAATAATTCTCCTTAGCTGCTGAGTCTGTTTGCCTTTAAACTACCTTGCTCAGGTCATTTGGGTGGCATGTAAGAATTCTGAGAGTTATAATTATTGAAGTTGTGTCATATGATTAACTTACAAGAGTACAGAATTTATTGGCATTTACTTTTCAAAATGGAATGTCAAATAACATGACAACTTACTCATATTTGAAAAATTTGAATATGAGAGAGCATCCTGGTAGAAAATAGTGGTTTGGTAAGTACTGATTACATGGCTCTGGTGATCTCATTTATACCTAGCAACTGATATTGCCTGAGAAGAATCTAATTCCCGCTGTAAGAAATTAAGCATAATGGACTACTTTGTCTATTGTCTAATTATGTGTTGTGCTTGATGGTCCATGATTAAGGTTGTTGCTGAGTTTCCATTGTATGTGAAATTACTTCTCAGATCAATAGACAAAGGTCTACTGTATATTCACTGATCTATGAAGTGTATATATATGGCCAAAGAGGAGAATTGGACAAGAGATTCCTGAATCATGATACCTTAAAAATAAATATATTTATTAAAGTTCAAGAACTCTGCTATTTTTTTAAGTGAACACAAATTCTTTGAGCCAAAAGATAAAAATAACTTCAACTGGTAACAGTTAGCTTAGGAAGTTTTGTGGACAAGAAACAATCTAGGTATAGAATCAAATTTTCTGAATTTAGGCATTCAAATCATATTTTGCAGGTCTAAAATGAGTGGATGCTTAAATGTCAACTTGAGCACCCATATGTGGAATCTGTCTTCCTAAAGTAGGTGCCCAAGTTTGAAAATTAGCCCACCTTCAGTATGCATACATACAGTGGTTCAGATTTACTCACACTACAGTAGAACCTCAGAGTTACGAACACCTCAGGAATGGAGGTTGTTCATAACTCTGAAATGTTCGTAACTCTGAGCAAAGTGTTATGGTGGTTCTTTCAAAAGTTTACAACTGAACATTGACTAAATACAGCTTTGAAACTTTACTATGCAGAAGAAAAATTTTGTTTTTAACCATCTTAATTTAAATGAAACAAGCACCGAAAAAAATTGCCTTAGCTTGTTGAATCTTTTTTAACTTCCCATTTATTCTTTTTAGTAATTTACATTTAACACAGTATTTGCCTTTTTTTTTCTTTTGTCTCTGCTGCTGCCTGATTGTGTACCTCTGGTTCCAAATGAGATGTGTGGTTGACTGGTCAGTTCGTAACTCTGGTGTTCGTAACTCTGAGGTTCTACTGTACACAATATGTATCATGAATATGGAGCTATTTGCATGAGAAATGTCACTGTAGGCTTTGAGTTCCTGGATCTGCTCACCAAATCATTTAGGTAGGGATGTGCTAGAAAGGGTTACATTTCAGCAGTATGTGTAAAGTTGCCACACACAGTATTGTCAACCCCAGGTGTTCAAAAGTCATAGGTCAAGGATCAAAATATTACAAGATTGGCTTAAAAATAATGATAATTTTAAAATATGCATTTTTAGTTTTCTTCATTTGTTTTTTCAGCATTTAGGGTTCACATTTTTTAGCTTTTTCCCACAGCTATGAAGCCTAGAATTTTTTTCTTTTTTATGAAAGCTGTGTAGGACTCCAGAAAGTCAGGGCTTTAAGAAAACCACAAATATCATGGCACTTGTAATAAAATTACAAGAGTTGGTAACACTGCACGTATTTCTACAGGACACTATGCAGTGCTGTCCTTCCTGATGACTCTCTTGCACTTCCTCAGAGAGATAGGAACCAGATGTAGAGACTAAGGGCTTGTCCACACTGAGACTTAGTGCGTGGCAAGCCAGAGTGTGAATGTACAGCACACCAGCCTGCTGAATACTAAGTTTCTGTGTGGACCCTGCTATCCCATGCTAAAAGCTCCCTAGTGCACTTTGACTTTCTGCACAGCAGGGTGCACATGGCAACTCAGTGCATGGCAGGCTAATGCACTGTAGAGTTACACCCCAACTTGCCCTGCAGTTGTAGTAGGGATTAGTGCTCTATACAGCTTTTAAATACAATTAGCTCTGCTGACAATGAATGGTGACTGGCTGTGTAACACCTTCTTCCCCGCACAAGCAAATCCTCATCTGTCGTTAAGAGAGATTGAGAGCCCCCAATAACAGAGGTTTCTAAACAAGTACAAATAGTGAAGACAAAAACATTGCAAGATGACAGCATTACAACTTTGCCACCCCCTCCACAGCACAAATCCACCCCTCAGGTGATAACCGAGTGTAATGTCACAGGAATGAATGGTGAATGATCTTCAGTTGCAGGGGAACAAAACACTCACAAAGCTACATAGCCCACAAGTTTTGTGACAGTGTTCCCTCATGTATCTCTTCCAGCAGCTGTACAGGATGTGAAGGTGTCCATGAGCACAGGCAGATGTCATCCTCTGCCTTCCTGCTGTGCCTACATGTGTGTACATATGGTATCCCTGATTTCCCTTGCCCAGTGGGAACCACGACCAGCATGCACGTGGGTGGGATCCAGCTGCCTGTACAGTTTGCAAACCAGATTTGTCCTGAGCCCACTCAGGATGGAAGAACTGCTTTTTACCCTCACAAATGTTATGGAGTGCATAGTGGGGGACTATTATATGAATGGTATGTGCCACATTGGCATCCAGACAGGTGCATATACACCACCACTGAGTCTTCAGCCTACTAAATGTGCACTCCATGACCATCCTGCTGCTACTGAGCTTGTAACTGAATTCCCTTTTTCCAGGGTAGCTGATGTTGAGGTATGGTTTCATGAACCAAGTTAGGAGTGGGTAGGTAGGGTCACCCAAAATAACAGTTGGCACAAAAACACCATCCAGAACAATATCAGTTCTGGGGAATATCAGCCCCTTCTTCCTCCTTCAAGTACAATCCTGTTGGCATCATGAGAGTTTCCCACATTTGTATTCATGCCTCTGTGATCCACTAAGCTTTGCAGAATGAGTGCACGGTAACTTTTCAGTTCATATATTCACTTGCCTCTTGTGCTGGACAAAGTATTAAGATATGGCTGCCATTGATGGCCCCTGCATAGTTCAGAAACTGCATTCTCTGAAATCCACCTATTATTTCTGGAACTTCTCTTATGGCAAACACCTGTGGGTAGAGCACAGTGTTAATTGCAACAGTATGGCAAACACCTGTGTGTAGAGCACAAACCTGCACAACAACTACCTGACAGTGGACTTTCCATCTCCAAAGTAGTTTGCAATGGACCTGTAGCTGTCTTGTGTTGCCAGATTCTACAAGGCAAGAGAAACCCACTTCTGAAGCAGTATGGCTTCCCTGTATCTGCCATTGGAGGTTTGGTGCAAGCTCCTCACACAGCTCCATGAAGGTCTGTTTCCTCATTCTGAAGTGCTGGTTGTCCCAGGTTTCCAAAGTGATGTGATCCTACCACACCATGCCGGTTCTTCTGCACCAGAAGTGACAGTCCACCCATAGGTATACCATGGAAATACTGGCATTCACTGTATGTGAATGAATGAATGGTCATTGACCTTCAAAGTCATCTGTCTTCAGTGTATCAGAAAGTTCTGTCTAAATTCTATCCAGGGTTCCTGATGATCACCTTCCACTGCATAACCATCTGTCCCACAGTAAGGAGCAGAACCAGAACTGCCTCATCATCCCAGTGCTTCATGTCTTCCATCCAGTTTGCAGGAAGTAACAGTAGGGGAAACATGATCAGGAACTTCCATTAGCAAATATGTGAAGGCGGGGGACAGGAAGGACTGGCAGAGAAAAAAAGGGAGGAGGTGTTGCTTTATATATTGAAAATGTATACACGTGGACTGAGATTGAGATGGAAATAGGAGACAGACTTCTTGAAAGTCTCTGGGTAAGGATAAAAGGGGTAAAAAAAAGGGTGATGTAATGGTACAGGTCTACTACAGACCACCTAGCCAGGAAGAAGAGCTGGATGAGGCTTTTTTAAAAACAGCTAACAAAATCATCCAAAGCACAGGACTTGGTGGTGATGGGGGATTTCAACTACCCAGACATCTGTTGGGAAAATAACACAGCAGGGCACAGATTATCCAACAAGTTCTTGGAATGTATTGGAGACATTTTTTTTTATTTCAGAAGGTGGAGACAGCTACCAGGAGAGAGACTGTTCTAGATTTGATTTTGACAAATAGGGAAGAACTGGTTGAAAATTTGAAAGTGGAAGGCAGCTTGGGTGAAAGTGATCATGAAATGATAGAGTTCATGATTCTCAGGAATGGTAGGAGGGAGAACAGCAAAATAAAGACAATGGAGTTCAAGAAGGCAGACTGAAGCAAACTCACGGAGCTGGTAGGTAAGTTCCTTTGGGAAGCAAGTCTAAGGGGAAAAACAATAGACGACAGTTCACAGTTTCTCAAAGAGACATTATTAAGGGCACGGTCAAACTAACCCACTGCGTAGGAAAGATAGTAAGTATGGCAAGAGACCACCCTGGTTTAACCAACAGATCTTCAATGATCTAAAAATCAAAAAGGAGTCCTACAAAAAGTGAAAACTAGGTCAGATTACAAAGGATGAATATAAACATAACAAAAGTATGTAGGGACAAAATTTGAAAGGCCAAGGAACAAAACAAGATCAAACTAGACCAGTCCTTGCTTATAGACAGCCCCCCAACCTGAAGCAAATACTTACCAGCAACCACACACCACACAACAAAAACACTAACCCAGGAACCTATCCTTCCAACAAAGCCCGTTGCCAACTGTGTCCACATATCTATTCAGGGGACACCATCATAGGGCCTAATCACATCAGCCACAGTATCAGAGACTCGTTCACCTGCGCATCTACCAATGTGATATATGCCATCATGTGCCAGCAATGCCCCTCTGCCATGTACATTAGCCAAACTGGACAGTCTCTACGTAAAAGAATAAATGGACACAAATCAGATGTTAAGAATTATAACATTCAAAAACCAGTCGGAGAACACTTCAATCTCTTTGGTCACTCGATTACAGACCTAAAAGTGGCAATTCTTCAACAAAAAAACTTCAAAAACAGACTCCAACGAGAGACAGCTGAGTTGGAATTAATTTGCAAACTGGATACAATTAACTTAGGCTTGAATAAAAACTGGGAGTGGATGTGTCATTACACAAAGTAAAACTATTTCCCCTCCTACTGTCCTTGTCAACTGCTGGAAATGGCCCACCTTGATTATCACTACAAAAGATTCCCCTCTCCCCCCGCTCTCCTGCTGGTAATAGCTCACCTTTCCTGATCACTGTTGGTACAGGCTGTATGGTAACACCCATTGTTTCATGTTCTCTGTGTATATAAAACCTCTCCACTATATTTTCCACTGTATGCATCCAATGAACTGAGCTGTAGCTCACAAAAGCTTATGCTCTAATAAATTTGTTAGTCTCTAAGGTGCCACAAGTACTCCTTTTCTTTTTAAAGGGGAACAAGAAAAGTTCTACAAATATACTAGAAGAAAGAGGAAGACCAAGAACAGGGTAGGCCTATTACTCAATGAGAAGACAGGGGAAATAACAGAAAATGTGGAAATGGCAGAGGTGCTTAATGACTTCTTTGTTTTGGTTTTCACCAAGAAGGTTGATGGTGATTGGACATCTAACGTATTGAATGCCAGTGAAAATGCGATTGGATCAGAAGAGGCTAAAATAGAGAAAGAACAAGTTAAAAATTACTTGGACAAATTAGATGTCTTCAAGTCACCAGGGCCTGATGAAATACACCAGGGCCTGACTGAGGAGATATCTGAGCCATTTGTGATTATCTTAGAGAAGTCATGGAAGACAGGAGAGATTCTAGAAGACTGGAAAAGGGAAAATACTGTGCCAGTCTATAAAAAGGGAAATAAGAACAACCCAGGGAATTACAGACCAGTCAGCCTAACTTCTGTACCTGGAAAGATAATGGAGCAAATAATTAAGCAATCAGTTTGCAAACATCTAGAAGATAATAAGGTGATAAGTAACAGTCAGCATGGATTTGTCAAAAACAAATTGTGTCAGACCAACCTGATAGCTTTCTTTCACAGGGTAACAAGCCTTGTGGATTGGGGGGAAAGTGGTAGACGTGGTATATCTTGACTTTAGTAAAGCTTTTGATACTGTCTTGCATGATTTCTCATAAATAAACTAGGGAAATGCAATCTAGATGGAGCTACTATAAGGTGGGTAAATAACTGGTTGGAAACCATTCCCAGAGAGTAGTTGTCAGTGGTTCACAGTCATGCTGTAAGGGCATAATGAGTGGGGTCCCAAAGAGATCAGTTCTGGGTCTGGTTCTGTTCAACATCTTCCTCAGTGATTTAGATAATGGCATACAGTGTGCACTTATAAAGTTTGCAGACGATACCAATCTGGGAGGGGTTGCAAGTGCTTTGGAGGATAGGATTAAAATTAAAACAATCTGAACAAACTGGAGAAATGATCTGAAGTAAATAAGTTGAAATTCATTAAGGACAAATGCAAAGTACTCCATTTAGGAAGGAACAGTCAGTTGCACACACAGAAAATGGGAAATGACTGCCTAGGAAGGAATACTGCGGAAAGGGATCTGGGGTCATAATGGATCACAAGCTAAATCTGAGTCAACAGTGTAATGCTGTTGCAAAAAAAGCAAACATCATTCTGAGATGTATTAGCAGGAGTTTTGTAAGCGAGACAGTAATTCTCAGAAGTAATTCTTCCGCTCTATTCTGCTCTGATTAAGCCTCAACTGGAGTATTCTGTCCAGTTCTGGGCACCACATTTCAGGAAGGATATGGACAAATTGGAGAGAGTCCTGAGAAGAGCAACAAAAAAGATTAAAGGTCTAGAACATGACCTATGAAGGGAGATTGAAAAAATTGGGTTTGTTTAGTCTGGAAAAGAGAAGACTGAGAGGGGACATGATAACAGTTTTCAAGTATATAAAAGTTTGTTACAAGGAGGAGGAAGAAAAATTGTTCTTCTTAACCTCTGAGGATAGGACAAGAAGCAATGAGCTTAAATTGCAGCAAGGGAGGTTTAGATTGGACATTAGGAAAAATTTCCTAACTGTCAGGGTGGTTAAGCACTGGAATAAATTGCCTAGGGAGGTTGTGGAATCTCCATCACTGGAGACTTTTAAGAGCAGGTTAGACAAACACCTGTCAGGAATGGTCTAGATAATTAGTCCTGTCATGAGTGCAGGGGACTGGACTAGATGACCTCTTGAGATCCCTTCCAGTTCTATGATTCTATGACAGTAACAACAATACACATCAAAGTGATTCCTAGAGTGTCTTTCTGTCCTCACAGAGCCCTGGGATAATGCCCAAAATAGTAGCGCTAACATTATGAAATAGCAGCAGTGTGGACACGGGTATACACGTGTACACCACATTACACCCATATCCAGCACAGTGTAGTGTGGACATTTGGAACAGCAACAGGAAGCATATACATGGTCTCATACTCATCTATGCTGGCACACATACTCATAGCCTGAGTCTCCATGTAGACAAGCCTTTGGAATACCATCAGGCCAGATTACAGTAGCATCAATATTGTGTTTATTTTGTAAGTTATTACTTGTTGTTAGTTATCCTAAATCTTATGTCAGTCATCACTGAAATACTGCAAAGGGCTCTACAGGGAGGATAAATAATAATGTAAAAACAGGACAGGTTAGCTTGGTGGCATCTGTCCGAAGGCAATTAGATGTCTGTCAGGTTAGTAGTGAACTTGATAGATTTGGAATAGGGAGTGTAGGAACTGTAGTCACTTGGGGACAGTGCCCTGACTACACACACAGAGCCCCCAGTGAAGTGCATGGAAATGGTGTGCACTCATGCAAGGAAAAAGTTTGCTCCCTTGTGTAACAGCCAGAAATGAAAAAAAAATAATTTATGTCCAAATAAAAATCCAAAGGATTGAGCTTGGGAGCTTTGTCTTTTTTGACACTGATAATTTTTTGTTATGGTTTCTGTTTTCCCTACATCCAAAAGCAAAGTTTTCTTGACTGTGAGGGGTAATGAATCATGTGAAGAGAGAGTAGTAACTCAGAACTTTGGACTTTCAGAGTTTAAGACACTACCTATAACCAAGAATGTATAAGAAGACATTATTTTCAAGAAATAAATTGATACCATCAGGTGAGAATTCTCTCTCCCTCCTAATCATTTTTCCCTTTCATGCCTGTCACCAACTCTGAAGCTGTCATGTTTACATATCTGCTCTGGTCAGTTTACATGTCAATAATTCAGAAAAAAACAGCCAACAAATTGATGTGCATGTCACAGCAGTATCTCTTATCTTGTACTGTGAAAACATGTATCTTCCTCATACTTGCCTCCCCCTTATTATTTGTATGGGAGCTGTGGGAAGAGGCGTGGGCTAGGCCACTGCTTCCCACAGTTCCCATTGGTCAGGAAAGGCGAACCGCGGCCACTGGGAGCTGTGAACAGCCGTACCTGTGGACGCTCAGGTAAACAAAGCGTCTCGCGGCCCAGCAGGGGCTTACCCTGAACAAGCCGTGAACCAAGTTTGGGAACACCTGCTATAGAGCCTATGACCCTACTGCCTGATCCTGCAATCCTTGATTCACGTAGGCTAAGACTGTGCCCAAGAGAAACACTCTGAGCCACTTTTCCTCCCCTCCTTGCTCCTGGGAAGTAGCATTGTATTGGTTGCCTACACCAGCAGTACATTGCTACCCGTGGCTGGAAAGACAACAGGAGCGATCCACCCATTCCCCGTCCTCTTGTTCTGGGAAAAAAGTGAGTTTGCATGTAACCCTGCTTATTCTTTCATGCCTATAGCTAAGATCCAGGTAGCCCTCACAAGTTGAAAGGGATACTGTTTTTTCTGCCTTTCACAGACTCATGGTCTGAGTCAAAATCTGGCTCTATAGGTTTTCAGGATTCAGGTTTGGAGTGTAAGATCTTCAGGGCATGATCATCTGGTTACTTCTTACTAAATTAATTCCATGTCACTGCCATTGGAGGGGTCTTGGACATTGGTGCCCCTCTGTCCCTTTTGTTTGCTGCCTGTGGCACATAATAGTTTAGTCTCCTGAGAGCTGTAATACTTTGATGTAATTCTGGTTGTTGGCTTGGTGTGGGGGCAGCTGGATGGTGTTTTGTGGCCTGTGATGTATAGAAGATTAGACTACGTGATCTGGTGGTCCCTTCTGACCTTAAATGCCAACTCTTTAAAAACATGCCTGTAAAATGCTGTTCAAATCTATAACACTGTAGTATATGTTTTGTTTTGTTTTTAATTACCAATATCTTCTGTAGTGAGAGTTCTGTCAAGATAAGCTTTGTCCTTTGCAGGAAGTAATGCTTCCCTCTCTTTCTCTAATCTGCTCTTATCTTCCTTGTAGAGATGTGGGCAGTATCTTTTAATGTTATAATTTCTTGGGGATTTGTTATTCTTACTCTTATTTACAGTCTGATGGCTACCCCATTATCTGATTTTTTTTAATACATCATGTTAATTGCTTTTCTTACAGATCCCTGCAGTGTTCTTTCTCTGATAAACCTGAGAACATGAGTTTTGATTACTTACAAAGTTTTGGTTAATTTTGGAGACAAATTCTGCTTACAGATGAGCTGGGTCAGCTAATACAGATTTATACTCTAGAATCTAGATTCTTGACCTTTTTCTCTCTTTCAAGCTTGGAGGTGTGCCCAGCAACAGTGGGTCAAATTCAGTGATAAATCAAAGGGAATCTAAGATGGTATAATTCATACATTCTTCTGGTCTCCTTGGCTTTTAAACTGCACCAAATTAGATTCAGTTACACTCAGCCTCCCTTACCCCCATATCCACTTAGCAACATGCAAATTTGTAATCTACACTTCTTTTCCCAAAAAGAAAAGGAGTACTTGTGGCACCTTAGAGACTAACCAATTTATTTGAGCATGAGCTTTCGTGAGCTACAGCTCACTTCATCGGATGCATACTGTGGAAACTGCAGAAGAGATTATATACACAGAGACCATGAAACAATACCTCCTCCCACCCCACTCTCCTGCTGGTAATAACAGGAGAGTGGTCACTTTGGATGAGCTGTTACCAGCAGGAGAGTGAGTTTGTGTGTGTATGGGGGTGGGGGGGTGAGAAAACCTGGATTTGTGCTGGAAATGGCCCACCTTGATTATCATGCACATTGTAGGGAGATTTCAGAGTAACAGCCGTGTTAGTCGGTATTCACAAAAAGAAAAGGAGTACTTGTGGCACCTTAGAGACTAACCAATTTATTTGAGCATGAACTTTCGTGAGCTACAGCTCACTTCATCGGATGCATACCGTGGAAACTGCAGCAGACTTTATATATACACAGAGAATATGAAACAATACCTCCTCCCACCCCACTGTCCTGCTGGTAATAGCTTATCTAAAGTGATCATCAGGTTAGGCCATTTCCAGCACAAACCTGGATTTCAGCACAAAGCCTGAGTATAAATTGCAGTGAAGTTGCAGAAACACGAGCTTCAGCATAGGCTGTACAAGCATGGGTGCTTCCTCGGTTAGTCCACTCTGAAGTCCATGCTGCCACAACTTTGCTACTACCAGTACTCAAGCAAGCTGGCTCAGGGAATCGCTGTACTAAAATTGGAAGAGTGATTGCAGCTTGTGTAGATCTACCTAAATCATTACAACACCTCTAGACCCCTAATTAAATTAATTATTTTTATAATTAAAATTAAATTAAACCAGTTTATATTCCCTTGGATTAATTTAGAATTTGCCACATTTGCCATATCTTCAACATTCTCAATGAACAAGACAATTCTTTTTCTTGTTAAGTAACTAAAAATCTAATTTATAGCCCTATTTCTTCTAATTTGAGATTCATGGCTTCATCATCTCCTCAGAATCGTTCTGCAGTCTGGGTTCTCCTGACTAGAATAGGATGTTTACCATCCTTTCCGTTTACTAAAAAAGAACACCTTTGCAGCCTATTACTAAGTCTGGACTGTATTTGATTTATTATGCAAATCTCGTAGAACAGCAAAGAAGGTCCCTATTCCCACAGCCTTAGAAGATAAGCTCAGAGGGTTTTCAATCAGTTGCCAGAGACTGCAAGCCACTGCTCTCAGTGCCTTTCAGGGAATCCAGTAGTGTCCATGCAGTATTGAGCAGTTTCTTAAATGTGCTTCCAATCAGAGACCCCTGGCCCCAAATCAGGTTCCTTTCTGGGGAATTAATATTTATTCAGACTATTTTTTTCCAATATTTATTCACATCCTGGGAAGGACACTGCTATACAGGCCCTGTGTCCACATTAACAGCGCCCGTACTAACGGGAGAAAAGTCTTAGAGAAAAGTCTTAGAGAACTTAGAGAAAAGTCTTGCCTGTTAATTATTTTCCAAGGTGTGGCCCTCCTAGGACTCCCCTATGCACACGCACACTCTGACAAAGGTTTTAGCTAAGAGGGAGATCAGAAGCCTATCTCAGCTGGAACTGATTGTCAGAGAATCATGAGGGGGAATGGCACAAGAGCCAAAAGTATTTTTAAATAATGCATCCATATCTCAGACTGGAAGACAAGACACCCCACCCCCAAGTCTACACTAACATAGCTCATACCTTGAGTAATGATTAGTAAGTTAGAAATATATTCATCTAACTATTTTCAGCATGAATTCAGAACAACTGAATTTGGTTTCATTTGCAACTCTTACCTTCTGAAGCACTCCATTTTTGTCCCCCCGTTATTGTTTTGTTTCATTACATACCTTCATTACCGTAGTGTTGTGAGATTTGGGTATATTTAGTCTTACTTTCAACAGTAAATCCACATCTTTCCAACTTCTACTTTTTAAAGAGTTAATTTATCAGATTTTGGCAGCAGGTTTCTAGTGAAATTTACATTGCTTTCTGCCTTTCTTTGTTAATGGTATGAATTTGGTGGGTACTTTATTTTTTCTATTGCTGCCTTTAAATTCAGATAAATGAGAACTTTTAACATTCAGTGATTTCAAAGCCACAAGGAAATTCTAATTCAGAAAGATTAAAAGCTTGGGGGGTTTTAAACTAGGACTGCGGTAACAAAAGAAAACAGATCTTATTATTACATCAGTAAAATATCCTGCACTGCTCTCTACTGGGAGAGTGGAATTTAAAGCTTTAATATCCTAAAATGCATCTAAAACTAGTCTACCAGTCAGATTTATCATTAATGTACCATCATCTTTTTAAAGTGATCAGTAGTTAATTATTGAAACTTGTTTTTCTGGATCTTATATTTTGAAATCTTCTTTTTCTTCATTCTGAAAGATAGTTTTTCAGTGTAAAAATGTTTTAAAGAAGTAGAGTATATAATTAAATCTAAAATATAGTGTCAGGGGAGGGGAAGTATTACCTCAGTAGAGGAGGAGATTAGTGACATTAGCCGTTGTGGACAATGGACAAAATATAGTAGGAGCTCTAGGCATCATTATTTTTTTATGAATAGGTAACTACTTAGCATGCTCAAGCATGATAAGCTGGTCAGGTAAAAAGGAGTCCGAGTTTAGACAGCGTTTAAACAGGCTTGGGTGTGTTTCATTTACACAACAAAAAAGCAAATGTTAAGAGAGGCCTCTTTTTATGGAAACAAATAAAAATGCAGCTGGGCTTCAGCCAAGGTACAATTACAAAGGGCTCCCAGTAGCTTCAGTGGGACTTGGGTTGGCCCTAACCTTGCTTATGCTGAATTGAAAGCAACAGTCTCAGCTGTAGCTGTCTTCAAAGTGCTGGAGGACACATGATTCCCACCCTGAGGGGAGGGGGCTGTTTTCTTGCTCCTTGCCTGACACAGCCCTCTGGGCCGTGTTTCTCTTGTTGGGTGGTGGGCCAGGTTTGTTACCTTGCTGAGGGCAGGGCAGGTAAATTTGCTCCTTCTAACCTTTGACTGTAAACTCTTTGGGGCAGGGACTGTCTTTCTGCTGTGTGTTTATGTCTGGCCCAAATGGGGCCCTGGTCCCTAACTGAGGCACCGAGCTGCTACCACAACACACATAATATCCAGAAGGGTAATCTCTGGTGAGTTCAATACAACGTTGTATATCAATAAAATGCAGTATCTGTGATATAATAATGGGTCAATAGTGCCTGTAAAATAAATTAGTAACTAACAGTAGCAAAATAATAAACAATATTATAAAATGTCAAAGAGAGTAAGACCGTGTCCAATATGTTTTAAATATAAAAGTCTGTATTATGGAGTCTGACTTGACCTGTCTCAGAGGATTCATTGACAGGATTCCTGATAGATACAGGTGCAAGTGAGATCAGAATGAGTCCCATGGTTAAAAGCACAGCTTTTGATTAATCTGTGGAGAAAATAAATGTTTGGAAGAAAGGCAAACAACAATTAAAATATATACTATTTTGTATAAAAATAAATCAACTTTACAACAGTTTAATATATATTTGTACAAAGTGTTAAAATTCATCAGTTTTGAAAATCCAGCTTCGTAAAATATACAAATGAAAACTTTACACAGCATTACTAAATGTTTGCTTTAGTTCTAGACTTGCACTTGAAATATCTGACAAAGATAAATATAGTCACATAAGTATTATACTGTGTGCCTTTTTGTTTGGAATGTTTAAAAAAACCAGAAGGATAAATCTGTTACATGAATAACTATTTTATCAGTTGCAAATATCAAGTATAATTAGGAAATGTAATCAAATACATATATGTATTTTCTCCAAAGTCAATCCATGCTGTAAAGTGAGTAAGTGAACAATCTCAAGGCATTAATATATTGACTGTACACTGCATAAAGGATAAAGTCTTAAAAGAGAAAAACTTTACATATATCATGAAGAGATGTTGATTTTTTTTCATTTCCCCTTCATGCTTTGTGTGTATATAAAAAGATCTTCTACACTTTCCACAGTATGCATCCAATGAAGTGAGCTGTAGCTCACGAAAGCTTATGCTCAAATAAATTGATGGGAGAAGGTATTTTTTCATGCTTTGTGTGTATATAAAAAGATCTTCTACACTTTCCACAGTATGCATCAGATGAAGTGAGCTGTAGCTCACGAAAGCTTATGCTCAAATAAATTGGATTACCAGAAGGAGAGTGGGTTTGTGGGGGCGGGGGGTGAGAAAACCTGGATTTGTGCTGGAAATGGCCCACCTTGATTATCATACACATTGTAAGGAGAGTGGTCACTTTAGATAAGCTATTACCAGCAGGAGAGCGGGGTGGGAAAAGGTATTTTTTCATGCTTTGTGTGAATATAAAAAGATCTTCTACACTTTCCACAGTATGCATCCGATGAAGTGAGCTGGAGCTCACAAAAGCTTGTGCTCAAATAAATTGGTTAGTCTCTAAGGTGCCACAAGTACTTCTTTTCTTTTTGCGAATACAGACTAACACGGCTGTTACTCTGGAACATTGTACTAACTGTATCAGAAGTATTAACTCAATGACTAGAATTGTTCATATTATTAACTATTTATTTTATTATATTTTATTATTTTATTTCATTTGTTTATTTCAGTGGTGCCCAGAGATGCTAATGGTGACTGGGGACCCATTGTTCTAGGGCTTGCACAAACACTAATCTCTGTCCTGAAGAGTTACGATCGAAAGCCCTGAACCTGCAAACACTTACATATCATGAGTGGTCCCACTGAAACGAATAGGACTCCTGATGGTCTTGAAATTAAACATGCATGTACATGTTTGCAGGATTGGCACCTATTATTTGACAAGGCTCAACAATTGGGCAAAATAAACAGAAGGAAGCAATTGAAAAGAGAGGATGTGGGCAACAGTGATAGGAAATATATAGTTACGTAGACGAGCTATATGCACATTTAAATGGCTATAGAGTCAGGTGGTTTTTAAATTAGAATTAACTAATCAACATTTTCTGAATTTTGAATTTTTGACAAGGTTTTCAGTTGAAAATTCAGTTTTAATGAGGAAAAAAATCAAAAATATATAATTTTTTGCAGGTTGATCAGCTTTAATTATAATATAGATACTCCAACGCATAAAATATGGTTTTGTTCATTGTTAACCTGTACAAAGTTTGTAGCTTTACACTTATGACTTACCCGAAGACCAAAGGAGACAGTTAATTTACAAAGGTCATGGATGAGACATGATAAACATATAATAGTCAATTACTAACGTTATTACAAAAATAAGAACATACCTGAATAAAACAGCTGCAGTCAGTGGATGCCATAAACAAATTTCAGATACGGACAACTTAAATAATGACATTAGCCCATGGACTCAGATATTGTATGAGTAATATTGACATTTATGCTACAAACCTTCATTATGTTTTTAGAATAAAATGTTTCCCACTATCTTTTCCTATTCTGCATACTTTATTATGTATAATCTTTGATTCCACATGTAGTGTAAAATTGTTGAGTTTAATAAAACCTGTTATAGTGATGCTAGATGTCAAAACTAATATTAATCCATGAGGCACTGCATTGCAAATGATTGGAAGAATTCTGATTAGTTAATTTCTCTTCCATAAATGTTGATGTAAATGACAAAATATTTCCATATAATTTATGGGAAATGCATGGCCTTCATTGTTGATTTGTTTTTGGAAGATTTTGCGTAATCTACATTTACATAGTTTTTGAATGAGTTTGTCACGTAATCATGTAATCCTATGCTTGCAATACTTTATCTTTCTATTTTAGATGTCTGGCCCCATCCCTTTGCTCCCCACCCCCAAGTGCTTAGTCAGGAATATACCTGAGAAGTATTAAAATTTAAAAAGGTTTATTTCTACTTTGGGTAATATTCATTGTGGATCTCCATGTACAAGCTGTTGTTTGAAATCCATGTAAATCAACAGGACCGATAACATGGATTTTTACTGCCGTAGCGAGTGTCAAATGTAGGCTCAACAAGAGACTAATTTGATAGTAATTTTGTTTGCCTTCAAACCTGTATTGAGAGATGGTGGGCTCCTTACCCTGATAACTCTTGTGGACATGTTAGGTGCAACCACATAAAAGTATTAAGAGGCACCCGTGGGAGAAGTTCTCTTGTGCCCAGGCCTGCACACCCATTTATTCATGCCACCTCCACACACACAACCCTCACTTCTGAGGCTCACTCAAGAATCCTGCCCCAACACCCCATCACATATATTACACTCAGTACCGCCCACATGCTCAAATACCCACATGAACACACCCCACCCCAATCACTCCTTGCAATCTATTCTCATGTATATACATATCCATATTCCCCTTTCATTCTTACCTATCCACACTCATGCTTCTGCCCTTTTACCCATCCACTCCTCACTCCTGCCCTCATCTTTGGGCATATTCCGGTGCTCTAGCTCCCACCTCCTCACACATACCTATCCACCCTGTCCCCTTCTTTCTATCTCTCTCACATACAGCATCAGAGAATTGTTCTTGTCCACCCATAGACAGACATGTCCACTCCATCACTTTTGTGCCCAATATATTACCTCCTCATCTAAAAGAAAAGGGGGAAAGGATATGGACTGAGAGAGCCTCTTTACAGTCCAGGGCTCAAAGCTCAGAGGAGGAGGAGTTGAGGGGGTTATAGAAAGATCTTCATTCCCCGCCTTCACATGGGCCTATGGAACTAGAGTTACTGGACAGTCTTCAGTCTCCTTCTCTGATGGTACAGCTGCTGGAAGCCTGAGCCAGTTTTAGTTCCCTAAACAAGAGAGCTGCTGGGGAGTTGACTGAGCCAGAGGCAGGATAGGGCACTGGGGTGCACACTTTGCTGAACACGTGCATTTACTTTGGGGCAGGGAAAGAGAATTGCCACTGGGGCACCTGGCTATATTTGGGATGGAGGGATATCAACAGAGAGAGGAGAGAAAAGACATATACCTCTCCCTCATGTGAACTCTTTAAAATTATTCCCTGAGTGTCATTTATCCAGGGAAGAACCTTCCCTCTATTTTAAGACCTCAGGAGATGCACTGAGTATGTCAACAATTCATAAAAATAAAAAAAAAACCACTGTGTAAACCTTTTGATGTGGCAAAACCTCTCTCTCCCAAGTCGGGTATTACAGTAATGTTGAGTGTTGATGAAAAACGTGCATGCTATTTTTATGTACACGCTGTTGTACTCAAGATGGCATATTCTACTCAGGTAATAGGAACAGATTTTTAGTGAGACTGTGTTGTTTATTATAAGATCTATCGATGGAGTAGGTAAACTTTTATATAGGTGCACTGTAGTTTCTTCAAAATGATCACAAAGTACATTGCTCTGAGTACAGTAGCTGTACTGTAGCAAGAAATTTAATGAAATTCTTATCAAGCACCTTAGGGAATTAGAAGAATATTGGAAAACTGCTGTAACATGAGCAGCTTGTGAATTGCTTTGAAGTCACTTTAAATTCACAATTCATGCACCTCTTTGTGCATTATGTATGTTGGTACAGATGAATGAAAATCAAATATTGCATGAAGAACCCTGCTTTTTATTCATATTTAGAGTATGTGTGTATATATATTTCTCTGATTACTATTCTTAAATTTTCCAGAGTCCTCAAAACTTACATGTCTAAATCATTGTCTTAAGTTTTTGTGTTCTTCTTTTCTGACAGAATTGTGCATATGCAAACCCTCAGACATGGGTGAAAAAAAACCGTGTAATTTTATGTAGAAATCAGATAGATAGGTACATAATTACTTGATTTAAGCCCACAAACACAATCTGAGCACCTCCACTGCACCTTACACATGCAAAGTTTTGGAATCCAAGCAATTGAGCATGCAAATATCTTAAGAAAGGTGCTTTTGACCTTCAAATCTCAAAGCTAGGAGAGGTGTCTTGAAATAATTGGCCCTCACTGCACATTTTTATGTGCATACTTGTTTTTGTTAAAACAAGATTTTATCAAAATATAGAGCTAAATTTCTGATATTCTATTATTGTGTAAATTGTTTCAGTGTTACTTTTGCCAGTGTAAGTCAGAAGCTATTCCACTGAAGTCAATGTATTCCACAATGAGAGCGGAATCAGTCTTCTAATTATCCTTTACCATGCTTGTGAAGCAACCTAGTTCAAACTGGTAGCTGAATTTACATCTTGGAAACATCTTATTTCACTGGTGCTTCTAAAATACTTGCACTGTTCCATTCTTTCCCAACAGTCATGACATTTCCATTATGACAATGCCAGGAGGAAAAGAATAAAATTATATTCTACAGAGGGAAAGTAACTTGACCAGAAATCCAAGGACTTCTGTGAGATCAAACTAAGTAAAATGGGTTTTAAAGACTGCTTCAAAGAACTTTGATGTTTTCACTCTAATTAGGAGTTTAATTTCTATTGCCTTCATTTCCTTTGATTAAAAATAAATATATAAAGATCCACCATTAGACAACAAAATCAAGTGCTGAAAGAATTGTATTTCCAAAATATTATTTACAAAGTTAATCAGTAAATTGTGCCTTTCAGCATGTCACATTTTTCTCACAAATTACAATGTTTTCAGTTTCTTGGCAGTACAGAAGTGGAGCAGCCCAAAGGTACAGAAGTTGTGAGAGATGCTGTTAGAAAACTAAAGGTAGGGAAGCATTTTTATAAATATAGATAAAACCGATGCATATTATATTGTATTATATATAGCTAAATAAATGACAGTGGACATTTACAGCATGTCAAAAGCTGTGACTTTTACTAACCTCACTACTATGTAAATACTTTTGTATTGTGTATATACCACCAGATCTTCTACTCTTCTGCCCAAATGTTTCAGAGACTGTCTTGCTAGGAAAGATAACTCCCAATAGTAGCATAATACCTGCATTCAGCAAATTGTTTGGACCTTATTAATTCTAAATTATTTATCAACAGTTTTATTTAGTTTCAGCTAACCACATAACCATTCTAATCGGGATATAAAAAATCCTGTTGCCTGTCAGTGCAAGACAACCAAAAACTTGTTTAGACTTAAGGCTCATTTCTGAGAATCACATCTAATCTGAGGTTGAAAGTGAAAATGCCCTGCTGCATCAGTTTTCCTGGAAGTGGCACCGAACAATCAAAGAAACGGGTGACTGGTGCTCTCAGCTTAGCACTTGGTTGAATTCCAGTCATTTTCAGCCTGTGCAGCACTTCAGGAGGAATGAACGGAACTAACAAATCCTAGAATCCTTACTAAGACCTGGTCTACACTACAGACTTATATTGATATAACTATGTAACTCAGGTGTGAAAAATCGCCCCTCTTCCCCAAGCAACATAGTTATACTGCCCTAACCCCTGGTGTAGACAGTGCTATGGCAACAGGAGAGGTGGATTAACTACACCAATGGGAGAAACTCCCCTTCGCATAGTGGCATCTTCTCTAAGGGCAGGCACACTTGAAATGCTGCATTGGCCCAGCTGCAGCGCTTAAGTGAAGACGGTCCTGCACCAACGGGAGAGGTGAATTTTTCACACCCTTGAGCGACGTAATTATACTGATATAGGTTTGTAGCATAGACCTGGCCTAAAGCTCTATAGCAGCACAGCTGCTCTGCTGCATGTGAAGAGAAGCCCTAAGCAGGGGTAGCCAATTGGCAGACCACGGGCCACTTTTGAATGGACCCTGAAATCTTTTTATTTACTTATTATTTTCATTATTTTTATTATTTATGTTATTATTTTCTCTGGAATCTGGGTCTTTACTATACCTTGATCAAGAAATTTGGACCTTGACAAAAAATTATTGACTACCCCTGCCCCAAGGTCAATGGGAATTTTCCAGAGTAAAGGCTGAAGAGATGGTGGCCTTAAAAAAAAAAAGAAAAAGAGAAAGAGAGAGAAAGAGAATAATTGAATATCAACATTTGACACCTAGGTTTTTCTTGGAAAAGCATTTCTAAGAGCAATTAGTAGCCTCACTGAGATGTGTTGGAATGAAATTCTTAACAATCGTTTTCACTCTGCCCAAATAATGCAGGTGCTATTAGGTTTTCACTTAGACATCAACTCACAGGGAGACTCACTCTAAAAAGATGATCTCCACTGTATCGATTCATGTTCCCAAACAGAAACGTTACAGCATGGCTGCTTTTGAATTTATTACGTTAACACAAGTTTGACCTTTTTTAATCAGGAGTAATGTATGAAATGTACAGTTTTGTACCCAATTCACACAATTTTCAGATAATACTGTGATAAACTGTGTGTTGTTAGACATACTATGTTAAAATGCACAGAAAGATGCAGCCAGGCAGCAATCGATCCAGTGGGGGTTGATGCGATAAATCGACTCCCGAGCGCTCTCCCGTCGATTCCTGTACTCCGCCGCCGTGAGAGACGCAGGCAGAGTCGACAGGGGAGCGGCAGCAGTCGACTCACCACAGTGAAGACACCGCGGTGAGTAGGTCTAAGTAAATCAACTTCAGCTATGTTATTCACGTAGCTGAAGTTGCATAACTTAGATCGATCCCCCCCCTCAAGTGCAGACCAGGCTCTAGTACAGAAGTCTCTCAAGACAATGCCCAGGCACAGAAAAGTTGATTTTTTTAAAAAGACATTTTAGAGTTTCTAATTCTCTCCATCCTTAAAACACCATCAAGTGATCCCCTCTATAATCAAGCTGGCTCACTGTTAGGCCTCAACTATATTATTATGTAACCCTCAGTGCATTCAGTGGGAATTTTGTATATTGGACTACAAGATCAAGCCCTTTTGTTGGTTCCAGGGAGAAATCAGATGGAAAAAAAGGAGGTTTCTTACAGTGTAGGGGAATGTACTAGCAAAGGGCTAAAATCTCCAAATGGATCTGCTTGCATGCATCCCTGTCCTAGGCAAATACTTGTGCAAGATCAAACACTAAAGATTACAGATATATATTTATAGTAAGATTTCTGTGCATGATTTGAGTAAAATGCTTTCCATAATTAGCTGGTGCATTGGTAAGCAACTACATGATATCATAGAATCATAGGACTAGAAGGGACCTCGAGAGGTCATCTAGTCCAGTCCTCTACACTCATGGCAGGACTAAGTATTACCTAGACCATTCCTGACAGGTGTTTGTCTAACCTGCTCTTAAAAGTCTCCAGTGATGGAGATTCCACAACCTCCCTAGGCAATTTATTCCAGTGCTTAACCACCCTGACAGTTAGGAATTTTTCCTAATGTCCAATCTAAACCTCCCTTGCTGCAATTTAAGCCCATTACTTTTTGTCCTATCCTCAGAGGTTAAGAAGAACAATTTTTCTTCCTCCTCCTTATAACAACCTTTTATATACTTGAAAATTGTTATATCTTCTCTCAGTCTTCTCTTTTCCAGACTAAACAAACCCAATTTTTTCAATCTTCCCTCAAAGATCATGTTTTCTAGACCTTTAATCACTTTTGTTGCTCTTCTCTGGACTTCGTCCAATTTGTCCATATCTTTCCTGAAATGTGGCGCCCAGAACTGGACACAATACTTCAGTTGAGGCCTAATCAGTGCAGAGTAGACGGGAAGAATTATTTCTCAAGTCTTGCTTACAACACTCCTGCTAATACATCCCAGAATGATATTTTCTTTTTTTTTTATTATTCATATTTAGCTTGTGGTCCATTATGACCCCCAGATCCCTTTACGCAGTATTCCTTCCTAGGCAATCATTTCCCATTTTGTATGTGTGCAACTGATTGTTCCTTCCTAAGTATATTACTTTGTATTTGTCCTTACTGAATTTCATCCTGTTTGCTTCAGATCATTTCTCCAGTTTGTCCAGATCATTTTGAATTATAATCCTATACTTCAAAACACTTGAAACCCCTCCCTGCTTGTTATCATCCGCAAACATTATAAGTGTACTCTCTATGCCATTATCTAAATCATTGATGAAAATATCGAACAGAACCAGACACAGAACTGATCCCTGTGGGACGCCACTCATTATGCCCTTCCAGCATGACTGTGAACTGCTGATAACTACTCTCTGGGAACAGTTTTCCAACCAGTTTTGCACCCATTTTATAGTAGCTCCATCTAGGTTGCATTTCCCTGGTTTGTTTATGAGAAGGTCATGTGAGACAGTATCAAAGGCTTTACTAAAGTCAAGATATACCACGTCTACTGCTTCCCCCTATCCACAAGGCTTGTTACCCTATGAAAGAAAGCTATCAGGTTGGTTTGGCACAATTCGTTCTTGGCAAATCCATGCTGACTGTTATTTATCACCTTATTATCTTCTAGATGTTTGAAAATTGATTGCTTTATTATTTGCTCCATTATCTTTCCAGGTACAGAAGTTAAGCTGACTGGTCTGTAACATCCCCGGGTTGTCCTTATTTCCCTTTTTATAGATTGGCACTATATTTCCCCTTTTCCAGTCTTCTGGAATGTGTCCTGTCTTCCATCAATTTTCAAAGATAATTGCTAATGGCTCCGATATCTCCTCAGTCAGCTCCTTGAGTATTCTAGGATGAATTTCATCAGGCCCTGGTGACTTGAAGACATCTAACTTATCTAAGTAATTTTTAACTTTTTCTTTCCCTATTTTAGCCTCTGATCCTACATCATTTTCCCTGGCATTCACTATGTTAGACCTCCAATTGCCACCAGCCTTCTTGGTGAAAACTGAAACAAAGAAGTCATTAAGCACTTCTGCCATTTCCACATTTTCTGTTATTGTTTTTTTTCTCCCTGAGTTTGCTTAAGTCTGCCTTCTTGAAATCCATTGTCTTTATTTTGCTGTTCTCCCTCCTACCGTTCCTTAAAATCATGAACTCTACCATTTCACAATCACTTTCACCCAAGCTGCCTTCTACTTTCAAAATCATAACCAATTCTTCCATGTACATAAGCTTCTGAATCACAGCTATTGTCAGAGTTACACAAAGATCTTCAAACTGTTTTGGAGGCTATCTAGTATGTATGATTTTATATAGTTTTTAATGGCCCAATCCTATAGTAGCTCTACATGAACTACCTCCATTTAAATTTGTTTGAGGACATACTATCCAGATGAGAAAACTTATGGATACAATTGAAAATTTTTAGAACTCCTCCCCTCCCCTGCAAAAGAAAGAAAGAAAGAAAGAAAACCATAGATTAATGAAAAGGCTCTGTGTAGAAACAATCCTCAGTAGATTAAAACCTCCCTTTCAACATCACTTCCAATACATAGCATTGACTATGTTCTGAATCTGAATTCCATGAAATACATAGATACTGAGTTTATTCTTATTCAGAAAAATAGCCTCTAGTTTGCTTTTAAAAAATAGGAATGTCCGTTAAAATTTAATAAAACTACAGTAAAATCATAGTTTCAAAAAGGATTCCATTATATAGAGAAGACAAAAATATGCTTAAAGAATTTTTAGACCCATATGAAAGAGGAGTTGTTATTAATGAAATGATTTATGATTAGCTTGTGGTATTGTATTTTTTGGTCATGTAGTTCTGGTTTTAATCAAAATGAAACTAATGTCTTGCACAAAAGATTGGATCCAGCGAGATACTAAGCTACTCCTGAGACATGTTGAGGACTTCCCATGACAGGCCACATTAGTTCATTTTGAAACATTAGCGTATTTAGACTGGTATAAACCATGTTGGTGTGTCATGTTTTCATTATTGAGCCATCGTCACAACAGTCTGTGTCAGAATGAAATGTTTAATGATAATTTATTATTTCTTATTCCCTTGATTCTAGGAATTAGGAGTTCCCAACTCACATAGCTTGAAGAGTTTAATACTTTCCTGCCAAAAAAACCCCAACATGGTACAAAATCATAATATACAACTATTTAGAATTTGATTTTTACCAGCAGGTGGAGCTGATGTTCTACAGCAAAACAATAATTGATGTATTTTTTTCTTAATACTTCCCCACACACTTTTATTTCATATACTAATTTCATGTTTTTTAAATGCTCAGTTATTTTACTGGGTCATTTGCAGTTTTAACCATGACATGATTGTTAGAAGACACCAAGCCACTTTCTCACTTTGTCTCATTTACTGAGCAGATCTACTCAATTTTCTTTATCCAGAATGTTATTAAACTTTGCCTTGTTTTCAGATTATTTTAGGGCACAAGTGAAGGATGTTGAGAATCATAATTATGCAGGGAATAGAGAAAATTTGGCACTGTAGTGTTTTATAGCATGTGTTTATAAACACTTCTAAGATGGATAATGGGAACACTTGCCTCTAACATTTCTGAGCTGGATTTTCTAGAATTCTAGTCAAATGAACATCTAGGAGAGAAAACTGGCATAGTAGAGATAGGTCGAAGAAATTTGCAATTAGATCTGAACTTGCCCAAAGTTTGAAGGAGTTCAGCTGCAATTTTCTAGTTCAAGCCCATCTATAGTATTTGTATGTGTAACTAGATGTATGTGGAAACTAAGGGATATACATCTCTGATTAAGCGTCCCTTCCCTCTGCCTTTCTTCAGTGGCATTATGTAGGGAGCACCTTTCAATACAACAGTCAGTGCAGGGGTGACAGAAATAAGGAAGGAAGGGGAGGTCAGCCATTGAAAGGGCTTTGGCATCTGGACAGCAAAAAGACCAGGCAATGAAGGAGGGAGCCTTTGAGTCAGGCTGACCCATGGCATCTCCTTCCAAGGGCAGCAGAAGGAAGCTACCCTCATCTACTATATTTATTCTAGTCAGAGACTGACTGGGGAAGAACCGTGCTAATATGGGGTTTCAAAATAGGGTGACCAGATGCTAAATACAAAATATCGGGACCGCCGCAGGGGGAGCGCCTTTTCAATTGTTACACTCACTCGGCACGTTAGGTGGCGGGGGAAATAAATCTTTCTGGAGAAGAAAGAAGTACCCGCCACCAAAGTGCCAGGTGAGTGTAACAATTGAAAAAGGGCTCTCCCTGCCTGTCACCGCCACTAAGGGGGAAAAAAAAAAAAAAAAAGATGTGCCCGAAACAAAATATTGGGACAAATGGCGTCCCGACCATACTTCAGGCAGGACGCGGGACAAACTGCTCAATATCGGGACAGTCCCAGTTTTATCAGGACGTCTGGTCACCCTATTTCAAAATGACTCAGGTTGCTTACACTCCTCTGCCTTGCCGAGGAGAAGTGGCATTTCAGGGTGGCCAGGCTGCTGCTGCAGCAGGGAAACCACCTGAAGGGGACAGAGAGGAACTGCAAGTGAGTATTTAATTCCTAGGCTCAGATCCTCTTTCCTTTGCAGCCTCCAAAGGAAGAAGGCCTGCATAAAGGGATCTTGATGGCCAGGAATCACGGCTGCTCTCTGTTCTCTTTCTCCCAGCTTGGTTGTTGTCCAGCAGCAGTGTCTGACAACTCTCAGTCATCAAGCTGCTTTGAAGTCCACTCTCCCTTAGATGGAGATTAGGAGGGAGAGCATAAGAGGCACCAGTCACTTTGGAGCCGCAAGTTCATTCCTCAGTTTATCCTCTTTTCCTTGATAGGATGTAGAAAATGAGGTATTTCCTGTACATACTACCCAGTGTGTGTTGTCTGCACATACTACCCAAGAGAAGTAGCCACCTCTTGCAGTTATTAATAGACTAGAGGGATGATCAAAGGCACCATTTCTATTCTGTGCTTTAAAAGCTGTTGTGTTGCCCTGTCAGTAGCCGAGCTCCCACCCTTTCCTCCTTTTCACTACGTTGGTGGATTTCCAGAGGACACTTTGAGTCCTTTTACCCACCATGTTGTAATCACAGGAGAAAAATGGGGCACATGAGATCTGAAGATGAGGGCTGGTAGAAGTGGGGGGCAGTGAAAAGACTATGTGGAGTGCAAAAAAGCCCCTCAGTGCACCCCCAAAAGTCAGCCTGAAAGAAGCATCCTTGACCCATCCAACAACTCTACATGGGTAGGAACACCAACTTACGACCCACTATAGTGTCTGCCAGACTGTGGGGCATGGAAAAAGAACCCTCCCATCAACCTGGAAGAGATTCATCTGCTGAGAGCCTAAGGAGATTACTTTCACACATATACCTGGCAGCCCTTAAGAGACCCTCAAATGGGAAGGCGAAGGAAGCAGCAATGCAGAAAACTGCCTCATCTGTTTCCTTGCCTTCCACTACCATCCTGCCCCTTAGCTCCTCATGCCTGCTGGGCTGCCATCCTGTGGGTTTTGTACACTTGGAGGGGAGAGGAGAGAAAATGGGACTGAGTCCCTTACAGCACTTTCCCATGCAGACTCAGTGGTGAAACCCCTTACCAAAGCTGGCAGATTGTTTAGGCTTCCTCCCAGCCTGGTAGGCCTAGTGTAACTCTCTTTTCTACCCACCCTAGCTGGTACAATTCTGAGAAACTTACCCCTTCCAGCTGTATCTTAAGGAATCCAAATGTTCTTCTCTTTGAGTGCTGTTCTTTGTTCTTGCTGTTTGAAGGCTAAATTTCAAGGACCCTCTTTCCTTAGATGCATTTATTGCACCTAGCATGGTGGGGCCCTGCTCGGGGGTGATACGTAAAATGAAGCAGCAGCTGCAGTCTGGCTAAACTCTTCTTCTATCTTCTGCTGATGTTATCATGGCAGGATTGGGAGAAGCATCTTCCCACATTTAGGTAAAGAAGGTGAGAATTGGATGGCGGTCCCCAGATAAGCTAAAATCAAAGTGAGAACAGGATTTGTTTTTAATTCATGGCCTTCATGAAAGAGTCTAAGTCAGTTGCCCAAGTTCACACAGGAAGTTGGTGTGATAGCGGAGAATTGAACTCTGGTCTCCTTGGTCCCAGGCTAACAACTGAACCATCTTCCCTTTAAAAAATGAGGCTATAGGGAATACAATTAAATCCATAAAATGAAATATAAATGTTAAGTAAACTTATATAACTTTGATTTGGCATTTGATGTTCATTAATCATTGTATAATCCAATACTTCTCTAAGTAGATCATCTGTGCAGATTTTAAAATCTCTGTTTTTGTCCTCATACAGTTCTGTTCCTGATTAACCCTCCGATTGTGGTTTGCTAATACTTAATGCATAAGCATTTCAAATGTAATTTAATAATCCCAAACAAGAAGGCAATTTTCCCAAACACTGTTGTGAGATTAATGAAATAAATGCATATATACAGTGTTGGGGGTGGGGGGAAGGCTTTGAATTAAACAAAACCAGAGAAAATCAGTTTAAATATATGTGTTGTGGTTTCCCCTTAAAAAGTCACTTACAGCTGATGACATTGTAAATGTCCATTCCAAAAGCTATGTAAAAAGGAAAGTTAATAATTTTCATCTATTTAATTCAAATTTCAATCAGCCCTTTACAGTGACTAGTTAGTTAAGATCTGATTCTACCCAATGGGCTTCTGTTCATGATATTGAGCTAAAATCTGTTGTTTTGCCCAAGTGAGGATTAGGTAAAAACTAAAGAGCCTGTGAAGTTTGCCCACTGTGTTAATTCCCAAGCCATGTTGTGATTCAATTTAACTTTATGTTCTAAACCTATGATCCTTGCCAATCTTAGCTCCATGGCTCAATCTGTCGACATGTTCTTCTCCAAGTTCCCAATATTTCTTCCCACTTTCTGTTTTGATGCTAATATAAGGCTGCACATGTTTACCCTCTTAAAGAATTTTATTAGTGTATAGGCTGCAAACAGGGGTGGGGGAGTGTTGTCTTAAATACATGCTGAAAGTAGAAAAACACAGTTTGTAAGGACATTTGAGCTACATGGCCTTTTCCAAGCACAGTCTGTTGAAGAATAGGGAACTAATGGAGAGAGATAGAGGGAAGAAAAAAAAAAGGGTAGATATTTGGAAAAGAATATTTGCACAGGATCAATTGTTTGGAACCCTGTGATGCTTTTGGGATGGGTAAGGGTGGGACACAAAGATGGGAGAAATGCTCTAAGTTGCACCACTTGCAATGGCCTCCAAAGTGCCATTCCAGGAGCCAGGAATGACTGAAGTGCATTCAATCCACAACCCCAATTCTGGGAGGCTGCAGTGGGTGGTGAACCAACGCTGGCTATGTGAGCCCTATGACGCATGGGGGTCTGTGGCAATTGCCCAACAGGTCAGTTAAGCTAGTTTATTATAATTTTGTTTTATTTGTATTGCCATAGGATGAGCCAGTTGGGACCAGGGACCCATTGTGCTAGGTGTTGTACAAATATATAATAAGAGATAACTCCTGCACCTGAAGGTTTACAATATAAAAGATGTTAAACTTCATATAAGAAAAAAGTGGTGAAAGCAAGGAAAGAGGATAAATAAGAAAATATGGGAATGAAATAGAAAATATCAAGCTTTAATAAAGGCCTAGAAAAATGTATATTAATGAAATGCCTGTTTTAACAAGGACAGTGATAGGCCTGCAGGCTTTGTAAAGAACTGGGAGTATGGCTGCATGAAAAATTTAATGACAATTTTTTTAATGGAAAACTGACACCGTTTTTGGAGGAAACCATTTTCTGTGGAAATTTTTGAGTTTTCATTGAAAATCCAAAAACTTTTGGGCCAAAACATGAAAATCTTTTGCTTTTCAGGTTTTTATTTTTCAATGAAAACAAAAAATGTTTGTCAAAAATTTCCTTGGGCGGGGGAGGGGGGGACATTTTCTGAGCAGCTCTAGTTGAGAGGGAATGGTAGCGATCTTCATCAAACTGTGCTTAACAAGAGATTTGTGAAATATGTTACCTGGACAATGAATCAGGACATAGGAAGTTTAATGACCTGGTTCAAACCTTCTTTAAACCTGTAAGTTGCTACCACATTGCAATCACAGCATTTTATACCCACTTTGTGCAGGTGGAGACTGCACAAGGCGAACGGCCTTAGAGAGTCACATGCTAGATGTATAAATACAGCAGTGGCAACTCGGAGAATAGGAATAAGCTTGCCTATACTTCAAGAACTGTGTGCAGGACATACGTAGGAGGCAAAAGGAAGTTATTTAAACTATCTGTTGGGGGCGGGGTTTAGACAATTGACAGGAAGCTAAGTAGATAGGCTTTTTTTCAGTGGGTTAGCTGTCGTCATCCTGTTACAAGCCACCTTAGAAAAGTCTTGCCAAAGATTATCACAGTCCTGGCTGCTGCAATTGAAAGAGGACGTCTACATCTATGAATATTCTTTAAACTAAAATTTTATTAGTATGGTACTAATATGGATGATAGATTGTTCAGTAATTAATGACCCAGTGCCATTTTAAACTTGGACAACTGGTAACATGGTATAGTGATTGCATCTCTGCTCCCCTTCTTACAGTTTGCAAGACATATCAAGAAATCTGAAGGCCAGAAAACCCCGAAAGTTGAATTACAAATCTCAATTTATGGTGTAAAAATTCTAGATCCAAAAACAAAGGTAAGAAACTTGGTAACTTAACTTTATATTTGTTTTTTACACCAGTAGTTAATTCAACATTGATTTAGAAATTCTATTTTATAAACCACTCTTCTAATAATTTCTTGTAGTGAAAAACTCCCTACTGATGGAACAACTGTAAAAATACCTATGCTAGTTACTATAATCATTTTTGTCAACATTTACCACACGGAAGTATGTGAGATAACACAGGTTTTCTAAATACAGAATACATAGGGATGCTCACAGTTCTGTAACAGAACTAAACTGGGACTGACTTTCCATATAGTCATACAAGAAGGGCAGAGTGGCCACGACCCTCTGACACCTTTTTCCAACCCTCCTGTGTCCTCCAGTTTGAGAGCATGGGAATAAGAAATAGCTGTGGCAACTATGAGTTATGTGCTGGCAGATGTTGACTAATTAAGGGGGATAACTAAATATGTACTAATGTTGCATATCAACTTTTGTAGCTGACTTTATAAGCCATTTATATTTGCTGTCAGTCTTCTCTTCCACTATTTTGAAAGGGCTACTTGTTTTTCTGGATTTTCCCCCCCTCAGAAGGCTTTGAAATTCCAGTTGTGCTATAAGTATGGCTTTGTAACAATGGTAGCTACTGATTTGGTGAAATATGGCCTCAACTGTGGTCATTTCTACAGTATTGTAGTTCATTGTCTCCCTATGCTGGTTGAAAATGTAATTTGACTTACATTTAACAAAAAATCTGCCCTCGAATTCAAAGAGGAATAATGACTTAAATGCCAATAAACAGATTTTAAAAGTATTGTAGGTCTAGTCGTTCAACAATTTTCAACATTCTACAGTTACTAAACTCTTATACATGTATTAGATTTTGAATTGCAATAAGCACTGTACATTGCTGTGTTTTGTATTATTATTTTTTAGATGAATATTGCAATTCAGTATAATATTGTAGTTGGAGATAAGCCAATTTTAATTCTAGGACATTTCTACTTGCAAACCTTTCTGCTTGAGACCCTTTAAGTGACAGCGGGTGCAAAGTTGGTAGGTAGAAAAACCCCAGCAACACTAAGTTGACTTCATTGTAGTTCTGTATCCTCCTTGTGACATTGTGGGATGAAAAGTGGTTTCAAATCTTTGTCCTAGCTACAGCCATTTTAAAAATAATACGTGCCAAAAAATGTTAATCCCTTGCAGGAAGAATTATAAGGAGCTTTACAAAAATGGTGGGACACAAGTTACTAAGGGAACAAGACATTTTAAACTCTTGAAAATATTGTTGTAACAAGCTTTAGTAGAAATCAACTAGGAGCAGTTTTTGAATGAAGCCCTCCTTTGCAATTCAGCAAAAGCAAATTTAAAATACATGCAGTGTTATGACAATATCAAAAGGAACACATTTATTGTGCTAAATAGAGGATAAATAGCTTATTCCAACACAAACACATTATCCCTTTGTACTATGTGTACAAATAGTTGAACTCACGTTTAATCAGTGTGGAGGGATTTTTTATAGATGTTTATGGATATCTTTTTCAGATGTTATAACAATCGCTTTTTCTCTTCTTGTTTTTGTTGGGAATAATTCATTTTAATTAGCTTACTGACCACAGTGAGTCATGGTAGCTGAAGGAATCTTTTTTCCCCCAAACTGGGTTGCATGTTGTTAATATTATTATTACTTTTAATTGTGGTAGTTCCTGGGAGCCCCTGTCATAGATCAGATCTCCATTTTGGGAGGTTTCTGTGCAAACACAAAAGATGTCCCCTGGCCCAAATAATGTAGGAGTTATACAGTGTTGAACAACCCTTGACTTTAAAAGTGGGGAAACAGAGAGATTGGGGCCCAGTTCAGTGAGGTGATTTAACTAAGGTCAATGAAAGGTGAAGATGCCAAGCCCATGTGGAAGGAGGCACTCAGCATCTCACAGAATCAAGCCCCAAATCACTTGCTCAGACCACACAGCAACAACAGAACCAAGATTATAACACAGGGACATCCTGGCTCCCTGTTGCTGTCAGGCTGAGAGTAACTTGCCCAGGGAAATCAGTAAAAGAAACATGTTTAGAACATGGTCGTGCCTGGCACAGTCCCCTCAACATTTTCTTTCCCCCTCCAGTTTACTGACCCAAAGGTTGAAGAGGAAACATAAAAGAGCTTTTCTCCCTCCCATCTCCCTAAACACAAGGAAGACTTGCTTCCTCCTTTCCTAAATGGGGTGCTGAGAGCAGCTGGCAGTGGCTGCACAGAATTACCTCTTCCCCTAGAAGGCTTCTGGGTTGCACACTGAGGCGGCACTGGGAACACGAGGAAACACAGTCTGTTGTTAAAGGGGTGGATGGAGAGAGTATAAGGTAAAGTTTGGAGCGCTGAACAAGCTTTGTGGAGAGAGTGAAGAATGGGAGAAAGCCAAGAGGGAAGGAGTTTGGGAGAGTGTCTTGGGATGTAGGGGAGAGGAAGAGAGCCTAGAGCATGGGAAAGGGAGGAGAGAGCATTGGGAAGATGCGGAAAATAGGAAGGGGAGAGAGCCTTTTGATGGGGGAGAGAAAACAGATGGGAATAAGACCAGTTTGGAAGGAGAGGGAGAACCTAAGGGATGTGGTGAAGAGAGCGCAAGCAGCATGGATGGAAAAGAATGTGACTAAGATTTTTGGCCAGGAGGTAAATGAGGAAAATAGTTTTAATATGTGTGATTTTTTTGGCAAGCTGCAGGAGAAAGAGAGGTTCAGTGTGTGTGAGACATTTTATTGGGGGACAAGGTGCGCAGGAGAATGGATGTGGAGAGAGTGTAGAGACTGGGAACGGGGAACATGAGAGAGAGAGAGAGTGAAAACATGGAGAAATTTTTGAAAGACTTAAATCCTGTGTTATAGGCTTGTTTCTGCTGTTGGTCTGTGGCCCTAAGCACATTATGTGAGGCTTGATTCTTGAAGATGCTGAGTGCCCCCCTGCTGAGATAACGGCCATCTGCGATCCTTGCACAGGAATCCACAATTTTAAATTAGATAATAGCTCACATAGGAACTGCAATATTTTCCTTCATAACTAGTACTGCTTTCCCATGCTACCGGCCAAATGAAATAAAACATCGAGGGTTACTGAGAAAAATAAAATACTAGCATCTTAAATATTCTTTCTATTTCTGTAATTTTGCCAGGCTCTTATAAATTAAGAACACTCTCATTGCCACCTTTTAAACAGTTAGGCCATAAGAAAATACTGGGCAGTAGTCTGGGGTATTTTTAGTCCCATTCATCAAAAACAATGGTTCACATGGTCACACGTCTCATTCCAAGATTGTATTTTAAGTGTGTGTGACAGAGTACAGGAAGGGGAGGCGGGGAGAGTGCAGGAGAGCATGTACTCTGCTCACTTAGATGCTAATTAGTTCCCCGGGGGACGCTGATTGGAGTAATTATCTAATCAGGCTTGTGGGCTGGGTGGGATAAAGATCTAATTAGCGCCCCAGCCCAGGTCTGTGAAAGAGGCACAGGAAGGAAGTGCCAAGAGGGGGTGAGAGAGAAGAACAGGGCTAGCTGAGCTCACTCACACAGAGGTCTTAGAGATGGGAGACCAAAGGCACTGTGAATATTGTAAATCGACTGTTCCATCAGGACTGTAATAATGTTGGTGGAGGGAACATAAAATGAAAGGTCACTGAGTGTACACGGGTGGAGTTTGCTCAGTTTCTGCAGGCAAGAAGACAGAAGTGAAGCCATGCCCTTGTCACAGTATAACGTGTGTGTGCTTTAAAATATATGTCTTGAATTGCCAGAATGTGCATATACTTGTATAAAGAGGAAGGGTTTGGATGTGTTCCTTTTTTCATAGAAACCACATGAAGGAATTTGCAAAACACCCCATTTGTTGCCAACGGAAACATTTAGAATTACAAAAGGCATTCTATAAGAAAAGCCATAGTTTCTGTAGAAATTGTTTTCTTTGATATTAACAACAGAATAGTGAATTGAGATGGTTCTGCCATGACACACACAGACTACAAACATGTAGGGAGTTTCCTCTGGGTACTATTCCAAATTAAATCTCTCCTGGCTTTTATGTGTCAAGAAGGTCTGGACTCCATAATCAGGTTACTTCTTTGCTGGGTGAGATATTAATTGCTGGTTACAGGATGTCATATCAAAGTATAATTACCGTAGAAACACTCCTGAGCAGAAATGTTAACCTGAAAAAGCAAAACACAATTTATAACTCTCAGGCATAGCACATCAGAATTCCAAGAAAAAGCTCTGTGTTCAAGTTCTCAACTAACTCGTTCTCGCAAAAAGTGTCCCAGATGCCCTGTGTTTTGTGTGTGTTAACTCTTCTCCCAAACATATTAAATCCTGAGGTTATTATATTCTGGTCTGACACTCAAAATCACTACTCTCCTAGGCACATGATTTATCACGTTTGCTACAAACCTAAAAGTTCTACACTGATGTTTCTTAGGCACATTTGTACACTCTTGTTCTTTTGTCTTGTCTCTTCTGATAGTTACTAGTATGTTTTATTTTCCCCTCTTCAGTTATAGGTTTAAGATTCTGGTTTTGATTCACCACTTTTACACTAGAAATAAAAATTAATAACCATCTAGACCATTAACGAATTTTATTGCTGTTTTCCAATACCCAATTTTACAACCACCTTTATCTAATCTAAATGCTTAGTTACTTCTCTCAGGGCTAAATAATTCCAGATGTCTTTATCCATTCTCCTTTGTAAGCCTTTTTTGTCTTGCAGATTCTGCTTTTTAAGGTTTGCTTCTTAAGAGATTGAGGGCTTGTCTTCACTAGGGGGTAAGTCGACCTAAGTTATTCCAGCGTGAATAACATAGCTGGAGTCACCATATCTTATGTTGACTTACCCCGGTGTCTTCACTTCACTGTGTCGACAGGAGACATTCTCTGGTCGACTTTCCTTACTCTTCTCGGAGAGCTGGAATACCAAGGTCAACCAGAGAGCACTCTGCCATCGAGTTTGCAAGTCTTCACTAGACCCACTAAATCAATCCCTGCTGCAGTAGTGAAGACCAGCCCTCAGATGCACTCAGTATTAGCTAGAATGATCACTAACAGTTTAAACAAATTTTGAATTCTTCAAACTACAATAGAGGTTTAATTGATAAAATTAGGTAATGATTTCCTGCAATGAGTTCCACACAGGTGCACAGGTCCATATGAGCAAAGTTCATTGCAGGGCAGGGGCCTTCCCTTGTAACTACATGCACATTGAATGATGCAATATCGTTTCCTAAAAAGAGGGAAAGGTCACAATAAATTTGTCACAATAAAGTAAACATCATGTTACTATAACATCTAGGTGCGTAGAGTATTAATTTTTTGAATAAAATACTAAAAAATTAACTCATTAAATGTGATTGTTCTATTGTCATTTGCAGGAAGTCCAGCACAATTGCCAGCTTCATAGGATATCATTTTGTGCTGATGATAAAACTGACAAGAGGATATTTACCTTCATATGCAAAGATTCTGAGTCAAATAAACACTTGTGCTATGTCTTTGACAGTGAAAAGTGTGTAAGTATGTCAGATGTTTTACAGTGATTTGGGGGTCTCAAATGGCATGTTTTGAAATTAGTACTAGGAAGAGGATAAAACGAGCAGCTGGGCAGCCCCTTATATAGGGTCAGCTTGATGTATTGTTTCATGTCAAGATGCCTTTAAAATTGTACTTGTGTTTATTACAGATTTAAATTAAACGTTTTGTTAATACTTTTTCACCTCAGGTCACAATGTTCTTTCTTGAGGCAAATCTTCTTCCCAGTACCCAGCCTCACTACCTGGGCCAGCCACCAGGCTTATACACAAGATGGGGAGAGGATCCCTTTCCCTCCAGGCTCTGGAATGTTTGCAAAGCTGCCATGTGGAGGTTACTGCCGCACACTATGTGAAGTAGCCACATGGACTGTTGTGCAGTACACATACATATCCATATGGGATTTGCACAGTAGGCATCCTCCACTCTGCTGGGTCACCCACGTGCTGATACACCACTAGAAGAATCATTTCACACACCACTGAAATGCAGTCACTTCTGGGGTGCAACATGGCAAGTGTTCGACAATGTACAGTTACATTCAAGAATAGTTTAGGACAGGAAGTGAAGAATACTCTGTCCAGCTGAAACAGTAGGAGTTTACATAGGCAGAAAATAATTGCCTAACGGTATTTAACTAGGACATTGGCACTAATGCACCCATTCATATGAAAAATGACAAGGGATGTTTAATATTCACAGTTGCTCGGGATCTCTGTTACGTCATGCCTCATTTAGAAGAATATAAAAAAACTCTTGACTTTGACAAAAATTACATCTTTTTTCCTCTATAGCATTAGATACATTTATATGAACTTTTGCCGTACTGCTTATAGAGTGGGTTTGGTGATCTTGTCATTCATCTGCAATAGATCAGTGTCAATACAGTAACAATGTGTATACTCACTGTACATTTCTGTTCGCTTCTATCTTCTTGTCTGTCTTCCTTTCTCTCTTCTTTTAGGAAGGGCAGCAATAAACACAGATCACTTCTCGATCGCAGGTGCATTTCTTCTCCCCTTCCGATAATCTCTTTATGCTGGTACCTTTCAGCGACGGGAATATGAGCAGCTGTGCCTTGTGGTTGGTACAGGAGCCAATAGCCAGGAAAAGGCACCCAAGCTCAGAGCAGAGGTCAGAGCCAGAGTCAGATGTCAACAATTGGATTCAAGAGTCAGAACCGGAGTGGGAAAAGGCAGAGGAAAGGCTGAGTCCACCATCAAAGGCAGGAGCAGGACTGAAACAAGATGGGAGCAAGGTTGGGAACAAATAGGCACAGGAGTTATCACAGCTGTGGGCAAATACTTTGAGCAGCTGCTGAACTGCTGCTGCAGCTGCGCTTAAGAGCTGGTCTTCTGACTTCCCAATCAGGTGGTTTAGCCAATAAGACAGCCTAGTACAGGCCAGCTGCACTTGTTAGGTTGCCTGGAGACTGGCTCTTCTGCAGGGCCTGATACCTGACTATACCCACACTTGAGGTTGCCGCCTAACCAGGCCCAATTTCTCCAGGTACTTCTGATGGAACACTTGCAATAGGTCCAGAGTGTGCATGTTCTCTGCCCATTCCCAAGACCACTACTCCAGACTGTAGTTTTCCCAGTCTGCCAGGTACTGGAGCCTTCCCCTAACTTGCTGAGTTGAGGATTCAGTGGGCCAAATAATCCTCCTGTCCGAGAACTGTTATAGGTTGGAGCGGTTTGGGTATAGGTTCTAGGTATAGGGCTTTAATAGTGTGAGGTGAAAAGGTGGCTCTTTGAGGACTCAAGCAACTGTAACCTGAAGGTCACTGGGTTTATCCACTGTATAATCTTGAAGGGGCCCAGGCATTGGTAATCTAGTTTGGCAGATGGGTAGTTTGATTTAAGGTTCTGGGCAGAGAACCACACCATGTCCCTGTGGCCAGATTGGGGACAGCCTGATGGTCTTGATCCATGTGGTGTTTTATAGGCTTCTTTGGCAGGCTTCAAGTGTTTGTTGAGCTCTTGGTGCACCCAATATGTGTTGGGGGCTAAATCCACAGTGCCTAGCACTGGGGAATTTATGGGTAACTCTGTGAAAGTGGGAGAGAAAGCTATAGTTTGTAAAGAAGGGGCTATATTGGGTCTGTTATGTGTTTGTAGTCAATAAAACATGTCAAATAACTAACTCAGTTGACGTTTTGTTTAAGTAAGACAATCAAGTAATATTTAATACAGCACTGTGCAGAAAAAGGAGATATATATATATATACTACAGAGATTGGTATATATCAATCTCTGTAATGGAGACATGATGGCAGTGTACTTCAGTTCACTTTTGATTAACTTCCTTAAAATCACCCTTTATATATTCATTCAGAACCCAGAAAAATCCTCATGTTTTCCCCAGAGTTGGTTTTGCAGACATTTTGCTTATTTGAATATTCTTAGCTTGACCTAATCAATAAGTTAATAATGTCTGTAATCATATTTAGCTCTTAATGACTTGGACGTTAGTCAACACATAACTTAATGGTTTGCTGTTACATTGATTCCAGAACACATCTGCTATACCAAATGCTCCTTGTCCATTTTGTCAGTTACTAATTTTTTCAGTTACCATGCATTTATGTGTATCCCTTAACAATTATGTCATTTTGTCCATTACAATCCACATGTATAATAATAGGCACCCCTTTATATACAACGGGTACTTATAGACCAAGAAAAAATGACCTATTAACTATGACGTTCTTTTCATGTAATTATAAACACAAGGTATAGTGGGACTTTGGCTCATCTAGAAAGAATCAACAGGTTATGGTTAAGGTTAAGATTTTGTCTCAGTTATTTTTAGTAAAAGTTATGGACAGGTGGCAGGCAAAAAACAGAAATGCATAGGAGCCCGTGATCTGTCTGCGACTTTTACTAAAAATAACCGGGGGCGGGGGGGAGGAATGACAGCTGGAGCCTCATGGGAGGGGACTGACAGTCTGAGCTCCACCGCCAAGGGAGGGGGCACAGCCCCGACCCGAGCTGTGGGACGGGGCTGCACAGATCTGGCTTCAACCCCAGCTACAGCCACTGACAGCTGAAGTCGAAGAAGTCACAGAAGTCTGTTAAAGAATCCATGACCTCCATAACTAAATTGTATCCTTAGTTATGGTAGGGTGGTTTAATTATTAACAGGTCAAGGTGTAGATTGCATTGTTATATTCAAATTTGGAGTAGCACATCAGGGAAGGCTAATCATCCTGGTGGTAACTGAGAAAACAATAAAGATACTGCTCCAAGATTTGATTGACTCTCTCTGTTTGCCCATTGGTCTTTGGGTGATAAGTGAGTCTCTCATCTCATCCAGTCTGAGAAATTCCCACCAGAATCAGGAAATGAACAGGGATCCTGGTGCAATACAGTGCCAGTCAGTAACCCATTGTAATGGAAAACATTTTCTAGGAAGTGTGAAGCTGAGTCCGAATGTGGTAGGAAAGGTACACTTTGGGATGAAGTGTGCCATCTTTGTTAGCAGATCAGTGCAACCAGGATTAATGTGTATCCCTGTGAGCATGACAGTTCTGCAACGAAATCCATTGATATAGTATACCAAGGCTGCAGATGTGTGGGCAGGGGCTGGAGGAGACCTAGCGGTTTTGATTGTAGGTTCATGGTATGGGGGTATTTGTAAATGGTTTAATGTGGTCTGGGTGAATCAGGAAGGGTGCTGAGATGAATGTTCTCTTCAGTTGATCAAAGGCTGTCTGAGCGTGGGTGGACCAGGGAAACTGAGCCCCCTTGTGCAAGAACACTGTTATGGGTACAACCAGGCTAGAGAATCCTTTAATAAATTGCTTTTAGAAATTAGTGAACCCCAGGAATTGCTGCACCCTTCATACCTCCTTGGCTGCAGCCCAGTTGGATATTTCCACCACTTTATGTGGGTTCCCAGTGTATCCCTCAGGTGAAAAGATATATCACTGTGATCTTATCAAGCTTTTCTCAAGCTTCATGCATAGATGGTTTGGCGGAGTCTCTCCAAGACAATGCGCACATGATGATTGTGGAGCCCTGACTTTCAGAGAGAATGAGGATCTCATCCAGGTAAATGATGACAAACTGGTCCAGCATATCCCTAATATGTCATTTATTAAATTCTGGAAGATCACTGGGGCACCCAAACAGCATGATCTTCTATTCATCTCCTTGCTAGATCCTTACCAGGTTATAAGGTCCATGAAGGTTCACCTTTCAAACAGCTCACTTATAAGTGGTAAGAGGTACCAGTTTCAGAGTGTAATCTTGTTCAGAGCCCAGTAGTCTACACAAGGCTGGAAGGAACCATCTTTCTTCACCACAAAGAAGGCTGGGATTCCTGCTGGGGGTATGGTAGGGCAAATGAACCTCTTTTGTAGGTTTTACTCAAGATAGCTCCGAAATACCTATAGTTCAAGTTCAGAGAGGAAGAAAATGTACCTGATGGGAACCTCTGCTCTCGGCTAGAAGCTGATTGGAGGCCGAGGGGACAGGAGGCCGTTGGCTTTCTTTTTGCTGAACACATCGACATAGTGTTGCTATTTAACAGGAATCCATGAAGCTTTTGAGTGTGGTCATGGTGATTGTTGGGGTCGCCTTTGCATCCTATTTTCATGTCTCTGAATTCTTTGGAGGACCAAGTAAGCCACAAAAGGTTTCTGATCTCCAGTTAGCTCTCAGGAAACAGGACTATTGGAAAAATGGTAGCTCAAAGCACACCATGCCTGAGTGCCAGCAGATGTACAAGTCATGGGAGATGAGCCAGAGGATGCCATTGTCAACTGATGAATGCAGTGAATGAATTAGTTCAAACTGGAGGACTTCTCGGGTAGCCTCAAGGGGTAGTTAACTCTAAGGGAGCTATCTGGTCATGACAAAAGAAATGAGAGCTCTGTGGGCTTCACTAACTTGGGGGAATCCTTGTGCTGGATGGAGATATTGTGTGCTTGGGCAAATTCCAGATCCATGAAACTGCCTGAGGCACTGAATCCACCAGCTACTCTAGGTTGGTGTCAGGCATCACAGGGTGCCAGAACTGGAAAGGGAGTTGAAGATGTGTTGGTTGCTGATTGGCCATCATCACGGTACTGGTGGATGAGAATAGGCGTGGACTGCTGGGGTGAGGGGAAAGACGCCAACCCAGCCCTGAACCCCATAGGTCTGATGCCCAGTGTCGATTCTTCTTTGTGTCAGAGAGGCAGGGCTGAACCTGATTGACTTGCATGGGTTCAGGCAATGGAGAAGGGACTGGTGATGGGGGAATGGGGCTGGAGCCAGCAGGGCTGGCAGGAGCCAGGAGGACCATCTTTTTTTCTCGGTGGCATTCATCGATTTTGATGACTAGGTTGAGTAAGGCAGGATGGCGATTCCACCTGTGCCAGTTCATCTTTAATATTGCCATTTAGGCAGAGCCAGAAATGATAACACTACATAGTCTCATTCCACTAGGTGTCTCCTACCAAGCATCGGAACTCTGCTGCACATTTAGCAGCTGGCCAGCCTCCCTGCTGCAAAGCTGCATGTGCGGCTTCAGCTGTATGCTCCTGACTTGGGTAATTGAAAATCACCACCATCGCACAAATAAAGTCCTTAAAGTGGCCCAGAAGTGGGCTTGATTTTTCCAGGAGCAGAGATGCCTAAGCCAGGGCCTCCCAGGTAAACAGGCTGATAATCAGTCCCACTTGGGCTTGGTCAGTGGGGTACGGCTGTGGGTGTCGCTGAAATAGGAGCCAACACTGATTTAGGAGCCCATGAAATGTGTTGATTGTCATTGAACTTGTCAGGCAGAGGGAGTTTGGGCTCATGAGGAGTGGGGGTTGGAGCTGAAAGCATGGCCTGAGCTTACAGGATTGTGTTCTATGCCTTCAGAGTGGTAACCTGGGCCTGCAAGATCGGTAGGGCTCCCATTATTTCCATTAGAGAGGTATTGGCCTTTGTAGGATCCATGCTTACCATATGAGTTCTAGTTCCCTGATTTTTTTGGCTGCTCAAACTGTCATAAATTGGGACATGGCAGTCGTGCCTAGCAACTGGAATAGGGGTCAGGCCTGGTGGTTAGGAACAAGATGAGAGCAAGGCTGGGAACAAGCAAACGCAGGAGCTATGACAGCCATGGGTGAATGTTTTGAGCAGCTACCAAACTGTTGCTGCTGCTGCGCTCAAGAGCTAATCTGCTGACTCTCTTCCCACCAGTCAGGCAGTGTAGCCAATCAGACAGCCTACTACAAGCTACTACAAGCTAGCTGCACTTGTTAAATTGCCTGGAGACTGGCTCTGCTGCAAGCCCTGATTCCTGACCGTATCTTTCCCATCTCATTCACTATTGTTCTTTCTCTGACACTTCTGTCTACCCCTGTGGTCCCCGAAGTGAGTTTTGCCCCCTCCCTCTTTCCAGTCCGTTAGTTCCTTCAGCATCCAAAGAAGCTCATTCAAGCTGGTGCCTTCCCTTCCAATCTACACACATTTCCTGGAAAGTGCCCATAGTGCCAGCATTGCATGTTCCCACATGCCAATTTACCATTATTTAATTAGTGGTAAATATAGGTCTGTTCTCTAAAATAGTCAAAATGCAGCTGATTGGTAAGGGTAATTCTGAGCAACTGTCACTTTGTTGTGTTAATTTGCAGCAGATAAAATGATTAAACCTGTATCAGGCACTTGGTATTACAGAAAGTTATCAAAGGGTAAGTCTCTACTTGATTTCAAAATTAAAATCTCAGTCTTGCCTTGATATTTTCCCATGTTTTTCTTTGCTTTTCAATGACAAAGAAAACCAGTAGTCTAATCCGGTTGACATAAATCCAGTTGTTACAGCGGTTGTCAGAAAAAAATCTGTTTTCCAACAAACAGACCACATATATGCCACAGTTTTTCCTGTTCTAAGTAAAAGGAGAAAACTGAACAAATGATGACCATGTAATGGTGATACTGGGATTAACCGAGTTTCCAAAAATATGAACAGTTAATGAATGTATTGTATTGTTGGGTTTTTGCCCCTGCAAAAGTTATCCAAAGTAAAATCTTTCCTATGTAAAAGGAATTGAAACATTATGTATGGAGTTCTCAAATATGAAGAGAGAAACTATTTTATTTGCATGGACGTCCACAGATTTGGTTTGGTTTGGCACTTGTGGTCTTCAATACTTAAGCACAGACATACGATATATAGATATATCGACCTTATGGAAATCAATATCCTATTTTTATAATATAGACTTTTGAAACCTAACTAAAAACAATGAAAGAAAAAATTGAATTCAATAAAAATATTTCATTAACAAAAGAAAGTTACAGCCATCAGCCACTTTCAAGAGATGAAAATGCAACAAAAACAGACCCAAGCACATTGTTTATAGATATTAAAGTAGCATAATGTACAAGTAGCATAATGTACACTTCAACATAGATAATCGCATTCTGTCTACAGCAGTTTCCCCTGTAGTTTATTTGCATCAATTATTCTTCAGTTATCTTCCTGGCTGCCATGTTTCTTTTCAAAGCTGAATTCATTTCAGTGGTGGGTGAAGCAATACCTAGGTATACTGTATATTATGTATTATTATGTATTATGTATTACATATTATGTATAGGACCCTACCAAATTCAGGATCCATGTTGATCAATTTAATGGACAGAGAGATTTAAAATTGGTCAATTTCATGTTTTCAGCCCTTTACTTCTGAAATGTCACAGTGTTGTAACCGTGGGGGTCCCAACCCAAAAGGTACCCGGAAGTAGGTCTAATCTCCGCCCCCCTACTCTCTCCTCAGAGCTGCCATGCAAGGGAAGGACAAGTCCTGTCTCTCCCCAGCCCAGCAGGGAGTCACAGCTAAGAGCTAGGGTGCTTCCAGGAGCAGGGGAATACACCTTCACAAGTCTCCTCCTGCTGCAGGAACCTCCGGTGCTGGAGCTTCCTGCAGCAGGGGGAGGCACTCCAGGGTGGCTCTGATCTCCCCCTGAAAGCGAGAACAGCCATGCAGGGGAAGGATAAGTCCTCTCCCAGCCCAGCCAGGACTTGCAGCAAGGGGGAGATCAGATTTCACAGGGAAGAGCTTATTTCACGGTCTGTGACAAATTTTTCACGGCCGTGAAATTGGTAGGACCCTAATTATGTAATATGTTTTGTGCTCCTGTGAAATGAAAAATACTGTATAAGATACTCTTAATGTGCTAATTCCAATATTTTACTTGTATAAAGGCTGAAGAGATAACTTTAACAATTGGTCAAGCGTTTGACCTGGCTTACAGGAAATTTCTGGAATCTGGAGGAAAAGATGTTGAAACAAGAAAACAGATTGCAGGGTTACAGAAAAGAGTAAGTCATACATATTTGTTGCTTCTCTTCATGAAAATTATATACTACGGTAATTTTTTACAAATTTTTGTGAAGTATGCTGGAGCATAAGTTTCAATACTATACTAAGGACAGAAGATTATTAAGAGACTCCAGAAACACTAAAAAAGAGGACAATAATCTATGAAATTATAGTGCATTTATGAAAAAAACAGTGTGCATCTCTCCATCATCCTGAAAATTCACAGGTGCTAAGAAATTTATTTCATTCTCAAATAAAATGAGGCTTTTGGATCAATTATTAAACCCAATTACTAGTTTTTTGGTAATTAGTTTGTATTATACTGTTAAGAATAGCAGATCTCAAATAAATGAAGAAATAAAAATGTTATTCATGATTTATAGCTAAAATTAGATACGTCAGAGGATGAGTCTCCCAGTATCTGTTACAATGACTGTTTGTTTTGTAGATTCAAGAACTAGAAACTGAAAATATAGAACTGAAAAATAAGGTACAAGATTTGGAAAACCAGTTAAGAATAAATCAAATACATACATCTCCAGTAAGTACATGGATACAACTATGTTTTCCAGCCATGATTGGTATAACTTAAAATTATTTAACACCATCTTTGTGTTCTGATAACAAATACAGTATTCACACTATTTCTGATTATTATTATTAACACACTATAATCCTATATTTAAGTAACAGTAAGATTGTGACAAACCAACTATTGTAGGAAAATTTAAAGTTATATTCAATAAATGATGTTTCCTTAACTCAGCCTGTTGTGCCCAAACGTTGCTGTATATATGCAAACTCATTTTTCTCAGACACACCAGCAGACTACCTAAGGATGAAGAGCAAAGTCCTGTGTCCCAAGGATCTGGTTCAGTGTGTCAACCCTGCGCTTTGTAACTCAGGATTTCTTAATAACTTTCTGTCACAAACATATCGTTACTTACATCTATTGTTTTGTCTATAACTTACTTCTTGTTTTAACAAGTTTTATGTTCTTCTGAAATTCCCTAGTAGAATCACATAGCCCAAGAGCCATTATGATCTTTCACGCAAATAAGTACTTAAAGGATTGGCTCACTAGTTATGACTGTAAGCAAATGAAGATCCTTTATTCATGGAAATATTTTGCCTTCTTCAGAATCAGTGGATGTCGATTTTTATGGAATTTTTAAATGGCAGATTTAGTTAGTGTTAGTGAACTATTATTAAAAGTATAGGTTGTTTAGCAGACTGACCCTAATGGCTCTAAAGCAGTTATAGTTTATTGTATCCAAATATATTTACATAGCTGTAAAAAAAACAGTTGATGTGCATATACAAGTCTTTACGAAAAGTATCTAGTTTTTAATCTAAATATCAGTGGTGAAATGCTGGTCCTATTGAAGTCAATTGGGACAGAATTACATCCCTTGAGTCTATATTTTTGTCCAAGCAGAAAAATAATTTGCCAATTTTTATTTTTTTATTTTCTTAAGTCAGTATATTTTTTTGAATTACAGAAGTATCCAAACATTTTACAATGCATTTTCTTTAATCTTTACAGTTGGGTAAATTAAAATTTGGGCCTACCACATATTTTGAAAATGTGAGTTTTTTCATCTTGTTCCCAGCCTGGCATCAGCCTTAACTGGATATCTACATTTTGATCCACGAAGGCCCCCAGAGTCTGTTTATTATAGCAATGATAATTTATCAGTATTATCACTATACTGAAATTAAGTTCTGTGGAGGTCTGTCTCCATAATGTCATCAAGTGTGATAGTAACGTGACTGGAATGGATATGATTGTATATATGAAGGTCTTTCTTTCATAGGGACTCAGTGAAAACTGTAAATTGTATATGATTTCCCACTTACTATGCATTCAATCAAAAGTACTAATCCCTCAGGCCAAATCCTCAGCCTTTATTCAGGATATTTTCCTTAGTAAAAACTGTAAGAGTTGATCCTTTATTGGTAAACCTAATCATTCAATTTGTCTAAGAGCAAAACCAGCTTTTATAGTAACTCTGTGATAGATACATTCTTCTTATAAAAGAAACAATAATAGCAAAAAACAATATTTTCCTATTTAGCTTTTTGGTCCAGGAACCATGTGTTCATTATGTGTGCATCCAGGGTTTATCACAATGGGACCCAGGTACCTGATGAGGCCTCTTGACACTTAAACAGTACAAATAACATATGAGATTGTAGATTGCAATTGTATAATGGCCAAATTATGCGCTTCACTGATTGGGTATTATTATTATTGGCATTGTGGTAGCAATGTGTATATGCTTTCTGTGTATTATTTCAATGTGACTTCTGGCACAAGGTTCTGAGAACAGAATTTGACCCTTAGGATAGCTGTTATTTTGTGTGGTGGAATGCCTGTGAGGAAATCTGCAATACAGTCTTAAAAGTACTGATTTAAAGCATTTTTGCGCATTATTTTCTTTATTTTATTTGCTAGTAAATATAAGACACACAGCTGTTAATATCACATTTACATTTCATACCCATTAATTACAAGAATAACATATTTAATTCTTATATTTTCAAAAAATCATCTCCAAAATGTTGTTTCAAATATATGCATATTCTAATTTATTTGTTATTTCTTTAAATTGAATATTTAAAAAGAAAGAATTACCGTACAGAAGTTCTGTTCATTCTAATAATTAGAATTACAGTAAGAACTACTCAGCAGCATAAATATTAATATATAAATTAATTCTGCCAGCCAGCAGCCTTAAGTAATCAAAGAGAGATAACAGTGTATCGCAGCTAATCAGCAATAAAAAGAAATACTCCAGGAAAACTTCTCATTCTCATATCTTATCTCATAACATAACTTTATCCTTCCTGCAAAACCCTATCAAACAAATAGCTTTTGCAGCATGCCCAGAAGGTCATTCGAATAGGCCAAAGCTGTTTGTATTACCATTATAATAAAATGAGCAGGTACATGTAAGAGACGGGTATGGAATGAGAAAAAAATTGTTAAATATAATAGACAATCAGTGCTTTACATGAACTATTATTTTCCATGACTGAAACTTATTTAATTATCTGCAAAGAGAGTGTGATCCCGGAGTCTGCAAAACCTCAATTCCCATTGTCCCAGACACACACAGGAACAAAGACAAGATTCAATGGATGTGTTGAAATAAGGCTGCACCTTTATTGATTTATCTGGGATCACCCAGCAGTAAATTGTACAGCGCTGGTCACCATTTTTTTCTTAATCATTTCCATCTATTTGGGAGGGCTACCATCAGCCCTTTCCCTTCCCAACCTGGTCCTATCCCATTGCTGGTCATGAGGGTCAGAGGGTCTGGAAAAAGAGGGCTGTCTCCCCACTGTGTTAGACATTAAGAATCCCAACTCCCTTTTCCAGCTTCCCTAGGAAACCAGACCTCCTCCCTTCCTTGCCACCCCATAAAATGAGTACCTGCACTGGACACTTGCCTAATTTGTGACATCTTGACCTAAATTCCTTACCTAACTCAATGGGTCCCTGAACTGCTGTGGGGAAGGCGAAACAATCCTCAGCACCTGGGCCAGTATGGTAGTGAGGGGAAAATTCCTTCCCAGCTCCTAAAGGAAAAAGGCAACTAGCACAGTGTTCACTGTAGATCATAAAATACTTGGTCCTACTTTGATCCCATGGGTGGGAGAGAGGGCGCTGAAGGTTCATGAAGAAAGAGGGTACAATTTGTGTGGCACTGGATATAAATCCCCTTTCCCCCCAGCTGGTGTGCCTGGTGGTTCAGTGTCCCCATCTAAACCAGACACTTCTGGTTCCCCCATGGCTCAAGACCTACAATCCCTTTTCTTCCTCCTTCCCAGACAAAGTCCCGCAACATTCAGTTGCGATGAGCATATTATAGTTAGAAGAGGCACTAAAAACTTTGCAGGATGTGGACGGGTATGTGTTTAGGGCTAAATTATGCTTATTCAAACAAGGATATCTAAATTACTACATTTTACAAAAGTAAAAGTAGAATGAATGTACCTTTTCTTATATTCTCTATACATTTCTGGGAAGAAAATGTGTGATGTTACTAAAAATAGTAATAAAAAGTAATTGCGGGATTTTGCTAAAATTACTTGAATGCACTTTTTTAAGAGGAATTTTTAAATTCACAGATCTAACCACTGGAAAATCTGCTTCCTCTTTTTTGCTTTTGTTTTTTTAAATGTATGACCGTTCTTGTGTTACTTGTTAATGAGCAGAGACATTTTTCCAATTTGATGAAAATTTAACTTTCTGGGCAAAATATATTTCAAAGCCTGGACCTTTCTCAGAAAACTATCACATCTCAATAGCCAGCTAACCACTTCTAATAATCAGTGTGAAAAATGCTTCTTTTTGTTAATTCTCCTCATTCCCGGTTGAGATATGTGCAGGGAACATAAGGATGTGATGTGATGATGTAACACAGAAGAATTACTGTATTCAGTCAGAAAAATATAAATCTAGTTTTGTTCATTCACATTTAAAATAGCAGATGGATTACTGTGTTTTATATGCTATAAGTGAAGTATGATAGATGATATGCTCTCAATACACATTATTAGGCATTTCCTAGTATGACTCAATAACACAAAGAGTTTGTAGTTGTTCAGAGGTACTAATCTTCATACAAATTCACAGCATGTATCATAATTATTTCCTCTTGTGTTACACTGTGAAATTATATTTAATTTTTTAAGTATAAAATAATTTGAATCCACACTAAGAAATGCATAGGAAATATCCTTATGAAAAGTCCTACATCTAAATTAGCAAAACTTCAAACATCAGACTGTCAATTTTTTCCTTTAAAAAAAAAAAACAGAAAGAAACTAGCTGGCATTGTATATTAGTGATCTACTAATATTTTTAATACATATGTCTATTTTTAGAGGAGATTAAAACATCTGAATCCAATAAACAAACATTACTAGGTGAATTTTAAGTGGGCAGGACTTGAGCCTGTATAAATATACATATTTATGGTTTGTTTTTCTTTCCTTTTTTTGAAGTAATAATTTTAAAAACTTTTTTTTTAAAGGTGCCCGTGTCTGGTGGGTTTCTGACCCTCTTTTGGACATAATATCAAATAATTAGATCTATTCATATTTTCCATCATTTGGATATTACTATTTATATACATTCATAATATGGTATATATCGGTTTTATCTTACAATCATTTCGTACATGGAGTTCCCATTTAAGTTAATTAGTGTTTACATGTTAAGGGACTGCAGGACTGAGACCTAATACTTTAACTGTTGCTGTGCAATGCTATAATACCACATGTGCTACTATTGGAGCCAGCCTACCCTCAATGAGGCAGTAGCAGAGCTCTGCTCTCCTTCCTGGTGAGCCCCCAACTGGGTAGGTCTCCTCCTTTTAAGTCCCCTTCTCCACACCTGACACTGTTGGAGGTGTAGCAGGGGAGGCTCTATTGGCTGTCCTTTTCCCTCCTGTTGCCTTGGCACTGGTATTGTCCCATGCAAACTTATTTATTATCCAAAATTATAAACTACTGAATTAACAAAGCTCTAACAAAAATTATAATTTAACAATTCTTCATCTTTATATTTCAATATCAAAATTTAGTATGTATCCTCATAACTAAGTTTTATTTGAATGGAGAATTATGGAAAAGCTGATGATCCTTTATGTCAACATTTCTTATCTTCTTTAAACATGGGTTTTCAGAGATCTTTTACTCAAAGTCCAACATTATGTTTGTGAATTATTATCCAAAAAAACCCTCAACTTGTTAGTAATTTCCCTGCATTGCATTTTGAGGGGTATCTCAGTTTTGGGTCCTTGTAATCATCGTCCCCCAACAGTTCTCCCACGCACAGGTGAATGGGAAGAAATAAGGAGTGGTTCCTAGTTGTTCTAGTTCCACATCTGCTCCTGGGGCAGTGCAACCGTGCACTGTCTCTTGTGCGGGGCTTCTGGCAAAGCTACAATTGAGCTCGATGTGAATATCCTTTTGAGCAAGAGGTGTGGAGCATTCATAGACTCACAGGCCAGTTCTCTATCCACGGGACCAGACTGCCTCTTTAATTACTAAATATTAACCTGATTCTATCTTGTTGACCTCTCCCAAGGAGAGGCCTGGGTATGGATTTGGCAAAGTATTGACTGGACTGGTGACCTGACTCAGCTCTACCTCTTGAGGAATTTTTTTGGCAACTATGTGGTACATATGCTGTGTGGAATCCAGATTCCTATGTCCTCAGTAAGGAATACTGAATTCTCTTAGAAAATTCTCCCAGGAACAGTTTTTTTAATCTTTGTTTAAGGATTTCTTCAGCATGAAAAATAATTGAGCAAAACCAGTCATCTTTGTTGAAGGCCCAGCACATGAACTTGAGTTGTTAGGGGACAAGTTTCCATATAGGGGATACATAACTGGCCTGAATATGATCATCATTCCAGTCCAGTAAGAGCAGGTAGTCAAGGTAGCATGAGGCCAGCTCTTCCTCCTGCCCATCCCAGCAAGTCCTACCCATGGATGGACTGGAGGGCCGCATATCAAGTAAAATGGGGGATTTCGTTGTGATAGATGTATAAGATACAATGTAAAAGAGTAGATAAAATGGAATGTTGTTACATTGTTTTATTTTTGAGAGGAGTGCTGACAATCAGAATTTAACACAGCTGTGTTAACTTCAAAAGTGATTGGATACACTAAACAGTATCTAATCAAATAATGTCTGAGTTTAGGGGTTGTAATTTTATATGGAATATGTAGGATTAAATTTCCATCAAGTTGCATCTAAAAAGGTCTAGTCACAAAACACTACAATTATAAAAAGATATGTTATATTTGTCTTAGATCAACTCAATATGTTAACTGCACTTTAAGGATACACATGTATAATTTCATCTGTCATCCATGTCACATTTACTTTGTTTTTGGTTTGTTTTTTTCTGATTTGTCTTCATCATCTTAAATCAGTATGATTGTTAAAGAAAAGTAAAAACATATGCTCCATTAAAACCATTTGTTTTACTTAATATTAATAATATGAGTGTTAATTTTTATTATCATGATTCGAAGTACTAGTCCTCTTCCACTTTTTAAAATATTTCCTTTTTGCCTGTAGTATATCTGAGGGATGCAAAAGGTTGTAAGTATATGTATATTTAGTTCTCAAGAATGGCCTGAGATATATTAAACATTCTGGGCTAGATTCTGATGTACTTTCTCATATGAAGTCCTATTAAATAATCCTTTTAATTTCATTGGCACTATTTGTAGATTGAGGTGCTACTCAGCAGGAGTAAAAATAGCAGACTCTGGCCTTCATGGTAAATTTCAGTGGTCAGGAATTGAATGTGTGATCTTTGTATCGCGTATTAAAAGGTTCTTTTCAGCCCCTCAAATTTAATTCCTTCAGTCTCTTTGCTTTCTTTGTAGAGTGTGATATTGGGAAGTGACTGAGATTATTTCACTCTCAGATTCTCAAGGTAGATTGTGACTCCAATAATCTGCTCTTCTTCCATGTGGAGAGCTCACTTTAATTTCAGTGGGTGTTCTATGGATGTAGGGAGAACTGAATCTTGGTGCTAAGAGTTATAGAACAGATCTGAGGGAAACATTTTATCTTACATCTGTACAACTATGATTGTGTATAATTGCTATTTCTAATTAATGCTGGTGATGTTCAGAGATATGAAGAATACTTGTGAGAATGCAATGCTCACTGTGATAAAGGTTTTCTAGATTTTAAAAAACGGATAGAGTCTCTCAGTGTTGCAATAGAAGTGAAAGGTTTTCCCTTTAGATGGCCATATAATGTAAAGCTGCAGTTTTTTTACAGAAGCAAAGGTTCCTATTCAAACAGAAGACAGTTACTGATATTCATATTCTAAAACCATGATTATTATTGGTTTAATATCATTAAAAGGTATTTTAAATTACAAGAACTAAGTCTTGACATTGATATTTATGTAAAAATCGTGCAGAATTCCCATGCAAAGAGAGATGGCAAGTTGTGGTCCCAGTGCACTACAGGGGGATATAGTACATTTAGGCATAAAATGAGAAAAGACTGTACTCTACTAAATTTCACATATATTACTTTTTCTCTTTTCAAATAAAGGATGCTACTATGTATGCTTGAATTTATTGCAAGAGTTCTACTCTGTGAGGGAAGACAGATGTATGTCTATGCATGGGTGATATTGTGTGGCATTCTGCATGTAAACTTTTAAAAACTAAAATTTGTTATTTGTTAACTGCCTGGCAGTTGAAATTTACAAACAAACAAACAAAATTGCTATTGAGGACCCTGGAAAAGATCACATGGTATGACAGTACAAAATCTTACTTGTGCCGCCTCCTCTTATCTAGAGTCCCTGAAACAAGTGGGAATGGTAGGTTAGTTGTCCATTATAATCAAGTCCTGTTTTAACACATGGCATGGACATGTGAAATGTAATGCAAAATCGTTAATTTGATGATAAAAAACAAAATAGAAACAAGACTTCCCAAAATATTTTAAGTAAGGATAGAGGCAAGTCAAGTGGAGACAACTGGAAACTAAATAACTGGAAACTAAAATATACATTTTAAATGGATTTATTTAAAAGAGCGGAAATGTAGAAAAACAGTGGAAAATGGGTTTGATATGGGCACATTATTTCTTAAACAATCCAGTCAACTCAAACTATGATCTAGTGGAGTGGTTCTCAACCTACAACCCGTGGGCCACTTGTGACCCAGTCACCACAGAGTGGTGGGCCATGTGACATCCTTAGGGCCATACAGGTAGTATTGGATGCATCCCACATAACACATTGCAAGCCACATATGTGGCCCAGAATGGTCAATAGGTTGAGAACCAGTGATCTAATGAGTTTCAGTAAGTGATTGGATGGATTTATAATGCTACTGACTTCCTTTATAAAGTGCTTTGAGATCTACTGATGGAAAGCGCTATATAAGAACCAGGTATTGTAATTACACAGCATATGCTCTGCTGATATAGGTAACCCAATGAAATGACATAGAACCTGGCATCCACATAACTTGCAGTATTGGCAAATGCTAATAGAATGCATACCATTATAATGTCATGCATTTATTGCATTTCACTGGAAGTTCCTGGCACACAAGACATTGTGTCCTTTTGATAATGCAGATTATTAAGAAATCTGAGATCATGTGTTATTCTGAGATGGAACACCAATTTGTAAGAAATTTGTTTAAATATATAGATAAAAGTGTAACTAGGAATGGGAGAACCTCATATTTACAGGTTCTAAATTACTATGTAACCTTTTCAAAGGAATTCTTAAAACATTACTTTGCAGATTCATTATCATATTTGGAGCATTATTTCAGCATGGAGCTTCCCTGGGGCTTTAAAGAGGCTTGTCTGAGGGATTTAAATAGAGCAGCTCTGAAGTTATGCAGCTAGGATACTGCTTTTCATGAGAATAAACTACAGGCCAGTGGAGTATGACTGAGAAAGAACTGTGTAAAAAAACTGAATATAGTCCTATGTTGCATGACAAAGATTTTTTCCAAATTATATTTTTGAAAGCTACTTCTTTTGGCCTAGGATTTTACAGAGCTGTAAATTCTAATTGTTTAAATTTTTCAAATTTACATGTAACCCAGTTTCATCCTGAGTGTAAATGGGTGGGAAACACTGATAGTCATGGAGTTTCACCTGTTTACACCTGGCATTAATTTGGCCCTAAGCTTTTAGCAGTGAATATATGACCTCTGATTCCCTTGTGTGAAATTTTGTTGTCACTTATTTCATCAATATCTATACCAATACATGATTATGGCGATTGCAATACCATCCAAGTTAACACCCTAATAAAGCTACGATGTCCTGAAGTGAATTTGAATTGGAAAGGGGAAAACAACTTTCAGAATAAAATATCTCTAGTTGCATTCATACACCAAGGCATTAAAAGTAATGAGAACCAAGGCAGAAAGCCAAAAGTCCAATTGTTCAGCAAAAGAATGAAAGAGAAAGTTAACCATCAAGTAGCAAGTCTTTTGCATGCATGTTTCGTCCATTACAATTCTGTAACTTTATTATTTTTACTATTTGAATTTATATTCATTCAGTGCATTTCTAAAAAATTAAATCAGTTTCTGCATAATATTATTTTAAATTTTATTTTAGAATGATCTCTATCAAAGCTGGTAGTGATGTTAAAAGCTTAAATAGTTGCTCAATATGATATATAACTGTCAGTCGAGAAGTCTTATGCAAAACAGATTAACACATTTGTTACCACTTCCCGAATAAGTCTGTGAGAAGTATTAGTAATACTGTATCGTGGTTAGAAAGATGTGGTTTCCTTAGTTGGGAATAGAGCTTTGGAGTTTTTGTAAAGCTATACTCGTGTGTGGCATTTGAACTGTTGGCATGGGGTGTTGCTGCTGGCTTTTGGTGTTTTGTTCTCTGCTTCATGCAATCAGTCACTTGGATATACAGCTAAAGTTTCCATTACTCTTGTGTGTGTGCTGTTTACTTTTCCTCTGTGTTTTAGTGGTTTGGCAGTACATTAATCACTGGTCGTTCTTCCATTTGGTCTTGATTATGTGGGGGGCAATCTGATTTTCCCCTTATTGGTTTCATATGGTGGTGCTGCTTACATTTGTATCACAATAAGAGTTTAGATACTGCTTTTGAGAGAACTTGCACACACAACTTTAATGGATCCCTGAGTGCATCTATTTATTTTAAATAAACCTATTTTCATTATTTAAAATATCTGGGTATGCCTTTTTTCACTTGCTGCCTGAAGCAATCTAGAAGGGGATCAGCTCTACCCACCAGCCTTCCTGGGGATATACAATTGATTGAAAGTGTAATCATTCACAACCACGTTGACTCTATCTGTTTCCATAGGAAGTTGTATACCAAGCCCTGGCTGACTGCTAAGGAACATCTCACCAGACCAGCCAAACAGGCTTTGATCTAGAGACAAGAAGGATTTTTTTTCAAATGTTGGATATTTTTTCAAGACATTCCTCGAGCATCTGCAAGCATTACAGTATCTGACTAACCAGAATTCCAGAATCAGAAAAAAAGAAAACTGAAGGAAATGCCATGACAACCACAGAACCCCCTTGATGAAAATAAATAACAGGGAACAGTCAGGAAGGAGGGCAGTGTGTGAGAGAAGAGCAATGTAAGGGAAATAGTAAAAGACAAACCATCAGAAGAGTAGAGGAAGAAACCAATCAAAGTGGAAAATAGTGTCAGAGAGAGAAAAACAGACTGAAAAGATATGCGCGCCTTTGGATCTCACTGCATCACAGGTGTCTGCTGATTCCTGGCCTGACCTTACCTTTGTTTAGTGTAAAATATGTCTTTGTTTCTTCCTTGACTAATTTCTTATCTAAGGGTCAGGGTCCTGGCACCTGTCAACCTGGAGCCTCCTTGACGTGTTCATCATGCATGGCATGGCCATTTCCAATATCCTACTCAGGTCCCGAGGGAGCAGTTCCTCTCCCCAAGATCCGTCATGTAGCACTCATGTGCCTGCATAACTCCTTCCTCTTGGCCGGGGGCAGAGTCCTTGAATTCTCTGCCTCCCACTGAGTGCTGGGGGTGAAACCACTGAGTATAAACAGTGTCTCTCTGAGATCTTAGCTGGTAAGGTTTCTTTCAGCTGTTTGCCACTCAAATGGGACCATACAACAAAAGTGCCATGCACAGCGGCAGATGTAACAATCAGCAAGGTCAGCAAGTGCTGACTGGGCTTCACTTGGTTCCCCCCGCCCCTTCCCCCTTTCCTTCTCCTATGTGCCATGGCAGAGGAACAGAGATATGGGCCTCAGCACAAGTCTTTATTGTGGGCTCCCACATGCCATCACATGTCCCACATTCAAATAAACTCTCACTTGCCTCACCCCCTTACACTCGTCCCTTCCTCTGCATCCCTACTCTGCTCCCACCCACCACCTCCCGGCTCCATGCTGTGTCATCTGCTCCCTCTGGCCCAGGCCCCGATGTTGCCACTAGAGCTATCACCATTGCTTCTGCCAAAGCCAAAACTGCTGTTGCGGGAGCCAGAGCCACGAACTACTGCTGCTGATGCTGCCACCAGAGCTACACTCAGAGCCTCTAGGAGGAGCAGCACGTTGGTTCCTGCTGCCAGCATTTGAATTTTCCCAGGCAATGGGAGGGAAGAGCCTTTGACCAAAATGGAGGCTCTGCCATTGGGGGTCCTACCAATCAGAATTCGTGGAGGCCCCCTCCTTGGGCAAATTCAAATGTGGGCAGTGGGGACCAGCACATTGCTCTTTTTAGAGGTTCCAGTAGGCCACAAACAATGGCAGAAGATGAGCTGGTTATATGTTGTGCAGCTGAGCAGCCCTGGAACTGCAGGAGCCCTACAAGTGCACAGACACCTAAGCAACTGAACCTGCTATTCCTCTGCCTGTGTCGTCTGCCCCCAACCCAATTCTGGGGCCCCTCCCTCACAAGTAACTGAGTCAGGCACCATTGCCAGGGGCCCCCTCACTGCAGTTGCATCAGTCGCATGTGTCTAACACTGCCCCTGGCCACCAGCCCTCATTTTTATAGGAACCTACAACCACATGTCCTGCAATGCCTTTACAAAATTACACAGCATTTGAGCATGCCCAAGAGTGGCTGGTGATAGCAGAAGTTTCCTACCCCCATCCTACAGGGGTCACAGCCCCTGGGCAAGTTCCAGTAATGAACAGGTTGCTGTTGAAAATGAAGTTTATTTCCATAGACTCCCTATCCTACTCTTGCTCTGGGACACTGAGAAGTACTTAAAAAGAAAAGTACTCTGGGTGCCACGAGTACTCCTTTTCTTTTTGCGGATACAGACTAACACGGCTGCTACTCTGAAACCTGAGAAGTATGTGTCTGCCTGCTCAGGACTCTCCCCAGCCAGCTCCACTTTAGTTCTGTCTGTCTGTCTCTCTCTCTTTCTCTGCGCATAGAAAGTCAACATTTTTGAAGGGATACCTTCACAACTGAAGGACAAATTAAGCAGCACAAAAATACACTTTATTTAGGCCTATATTTCCAACGTAGTTATTCTCATAGTGGAAGATACCAGATAATGACAACCGTAAATACAAATAAAAGTCTGGTTTCAGCAAATGAAAAGAAAAGGAGGTTTTGTTATAAACTGTTTCCAAAGATGCTAAGCAGCAGGCACTATCATTTTGTAAACTTTATGATCAACTCCTGCAATCTGAAGCAGAAAGTCAAGAACTGCATCTCAGTTCAACAAGCATGAATCTGTCATTGTGTCAAGGTTTAAGTCAGGAACACAATTTGTGAAGCACCATTGAAGTTGCACCTGTAGTAATAGCTGATGATATTTTCAGAGAAACTTTGCTTGAAACAAGCACAGCTGATGACCTGTAGTTGAGCTACAAAGCCAAAGATCCCATAAATGATAGAAAACCAAAAAGCCCACATCCCTGTAGATGAGCCGGTCAACAGTGAAGCAGGTCAAAGCAGTCTTCCTGCTGAAATGGGTTTGACGTTCCCATCTGATAAATCACTTTCAAGATTGTTTTATCATCTGAGCCGTTGCACATGCTTGCATAGATTGTCCTTACCAGTCCACAAAGAATGATATGCCATATGGACAGTTTCCTTTTTGTCATATAGGCCACCATTTTTCGTCTTCATTTTACAGAATGAAAAATGCACCACGTTGAAGAGTTGCATGTCAAGTGGCTAGTATACTCATCTCTTTCAGATTATGCATGCTGTCAAATTTGTTGGTTGTTCAAGGATACAAATGCTTGAAAATCGGCATGGTTAACAGTGATTGAAAGAATACTCTAAAGTCAGTGTCTGTTCCTGGCAGGAGCAAATAACATATGGAGTCACACGTGGCAGCTCTACAGTTCACGAAGGGTCATAGTATCAATGCACATTTTGAAAAAAAGCATCTGAACATAATACGAAATGGCAAGAAGTACTAAAAATATTGCTTGACGCTGTCAAAACTTTAACTAGTTTAGGTCTCCCTTTCATGGCCACTGTGAAGTGCTGTAGAGCAACAATGGTGGTATTTAGTTGAACATCATTACGCTACTTGCAAGGCTCACTATCACTTTTGCCCAACATATCAGTGACACTAAGGGAAATCAAATACTTAAGCAAGACAATTACTGATGAACTTAAGTCTTTTAGCATCAGAAGCCAGGAGATGCATATTTAATAGCTGCAAAAAAGCTAAGCTGTTAGCTGTGAATATTAGCCATGTTGATCTGATGACTATTTTGCTTCTGTTTAATACTGATCATTTTGAAGGAAAAGTAGGTATTAAAGAGCATTTTGTAAGCTTTGTGGCTGCAAGTGAGGCAGATGCTGTTTCCTTGTGTGACCAGTTAACTAATGTTGTATTCTGCAAGTATGGATTAGACCCCAAAGACATGTCTGGACAGGGATATAATGGGGCCAGGGTTATGGCCAGAGCGTGTGGAGGACTGTGAGCAAAAAATGAGAGAATATCTGTCAGCAGAGGAGACAAAGTGTATGCATCAGACATTGATTGCTCAGCACATCAAATTTACCTACTTTTGGTGCATGCTGCTGAAGATAAGGCCAGTCCAGATCTGAAGGTTTTCTTCTGAACTTTGCAGGAAATATATAAATAGTTTGTAGACTTTAACCATCAATAGGGAAAACAAGTGATTAAGTCCAAAATGATTGTTACCGTCACGCTCTTGCTTGAAACAGTAAAGTTTTGCAAAGGGAAGAGGAACTTGATGATGTGCTTCAGACCCCAGAAGAAGTTGGCAGGATAGATGCAGCACATGAAATTGAACAGGCTTCTGAAGAATGAAGGAGATTTTTACATTTAAAGACAATCTGCAAGACTAAATGGGCAGCTCAGATGAAATCCACTGAAGAAACGACAGTAAATTTTCAGAATACAATTGAATGCCTATAAGCTGAAACTGTTGCCGAATGCAGGAGCAGTGAGGACACACATCGAGAGCAAAAAACAACTTGTCTTTGATGGCATGGATGTGCTACCTCAATCTGTGATGGTGGCATAGGATCTTTGTTATCATGGCTGCAGCCGCTGGAATCCTTCAGTCAAAGAAAATTTATCTGTGCCAGGACATTTGAGAGCACAGTGAATGAGGTTAGCAAATTCTGATCTGAAGAAAAGTACAAGGAAATTGTAAAAGAATCTCAGAACAGGTGGGAATCAAGCCACAGGAAGAGACCATGAATGCTGCACATGATGAATTTGCACACAATTCTGTCTTTGAAGCAAAGGATAACCACTGAAGGAAATATTTTGAAGTTTTAGACAGAACAGGGAACTAAAATCTCAACATGAAGGGTTTCAAGAAGTAGCTACCCTGTTTGGTTTCCTCCATCCCAAGTGACTTCAAAATATAACTTTAGAAAAGGCAACAGAGGAAGTTCTTAATTTCATGGGAAAATACTCATAATTTTCTTCAGACTTGATTCAGGAGATTGTGTCCTTCTGGCTGTATTATTTTTTTTTTTTACAGAGGGCACAGAGGTGTTCAGTTTGTCACTTGGAATCCAGAGCTACTTGAGTTTCATAGTATCAAGTTTTCATGATGATGTTTGACCAAAAGGGAAAAATGGACATGGCTTAGTGACCTTGCTTTCCTTGCAATTGAGGAAGACAAGACCGCAAGGATGGAGCTGGACACCATTATAGAACAATTTGCCAAGGAAAGGTGCTGCTGTGGTGCTAGATTCCAGTAGTTGGCAGCATACGAGCCAACAGAGTTTGGGGGAGATTCCACTTTGTTTAGGCTTGTGATTTTTGTTTTAAGGGTTTTCTTTTTAACTTTTTATCTTTAAAAAGCCTAAGGTGATGTGACCTTTGGGTCTCATGCTGCATGTTGGCTGACCTTGCTCTAACCCTTACATCTGCCCCTGGAAATGCATGCCTGTTACAGCACCGGCCCTGGCTAAGAGCTTCAAAATTAGCTGAAGAGAGAAGACAGCGCCCATGGATGTTCTGGGTACATCTCTTTTTTAAAAGTGATCTGTAGCACCTTGTGATGGGGTGTACAAACCCCACACTGGGTATCATGGGGTTAAGGGATTATTTTGGGCTCAGCCAGCCCCGCCACACCTGCAGCAAATGCTCCATCTGCTGGAGGAATTAAAAGATAGGGAACTAGTTCATTTGGGTGGCAGAGCTGGAGATGAGCAGACCTGCAGCCAACAGCCCCAGCAGCGCAGAGTAGAGGGAAGTTTAAGGCACTGACACAGCTGCCCAAAGGGGCCCTCCCTGAGGGAAGGGAGGACCCACCCCAGAGACAACCAGAGAGGGAAGTATCCTGCAGACCTTGGACATTGGTTACCCCCTCTGATTCATTGTCTTAAAAAAGCAAATATTGGATGAATGGACTATAAGTTGGGAAGAAAGCTGGCTAGGTTGTCGGGCTCAGTGTGTAGTGATCAATGGCTCAATGTCTAGTTGGCAGCCGGTATCAAGCGGAGTGCCCTAGGGTCTTTCCTGGGGCCAGTTTTGTTCAACGCCTTCATTAATGATCTGGATGATGGGATGGATTGCACCCTCAGCAAGTTTGAGGATGACACTCAGCTGGGGAGAAAGGTAGATACACTGGAGGGTAGGGATAGGGTCCAGAGTGACCTAGACAAATTGGCAGATTCGGCTAAAAGAAATCTGATGAGGTTCAGCAAGGACAAGTGCAGAGTCCTGCACTAAGGGCAGAAGAATCCCATGCACTGCTACAGGCTGGGGACCGACTGGCTAAGGGGCAGTTGTGCAGAAAAGGATCTGGGGATTACATTGGATGAGAAGCTGGGTATAAGTCAACAGTGTGCCCTTGTTGCCAAGAAGGCTAACGGCATATTGGGCTGCATTAGTAGGAGTATTGCTAACAGATTGAGAGAAATAATTATTCCCCTCTATTTGGCACCAGTGAGGCCGCATCTGGAGTATTGCGGTGAGTTTTGGGGCCCCCACTACAGAAAGGATGTGGACAAATTGGAGGCCGGGGAGTGTGTGGGGGGGAGAATGATGACATCACAAACACTTAAAGCAGGGGATGGAGTGCAACTCCCTGGTCATATTTAGTTGTTTGTAAAGCCATCATTTTTTTCATGAGAAACACAGAACCTTGACCTCAACTCAGGACGTGGCAGGGAAAATCAAACAAAACCTTTCCACTTACTTTTCAAATAATGCTTGTATGTTTTGTTTTTGAAATGAGGTCTATAGAATTATAAATGAAAACATATTATTAGGATAATTTTAAAACAACTTATTTTAAACCTTAACATTCAAATAGATAAAGGAAACAAAAGGAAGTAACAAGTTAAAAATGAAAGGAAATAAAATTGGGGAAGTAAGGTTTTACTGTCTGACTTTTGGGTGATGAGAATAAGTACACTTCTTAGCGCCCACCACATCTAAAACATGATTCCCTGCTGACTGTGCGTTTGGGGGTAGGGAGGGGAGGAATCCTCTCCTCAGGTCACAGAGCAGACAAGGACCAGCCCCCGTGATGCTACTCAAAGGCTGCAGTAGCTATTCTGGCTATTGTGTGGGAAGGACTTGGGAATTGGTAGAACCTTCATGCTTCACCCCTCTTCAACTGGTAAGAATTGCTCTGCTAGAAGTCCCCAGAATGCTGGACTGTTCATGTGCAAGGGGCTCCCCACTCAGCACAACCACAGAAGTGGGTTCTAGCCCACAAAAGCTGATGCCCAAATAAATTAGTTAGTCTCTAAGGTGCCACAAGGACCCCTCATTGTTTTAGCAGGTCTGCTGTGTCATGAACCCTGTTTACCTGTGCTAGGGGAAAGAGGATTTCAGCCTTTGTGATAGAAGATCTCAGACACTGTTTGAATGATCTAGTTAAACACATCTCATTTCAACTCAAAAGTGCATTAGTTGTTGTTGTACCAAAAATGTTATAAGGATATATATTTCTGTGTAGGAACTGTATAGTTTTCATATTCTATAGCTGAGTAACCAAAGAAGCCAATACAATCTTCCTATTCAAAATAAAACAAATCCCATAAACTGCCTACATAGCAGGCTTTTATTGTATGAGGATTTTATTATATGAATTTTTTTTTATTTTGGGGGGAAAAAAATGGTCAGTGGAACTGTGTATTAACATGACAGAGAACCAGATTCTGGCCTGTACTTTAACCACAACAACTTTCCTCCCTAATTATGTGCCTAACTACTGTTTTGCATGTGCAAATATGGGGTTTTGTAGGTATGTTGTTGCATGCAGATTTTTGTGGGTTCAACCCATTGTGCCCACATAGAAAATGTATTCATTGTATTTTTATTGAATTTTTAATATATGAATCTTCTTTGTTCCCACCAATACTGGAATACTTTTAATGACTATGAGTTTTTAAGGTTCTCTTTTCATTTACAAAAAAATTCTTTAGCGTTCTGTTGAACAGCAATTTGCAAACAACTTTTTAAAATATAAAATGTGAATTTTTTCTTTCCCTTACATTACTACTTTCTATTCCTTAGAATATTTTCTCTTTCTGTGATTCCTTTACAGTTGCTGCACATAAAGTCTGATAATGATCAACATATGTTTCAAAGACCCTCCACCTTTTTCTGGTGTAATAATGAGGATTCAACTCCTTGTTTAGATATCTCTTCCATTACACTTACTCCTATGAGCTCTCCTGACTCCAGACTATCATCTGGACTATTAACACCACCACCTTCAAAAAGTGGTCTTCCCAAGCCAGTCAATGAATACAGCATCCCAAGACCTCGTGTAATCCTGCTGTGCAAAAACTTTTTTTTTCTATTTTCCTATGTTCTCTGTTGTGTGTTGATTGTATTAAACTATACATTTTGTACAGTGGTTAAAGGACAGATCAGATGTATTGTAGGTTTTTTATGGGTACTGTTAAAATATGGAGACTTTTGAGATGTTTTATGGTGCCTGCATCATATCCTTAAGATAATACCTTATTTTTCCAACTTCTTAACATTTCTTCTTCTTTACGTTCTAATGGTTTACCTGTATGTGCTATATTTATTGGACTAGTTTGCTATTTTGGTAGAGTAATTACACTAATAATAGGTATTTACGTTATTCAAGACAGTGTCCCAAAAGTCTGATTTGGAGGGCTTTAATTTTTTCAGTAGAAAGAGAACTTGGGTAAGTGAGAAAGTATTGATTAGCCAGAAGAACTATCAGCCATTATATTTGTTTTACTATAGTTTATATGAACTCTGTGCAAAATGAAGGCTGCAAATTATTTTATTCTAAAATGATCTGTAACATGCATATTGACTGCCTTCTCATAACAATTTGTCAATACTCACAACCTTTTCTCCATTTGCAAATGACATTTGGCTGTATTTGGCAAACATTATCACGGCTTTCTGCATGTGTTTACTGAATAAAAATGCTTCTCATGTTCATCCAGATTTTAATAGTACACATTTATTTTTTGAATTAATCACTAATTATCAAATTTAATAAAAATTAGTTGTATTAATGCTATCAAAATGCCCAATGAATAAGACAAGAAATTGGAATATTGAACAGCAAAATATGAATGAAAAGCTTTTACCAAAAAGACTCATTTAAGACTGACCTTAAATATTGTTTACATATCTATCTAGCTTCTGCAGACCTATTTATAACCTTAAATTCTCAGTTATTATCTACTAGCCACAATTCACGCAAAAATCTTCCATGAACATCAGTGGGAAATCTGCATGTGAATCTAGGGTAATCTATGGCTCATAAATACGTGCAGGGCCTGATATCATACTCCTGATGCAGACAAACCCCATCTCACATCATTGGGAGTTCTGTTTGCACGAGGAGTGTGAGATCTGCCCACTTTTTGATTACTGTTGTTTGTGTTACACAGCCTGAAAATTACACACAGAACTCCCATGATATTAATGGGAGTTCCATGTGCAGTTAACAAGAGTCTATTACACATAAACAATATGCTCTCGAGAACCATTGGCCCATAGGCTTTCTCTGAAGTGCATGTGCTAATGCCTCTTGATGTCAACAAGAGTGTGTGTGTGTGTGTGAAGTTCCATATAAATTAATCATTTTTAAAAAAGAAGTTGAATTCTAATCTTACCACAAACATGCATGAGAATTATTTATATTAAATAGAATGAAGTAAAAAGACAAGCCAAAATTTTTATATGTGGAGCCCTTACATTAGGCATGTCAATACATGTAACTAAAAATGACTGAGTATTTCCAGATCCCACTATATATATATCACTATATATATATATATATATATTCATAAAAAATATGAATTCCAAATTAATGAGCTGGAAATAATGTGGTTTTGAGAAAACAATACCACAAAAGACTATTGAATGACGACTATATAGATGAATATACAGGAAATAAATACTTTAGGACTCTCTCCAGCCCAAGTTTAATATATTATACAGATTATATATACATAAAATCTTTCCAAGCTGCACAGTCTGTAGAACTGAGAGAGTCAACATATTCAAGAAACAGGTTAGCTTTTTGCAGAAAACACCACTTTGCAGAAAACTGCACACTCGGGAGTAGAGGAACATCTCAGTGAGAGAGGAAGAAGTACTGAAAACGAGATTCTGCCTCCACTGATTTCAGAGCCTTTCTCTGCTTTATCTCCCCTTCTTCCCCACCACCTCCTGGAGTGATGCTGAATGAGAGAATGCTGTGGATGAGGGAAATATTTGTGTAGTCTCAAGAAGCAGAGAAGGCTGGTTTTGGCCTGTATATGGATTTTATGTTAAAAATAATAATAATAATAATAACCTAGTTCTATAGGTAGAAGGTTTTACTTTATCCTGCACAGAGTGAATGTGCTGCTAAGGAATCACATTCCGATCTCCAGCTCTGCCCTTCTTTTCTGGAATGGAACTGTCTTTGACTGCATCTCTGTGATGGGACAATTTGAGCTACATAGAAACTACTAAAGAAAGGAAAATACTTTTCCAACATTCCCATTGCAGCTGCATGGCCCAAGAGGGCTGTGGAACTCCCATGAGCGAACATCTGTTAAGGCTGCTTATCACACAGGTTGTAGCATTGAGATAATCTGCCTAAATCAGTTTGTCTTAATCCTTTGGTTACAACCTCTTTCATGTCAGCATTTTGAGCAAATTGGGAATTATTTTGCCAAGTAATTAGGAAATAGTATATTTTTCATCTGGCATTATAGTATTTCCGGAAGCTTATTTTCTATAATGTGAGTAAAACTGAACTTGCATACTTCTCTCCCATATCAGTGGTATATATTTTGCCTTAGTTTGGTTTGTCATTCTGAATTTTTAAGCTATTTTTAGCGTCTGTTCTGTATTGACTAGATTGAGCTGAATTCTGTGTCCTGGGAGTGATGGTAGAACTGCTGTATGAGCTGTATGTTTTTTTATTTCAATGTGAATTTGGAACCATAGTAACTTATTTGCTTATCCAGTATTTGTTGAAGTCTGCTAAAAAATCCAGGGCTTTCATAATGAAATATTTTCTGCTCCCCATTCAAGGATAATTTTTTTTTATTTTGGATATTAATATTACATTTTGTCAGTGTCTTAGATGTCCGGGTTATTGCTTATCACAACATACATTCCATGCATTGAGGACAGCAGCTCTCATAGGTTGTCAAATAAATACTCATGTTATATAAGGAGAAATTAGTAAAGAAAAAAATATTGGAATTATATCTTTTAATTTCAGTCACTATTTCTGTACATTCAAATATATAGCCTATTGCTGTTGCCCTGTTATCTTAAATGGGTCTTGGGAATAGTACCTCTATTCAAATTCTTATTAATTTAGAGTTGTTTCTTTCCAGCTCTTTCAGGTCTAAATGTCATTTATTTCTGGCTATCTCAGATTTACTGAAAATGTGAAATTTACAATGCTATTCGGGTTTTAGCATGTCCCATAAACTCTTGGTTGTGAATGCCATTTGCTTGGTGTCAGGAGCTGGTTTTTGCATGCTGTTATTTTTGATACTGTAGCTCTTCTGCATGCTGAAAAGTACAGTATTGTGATTTTTTCATGTGAAATATTACCCTAATATTTATTGTCCTTATTGTAGGCAGGCAGTGTGACACCTAAATCACCCTCCACTGACATCTTTGATATGGTTCCCTTTTCTCCCATATCCCCTCAGTCATCAACACCTACTCGCAATGGCACACAGCCTCCTCCAGTACCCAGTAGATCTGCAGAGATCAGTAAGTTTTGTAATGACTGACCTAATTTTTTCTTATATTGTTTTTTAATAAAGCATCTAAAATGGTTTACTGACATTTTCGTGACAAGCCATTTACTGTTTTTGTTAGTCACATGTCTGATAATGCCATTTCATTTTTATGCCATCTGAACCAAATTCTTTGCAGTTCCTGCCAAGTTAAAAAATGAATAAATTCATTTAGTTGATTAAACTATCATATTCACAATTTGATGGTTGGGAATTAAAACTTCCTTACTTTTTATAGTATGTTTTTTTTTAAAAGTTAACCCAGGAAGTATTTTGACTTCCAGTTACATTTTCTTCATTGTTGCTCTCAACATTAATATTTTTTGAAAACCTCCATTTGGTGGGGGGTAAGGGGGGAAAGAGTGGTGATGGTATAGAACGGAAAGTTGGATTCACAACTGAATATTCAGAGTTTATTGGGGTAATAGTGTTCATGTTACTTTTCATGTCATCCATGAGAAACAAAGATAAAAGCTCAGAATCTCAGTATGAAAGTAGTGTATTTTGTTTCCAGCATTTTGCCATGATGGAGGAATATTGCATTTTATTGCCTGACACGGTCTAGAAGCCCTATCCTGAGAATTGCTGAGCTCTCAGATTTTGACCCCAGAATGTTCTAAATAAAGTAGAGTACCCAATTCAGCCCAACTACAAGTCCACTGAAGTCATTGGTGTTTTGCCTGCTCACATCAAGGTTCAATTTGATCTGCAGACCTTGCAGAATGTTTCACTGCACATTTCCCACCTAGTGTACACATGAAGAGCCACTTCCTGGTTTCATCTAGGTCAGTGGCAAAAGTCCATTGATTTCAGTGGAAGTAGAATCAGGCCCAAAGGTACCAGGTACCAGAAATGGTACCTAATACTTATCACAGTTACACTGGTGTAAATTAGGAGTGACTCCAATTAAGTTAACCATTAACTCAGTGTAGAAAAGTGGTGTAAATGAGACTAAGATCATTCCTGCTTTTAATTTCTTTAACCTAACAGAAAAACACTGCAAGAGAATTTGCCATTTAACAGTGAACTGAAAGGCTGTTTATAGTTGATGAAAGTATTTGTATTTCTTTTGAACAGCAGTGGTGCAATTGTATACAGAGATTTATCATATTTGGTGTTTTTCTTAAACCCCATCTTTTGAGTCCTCTGCATACAACATAATCTCAGTTTTCATTTTTTTAAAAAGTATATTTCTAGCCCTCATGGTTGAAAAGAAAATCTTGAAAATGTAAACCTCAAAGGCTCAAAAACCAGAAAATAGATAATGAGAACAAACATTAGTTTTGTTTTAAAATTTCATGATTTTAAAGTCAGTCTCATAATTTTGGGGGACTGACTCCTGAGTTTTGAACACGAGATGATACTACTGCAGTAGTTGATGTCATTAACATCTAACATTGAGGTCAGGTGTTGCATGTGTTAATGATTTCATTAACTGCTTAAGGAATAAATATCCATAAAGGAAATACCAAATCCATATTTTGACAAGGTCCCTCAAAAAGGCTCTTATACAAAGTAAGGGGTCATGGGATAAGAGGGAAGCTCTTCTCATGGCTTAGTAACTGGTTAGAAGATAGGAAACAAAGGGTAGGAATAAATGGTCAGTTTTCACAGTGGAGACAGTTAAATAGAAGGGTCCCCCAAGGGTCTGAACTGGGATCAGTACTTTTCAACATATTCATAAATGACCTGGCTAAAGGGCTAACCAGTAAGGTGGCGAAGTTTGCAGCTGATACTAAATTCTCAAGATAGTTAAGTCCAAAGCAGACTGTGAAGAGTTACAAAGGGATCTCACAAAACTGGGTGACTGGGCAACAAAATTGCAGGTGAAATTCAGTGTTGATAAATGGAAAGTAATGCACATTGGAAAACATCATCCCAACTATACAAACAAAATGATGGGGTTGAAATTAGCTGTTATCATTCAAGAAAGAGATCTTGGAGTCATTGTGGATAGTTCTCTGAAAACATCTGTTCAATGAGTAGCACCAGTCTGCCTGTAAATTCCATTACTCTAGTGGATAAGCTGTTTTTCTGCTAGAATATAGAGAAAATATATTTTAGTCTTGATCTGACTATTGACAAACCATTTTGAATTAATTTTGGAAAATAAAGTAATTTTAAATTGAACTGATAACCTGGATACCTAGTTTCAATCCAGAGGGTGACAAATGTTCTGAAAAGTGGGTAAGAAGAGTGCATATAGCAAAAATGTCAAGAGGCACTGAATGATTGAGATATTCCTGAGTGTCTTTACAATTGCTAATAGCCCTAATGTTTCCACTCTTGTTGGCACTGAATAGTGCTATACTTCACTGATTTCAGTGGGACAGCTGGTGTAGTTTGATAGCACCAAAGACTGGCAGAATCAGATCCTAAGCATCTGGCAGTAGAAAAAGTGTAGTCTGGCAGTAGAAATCTTTTCAAACATAGCCTAGAACTCTCTTTCTGCTGCCTGGTATGCTTCAGTTATAGGGGATATTCTTGCAATATTCTTTATGTTCTCAAAATCTCATTGATCTCAGTGCAATTTGGGATGCACAGAAAGGACAGATTTGGGTCTTTTATCTGTATAAATTTGTGTTATGGACTAATCTATATTCAAGTTGGGATTTTACAGCTCAAGAAAGGATACAAAGGAAGCTCTAAGCCACCTTTCCTCCTCCTCTATTCATGGGGCTGGCTCCTGGTGAAAGTTATAGCATCTCCCATCCACACTTCCATTCCACCCAAAAATGGCTCCCTTTAGAGCTGGTCAGTAGAATCCCAAGGAGGCATTTTGTTCTCAAAATTTACTGATCTGTTTAAATTTAATGTTTCACAGAGACAGTTCGGTTTTGATGATGCTTCCCCAGAACTTAGGCAGGATTTCAGCAGAACCCTGCTTAGCAGATAGCCTTCAAAACCTGACTCGCTTTCTGCCAGCATGCCAGCTGAGCTCCTCAACATCCCCAGCTTCCAGGCTCGTGGGGCCTCTGTCGCTGGCTCTACCCATCCCTATTATGTATGGGATAGAGCTACTGGAGAATGACAATTCTGTTTCACGAAGGATTTCAACGCTTTGAAATTTATTTTTGTTTCAATTAGGAAAACAAACCAAAAATTTAGAAATTTTCTATGAAAGGGAATGCTCAGAATGCAAGATGGGGTTCTTCAAGGTGAATTGCAAAGATAGTTAAACCCAGATTGTTTGCTGAGAGCTTCCACCAGCCAATGTTTTTTTTTCCCCCTTTGTGAAATAATCCAGAATCTTTATGTCTGTGGTATGGCCGATACCACAAGTCTCATTCTAGCAGTATTATGTTATCAACTTTGTCACAAACTGAGAAATTATGAAAGATCTTCAGCAAACCAGGAAGAGCGAGGCTAAAAAAGAATATTTAAAAAGTTAATTAAAACTTGTTTGAATGCAGAGTGGTCTCACCAGCCTGGTTAGTGGGATTAATGAGCACAGAAATCTCAGTTTAACTCAATTTTAAATTAAGTTTTCAAGTTCACCTCCACAATATATAGACATTGCAAATACAAGGGTTGAAAAATCAGTTATTCAGTTCTTATTTTAGTTACCAATGAAGAACTGAGTTCAGCTACTTCCTTTGTGAAAATTCCAATAAACAATATAGAATCCTTTAAATAATCATCAAAGTGTCTCTCTGATATGTCTATAAGAACAGCCACACTGGGTCAGAGTATCCTGTCTCTGACAGACACCTGTACCAGATGCCTCTGAGGGAGTGAACAGAACAGAGAAATTTATCGAGTGATCCACACAATCATCCAGTCCCCACTTCCGGCTGGGGGACAGAGGTTAAGGACATCCAGAGCATAGGGGTTGCAGCCCTGACCATCTTGGCTACTAGTCATTGATGGACCTCTCCTCCTTGAATGTATCTAAATTTTTTAGAACCCAGTTATACTTTTGGCCTTCAGAACACTGCTGGCAATGAGTTACACAGATTGTGCATTGTGTGAAGAAGTACTTCCTTTTGATTGTTTTAAACCTGAAGCCTGTTAATTTTGTTGGGTGGCCCCTTGTTTCTGTGTTACGTTAAGGGGTAAATAACACTTTTTCTTCACACCATTCATGATTTTACAGACCTTGATCATATCTACACTCAGTTGTCTCTTCTCCAGGCTGAGCAGTCCCAGTCTTTTTAATTCTCTCCTCATATGGAAGCTGTTCTATACCCCTAATCATTTTTGTTCCTCTTCTCTATACTTTTTTTCCAATTCTAATGTATCCATTAGACATGGGGTGACCAGAACTGCACACAGTATTCAAGGTGTAGGTGTATAATGGATTTATATAGTGGCAAAAAGGAATTTCCAGGTGAGAAATTCTCATGTTTTAAGTTATCTTACAACAAATTTGAATATCACCTGCTTTGTTATGTCATAGATAGTCAAAAAGGATCTGTGTTACCTCTATCCTAATCTGCATAATCAGGATGGGAAATACTGTATTATTACAATGGTAATTCTCATTGAGGGACTGTTCTCAGTCATGGAGATAAACACAACTGACAGGTGCAGTATTTCTAAATCCTGTTTTGAAAATTGCTTTTATACTTTTCTCTCTCTAAGTATAATGCATATGTGTAATATAGTTGTTTTTGTAACAAAAAACTAGTTTCCTTGTTAAGTATTTGCTGATTTTTAACCTGCTGTTAGGCTGCATTTCATACAGGGCAAGTGCCGCACATTCAAACTGAAATGTTGTCTTCCACTTCTTTAGACCAGAGGGGCTTCTCACAGAGTGGGATGGTCACACAGGGAAGCTGCATCCCTTAAAGGGGTGTAGTGGTTCACTCCTTATGCAGGGTGAAGAACTCTGAGAGACAAGCCTGCGGTGATCCCCTAGTGAGGGTGCAGCTGTGCCTAAATGTTGTTACCTAGCCCAAAGTTACCACACAGCTGTCAGCCTCTGTTCAGGAGAACAGCGACAATAATGTGGCTGCTCAGGACAAGGCTGTATGAAGAAAAATTTGTGGGGAAGCTTGCAAAACACCTGCCTGACACTGTGTTAGCTCTAGGCAGCGTTGTCTGTTTCTCTCATAACTCGGAGTATTACATCCACTCACAAACATGTCATGAAAAATAAATGTTATTTTTAAGTACAGCAAAGAGATTGTGAAAGTACAAGAGCAATTTTCAGCCCTCTCCAAAGAATAGTATGTGATCAAACCCAACCCTAAAACAGGTATTTAGAAACTGAATGTGTTCAGACATAATTTGCATTGGAAAGTTTACTCGATATGACACTGGATATGTATCTATAAAATTAATTTTGAACATGAATTAAACTGATGTATGGCATGGTTTACCTCATCTAGAATAAGTTTTTCTATGCTTAGTTTTGAAGGATAAAGTTACATAAAATCAATAACAGTAGAAACAAACCATTTCCTCACCTGAAAGGAGAAATTACTGATCAAACCCTGTAACCTGCAACCCTTACTCATGTGAGTAGTTCCATTAACTTGAGCAGAACTGCTTCTTGCAGGTTTGGGCCCAAATGAGAAATATTCCAGAATAACTGAAAATATTCCATATCAGTCAAATGTTCAGAAACTTCCTTTTAATAATAATGTGAAGTTATATTTCAGCCCTAAGAAATGCAAAAGCCATGTTTTTTTTTTATTTCACTGATGTATGCCTTAGGTGTTTGGTAAGGCATGGTATCAAAAACTGACTGCCTTCAGCTATCTGCGAAGGGTAATAGTCGCACTGAAAAGTATCATCTTCTTGGTATTATGAAATGGAAGTAATAAATAAAAATGAGAATAACTCATATCTATAGTAATGAATATACATAATCTCCTGAACATTACAGAAGAATGATGGTTCTGCGCTCATTATCAGTTAGAGCATCCCTCAGCTGCTCAACGTATGCTGGCTACCAGCTGGGGATCGTCAGAACTGAAGAGTACTCCAGCCATATCTCTTCAGTGCACCCCAAATAAATCCTCTTTGTTGTACAGAAAGCCAGAGGTGCAGAGGCCAGTTACATCAGCTCTATGCTAGCCAAGGATTCTGCTATACCATGGTTGTCTGTATCTGCGTACAATGGACAGCTTTCTGGTGGCATAAAGGAGCTGCACCATGGGCCAGGATATGGTCCTAAGGTTCGAGGTCACATCATATAACCAAATGGACTATAATGTAACCACAGTTTGTGAGGTTCTGCTTAACCAATCAAATTCCAGTTTGCTTCAGTACTTTAATGTTAAGTATGACAGAAACATTAAAATAGCTTCTTAAAATCCATTTGAAACAACAAATATTGACATACTTAATGTTAGTTGTTAATCATGGCAAAAAAAAAAAAGAAAAAGTCATAGCCCTGTCATGGAAAAAATGCAAAAGTAGTCATTTTAGTTAAATATGTTGTGGCACATGATAATTTAAGTTGTTTGTAATTATGTAATTATGAGAACTCTAATATCCTTTATTTTAAAATCAGAATATCTTAAAACCAACTAATAATACTAAATTGTTAGTTTAAAACCCATGCTCCATTGCAATGGACATATAGGATAAAACTTCAAGGAACAGTCTTGTTCAGTAGTGGGCTGGCAAGCCTGTTGGTGAAATCCTGAAGTCAAGAGAGTTTTGCCATTGACTTAAGTGGGGCCAAGACTTCAACCCGTGATTTTCTGTGAATCATACACACATGCACACACAAACACAGAATTGCCATGGAGTCACGGCTCTCTAGACATACTGTTCTATAAACAGATTTCAGAATTAATATATTAATATTCTATATTCTGTATCTATCCTGTGCAATTTCTTTCAACATTGATTGCATGAACAGTAATACTGTAACATGCAGTTTCTTGATTTAGAAAATACTTTGTAGTTTGTTTTTCAGTGTAACGTAATTGACTGCTGACTCCAACCTCTTGACTCTAATGTTGCAGGTCATATTTTGGGCTAATAGTATCACAGGTATCAATAGCCCTCTTTACTCATAAATTAATACACTTTATAATTGGATAGCATGGTTAGCAGATTTGGTGAATAAAAGATAAAATATAGTTTGAACTTTCCTTTTGGCAGCCATGCAGATGTAGTTACCTAATTTTGCAAGTGATGCAACCAATATGTTTAAACTGTGTTAGCAAAATGGTTATCAGAACCAGTTTAGCTGGCTTCCAGTCTGGATAAGAATAGCATATTTACATGGCACTCGTTTTATGGAGAAAAAAACATCCGTACCTGACGGGAGAGAAAAAATAAATGAACTGGGCTGCAAATCGGATGAAATAAGATTAATAGAATACTGAACTAATACAGTAGAGTGATACTGATGATATTGGATCTTGACTGGACCTTAAAAATAGACAGTGACACAATTAAGAAAAACAAAGACTAGTTAGGAAGAAAAAATGAATAGTGAGAAGTTGCTGTAAGGCACTGACAGAAAGAGGTGTACAGATGTATTGCTCCATTTCAGATCCAGGTTCTTTGGACATCTATGATAACTGATCTTTCATGGTCCACTACTTTTTGTTTTTTGATGTTAATCTTATGTAAGAGTAAACTAAAATGCCTGTGGGCTAATAGTTGTTTCCATTAATACCAGCTGTGTCTAAAAGAACTGTGTCACAAGTCAAGGCCTTACCTGGTGTGTACAGAGAGGGCCATTTGTCTTTATCCAAACCCTCTGACCTGATTTCAAGAAGCAACAAACAGGTGACCTGGATAGTTTTCAAGAGTCTATTTCTGCCATATATTAAATAAATAAAAAAAGATGAATGCTTGGTGACCATTTCTGCACCTTTTTTCATTTGTGAAACTCCCACACACAATAATTGCAGGACTATGCCATTAGAATTTACCTCACAGAGACCAGAGGTAAGGCCTGAACTTCCTTCACCGAGGCTATGATATGATAATTACTGAACATTCCTAAAAAAATGCAAGAGAGATAACTGAGAACAAGTGAAGAAGTAAAAACATCAGCTTGGTAGCATTCTTAGAAAGGGAGGAAAATAAGCTAAATCAGACTAGCTTCCAAGTTTATATTTAAACATTGCTGTTCACAAAATGGATGCCTGGAAATGTTGTACAGGATATTTTGTAGGGAGACATGTTTACCATGCACCATGCTACTCCTTCCTTATGTCACTAGCTCTTGACTTAATGTTTTTTTTTCATTCTAGAGAGAGACCTTTTTGGAGCAGAACCATTTGACCCTTTTAGCTGTGGAGCAGGAGATTTCCCTCCAGACATTCAGTCCAAACTAGATGAGATGCAGGTAATTACTTATTTATCATTTCAATAAATGGTTTCCATTAGCATATGAACACTTACCTAATAAGGGTAAAGTATACATCATACAGCTGTCTTTCTGTTATATAGCCTGTTAAGGATTTGTTCTTTACTATACAAAGAAGAATGAACTTTGATCTTTGTGGAGGGATCCCACTGACCTTCAATCAGAGTTGAACATTTGACTCCCTGAGGCAATCTTGAATGTTCTCAGTGTCTTTAGAAGGAATGCATTTGGCACTTAAGTGTACTAATTATTGCTGGCTGAAAATTTTCTGACATCATTTGATATTTTCTGTCAGAAAATGATGTTTAGTTGAAATAAAAATGTTCTGCAAGACCATCCTGATTTTGACAAAATTCTAAGCGAAACTGGCAAGTTTCCAGTAGAAGCCTGCCTAGTTTTCTGCCAGCTTACCTGCCTGGCTCCTTGGCAGCCCAGGTTCATCGGCAGCTGGAGGCTCCCAAGTAATGGGCAGCTCGGGGAGACTTGGAAATGTTTAGAAAAGGTTACAGCGAAACTTTGGAATTCCCCTTGATGGGAAATGTTGAAATTTCATTTATCATTCCGTTTTGTAACAACTATTTCATTTTGAAATTTATTGCGGACTGGGAATTCAAGTTTCTGACTAGCACTAGTACTAATATTTGCATAGAATAAGGTCAAAGCTAAAGTTAATAAGACATGAGAAATATCACTCAGAGGTTCGGCATCAGGAAAACCTAGCTAGAACAGTTCTACTGTGGAATTTCCACAGCATTGTTTAAATAATTTCTCCAACAAAGGGGGTTGAATTTGATTGCATAATACATGTGATATCGTCCTATAAAGAATGCTAGCATAAATCAATGGTTTAGGCCAAAAAAGACTCCTAAAAATGTTTATATTTCTTTATACTATTTCTAATATCTCTTTTATCTTCTTGTGCTTTCCTGGGTGTTTAGCGTCAGCGATGGTTGGTATATCGTATTTTAATATTAATATTAAATCAACTTGTTATAATTAAAATCCTAAAGAATGGGCATGCTGTATAATTGACATCTTTTATATTTTATGTCTGTAATTCAGGACCATTTTTATGCAAATGTTTTTGGGGGGCTTTGTTATTTTTAAGAGGGGATTGGTTGGTTGGTGGTTTGGGGCAGGGAAGTTGTCTTTCAAGTCATAATTTATAGACTTTTCTCCCAATTGTTCATTTCCTTATTTAAATATGGTTGCTTTTTCCTTACGGACTTACACTGGTATTGTATAAGTTCACTTTCACATTTTCATCATCAGACCAATGCTAGTGAAAGTGTCTCTTCAGGCAAATATTATTTATCAATCTATTCTACCCAAATGTATCTGGAGGGGGAGGATGTTTCTGTCTTGGCTGTTCGTGTTAATTTCTCTTGCATGATCTTTTGACACAATATGAGGCATCTTCCATGCTGGCATATGAAAATATAGGGCTGTTGAAAAACCTGTGGAATTTTTTTGCTTCCATTTCACACTTGAACTTCGGAGGCAAAATTGTTGACATTAAGCTTTTGTATTCTAAGATCTATATAATAAATTAGTTCTTGATTAAGATCAGTCAGTTGCTCGCCTATTTTTAAATGGAAAGAAATATGAAACAGTGCATGATAGGCAAGTTTGGCATCTTAGAGAAGTCATGGGTGGTTTCTTGGGCCCACAAGCCTATCTAAGGAGTCAGTGAAGATGTGAAAAGAATTAGGAAGAAGAAAAACATAAGCAGTTCCAGTTCCAAGAAACCTAGTGAGGCCAAATACCACATGTTCTGAGGAATATGGCAGTAATGGGGAATATGAGACAAAACTGAAGGCCTCATTTATTCTCTATAGTAGACATGTATGTAGAGCCAGCATGTTTGTACTCATTCACTTTGTAAAAATATAGATTTTCTGAGTTTCAATAAGTGTGTATTTGATCTAATAATACATAATACTGTTATTTATTGGTTGTCTGTCCAGGGAGACAATTTACATAGAATTCAGCAGTGAAGGCAAGATGACAACTTAGAACAGCTGATCATTCAAGAGAACATAAACCTACTGATATAAGTGGGGAATTTCTAAGTAATTTCCAGTAAACAGAGTTAGTATATCTTTATAGCAGGTACTGTTTGAGACAGACAAAGAGTGAAGGCATAACAAGAACATCAGTAAAACACAGGTGATAAAAAAGCACTAAGTAGCTGCTGCTTGTTATTACTGTCAGCAGTGCCAAAAAAAGATGGGCTCAAATTAAATTCTCTGCACTTTTGGGTATCTTTCCAAATCCAACTTTAATTTTGGTTCATATTTCACAATTATGATCTTTCCACTGTCACCGTGAACCCGACCTTTTAGGAATGGTCAAAATCCAGACATGTGCTCAGACACATCTCTGGTAAACATTCTGTGACAGGATCCTCTGGGGGTATAGCCTGGGACTGTGGGACCAACAGCAAACCCCCCTGGCACTGTGATCACTCAGCACAACAGCATGTGGAGCCTGATACCCAGCTAGATTACATGAGTGCTTCCAGATCCACTCATGAATCACCCAGAGAAAGGCACCAGAGCCAAATCCCCCCAGCTCCCAGCACCATACCAGAGGAATATACCATCTTGCACGGCTCAAGATGGGCAGTGAAGATTTATTAATTGGTTCACTACTTCAACAATGGAAAGTGGTTATAAAACCAGCCTTTGTCAAACCTGAGCAGATTTACCACACACTTCAGACAAACTCACTGGTAAAGATAAACAGTTAAACAAATTTATTGACTATAAAAGATAGATTTTAAGTGATATTAAGTGATAGGCAAAAAGTCAGAGTTAGTTACCAAAAGAAATAAAATATAAGCATGCAGTCTAAACTCTCAATCCTATCAGACGGGGCAGCAGCTAGATTAAGCAGTTTTTCTCACCCCACTGGATATTGCAGTCCTTAATATACAGGTTTGTTCCTTAAACCTTGGCCAATCTCTTCTGTTGGAGTCTTGTCTTCTTCTCAGTGTCTTAGGTGCTTGCAGCATAGGTGAGGGCAGGAGAAGGGCCCAGCACATGGCCACTCTCTCTGTTTTATACCCTCAGTCCATGTGCTGGAAAACACAAGTCCAGGCATGTCTGGGTGCATTGCTGAGTCTCCAGGCAAAGTTGAGAAATTCCCTTGGTGTGGCCTCATGCAGGTGAGTCATTGCATTGCAGCTCCCTTGCTGGACAATGGTTGTTGATGGGTTGATTGATACCCCGATCTGGTGTTGGTTACCTTCCTTGCTGTTGCCTCTGGGGAGCTAATATTTGGCTGATTCCCCAATTTACAGCATGTTTTAGTGACCACCATACAACACAATTCTCATAACTTCATATGCATTAATGATACACATATATGGATAGAGAAATGACTTTCAGCAGATCATAACCTTTCCCCTGATACCTTACAAGGAATGCTTTTATATGTAAGATCATGATTATATGAAAATGAGGAATATGGGGTTTTCAGGACACTCCCCCAAGGTACAGAATGACACACATTCCCTCTGTTTTGCTGAAACATTTTCATCCCTCTGTGTTTTTACCATACTTCACACATAAATCAAATTAGTCTTTCCATATTCTCTAAGCTCCTGAATTTGAAGTTTCTTAAAGGATGTTAACTTAAAGGATGGATGGAAACTTTCCCATTTCACAAATTATAGCAGCAGCAGCTGTTATATATTCTAAAGTCTCACTTCAGTTGATCTTATACAGCTTTCAGAAGCTGTGGCCATACTTCTTTCTCTTCCTAATGCAATAAGAGGCTTGACTTTATTTTTTCTGAAATCAATCACAGTTAGATAGAGATCATTATCTGCTCAAATACATGTAAATTTGCCATTGGATCATTGGGTCTGTGCTGCTTTAAGCCCAGTGGGTGCAGTCAGACTGACAATGAAAAACAAGTCAACTAGATTAAAAAACAGAAAGTTCTACCATTTACCTGAGCTCAGGACTGTGCTGCATCTCTGCAGTGCTGGCCATTGAATGACTGAAGAACGATTGGAATCACTAGTGTGTGTCCTTGCTAGAGCTGGTCAAGCATCTAGATTCCTCAGGTTTCCAAAGTGGATACAGGCCTGAGTATTTCCCCAAGACTGCCCTAGTTGGTTTAGTAACCTATCCTCTGCTCTCAACGTTGTAGATCAGGTGTCTGTACTCATATCGGTAAATCTGGCCACTGTGTGCAATACCAGTTATCATGAGACGATGCTGATCTGCTCTGAAAGGGGGCGGCCTTTCAGTGGCTTTGAGCTACGTCTACACTGAAAACGCTACAGGAGCACAGCTGCTGCTCTGTAGCTGCACGATCGTAGCATTTCAGCGTAGACACTTATTACAGCGACAGGAGAACCCCTCCCATCATTGTAGTAAATCTACCTCCTGAGAGAATTCTTCCATCAATCTAGCGTTCGCTTCTTTGGCATTTACTGCATCACTCAGGGGTGTCAATTTTTCATATCCTTGAGCAACAATGGATCTAACTTTCTAGTGTAGACCAGCCCTGGGTTTTTACCTCTTAGAGACATCCCAGAAGATAGTTTGGGGCCATTGCTTTTCTGCATCAAGGATCTATCACATGGAGTTCTCCCTCTCTCCCTGCCTTTTGTATGTATAATTGGCCCTTAAGAGGCATAATCAAGAGGCCATGAGCTACAGTGTTTCCATTACGCCTTTTGCTCTCATCTCTGTTTCTGTTTCATCTGACTGTGGCAGGGCTCCTGAATGACTTACCCAACGTGTACTAGCTATTGGGGAATGGATGATGGTTAGCTGACTGAAATTGAGTCTGGACAAGATTGAAATGACAGTGGTTGGTTGAAGGAAGTGACTGAAAAATATGCTGTCCTTTAACTGAGTGTGTTTATCCACCATTTGGTACTAAAGTTCACAAGCTGGTGGTCCAGTTTGATCCTCTTCTGCTGTTAAACAGTCATGTGGCCACCCTGGCCAGGACAGTCCTTTTTCTACTCTATGTCTCCTAGAAATTGAAACCATATGTTTGAATTCGGACATTGCTATTGTCATTCATGCTTTCATCACTTCAAATTACGCCACTAAAATATGCTGAATTTGGGGCTCTCATTAACTCAACTTGGAAATCGAAGGTAGTGCAGAATATGCAGTTTGCTTAATAAGGGGAGTTTCTTAGCATGATCCCAGCCACAGATCACAGCCTTCAATGTACCCATCCTTCCCCAAAAACTGGAGATGGGCATGTTTGTGTGCCCTTGAGATCAACAGATTTGAGCTATTTCAGACCCAATGGGGAGTGATTTCCAGGGTTATTGACACAATTACTGCTTGCACTTTAAAAATTCAGGAAGAAATTACAAAGTCATGGTGAACATGCTGTTTTATTGGGACAGCAGCGTCTTCAGTAAAAAAAAATCCTGCCTGTTTGCAGAAGCTAAAGTACATATATATAATGATACAAATAATATATTTCAATGTGTTGTGCTTGTACGTGATTCCCTTTCAATGAAAAAATGTTGTGTATTACAGATATCAAATACTATTTTATGTACAACAAATATTTTGAAAAATATATTATTGACTGCCCATAACATATTTAATATCATTATTTTAAAAAGAATATTCTGACTTCTAAAATAATGCTGCTTTTCAAAAATAATGAAACAAAGCATAAATGCTCATCCATTTTTCTCCAGCCCTGGCATTTCAACTGACATCATTATTATTACAGCTGAAAGTGTTGGTCTTTGGGAGTGAAAGGTGAAGGGAGATATACACACTGCAATCTGGGTTTCATAATAAATATACAGCACCTTACCCGTATAATTTCTTAAAACCTGTGAATATGAATTGTGTGCCTGAAAGCCTGCACAAAGCTTTGATTGTTCTGAGTTAACTGTGAGAGCTACAGATAAGAGAAATTATTAAAGTAAAAGTAGCCCATGGCTTTATAAATCATCTCACCTCCATAGATGCACACAAAGGGCACTTTCATCACCCAGATCATCCCCTTTCCTTGCAAAAGGGAGTTCATCTGACTTCACAGCACAGTTAACACCCCTTCTCCTGTTACCTAGACTCTACAGAGGATAACGGAAGTCAGCAAGCGAGGGGGGTACCTATTGTTTTCCCCTCTTCCCCCATGAAGCTTAGACAGAAGAAATATCATAGCCAAGCTGGTGTGAACTATAGAACCTTAAAAAGCTGCTGGCCAAACTTATAAGCAGGTTTAAAAAAGAAAAACAAATTTATGAATCTAAGATCACATTCAAGAGCATGATATGCCCATGGAAACTTCTAAAGGCTAGTGCTGTGCTTGACAGATTGGATCTGCAGATTACAAAAAAAAAAAACCAAAAAAAACCAAAAAATATGTTTAAACACCAAACAAAGAGTTGTCAGATTAAATTCAGCCCACTTTTGAGAGAAGAGAACTCTTGAAAGAAGCTGAAAAATGTCAGTCTATATTTTTATACACTTCTGAGGGCTCCTCTTCTTCAAAAGTAAAATGGGAGAGATTTCAAGCAATCCATGGGCTGTTTGACATTTATGTGACACTCGTCACGTTAATCAATTAGTTTAATTGACGCCAGTGGAATTACTTATGTGAATAAGGCAGACAGGATGTGATTTAAGGAGGAAGGAATGTACTTTCTTTACAAATCTGCTGTAAATTTTTAAAAAATGTAAAATATAAAAATATGTGAATAATACGTAAAGCTAATCATCAATATTTGTGTGGGGAAGATGCTTTAAACTAGAAAGACATAAGCACCTTTTTAGTTAATGCAAATAATAGTTTTTGCATTTTAAATAAAGAGAAAAAATGTGAAATTTTCCTTTTTTCATTGGTATCAACATCTTGTTACTTTTAGGAAAATACTGATTCATATTTTTGCCAAAATGTATAAAAATGAACAATCTGAAAAAGGTAATAATTTGTGAAATATAATCATCATTCCAAACTGTAGTTCATTTAAGTCAGGAACTAAGTGGATTGAAGTTTTATGCCATTCTACTACTTTTATTTGTGCCATTGTCAGCCAGATTTTAGGCCAAGTCCTGATGTCCTTACTGAGTTTTACTCCATGCTTTCAATGGGAATTTGGTAAGTAAGGAGAGCAGGATTTGACGTTGGTGTTGATAGAATGCTTTTGATAAGGGTAACAGTCCTATCTAAACATATCTTCCAAATGGTGCATTCTTGATAAGGACAACTGTTTACAGAAACCTATTTAAGAATCATAGAAATGTAGGGCTAGAAGGGATCTTGAGAGGTCATTTAGTTCAGCCCCTGGGCAGAGTCAGGACCAAGTAAACCTTACCATCCCTGACAAGTGTTGGTTCAACTTGTTCTTAAAAACTTCCACTGGTGGAGATTCAACAACCTCCTTCGGAAGCCTATTTCAGAGTTTAACTGACACTTGTAATTAGAAAGATTTTCCAAATATATAAACTAAATCTCCCTTGCTGAGATTAAACCCATTATTTCTTATCCTATCTTCAGTGGACATGGAGACCAATTGATCACCATCTTCTTTATAACAGCCCTTAACATATTTGAAGACTGTTATCAGATGCCCCCTCAGTTTTCTTTTTTCAAGACTAAACATGCCCAGTCTTTTTACCCTTTGCTTATAGGTCATATTTTCTAATCCTGTTACATTTTTTGCTGCTCTCCTCTGGACTCTTTCCAATTTGTCCAGATCTTTCCTGAAGTGTGGTGACCAGAATTGGACACAGTACTCTGAGGCCTCCCCAATGCTGAATGCGAGCAGGACAGTTACTTCCTGTGTTTGTCATAGATTCAAGGCCAGAAAGGGGCCACTATGATAATCTATTGAGTCCGATGATTTTTAAGTCTATTCATGTTAACACTGTAGTTCCTGGCATTATAATAATATTTATCTTGCCTTTTTTGGAAATCCTTATTATTCAAGAAAGCTGGTTTTTATGTATGGTATTAGTTAAGTATCTGGCAGATAAACCAGCACTTTCCTTTAGTCCTGAAAGGTTTGCTAATTACAATCATAAAGGACAAAAGACATATTAATAAAACTCTGATACAATATGGTACATGAATTCTTTGAATGGATCAAACTTTGACTGTGTAATTTATCCCATTCTCTTTGCCATTCATATTATAGACATAATGAACATTGAGTTATTCTTTGTTTGCTTTGTAAATTTAGAATATTGGAGAAAGTTTAGAAAGGACTGGAGGCCACTAAACTTTGTGATGGAAAGGGTAGAGCCAGGTCACAGAGGGACAGACAAAGGAGACGGTTGGAAACAAAAACAAAATAGATTTGTCAGGCAAGAAATAGGCTAGAAAATATGTAAAAGGCAAAACATGCTGCACACAACAGGTGATAAGTAACGAAACATCAGTTTGGACTAAAAAGTGTCTCTGCTGGTGTACCTGCACCAATGAGCACTGGAGAGCATGCAGATTTTCCCCTCTGCAACATCAGGAATGAGTCAGTTCTTTGTATGTTTAAGAGCTCAGGAAAGTTTTCATACATATTTAACTGAGGGTTTTAAATGTTAGCAGAGCAAATTTAGGTCTTAATTCTGTAAGCTTTACTTTTGTAAGTAGTCCTTACTCATCAGAGTGCTCCCCTTGAAGTCATGAAGAGTATGTGTTGTACCAACACTGGTAATAATGTGTGCAAGGTCAGGGCATTAGCCTTTGTGTAAGTGGGCACAATTCCATTCATTGCATTTAACTGAGACGTGCCCGCTTACACCAGGTTTGTGTTTGGCCTCTGTCACCATGCCTCTGTGGGTCACAACTGAGAATAACAAATTCAGGACAAACTGCTGAGAAATAGGGCAGACACACCTCAAAACTGCTGGTTATTCTCCCACCAGACCAGCAACAAAATAAACTTCTGTTTCACCACACTGGCTAACAAGAAGTCACAAAAACAGTCTCCTTAGGGATTCCAACACTAGACTTAATGATGAGCGGTTATTTAAAACCAGTTTCATCAACCAAAGGGTTCTTCTGATCCCAAACAACCAGCCACATACCCAGGCCAATATATAACTCAGATTTTACTCAAAAATCATGCTGCTGCCAATCCTTTAGTATCTAATATTTAAAGACAGGTTTCAGAGTAACAGCCATGTTAGTCTGTATTCGCAAAAAGAAAAGGAGTACTTGTGGCACCTTAGAGACTAACCAATTTATTTGAGCATAAGCTTTCATGAGCTACAGCTCACTTCATCAGATGCATACTGTGAAAAGTACAGAAGATCTTTTTATATACACAAACCATGAAAAAATGGGTGTTTACCACTACAAACACATTGTAAGGAGAGTGATCACTTTAGATAAGCTATTACCAGCAGGAAAGTGGGGTGGGGGGAGAGAAAACCTTTTGTAGTGGTAAACACCCATTTTTTCATGGTTTGTGTGTATAAAAAGATCTTCTGTACTTTCCACAGTATGCATCCGATGAAGTGAGCTGTAGCTCACGAAAGCTTGTGCTTAAATAAATTGGTTAGTCTCTAAGGTGCCACAAGTACTCCTTAATATCTAAAGGTTTGTTTATAAAAAGGAAGAAAGAAAGTTGAGAGTTAAAAGTGGTTAAAAGAATCAAATATATACAATAATTGCAAGGTTCTTGGATCAGGCTTGTAGCAGTGATGGAATAAACTGTTAACTAGTTAAGTCTCTGGTTGCTCCCAAATCATTGCAAGGTCCTCAGCCCCTTGGTTAGAATGCTCCCGTTAGTATAAGTTCATCGTTCAGACGTTTGAGCAGGAAAGAGTCCAACTGGGAATGTTTTCAGGGCCTTTTATGTGGATGGAAACCCATTGTTCTAGTCTGGAAAATCACGGGTAACAAGATGCAGTTTGGAGTCACATGGGCAAGTCACATGTCCATGCATGCTTTGCTTAGTCATAGCAGAGGCCATTATCTACACTATCCTTAGAAGGTTTACATGAACCCTCATTGAGGATAGGCGTCTTCCATGGTCCATTGTGAGTTAAGTGTTCTTTGATGGGTCATTCAACTTGAATAGTCCCTTCACAATGTGCTGACTAAATACCTTGTGGATGTTACCACAGAAGCAAACACTTGAAATACAGGTACATAGTTAATATTCATAACTTCAGATACAAACATGATACATCTGTACAAATAAGATAATAATATTCAGTAAACCATAACTTTTTCATAGACACCTTACATGTCACATTTTGTACAAGAGTTGATGCAATTATATAACAGTGGTAACAACAATGATCTACATGGTCATATTTTAATCATATAACATCACAGCCTCTAACTGGATTATTGTGTTTGCTTAGAACAATTCTTCTGTGTTTCAGGCTTTTGTGCTTTCATTCTGCATTGCCAGCTCTTGTGAAATCCATAAAAAAATGGGGCAAATTCACCAACATGCTCTGGCTACTTTATGCTAACCAGGCAATGCAACACAGTCACGTACCCAGGCTGGTTCAACCAGGTCTACAACTGCTTAGTCTTGCTGAGCCATAATAGTGATTCTGGCCTGATCTTGGTAGAAATTGCTGTTAGAAAAATCTTTTGCTTGGAAAATCTCAGACCACATTATAATTAAACCCCTTGAGCTTTATTTTATTTCTCTTAATATTATTTTCCAGCCATTAATAATCCCAAGTGGGATTATTAAATATTTTGACATTTTAAATTCTAGCATGTGACTTGAATTTTTTCATGAGTTGAGGCTAGCTGAATCTGTGATTTTCCTTTTATCTTTAAAAGGTATCTTTTTGATGTACAACACATGCATGCTATTTATTCATGACAACCTAATGAGAGTTACAAGTGTACATAAATAGGAGACTATATCTTCAGAGTTTGAGTTTATATCTAACCACAGTAAGGGTGACTTCAAAATGATTATTTTGTCTTAGATGCTTTATAAAGACACATACTGTTTACTTCATACCGCATCAGCAACATTTCCCAAGTACATCCTACTATCAGGAAAAACCTGAAATGAGCATTACAGCAGGAGCTACTGTGGTTAAAATTATCTTGGCCTTTCCATTCAGCCCCCTACTTTTCTTCCAATTGCTCGTAAATGCAATATTTTCACTTATCAGAATGAAATTTTCCAGGCTTCGTCTCTGCTCAAAAGTGATGTTTCTTTTAAAGTTCAAGCCAAAGTAGTTCAGCATTTTTTAAGATGAGGAGAGTGGGGAAAGACAACAAAAACACTTTCTCCATCATAAAAACAAAATGCTTTGGGTCAGATTCCTGCCCTTACTTACATTGAGTAGTATCTTACTTCACAAGTAGTCCTGCTAGAGTAAATGGGATTACTGATGGTGTAAAGTACTTCTCAATGAAAGGGTGGCAGAATCTGGCCTTTAATTTGTTTTTAAACACTTCTACCATGAACACAGAAGGAGAAAGCTGAAATTTGACATGAAAATAAAGAATAGTCTTGAGAACCATCTTTGAATTTTCTAATAGCAATCAGTTTTGATTTGACCAAATTATGTGCCTTTAAAATGTATTCCTTGAACATGCACATTGAATCCGGTATGATTTTTTTCACTTTTTAGCAATGCGCTTTGAGTGAAGTTAGGTTGTGCAGCACTTGCACGGTTGATTTAGCTGCACAGTGTTTGTTAAAGGTAACAGACCCAGGTGAAAGAGAATGTTAGAGTTCCATGGTTCCACACTGAGAAGTGAGGAAACAATAAAGTTAAGGTTGCTTATGTAACTTTAATGCTGACTGCTTGTGTGTATGGATTTTGCCACAACCTAGTGGTATGATCATATGCTGTTTCTCAAAAACAATATGATAACGGTATAGTTGTTGCTACAAATTTAGATACACAGGTGTTGTAACATCTTTGAATATTTTATTCGTTCTCGTACACTGACACTGTTTTAATTGTTATAACAGTCCAGTATATATTAACTTAGACTTTTTATACGTTGAGGTCTCCTCTGTATAAGCTATGTCATATAAGAATTGTGCCTGGATTTTATGTGTGAAGAGCGAAGGAGGTGGCATAAGAAGCGTTCTTTACTGTTGTGTGATCCATATGGGATCTAGGATGTTTTGCAGCCTCTCTGTTAAATGGAGAAAAGGGGCTGTTATATCCCTATTTCTTTTGAGTTGGGGAGGTCTCCACCTCCCCATACATCTCCAGCCTGTAGTGTTGGTGAACCATGTGGAGATAGGTAGTTCCCCGAGTAAGTTTGTTGAAACAGAATGTTTTCTATTGCTTCACCAGTGTCCTGAAGCATTCAGGGTAGTTTTGTTTTGTTTTTCAACCAGGAGGTCAACATTTCTTAGATCCAATTCAGGGGATGAGGCAGCTAACCTAGCTACGCACTCCTGGAAGTTGCAGTAACTGAAAGTGATAATCTCCCACCAATATCCCTATTAAAATTGTAATAAGGAGTTTAATATATTGTGGGATTTACCATCCCTGGAGAAATATAGCAGTATTAGTAAGGATTCACATGGTGAATTTTTTGAAAAATTGTATCAGTTTAGTAAACACATGTAAAATACCAAAAATGCCATTATATGCCATTAAATCTTCAGAAGTTTTTCACATTAGTATAGCTACAAACCATTCTTTCATTCTTTTACCACTTGATATTATTCATTTTGTGTTTTAGGTGCATATTGTGTATTTGCACTCTGTTTCATGTAGTATTTTCAGACATTTATGTATTTGTGCTACATTTTTTTCTTCTGCACCTACCCTGATTAAAAGGAACTTATTAAAACTCAGCCTTGAAATATGACCATTTTTTAAAAACGTGCATGATTCACTATGTGATGTTCTTTTTAAATTCAATTTGCATTTTTGCACAAAGCCAAAAGATTCTGACTTTCTGGCACTGAAATCTTGCATCCTTGGGACCTGTTCCTGCAAAATTGCTTAACTTGACTCACATGAATGGTGCCACTGGAGCCTATGAGGACTACTTATATGCCTACAGATAAGCGTGCATTCAGGAGTTTGCAGGATTGGGGTTTATATATATGGAAAAAGACTATCTTTGTATTAACTATATCTGATTTTTTTTTACAGGAGGGGTTCAAAATGGGACTAACTCTTGAAGGCACAGTATTTTGTCTGGACCCGCTAGACAGCAGGTGCTGATGCCAAGACCAGAAGTTGGAAATTCTTATATGATCCTTTATTTTTAATTCAGAACAAGTATTATAGACGTTATTCATGTGCCAAAAATTATATTTTTAAACATGTTAACTCTTGTGAAGTTTGCTTCTGTAAAACTCCAAATTAGGTTCAATATTTCCCTGTACAAATGTAAAAAATCACACTTGTATATGAAATATGAATTAAATTACATTGTTGTATTTCTCGCTCTCATACTTGGACAGACATTTGCAATACCTAATGAGTATTCACTTTAAGCTGGGAAAGTCCTTTAATGAACTCATAGATACCTTTCTGTTAGAAGACAATATAATTTTTGCATAATATTTGCCTGGTGACATTTTAAAACTAATCACCTCAAGCCACTATTTAATTTCAGGTCAATAGGATGAGTATTGTACAGTAAAAATTTTAAATACCAATTAAGGAAGTAAAACATACTGAAAATTAGTATGTACATAACAATTAAATCTGGATGCCATGTAATTAATTCGAGTTAACTGTACACAATCACTATACTATATGAATAATGTTATTGTTAGTCTATTACAGCTGTAATATTTTAGGCCTTTAATTCACATTTTAAAAAGTAAATATAACAGATTAATTGTCAATATGCTAGCTAATGTTTGATAAGTGCATTAGGGAGGTCTAGTATACATGTTACAGTTATTTTGTAAAATGGACAAACTTAATGCTATGCATTTCTGGTTTGATGTTTTACAGCTAAGCTAGTTGCAAATATTGTATCATGTCTGTAATTTGGAATTCATTACATGACAGCTATATTTAATGTTCTGAAAACTAACACCTTCATCCTAAAGAACATGTGGTAACCCCACTGCATTCACTGGGGCTACTCGTGTGTAAAAGTACTCGCATGCCAACGTGTTTGCAGGGATGGGGCCTTCATATGTTGAGAAACAGTGTAGTGTTACTGTTAAATGTCATGCTGCAGCTCTACAGCTTACAGCAACAACTCAGTGCAAGCTACTAATGAAACCTTAAATACCCATAAATAGGTCACACAAAGAGCTAGATATTAAAAATATTTAAAGAAAGTAAGATTCTTGCATTGTGATGAATAATCACACACAGAAAATATTGCTGCTAGGTGTTAGTATGTTGTTGACTTGTCTATGCATACTTTTCATTACCCTTTAACATAAACAATAAGTGAACATTTGATTTGTGAATGTTTGCATTCAGCCACGAATTTGTTCCTTAATGTTTATACTTTGCCATGATTTTGTTCAGTATGTACAAATCATGCCCAAATTTTATGCTAAGGATATTCCCTTCCATCCATAAAACCCTCATTAACCCCACCCTTTAACAACACACATAAGTAGAAAAAGAACTTTCAGGGGATTTTTAGTAGGGTTGGTTGGGGTCTTTTTTCCCTCAGAAAGACTCACTTTTTTGGTACATTATGGTTCATGAAACGTTCCTTTGAGCTTATTGTCGTAAGGTTTACACACACAAAAAAAATGCATTTATGCAATATTACATTTAAGCATATATGCTTAGGTCCCAGTTCAGCCAAGTACTTAAGCACATATGTCATGTTAAGTATAAGCATTGTCCCATTAGCATCAGTGGAGGCTACTCATTTGCTTGAAGTTAGGCATGTGCTTAAGTAACTTGCTGAACTGGGATCTTAATGTTCTACTTTAGGTAAGTCTTCCTCTCTGATTCTTTGCTCAACATTCATATACATATACACACACACACGCACTCACACATATGTATAATCACTAACAAATACAGTAGTATATGTTTCATAAGCAAAAGTCTTTAGAATTTTGTTTGTCTTATAGTATTTTGGAATTTGTATAATGAGGATGTTTAGTAGCCATATCAATGGCTTTTTTTAACAAATAGAATTTGTATTTTTATTGTACTTTAAAAAGCTTTACGTAATAAGCATATATTTAGTGGCCATTTACTATCAATGGTAACACAATACTAAGATATTTGCACATTTTAAGAAACCTTTTTCTTTACTGATTTTTATGGCAATTGACTCTGCAAATGGCATGATTAAATATTATATAAATTGATCAGTACAAAAATACTTAAATCAATGCAACAGTGCATTTTTAATGAAAATGGTTAGTGATCTGGTTCAAAATTGTATTTCTATGTAATCTCAATTGTCTGTTTAATTTTGCCTAAAATAAATGTTTTTAAATAAATTGCATTGTAGAACATACTATTAATTCAGTAAAATACACAGAACTCAGTGGTGGGAAAGGCACATGAACACCATCTCAATAAGCCAAGAATTGCGTGGCAAGGGACCCATTACTTGAAAGTCTCACACATGTGCTTAGCTTTACACATTGTGGGAGATCCTCGGCAGGTGTAAATTGTTGTAAGGTTACTCTTACTTACTGGAATTTGACCTCTTCTTCATGGGTGAGAGAAAGTTTCCAATAATAAGAGATGTCTCATGTCCCATACATCCTGATATTTCATACAGGTAAGTAGAAATATGCTCTGCTCCCCCAAATCACAAATCTTGTTTTCATTCTTTGCCTGTCACCCAAAAATACTAATAAAGGTAGGGGGACTGATCCTTATCTTGTTTAAATTGTCATGGTGCCTGTAATGGGGTGGTTACCCCGCTCCTGAAATAAGAGGAGAGAGAACAGCTGGGGAAAACTGACTGAGTAGCTGACCACAGGTTGGCTAGCTTAATCAGGCTCCAGCTAGCCCTGTTAAGAGGGCTGTGAGGGAGGAACCGGGAAAAGAGTCTCACTCTAGCCCTGGAGTGAGAAGGGCTAGCTGCCTGGGAGCAAGGTACCTGAAGTGGAGCAGTGCTGGGGAAGGGCAAAGGGAGCTGGGGAGCTCCAGCCTGATAAACCCCCAGGCTGCAGGCCTTGGTGAAGACCTACGAAAGGTACTGGGGCTGCAGAGGGGCAGCATGGGGATAGGCAAAGGCAGCAGGTCCTATACCCCCTTGCCAATGATGAGTGGCCTTTACAGACTGAAGTCTGCCCCAGTGAAAGGGGGCTAGATGATTACTGGCAGTAGTCACGGAGGTAAGGTGAGTGTAGACGGTTGGGGGTTCCCCAGGGAGGGAAGACCCAGAGTACTTCTGGGGCAGAACCCCAAGGTAAAGAGCACTGGGGTCTGGGAGGAACAGGGGGGCCAGCAGCAGGCGAGACACTGGCCAGTAAGAGGTGTTCCATACACTGGAGAGCTAATTTCCAAGATGAGCAGCAGGGAGATGCTGCACCGGTGAGGCTTTGCTTTGCTACAGTGCCATTGACTTCACTGTAGCTATGACCCATCAGGTCAATGAAGTACTTGGCTTGCTTGCTGCTGCTGCAGGTGGTAAAGCTGGTCATGAAGAGAGGACACTAGTCACTCAAGCTGTCATTCTGATGAGCACTGTCATTTTGTGAGTACTAACTGATCAAAAATAATCTAACCTTTTTTTAATTTTCATAAAACATTACTGGGCACTTTGATTCTTTACTGGAATTATAACTTATTTATGCTTTTTTAAATCTGGAAACATTGGAACTAATTGCAAACCTTTCACTGGCGGAAGTTGACTTCAGATGGAACTCTGCACATAGAGGGTTTACAGCTGTGGCCCTGTCATAAATATAAAGGGAAGGGTAACCACCTTTCTGTACACACTGCTATAAAATCCCTCCTGGCCAGAGGCAAAACCCTTTCACCTGTAAAGGGTTAAGAAGCTGCGGTAACCTAGCTGTCACCTGACCCAAAATGACCAATGAGAGGACAAGATACTTTCAAATCTGGAGGGGGCGGGGAACAAAGGGTTAGTCTGTCTGTGTGATGCTTTTGCTGGGACTAGATCAGGAATGCAGCCTTACAACTTCTGTAAAGTTAGTAAGTAATCTAGCTAGAAATGCGTTAGATTTCCTTTTGTTTAATGGCTGGTAAAATAAGCTGTGCTGGATGGAATGTATATTCCTGTTTTTGTGTCTTTTTGTAACTTAAGGTTTTGCCTAGAGGGATTCTCTCTGTTTTTGAATCTGATTACCCTGTGAGGTATTGACCATCCTGATTTTACAGAGGTGATTCGTTTACCTTTCTTTTAATTAAAATTATTCTTTGAAGAACCTGATTGATTTTTCATTTTTCTGAAGATCCAAGGGTTTGGGTCTGTGTTCACATGTACAGTTTGGTAAGGATTATTATCAAGCCTTCCCCAGGAAAGGGGGTGTAGGGCTTGAGGGGATGTTTTGGGGAAGATGTCTCCAAGTGGGCTCTTTCCCTGTTCTTTGTTTAAAACGCTTGGTGGTGGCAGCATACGGTTCAAGGACAAAGCAAAGTTTGTACCTTGGGGAAGTTTTTAACCTAAGCTGGTAGAAATAAGCTTAGGGGGTCTTTCATGCGGGTCCCCACATCTGTACCCTAGAGTTCAGAGTGGGGAAGGAACCTTGACCGGCCCCTTCAAGTGCTAACAAGGAATGGGTATGTTTTAATAATCTCCGTAAAATTTGGAAATGCGAACACACCTGTTGCTGTTTCCCACAAGCCAGGTGCATTTACTCCTTTCTATCAATATTCTAAAAGTGTCTATTCTTAATTTCAATCTGTTAAAGCAACATGTAAGTGCACATTTCAGATATTGTAGATTCACATTGTGCAGCACGGTCATTCAGTGGTTGACCCTGTCCTATTGAAGTCAATGGGAAATTTACTACTCACTTCAATGGGAGCAGGATCATGCCTTCAGAACTTGTTTATCAATTGCCAAAAGTACTTCCAGTTTGTCAGTTTTTTTTCTTTTAAAAGCATGCTCTATTTTCCAATGCTTCAGGATCTCTGCTGGTCTTTTTAGAAGACATGGCATGTTGTCTAGGACTCAGAGCAGGTGACTGTGAATTGGAGGTTTTATGTCCTAATTTCAGGCTCTGCTACTATCTCTCTGAATGACCTTAGGGAATTCACCTAGCCTTAGCCTGCTGAGCTCTAAAATGGGATTAACAACATTTACCCACCTCATACTTGGATAGTGAGGCTCGTTTAATAGTTTTGTGTTTTGGATCCGGAAGTCTGTGCTGTATCAAGCATAAAAGAACATACTGTAACAGCTGGGAGTTGCCAGATTGTCTGCTCTTTTCCTTCTTTCTCTTGAATGTTTTTTTTTCCCTTGCTGGATCTCTGAAGTGCTATTATTGACTTATAATACTACACAGCTGTGACTAACCCTTTTCCTCCACGTGCATTATTATATTCTAAGTTCATCTGTCAGCTGATTGAATGCCAGGCTAATGCACCTTTCTGAGTTATGCCAACACCTGGAAATAAGATTCTAAACTTGTATTTCCACAGCCATGGAAATTTTCTCTCTGATGACCAGGTTGATCTAACTGAACTTGCCTAACTCGTGTTCTCAGGTTCATATATATCTTAGCAGAGATAAACTTTACTAGCTAACTGATCTGCTCTTTTCCTCTTGTTCAAGATCTTTCTATTTTCTGATGGATTATCAGAGTGATGTTATGGGCTATTCTCAGTTGTAACCCACTCCCTTCTGCTGCAGTTCTTGCTAGTCTGTTTGGTTTGCAAGTTGTCTTGTTTTGTCCTTCCAGGGCCCAGAGGAAATTTGCCACAGCCAAAATAGCTGTCTCGATCACCTGAACTACTTCCAAAGACTGGTTCTTTCCTGCAGTGAAGCCTTTTTGGCTTCATTTCTGGGGAAAAATGTGGCTGGAGTCTTCTCACACTTGCAGAAGTAAGCGTGATTCTGTAATTGCCAAGAAACGGAGTTTGCTCTCAAAAGTTTATTATAATTATTTTTCACTGTGTTGTCTCAACTCTGCAGTGTCTAGTTCCCAGAGAGTGGATTCTATTTCACAAAAGAAGTCTCTGCTGCACATGAAAAGAGTACGCTGCCTAAGACCTCTCTAACCAAACAAGAAAGAAGCTAGAATGAAGATGGGACCATCAACCATTTAAAAAATCTTTACCCATGTACAGTGGGGGGTTTTTTGTTTGTTTTTTTTTTATTGTTTTTTTTAAAGCACAGGAAGACATTTTAGTTCTCTTCTGGCCTTTATATTTGCCAGAATTGGCACCAGCCAATCGATCAACTTCATTTCTTTGATATTTCATGCTCGTTGTAGCCAGTAAGACAGTGAGAGCTTTTCTTAAAAACAAACAAAAAACCCAGGAAGGATGTTTCAGAGGATGTATACTTTGAAAATCCATCTAAATAGCTGTCCAGGCATTTTAAAAGTCAACCAAAGATGTCTGTTTCCAATAGGTCATGTCCTATAAATGTAACCCTTCTGCCAGGTGAAGCCAGAAGCAACAAGGGCCGGGTTCAGTATCTAGAGGTTCCTTTTCAACAATACACCACAAAACTGGCTTGAGCCCCCACCCACTGACCTGAGACAATTACACACCACCCCCTGAGCACCTCTGAGGGGAAGTATTGCCTCTTAGTGCCCTTTTCCCCTCAGGGTCTTAAGTCCAGCAACCCTAAAGTCCCTTTAACATGCCCATCCCTTCTCTGTACCCCACTCACAGTCGCTGTCCTTGGCCAGTGCAGCCCCAGAGTTCAGAGGTTCATCTGCGAGTTCACACCCACCCTGTGTGGAAGGTGGTGGGGCGGGGGGTAAGGAGGCACCTTACAAGCTGCATTGCTTGGGCACTTGCTCATCGCCCCAACAGCCGATTGCCATGCCACTGCAGCCCTGGCCCTCTCACCAGCTTCTCTGCTGGCCACTTGCCATGCCTCTCCACCAGCCATCCTGCTGCCTGCTCACCAGAATGTCTTCAGGGCCCACCCACACACTTAACACAGCTCTCAGTGATTTCAGCTGTTAGTGGGGGAGCCTCACTGCTGGTGCACACTAGGCAATCTCTTGCAATAGAGACACTATCCTAAAGTAGGTCTAAGTATTAGACCTAGGTATCAGTGACTTGAGCTCTGCAGCATGTAACAAGACTCTCAGTTGAGTCTAAATTAGCTCTTTTATTACACTATGGAGAAAGAAAGGGTCAAATAGTGTCTAGGACCCTTAAACAAGGCCCACACCACCAGGTACAAGTACTTGTCCCCACCTTCTTTCAACTCATTGGGCTTTGGAACCCATGTCCCCTGCCTACCAAATGCTGTTCAGTTGAGGGTGAGTCCCTCCATTGGGATATGCCAGGTACAGTTCTGCTGGCCTCAGTTCATACAACAAGGCTAGCAACCCTTTATTACTCCTGCCCCAATAACAAGGAGACTGGGGATCCAACACCAGTCACAAGTGATCATTTGGGCAAGCAGTCCCATCATGATGAGCACTTAGGCAAGGTGGGTGTGTCCATGCAAATGAGATCAGCTTCTAAAGTCTTTTTCCACAGCTCACTGCTAGATGTCAGGGGAGAGTTCATCCAGACTCTGCTTACATAAAGTTCAGCCAAAGAAAGCACTCAGACTGTTATGGATAATTGTCCTTTATAATTCCCCATTAAGAGAAATAAACTCATTCCTTTTGATGAGAGGTAAAGACTTTTATGATATATTATGTTAATACACAAATGTTACATAGTATTTCTCATCAATTAAATATGAACCAGATTAGCCATTATTTAATTTTGTCCTATTCTTCTGGAGGTATTTGACAACTTTTGTCAAATGTTAGTGCTATTGCAACTGTGATCTGTAATTCACAAGAAAAATTCTTTAGTCTGTACACCAGCAGACTTATTTTATGTCACATCTTACTAAATATCCAAATGTTTACTGTAAAAAAAAAAAAAAATCCAAATATCTTACTGCATATCCAAATGTTTTCATTGGACTCAAAATGCTTTCTGGACCTACGAACACTTCTTTACCACTCATAACAGAAAACTTAATGGAGATCACAAAATTTGCGTGTGGTGGGTTGAAGGTTTGTGAACATGTGGAGTTGTAATTTTACCGTTTGTTTATAACACAACCACAACTTCATGAAGTTTCTTGACCAAAAATATTATTGGTTTTGTCTTGACACTGCAGGTTTTCATGTAGCTGTTGTGGACATCATAATGAGAGGACAATTTATGACATTTATCTGATATGAACAGACAGGACTGGTCTGTGGATTAGTAAGATTTCTAAGTTGTTTTGAGGATTTTGTCAGTTTTCTCAATCATTTTCTGCCTCACTCAGCAGACAGAATGACTGTTTGGCTCTCACGCTAATTTTCTTTAGTCTAAACAACAAGGAGTCCTTGTGGCACCTTAGAAACTAACAAATTCATTTGGTAATAAACTTTCGTGGGCTAGAAACCACTTCATCGGATGCATGCCGTGACAATACAGGAGCAGGTATAAATACAGGAAAGGATGGGGGGGAGGGAGTATTTTACCAAGTGTGAGGTCAGTCTAATGAGATAAATCAATTAACAGCAGGAAACTATGGGGGGAAAAATCTCTTTTGAAGTGGTAAGAGTGGTCCGTTACAGACAGTTGACAAGAAGGCATGAGTAACAGTAAGGAGAAATTAACTTCCCCAATACTAATCCAGGAGCAGGTATAAATACATGAAAGGATGGGGGGGTTGCTTTACCAAGTGTGAGGTCAGTCTAACGAGATAAATCTCTTTATTTTTTGTCTTTTCTCTTTTTAAAGAAAGCTGTCTATACAGCCCTAAGTTGGACTATAAAAAGTTGCATTCCATACCCATTATTAACCCTTTCAGCACTGTAGTTCCATTGTAACAGAAATCACACTCACACCTCTCTCTCTCGCATGCACACCCACCCCCCCCCCTTTTTTTTTTTTTTTTGGCCATGCTCTCTACAGAATTAACAAGAGTGCATGGCAGCTGTACAAGCTGCTGTGGCAGCTCTAAACCAACTATGGAGTCGCATATGTAGTATGTCTTCTAGGGATCAGGTCAGCCAGGTTTATGATAACCTTATATAAGTGGAGTAGCACAAAGAGCCTGGAGTCAGCCCAGGATCTGAGCCTATGTATGTTTGTGTGCCTGGTTTGTGCATTTGGGGGCTGAAAGGCAGATTTTTTTTTTTATTCCACTTTCAGAAGTTTACAAGGGATGTCAATCTTTATGCTCCCAGGGCATAAGCCAATATCTAACTGGGGAAGTTAGTGTGATGGGGCAGCTGCCCCCCCACTGGAAGAAAAGGGGCTAAAAGCAGCCCTAGGGAGGCTGCGCTGGAGGCAGCCAATTAGAAAGGGGCTGAAAGGAGTAGCCAGTCATGGCCTGACAAGCTCATAAAAGAAGGGCTGCAGGGCAGAGCAGAGTTCAGTAGCTGCCTGGAGCTTGAAGAGGGAAGATCAGGCTCCTAGCAGGAGGAAAGAGTGCCATCACCCTGGACAGAGCAGTGATTCCAGCAGGAACCAGGAAAGCTAGAGAGACCTCCTGGCTAGCTGCTAAGACAGGCAGGCTGAAGACCTGAGGTAAGGACAAAAAGTGCTGGGGGGCATGGGGAGGTGAAAGGTATGGAGAGGTTGGAGAAGACACCACATATGGCAGCCTCCTACAGGGTCCCTGGGCTGGGACCCAGAGTAGTGGGTGGGACCAGGTACCCCCTCCTTTCCTCACCACAGAGGAAGTAGCTAGACAATTGGCTGTGGCTGCCACTGAAGGAAGTAGCTGGACAGTTGACTGCAGTTCCCCCGGAATGGGGGAGAATGAAGTTGACACAGCCAAAGGGCTGTGTCACTGAAGAGGACACCATGGTCCTGGGAGTGACACGAGTACCAGAGCAGACCTCATACTGGCGAGGCACCACCAGAAGAGGGCGCAGAGCCAATTCCCAAGACACCCAGGAGGAGGCACCGCGGTGATGAGTCACACTCCATCACAGTTAGGATGAAACTTTCCATTAGGATGGGTTGTGCCATAAAATGGCTGCTGCGGGGTTTCTCACAGTTTCCTCTAAGGCATCTTCTACTGGTTGCTGTCTGGAACAGAGTAATGGACCTGATGGTCAGATCTGCTGTGGCAACTCCTGTGTTTCTAGAAGTAGAACACAGTATTCAATTAACATCAATTGTTGGTCCAATACATTACTTCTTAGACCAACTGGGAATACCGAACATAGCCAGAGCAGCCTTACGCTGTTTCCCAACTATCACCACCAAAAGGATGATCATGGCCTGGGAGCCCGGAGATTTTCCCACTTATAAAAATTGTGGCTTGAAACAAATCACTTTATCTCTCCATTTCTCTGTTCTAAAATGGGGATAATACTTGGGTGTCTACCTGATGGGGTGTTATAAGAATTAATTTAATATTATTGTAGGATTTACAGGCTCAAGTCAGGGGTGGGGTCTCTCCCTTGGGCTTGAAATCTGATTCAGTGTTGTATTATCCTACTTTGACACTGTGGAACACTTTGATGTATTGAACCAGTGTAAAACTAGAGTAATGTAGCGGTGAATCAGGTTCAATGATTTATAAGCCCTTTGAACATGTAAAGTACCATTTAACTGCTAAAAATATTATTATTGAAAAGTCAGGAATATGCGGGCAGGAACCTGAATAAATTGCTCCTGGGCAGTACAAAAAACAAGTCAACGGGACCACTAAAACCACACGAGTCATCTAAAATATGAATGTGCTTAAACTTAAGAAAACAAAAAGGATTTCACCAGAACCACAGATCCAGTCTCCTCCAGACTTCTGCAATGTAGAATGCCAAAGAAAATGGAAAAATCCCATTGGGCAAATCTCAGACCCAGGGAAACTTCACTGGTGTGAATGGGTTGATATCAGGGATAAATTGGACCCACCGTGCATTGCAAAATGTATGAGAGAAGACAAATCCCATAGTTCAACATTGGTGGCATAATAAGCACAGCTTTTTCAGGAGGAACTCTCCCATGAATAGCTTTAAAAGGATATTAACTGCATCACAACCCTAGGAATCCTATTCTGAAATACAAATAGTGAGATCATTCTATATATACTCTCAGTGCAGAGGTTTGGGCTCTTGTCCTGCTCCTAGAACAAGGAGCTATACAATATATTTTTTTATTTTGTGAGAGACCAGGATGACAGCAGGATATCCAGAGCAATCATATGGGGGAGACAGAAAACAGGACAGCACAAGCTAACGTGAATGAGGTTTCAACAAGGATCACGTTCATGCAAGTGGCAGAAGTTTCAAGGAGCCACGGAACAGCTTAGATAGTAGCACTGGACAACACATCACCTATAGATTTTTTTTCTATTATTAACACAGAGGGAAGATGGGCCTGTGAGCTTCTATGAACCTTTAGGAAAAATACCAAACAACATATCACAGAGCTGCTGATAGGCTCTTGTTTCAGAAAGTCTTCACTGGACAAAGTGATTATATGCATACATCCAAGATGATATTCACCCAACAACCAATCTGTTACGACTAGAATCTTGAAGAGGAAGGCCATGGTTTGTAGCTATCCACTTTGTAGTACCAGGCTAATCCACTAAACTGCTACAACATAAAGAGTCAGCTCTTTATGCTGGAGGTGCATAAACCTAAGGTGCCGAGAACCTCCTGCATAGTCAGGAGGAATAGAGGGTGTTCAGAATGGGAGATGCTTCACAAGATTGCTCCAAAAAGAAACAAATAACCGCCCAGTAAGCTTGTAAGAATGCCAAGTCCACCATGATGAGATCTTGCAGGCTGATGCAAACAACTTCAAACCATATGTGATCCATGCGGAAAGTGACACCCCCCCCCCGCCCCCCAGCTGCAAGTTATTACAAAGTGTTAAGTCATCATTCCTCAATTTACATCTAGATCAAGCTCAGTCTGAGCCTGATTTATAGCCAAGGAATCTTAGCTAATAAAAAACCAAAACCTATTTCCCCTCTTACTTTCCTATTGAATGAGAGATTTTCAGTCAATGACTTCAGATGTCAGGCATCTGATGCCATTTTTTTATGGATAAACACTGGCAGGTAGGTGGCTGGTTTTCTTATGTGCATTCATCTCTAATTACCAAATATCCAGAACAATTATGTGACATTAGCCTTTGATCATAACAATAGACACAGAGAAAACAACATGATGCTTGGCTATCAAAACTAAGCCCAAACTTTCAAAACCAAAGAGATATCTTTCAATCAATGCAGTCAGTCTGCAAAACAACTTAACCACATATTGTAGGTCATTAATTAAAAGTAAGGAAGAGTTTTAAATAAGGTTGCACAAAATGCATCCCATAGTCTATGGACTTGAACAGCTCTGTGCTTTTTCATAATATTTATTTAAATTTTAAATAGGGATTGCAAATGTACTCTCTTATTACATCAAAAAAGTATTTGAAACATTTTATGTGGATTTCTGAATGCCTAAAGAGGAAAGCATGGTAACTTAACAAAAAAAAAAAAAACAAACAACAACCCTGAAATCCAGTCCTTTACTGGGATCACAAGTCCCACATTTGTGTCTAAGGTTAAACAAATCTGCCAAAGAAATTATATCAAAAACATTGTGGTTTCCCTTACAAAAAAAGGTGTGTGCAGGCTGCCAGCTGTGATATGAGCCGTTAGCAATCCATCCTAACACTTACAATTTATACCTTGTCTAGCACATATAATTATCTGAGTCCTGATGAGAACATTATCCGTCTTGTAAAGTGAATGGGTACAGTGGAAATTAAAAGTTGTGTTCTGAAGTACGTAGATTTCATCTAATATTCAGAATGTTAGCATGTTGCTTTTGCTTTGTACTGGCGTAAGGGCCAACAAGGAAATGCAGGGCAACGGAAGATCAGGCTCCAAATGTTCTGAAGGCTAACTAAGGATGAATCATGGCATTTGAGGGTTTTCAAATTTCAGAAACTATATTCCACATTAGCAATAAGTGACAAGATACTAGAGGTAAGTAAATTCAACACCCAGCTTTGTCCTCTGTCTTCAATGCCTGCAGCTTGCCCCTTCAGCATATTTCAGGGATTTGGCTGTGTGATGCTGTTGCTACCTGTGTTAGTTGATTATTACCTGTTTCCAGATGATGCGAGGCAGGGAGACTGATTAGGCACCAGGTGAAAGATGGAGAGGACTAGACTGTCCCATTGAAGTCAGTGGAGTTACCTTCCAGTAAAATGACATCAATCAAGACCAGAATCAAGCTCACAACCCATTCCGGTCAATATGTAACCAAAAACATTCAAAGTAACTTAATTTCTTCAAAGTGCCATAGTTTGTTTTATTTTTTAGAAACAAACAAAAATCATTTTATAAAAGAATATGTCCATTTTTTTTCAGAATGGATTCATGAGCCAAAATATCTTCATATATATCAATAGAAATAATGCCTAATTGTTGTGTTCAGAAATACCCAAACACCTATTTAATCAGAAGACTTTTAGCTATTAGCATAATTTTTCATAAAATGATGGTGACTATAGAAAATTATTAACCAAATATGATATGAAAATGATATTCAGCATATTATGTTTTGTCGGATAATGAGGCTGTCTGTAGTTCTCATTACCAATATTCTGCTGTAATAAATTATCATATATAATACATGTGAATGGAAAATCTATTCCTCTATCTACTATTTCATTTCTGATTGAGTTTTGACCATTCACTATTTTCAATTGTTCAGTATTTGGTCAAATATTTCAATTGGCTATTTGCATCAATTGTTTGGGTTCCTTTTTCACTCCTGATTCAAGATAGTCCTACTGTTTGCCCAGTTGCCTTTGCAATACCAGCTATCGGCAACTGAGAGTATGAGAAATAAGCTAGAACACTTTGTCTCATGCTATCAGGCCTCTATCTTGATAAAATAACAGAAATTGGGGGCTAAAAGAGAGTCATTAACATAATTTTGAGGATGACAGTTTTTGAAACAATGTAAACAATTGTCATCTCTGAACTTAAATTGCATTTTTCATATCCATGATTGTTTCACTGCAAGTGTTCGTCTATATAAACCTGATCAATATGCATATTCAAGTCAATAGACAGACTCCCATTAACTTCAGTGGGTGTTGAATAAGGCCCTAAGGCCAGATTTTTTTCTTTAACATTACATTGTATTCCACTTTCAGGAAGAGGAAACTTTTGCTGGACTCTAATGCCTGATCCAGCAAAGCACTTGAGCAAGTACTCAACATTAAGCATATGAGTAGTTCCACTGAAGCTAATGAGACTATTCATGCAATTAACGTTAAACATATGATTATGTGCATGCTGGATCAGGGCCTAAGAATATACAGCAGCTTCATGATTACTATCCTGATTGTAGATAATGCGTGATATTGTAATTCTAGGTCATTGCATTATGCTGGATTTGATAATTAATTATGGCCAAGTTAGCGTGGTCATTTTGCTTCTGTACACACACACGCGTAGCAGCATATCCATATTATTTTAACCTGATTCAAGAACTTTAAAAAATGCTAATCTGTGACTATTTTTAGCAGGAACAGCACTTTATTATGAAATGCTATATTCCGCAAGCTTGAAACCTTTTCGGTAATGGAACATGGAATTTCTTGCTATATGTATTCTGGCAACACATTAATTGATAAGATGTGTTAATTAAGCACAAAAAATAGCACACCTTATAGTTCAATTGGCTTTGCTTAGAGAGTGCCAAGATTGATTTTAAACGTGACACTGATTTTTTCCCCTAGGACCATCCTGTATATAGGTATGAATGTATAAAAACATGGTATACTTCTCTTATAGTGGCTAGCAGAACTGATTTCTAATTCCCTTCCCCATATATAGATATCTCTGTCGTCATACCATGACAGCAGGTTCTTAGTTAAATTTAGCTCCTATGTTCCCCTGTTCAATGAGGATCTGAAAGGGATTTGAGTAATATTCACAATAATAAAGTAACAACATGTGCACTGATATATATTAAAGATATGTACAGTTTAGAGAACTGACTATTCAAATGGTTGATATGAAGATTTTCCTAGGGTGAGCATCGTAGGAAAGGATATGTCAGTAAACAGTTCATTAAAACACCTTATTAAATTCCAGCTCTTGGTCCTGATCCAGGAAACGCTTACATACTTATCTTTAAGCATGAGTAGTGCCATAGATGTCAATCTAATCAGGTACATTAATTGTTTTCAGGAGCAGGGGTTAACATCCCTATGACTCTTATGGCTTGAAATGCTACAGTTTATCCATAGTTTGACTGCAGTCTATACATTTACCATGGAAATGTCTTTCTTAGCTAATAGAGCAGTCCAGACTATAAACTTTGCTTTGGGGATATTAAGAAGGCTGTAACAATGTCTCATAACACTTGGATTATATATCTTTTGAATTCTCATTAAAATGACTTGCTGTATAATTCAGGGGAGACATTTAAGGAAATGATTACAATTTGAGATTCTCCATAAATTAAATGTCACTTTTGGTGCAGTTTCCAGTTTTCTCCGCATATTGTATCAGTGCAATTACTTTAGCATGAACAGAAAGTGGTGTCTAAAACAGTACATAAAGAAAGAAAGATGCACAGTCTATTGTCCTACATTCACAAGGAGAAAAGGATGATGAAAGATCTAACATGACACACTAGTCATCCTTGTGACATAGTAGATATGGCAAAATAAGAACCATATCCCAAAGACTGTTGTCATGGGAAATAACCAACCCATTTACATGGGATGGAAATGATTATAGATGCGTACAGATTGCTCGCTTGCTCTTGATCCCTCCTGTTTGTGTATGTTTGCAAAATATATTAATCCCAGTAGTGGGGTTATTTAATAAAGTCCTCTCCTGTAATAGTTCTGTGACCAAGCCCTTTAGATTGGATGTTCTGATTATACCACATTGTGACAGAGTGATGGGATGCAACATAAAGAAGCAACCACTAACCCAAGAAGCCAATTCCTTTGGGACTACCTGATTCCTGCTCTCTCTCCCTGATACAAGGTTGTCCTCTGGGAAGGACTTTTTTTCCCAGCACATCGTTCAGTGGCTGGCCTTTAAATTTCGTAGACCCAATCAGTTTTACTTCTAAAGTGAAGCCATTTGCCAGTGGCAGCTGCCTGCATCATCTCCCTCTCTTCCAGTTGGTGAGTTGTTCTTAACTCCCGCTATGTTTTCCCTTTCTTATTCCTAACGGGATAGCACATTCTCAAAGACATGAAATGGCTGGGTTAAAAAGCAAACTTGTTTGGGGGTGGAGATGGGGGGTCTTTCCACTTCAAATAGGGTTTTTAATCTTTGAGTACTTCATGAGTTTATCAATCATCTAAACACCATAAACAAAACCACCGTACACAACTTAAAACAAAATCGCAAAAGTCAGCCAGGCCAAATGCATGGACAGACATCTTCAAAGTAACTTCGTCCAAAGGGGAATCCAAAAGCTGTCAGTCACCCACCAACAAAATGGGTTCAGTCTCCACTGGCATTGTACAAAGTATGGTAAAAAGATGGTGACAGATGAAAATGGCATGGAAGAAGGGAGGTAAATAAAAAAAACTGTCAAGAATAAGTTATCCAAAAGGATTATGTTCTGGGAGGGAGAGTGATGACTGTGAATGCTTGACCAAGTAACGGCTACTGTCAATAAACTTCTGGGTCAACTTTGGGAGAGAGAGCACATCTTCTCCAACAGACCAAAACATTTGGGGACCTGCCATTTATTTTATTTTTTACTGGTTGTTTGTATTGTGCTAGCTGTTAGGAACACTTGTTATGATGGCCCCTTCCCCTGTGAGTTTACAATCTAAGTATAAAACAAGAGATGACAGGCCGATACAGGATGACACTGTCAGTTTGTTCAGACAATGGGGAAGCACTTGGAAATGTGATAGGCAGTGGTCTCAGTGTACAAGCACTCTAACAGCTGTCGAGTTTTTGTAAGTATCATGGCAAAGGAGAAATAGGCAAAGGAGCAACAGGCTCTGTCTAAACTAGAAAAAGTAGGTGGTATTTTAAAACATGTTGGCACATTTCTAAGCCCAGCTGAACATCTAGTGCAGGCAGGATTTAATATTCTCTTAAAACTGCGTTAGCTGATAGTGCTCAGCCCTAGGGATTCAATTAAAGAGGAACTACAAGCAGTTCATCTTCAATTATTACTGCTTGTCTGTGTTACAGTAGTGCCAAGGGACTCCAAGGCAGAGATCGGGACCCTGTTCTGTTAGGCACTGTGCAAACACCTAAGAAGCAGACCTGGTCCCAAAGAGCTTACATTCTAAACAGACAAGCCAGACAAAGCGTAGGAAGGGAAACAAGTGAAATGACTTTCCTATGCTCACACACCAGGTCGGGGGTAAACCTGGTCTCCTGAGTCCTTATCTGTCGCACCATGCTGCCGCCAAATTTTATATGTTGCCCCCTCTTTGAGGTACTCTCTTGTCCTATGTTATGACTGGGAAAGTAACCGCAAGTAAATCACCTTGGATTGGACAGAAATAAGGAGGTACCTGGCATTCAACAGAACCAATAGTCTCAAACATTTGCTTTATTTGCCTAAATCCATAATTAAGCACCTGAATATGTGAGCTGATTATTTCAGCGGTACTGAGCGCCTGAATATAGAGTTAGGTGCAGTATTTTAGGCATCCACATTTGAAAATGTTTTCCTAAATGCATAAGTACACAAGCGGAGGTAAAGGTGAAACACTGCTTGAATTTGCCATTAAGGTGGATCTGGAAGTCCCAATCACAGCAGAAAAGAGCTGTTGCATGAGCTATTCTTTTCAGAGGTCAGAATTCTGATGCTATACATTTAGAATTATTGATGGCTCAAGAAGCCTTACCTATTAATTTTTCTTGGCTGGTGGATTTACTTCACAGGAGGCCATTAGCGTCATTTTGATTTCATTGTTTTTGTATGGAGCCAGGGCCAGATTTAGGGGCAGGCGACCCAGTCGACCATCTGGGGTGCCAGGCTTGGGGGGCAGGCACCAGAATCAAGGTGTTGTAGAAAAAATAAGGTATTCAAAAGTTTAACAAATAGAGTGGGGGGAGGAGGAGCACTGAAATGCTCCACTCCTGGGGCACCATTTGGTCTTGGGCTGGCCCTGTATGTAGCAATACGTCCAACATACCTTTGCAGACTCCAGCCTAGTTTTTCTCCTAACAAACACCTGAAGCACAGAATAAAAAAGTACCTTGATGGCACAAAGTGCTCAATGTTTATAGAGAAGGTTTGCACAAGGCTAGGGTTGTCCTGTCTATACTAGATAAACCTGTCACTAGTTAATAAACTATCATCCTAAAATGACAGTGTGGTTAAGATTTCCTCACAGAACCCCTATTCAATTTTTCAAGGATCTGACTAGAGGATTTTGAACTAATGCTGTGTACCTTGGGCTTCTGAGGATAGATATGGTATAATCCTCATGTATGCTTCCAGCCAGCTTCTCTCCCTTCAGTTTATTATCAAAATGAAGAGATATGAATAACTGTGTGTTTAACAACTGCTGTGGCAGCATATATTGAAATGAAAAATCTGTTTATTTCATATGCAAGGCAAATAAGCCAAAATATACACTTAATGTTTCATACACTTGAAGTGTGGATCGTTATAATTATAGCCTTGAACAAACGTGGTCAAGCAACACAAAATCATGGAGACGGAAGAAATATTTGGCTGTTCCAGCACCCTTCATTCCTGCATGTTTAAATTATCCATTTATGCAGACCATTCCCTCAGTTCTTTCCCCCTCGTTATAAGTCATTCCTCTTTCCTTAGTGACCTTTCACTTTTAAGAAAGTGTCCTATTTTTAGATGCCTTGAGCATGTCTTCCTTTAACCAAGCTTGTTTTCAGAATATACTGATCAGAAAGCACCAGTTAATATACATGTTTGGTAAATATTTAACCACTACAGTTATTTGTATGTAGGTCTATGCAACTATATAGAGACTTCAATATTGCATTTGAAAAATTATAACTGGGTGGGGAGAGTTTGTCTGGCTCCTTTGCTCCTATATAGGTTGGTGGGAGGATCCTTTACCTTTTTAAACCCACTGCCGCATGTGTGGCTGTTATAGGCGGTTTGGGTACAGTTACTACTTTCCGGTTTGGGATAGTCTTTTCTTCCTTACTCTCATGAAGGGGAAGACCCTGGCCATGACTAATCTCTTGCTGCAGGCTGATTCTGGGTTATGTTCCATATCTGTACTACCTGACTGCTCTGCCGCTTTCGACACCATTGACCAGCAGCCTCTTGGAATGTTTAGAGCAGACGGTGGGGCTGTCTGGAAGTACTTTTAATCACATCTTACAGATCAGTGCCAATTCATTATTTACATAACTCTAAAAATAGCTACAGCATGCTCTAACATGGGGGAAACTCACCAGAGCATTTAAAGGAAGTCCTATTTCATTTCATTACTATGTAAAGTTGTGTCAGGACCTCAGATGTTTCAAAATACCATTAGTCTTATTAATGAATATTCACTTAGGTTACATTCTAAAACTAACTTCTTTTTGGCCCAACTTTTAAACTCCATTTTTCCTCATGATATATTTTAAATGGTTCTGTATTTGTTGACTGAAGAGTATCTTTGGGGACTTTTGTTGTGTGACTCAGAGTTGCTCTGTTTTTTTGACGAAGGGAGGCTGTGCACTTAACAGCTATCACTAGTGCCTGGATGCATTATGGCACTGGGCGATGTGATGGCTAAACACTTAAATGTGGCTGAGCTCCATGCAGTGCACCTGAGGAGGGAAGAGATCTAGGTAGCTTTCAGCCACCTACGTACACACACACACGTGGGCAGGAGCTGGAAGCTGGTTCAACCCCCGGTGCAAGTTAGGGAAGCACACCAGCTGGAATAGCCTCTCCTTTTCCAAGCACATCCCAGCACAACCAGCTGCGGGAAGGGAGGGGCAGGAGCCCTAGAGCCACCTTGCTGGCACATAAATGCTACCTTGCAGCCTTTGCCCTGCCAGTAGCACTCGAGAGCCCTGACTGGTCTCCTCAGCACCTGAAGCGCTGTTGTTATTACCCCACGGGAAGCAGAGGTGTAAAGGTCTCTAATAGGCCCTCTACTATCCTGAACAATCATCCAGAAGCAGCCATGATGTATCACTAAATCTACTTTCTTATATCTTGTAATCCTTTCTTTAACAGTGATTATAGAATGAATACGATCTGTGGTTCAAATGGCATAATGAAGGTAATGGAATGTTGAGGGACATCTTTGGACAGGATAGACTTTCCCAACCTGATGCAGTACCGTGATTTCACCTAGCAATGTCACAGTTTTTCAAATGCCAGTTAAAAATTACATAAGATATAAACACTTCAAATGCAATTGCTTCAATTAGTGGATAGCCCATCACCTAACCATAACTAGGAAAATGCTGTTTTGTATCAATAGCTTAACATAGGAAAACTTAACCTGGGATAATACTTGTACTGGTACAGTGACTGGGAAAATGGCTTGAACAACCAGCTGGGCCGCTTGGATAGAGAGCCCTATACAAGTTTACTGTGATTTTATCATCAACTTCCTAGACCTTGACAGCCCATCATTATCTTAATCTATAGTAGTAATTCTAAAACCAAGGGTAAGTTCTGCCTTTGGCTACACAGGCAATGTCCTACTAAAATGAACCCTGTGCATTGGGTGCAGCCACAGATGTTAAAAATTAATAGCAAACATTTTCATATTAGTGGTCCAAAGAAATATGATCACAGATTGGAAGGTTTCTTCTATTTTACACTAGGGGTTTTGTAAAACCAGTTTAATATAAAACTATTAAAAACCAGCAACTGAAACAACAGGGCTACATTTAAGCTTTTCTTTTGCTTGAACTTGGAAAACCCCTATCAAACTTAATAGAAATATCCAAAGAATACAAACCCTTTAACAATTGTTCCTTCAATATTGCCTATGTTTGTCAAATATATCCTCCCTTTCCCTTAATAACTTATTTTCTGTCTCATGAAAATGTGTGTGTGTGTTCTTTGGTGCGTGCATGGGTCAGCTGTTCTTGCAACTGCTAATGCGGGACCAGTAAAACACTATAATTAAAAGGTGTGCTTTCTGAACTTAGCGATTTGCCATGGGGGAATGATATTAAGATGTTTTCTGTTTAAAGACATTAGATAGTCTACATGCTGCCAAACGTTCTAAAACATGAACCCTAATTAAAACAATGGAGAATTTTGCTTAAAAATGGATGTCATGATACGCCCTAGGGTATTTACTCTGATTTGAATCATTTGTTTTGTTTTATTGTTTCTTTGACTAGATTGATTATTTATCTATCAGTAATGATACATTCCCCAACAAAGCAAACCTTACATACAGTTCATGTTATTAATACCATCATGCCGTGAACTTTTCAGATATTAATGAGAATTAGAAAAACAGAAAGAATTCTGCTTAGGTCAGTAACTATTTATTTATGTATAAGGAGGAAAAGCTTTGTGTCACTGGTAACCTGAAATTTGTATTTATTTTATTTTATTTATTTTGCATGATCTGACCACAGGCTGAACTCTCCACTGCAAAGTGCTGTTTCCCCTTTTATTTGTTCCCTGATGTGAAGTGATATCATATTTCCGTTGTTTCTGGAGAAGCTCAAGTCCAAGTTAAATTCCAACATGTCCTGTGGCTTTGATCTAAGTCCAAAAGTATGGTTTTCAAGTCTCACACTGCTTTACTGTAAAATCAGCTGTCTGTTTCATAGTAGTTACCAAAATACTAGATTTTACCATGCTGAATTTTGGAGTCATTGGGACAAATTCATCCCAATTGCAACTCCACTATCTTAAATGGGTCACACCAGGGATGAATTTCTCTTTCATGTCATTGTCAACGTTCACTCTTTCACCTGTTTGGCAGAGAGACTGGCTTTCATCCATTTAGTTTAAAGTCAAATCATTGGTCATGACAGATGCTCTGTCACTATTACTTATTAGTATTATTCTCTTGTTTGTTATTTCTATACCACTTATACTACTTCTGTACTACTATGTGCATAGTGCTTTATAGGGAACTATAAATACAAAAAGGTCTCAAGTTACATCAGTTTTACACCAACGTAATGGATGGTTACAGGTAGGATAGTGGGCACAGCCCTCTTGGAATCTGCAGTGAGGGAAAGAGAGAGGCAGTGTGTAACTTGAATTCCACGTTGAATAGAATGTCTGTTGGGATGAGCTACGTAACAAAGGAGCATTAGAGATGATAGGCTGACTGAAAAGTGAGTTTTGAGGAGACTGTGGTCATTTGGCTCATGACGACAGGGATATGAAGATGAGGGCTGGAGAAGAAAAATATATGACATAATTAAGGAAACCCCGCAGTGCCACATGGCTCTATCTCTCAGCAGTACTTTAAGTGAGATGTACCTTGAAATCACCCTGACATGTAATTAATCAATAGCTCTAAATGCCATTGTGGTGGAGCTGCAAAACAGAGGACTACAACTCCACTCAGTGCCCTCCCCACTGCACTTCCCTTTGCCGTGGTCAGGTAAGAGAAAAGATCTTGAACCAGGAAGTGGCCAGGCTCTGTTTGGGGTTGAGAGCCACATGGCAGCAGGGAAATGGAGAGAAGCTTAAGAACCGTGGACAGAGCTGCATGTGTAATGGGCTGTGACTGCTGGACATCACAACTGAATTCAGGTCTATATTGGACTTACAGGTGAGCAGCAGCAGTTGGGCAGGGAACCAGTGCAAAGAAGACCCAATGAACAATGCTAACTGAGACTGTCCTGGAAACCTGCAAGCTCCTATTTGCTTGAATGGAGAGAGACTGGAGAGGGCACCCAGGCACTAGGCTTGAAGAGCCCTGACTCTCAAGGGGACTGCCCCTCAGGACCCAAACAGGAACTGCTATTGCTCCCTTTGAACTATAACTGTTTATTCTCAGTACTTATGGCATTGGCAACCTTTTCCTTTCCTGCCAGCCCTAATACAAACGTTTCCCTTGGCCTTGGCCATGTGTCCGAATGGCTATTGGACCCACAAGGGCTAGTGCCTACAAGGCTTAGCTGCTAAAGCACCTACACTGCTTGCCTCTGAGACACAGTATGCTGGGCACAGTGCTGGCACCCTAGGAGTTTACAGTAGAGAGTTCCCCCATTATCACACCATATTGAAGCCAAACGCTCAGTAGGATTATATATATGAATAATAAGTATGCTCTCAATTTTATTTATACACTGTTTTCAAAAAGGGTTATAAGCTCTTATGCTTTTTGACATCTGCCAACTGCCAAGGAGTAAGAAAAAATTCTTCTATGAAAAAATTATTCCATGATTACCCATTAAGTGTTTTCTTGCACCTCCTGGCTGCTGTCACAGACAAGATGTTGGAATAGATGGGCCCACTAGTCTGATCCAGTTTTGCAATTCCTGTTCCTATATTCCTCGAGCAAAATATCAATTTTATTCTACTGCCATGTTTGCTTGTTTTGCTATTTTGACTCATTATATATTATATATTTGACTCACCGTGTATTTCATCTAATCCTATTGATGCATTTCTCTTTAATATGTCATATTACAAGTCTATAATTTTAAACAACTACTGCAAGCCACATGGTTATACAAACACAGCAGAAGCCCCAAATGTTGTTTCATAAGATCCTTTCAAAATGACTCTGCATGGTGAATCGCTGACCACACTGTAAGCCAGGCAAATTGCTAGAACGTACAGCTGTTTCTCTTAGGGAGCATTTATTTGCATATATCTGTGAACTCTTGCCATAACATCATCCCATCTCAAAGGTGAAAGTGAACCTACATCACAAAAGGAAAAAGTTTAAACAATTTGCTAATTTGATGTTTTATATATTTGTTTTATTGTATTTTTGTTTGTTTGTTTTACAATCTTGTTTTTTATACAAAATCATCTCCTTTCCCCATATTAGTGAAATCAGATTGGTATTTTAGCTCTTGAAGAAAAATCCACAATTTAAATTTATACTCAACATGGGAATTTGTATGTTTGCCTATACTAATAAAAATAACAAACATTCACATGTAAAAGCCATATCCTTTTCTTGTTAATTACTCTAACATATAAACATTTTGAACATTCTCTGTTTATTGGATCTCATATTTACCAGTCTGTCTCATTTGAAATTCAAAAACTGCAATACAAAATATAACTCCAACCCTGCTTACCATTTACCCTGATATATCTTCAACATCCTTTGCAAACCTTAAGGCTGGGATTTGCAGAGCCATTTTAGGGAGTTAGATGCCCAAATCCAATTTACTTTCAATGTAAATTAGGCACCTAACACCCTTTGAAAATCTGAGGCTAGCTAATTAATTAATTAATTCTTTGCTTCCCAAGGAGGTATGCAAGTATAAATGTGACCATTTTACAGATGGAGAAACTGAAGCAGAAAAATGAGGTGACTTGCCTAAGGCCACAGAGGCACCCACTGTCAAAACCAGAATTAGAATTCAGGAGCTCCTGGCTTCCAGTATTGTGCTCAGATGGCACCTCTCTCTGTGCAAAAGAAAACATCGAAAGGGAGACTAAGAAGCTTGACACAGAATTTCCAGTCCAGAGGGAGGGGGCAGATGGTGGCTTTAAGCCACTTTTATGGGTTTCTGTTCCTAGGCTGATGTAATTTAAACAGCCCTGAGGGCCTGTCTAAGTTATGGCAGCTACTCTGGGCTTCCCTCGGGGCACTGCGGAGCCCAGAATCTCCACAACACTGTGTTCTGTGTAGACCTAACCCCAATACACTGTCCCAGTTGGAACCAGGGTTTTGAGGGCCTCTTTGTGTGACTCCTGATCTTTTACACAGCACAAAGCGGCCAGAGTGTGAGAATCTCACCTCATGTTCCCAGTCAATGTTTAACTAGTAAGAGTAAACTAATTGTTTCTACACAAAATTTGTAACTGTGGCTAGGTTAACCTAAAGGCTTGAGTTCCCTTACTGAATATGAAGTTTGAACTTGAGCCACAACTTATTTCCATAATTTTGTGATACATAATGAATATCTATAGAAAAAATGCACCTGGCAAAATTCTATAGGTTTTCAAAATAAATTTTGTAGCACCCTATAACAATTCTATAGGTTTCTATTGGTTTATTTCCTAATAAATCCTATAGGCTTTTTCTGTAATGGTAATGAGCTTCTACAGAAGTTATATAGCATTCTATAGAATTTACTTTCCAAGCCTAGTGAATTTTACAGAGAATACAGAACCTACAGAAAGGTTATCAACCATCATCTAGAATTATACTGCAGGGATATTTATCAATTAAATTCCATAAGATACTTCAAGATATCTACAGGAAAGATATTTTCTGTTAAATCCTATGGATTTTTTCATTGGAGGGACTCTGCTGGCCAGTTAAAGAACAGAGCCCTGTATCCCCCCACCAATCTTCCTCTGGCAGATGGGTGCTATTTGCAACAACAGGCTTTAACAGGGACATGGGGAGAGAAGGAGCAAGTGTGTGAAGCAGAGAAAAAGAAAGGCTTTTGGGGTGCTGACATGACTTTGGGGAACTTCCTTAAGACAAAAAATGTATTACAGAATATGTATGTGTATGGTACTTCTGGATGTCTCCATGTCTATGCCAGACATGTTTCTCTGTTTCTAGACCTACCTTCTTCATAAGAATAGAATGTCCTACCTTGCTTTATTCTCCTCCCTCCAGGACTCATTTCTGTCACTCCTTCAGGCCCTTTTATCCTTACCTCCAGGTTTCCACATCCCTTCACTTCACCAGGCCATCCTCTTTTCCTCAAAATCTATACCCTACTGAAATATTATGGTAGAGGCATAGCAAGTCCATTCCAAATGTAAACAACAGTCCTTTTCTCTTATCTTGACAAGGCTATCTTCTGATGCAGAGGAGAATAAGGTGGCCTTCAGGGAAATATAGTCCTTGGTGGGTATGAGAAAAGTAGGACACTTATTCACAGTGTTGAATAAACTTGATGGCCAAGAGTGAAAAATTCTGCAACAGCTTAAAACATTCACTGGCCAGATAAACACCTCTGATATATTGCATACCCCTATCTGTGCCAAGTGAAAAATAATGCAACCGTAGGTCATATTCTTTGCTGATGTAAACTGGCATTGCTTCATATAAGAAACAACATTTATATCCACAGTGTACAAATTTTGCTTTGTGCAAAATGTTTCATAAATTATTCCAGTTTTCAGTATTTTATTTTGGAAAAAGTTTTGCCCGTCAGAAAAAAAAAAAAAACCTTTTCATAGAATCATAGAATCATAGAATATCAGGGTTGGAAGGGACCCCTGAAGGTCATCTAGTCCAACCCCCTGCTCGAAGCAGGACCAATTCCCAGTTAAATCATCCCAGCCATAATAATAACTTTATCATATTGAAATAAAGCCTACTAATGGACAGTTTGTGCCAAAACCCAGTTCTGCTTTGTTACACAGAGACGTAGAAGAGGGGCATGTCCTTAACATATTTGTCAGCTGAATCATCTAAAATTCTGATAGTCCCAGGCCCAGTTCAGACAATAAACGTCCAAAATATCATGCAAGTTTCTTATTCTCCTCCTCCTCACAGAGACACTGATGCCTCAGGGTAAAGTTGAAAAACGTTCTACTGAGATACAATTTTACCCTGAAACCTATCATTTTTACATTGTCTCTCATCCTTCTTTACTGCTTAGTACTAAGGACATTTGCACAAAAATAGGATCTTCTTTGTGTAGAAGCTTCCATTTCTTATTTACCATTTATCCCTAACTGTGAAGTGTCACAATCCTCTCCATGTTGCAACCAGCTGTGACATCACAAACCAATTATCATATTAGCTGGTAAGTAAGAAGTGGGAGCAGGTAAACTATAAATCAAGGGTCTGAGACAAAACCCATTGAAGTCAATGGAAAGACTCCCACTGATTTAAATAGACTTTGAATCAGGCCCTACATACTGTTTTCCTGCAAATGAGTGGAAGAAATAAAATTCATTTTTAAATGATAAAGGCGGAGCACTCTCTAAATACATTTTCAAAATTTCTCTAAATGTGGATGGCTCTTTAAGCAGAGAAAATGCATTCTATGGACATTAGAAGAGAACCAGAAATCTTGAATGATTTCCACTGTTATTTACTTGTTGTGGCACTGCTCCACATTATTATGATAAGATATATTTCTTCCATGAAATGTGAGTATGTTTCATAGCAATGGACATTAAGGATCCACCAGAGAGGAGAAAAGGTGCCATTGTTTTTGTGGTTTGCAGCTTGATTTTCTTTTCCCACAAAATATACTCACACAAAATCAGGCTAATATTTATCTTTTCATATGAATGAAAGGATCGGAGTTCTTATTGTTTGCCACAAGAAATACAATAGGGCCCTAAACTTCACCAGCAGAAATTGTCTGCCTTCCCTTTTCCCCACAATAATGTGGTCATCATTAACAAGCTCTTTTTCTTCCTTTCTATATATGGATTCAAACAGCACAGTCTTCCTTTCATGTCTAGAAATATTGACCATTAAATCAGTATTATACTATTTAGATCCCTTTTAAAATTTTAGTAAATTATTTATGATTAAAACCCAATAAAGAAGCCGTATGGCTTTTCTTTGTACCTTTCTTTGTATCTCAGTACCTTGTTTGAGGCTCAGGTTATAAGCTGGCAGAAATGTCTTGGCTTTCCAGTCTGAGGGAACTGCAGTTACAATCTGTAAGATATGAGTTTTGCAGCTGTTTTCAATAAGATAGTTTTGGATTAACTCTTGGAAAAAATGACTCATGCCAAAAAGTCTATTACCATGTATTTGGCTATGCGCTAAACTTGAAAATATAAAATTCCCTGAACAGTTGGAGAAAAATAATAAAGCCAAATGTCTCATTAAGCAATACATGTTTCATCTTAATGAACATATCACATGCAAGATAAAGAACTATGCATAATTAATTATACACTTGATATCACGAAGAGAGCTCAAATACAGCCTATATGACATTGGCCTATTTCCTAACCTTAACCCTTACACAAAAGATGTTGCTGCAAATTGGAAGGGCCAGTTCATCTGGGGATTGTCCAAAGTAACTTTGCCAAATGAGCTGAATTAGAAAAAGCAGTGTCATGTAGTAGCAAACCCACTGTAAACTGACCTTGACAAAGTTCAGTAGGCATGAGAAAATTTCCATCTCCTTTTGCGAGACTGATTTCATAAACTGTTGTCAAAACCAGATGGAGCACATAACAATCTCTGACATTCAGGCTTAAATCAGGTCCTGACTCTGCAAACTCTTAAACATAATTTTAACCCTAAAAGTAGTCCCATTGAACTCAATGAGTGTTAAGTGCTTAAATGTTTACAGGCTTGGGGGCAACGGGGCTAAACCTAAATCCTTTAAAGTAAATGGAGGTCTTTTCTTTGACCTCTTTGGTGTTAAATTTTGTCTTCCACTATTTGAGATATGGAGATGAGACGAGATCTACTGTTTTATTTTAAGTAAAAAAAAACAAACAAACATGTGGGGGATAATATTCTCTAGGCACATTTTAATTTCTGTAATTAGCAAGGCAGCCCCAAGAAGGAGACAAGTTACTATTAGTAATTGAAATAATAAAAGCAACTATTTTAAAAGCTGTTATATAGCTGTATTTTAAAGGCAGTTATTGATTTTTCAGAATAGTTCTTGCACTATACTTCATGTCATAGAGAAAGTGATTACAAACTGAAACTAAGTTAGCAAACTTAGCAGAGAGAAATGCTGACTATGTGATGATTGCAGTCCAATTCATAGCATATATTTTTCATCATTATACTTCATGCAATTAGTGAGGCATTCTTGTCTCATATAAAATGCTTCATTTACAATTATTCAGAGTCCTAAGCACGAAGATTTAATTTTTCAAAAAGAGCACGTAAGTTTCTCAAAAACAATATAATTTCATACTACATTGTGTTTTAGTTCTGTTCAGATTATTTGAAAAAAATGGTGCACAAAGTTTTATATGTAAAGCAAAACTAACTTTGGCTCGTTTTTCAGTTTAGGTACAAGGTAAAAATAAAATCACTATATGTTCAGATCCCAAATACATTTCCTCATGTGATAAAAGACAATTTCACCAGTGGAAACTGCTTTTCACTTTGCAGGAGCTGAACATGGCACAAAAGACTCCAAATTTTGGAACACAGTGGTAAAAAATCTCTGGGATAGTCTATACATTTTACTCCAACCAATACATCATTTTTCCCTCCAGTCTGCTCATGGCAATCTTTGTATCTCTTGTCATTGAGGCTTTAACCCCACCCTAGTACCCATGCTCTCCCTTTCCCAGCCAATCTGTCATCCTCTCTCTTTTACATACAAGTTTTGCAAACCATAAGCTTGAAGAAACTTTACTTGGCTTGCACTACTTCTTTAAAGGCATTTTTCCCGCTTCCAAGGTTCTATTGGCCAATAGTGAGCTTCAAAGCAGCGTTCCAAGCAAAGACTGAGGAAGTGACTGAAAAACAGAAACTCTCTATCCTGAACATCTGTCTGGGAACCTTCCTAAACTAAAATTGTGTGTTCGTTCCCGATGATTGTTGACTGAGATTATCTGATGAAGATTTGAGTGTGTGAGTCATTGCACCTCACTGGGTTTAGATAGCAAGAAGCAAGCTGGGACTAGGGTTATTATGCTATCATGTCTGCTCAGGAGATTAAAAGTGAACAAAATGGGAAAGTATAGAAATGCAAACAATTTTTGAAAATGCAGCAAACATATTGCACATAGTATTCCATCCATGGACACACCCAAGTTTTATAACAAGAAATGCACCTCAGTGCATGGATGATGTCCATAACAAAAAAAAATGGTAACATATAAACTTTTACACACCCTGAAAGCATGGAGAGTGGGAGAGAATAGTATAAACTGTGTCACAGTTTTGTTCACCTTGTAGAAACTGATGCCAGAGATGCCTTAGAAACCTAACACAGATGGAAAGAGAGAAGTACACACACACATATCAGTGTAACACAACTTTAAAATTCACCAAATACAGGCCTAGACCTCATCTCTATGATGCAATACTCTGTGTACACATGTTATTCCTGTTACATTAATATAGACATGATAAATGAAAGACATACATAAACGTACTAGGTGGTATGGTTCAATCTATTACTATCCCCAGATTCTATTTCTTTCAGGTCCACACTGAAGCAACATCATCAGTTTGGGTGTACAGGACATGGTACTTGTCAAGTTTTTCTGAGCTTCTCCATACTAGCAAGATGATGAGTCTAACAGCGTGAAGGAATAGTTTGTGGTTTGCTCCAAGGATGGATGTATCACTTTGGTAATGCTCCAACAGTGTGTTAAAAAGTTAGCATTTACCAATGCTTCACACACCACAACATCTGAGATACCACAGTCATTTCCTGTTCCCAATGGACGGGAAATTGTGATACCTCAGATGTCACGATGTAGTAACAGTTGGCAAATGCATCTTTCTATAATGATAATCTCTATATTGTGTCTGGCATTTGAACTAGAGTCTTCCATGCTTCAGCACAATGGCCTATGGCCACCAAGCAAGAGCTTTTTAAATTAACATTTTCTCTGCTCTATATCGCAAGTATGAGCTATGGAATTTGGGGAGAGACCCCTATCAGCTAGATGAAAGCTGAAACTGGAGAGGGTCCATGTTTAGAAATGGGAAGCAAGTGGGAACAGCTTTGAGGTCAAGATGCTAGAGAAAAAAAGAAATCTGGAAGAATCCCAAAGCATGATGCTGGTGGAAGGAAGTTTCTTTTTCCAAGATGCTGTATAAAACAATAGGGAGCAAGGCTGACCATATAGAAGCTGGACTAGGAAGGGTCCCAGATGTTCAAAGGGCCTAAAATAAAAAGCCAGCATTTGGAGTCTAGGGATACTCTAATATCCAGAAAGAAAAGGAGTACTTGTGGCACCTTAGAGACTAACCAATTTATTTGAGCATGAGCTTTTGTGAGCTACAGCTCACTTCATCAGATGCATACCGTGGAAAGACATTATATACAGAAGACATTATATACACACAGAAGACCATGAAACAATACCTCCTCCCACCCTCTCTGTCCTGCTGGTAATAGCTTATCTAAAGTGATCATCAAGTTGGGCCATTTCCAGCACAAATCCAGCACAAATCTCACCCTCCGCCCCGCCCCCCCCCCGCCACAAACTCACTCTCCTGCTGGTAATAGCCCATCCAAAGTGACCACTCTCTTCACAATGTGTATGATAATCAAGGTGGGCCATTTCCTGCACAAATCCAGGTTCTCTCACTCCCTCACCCCCCTCCAAAAACCACACACACAAACTCACTCTCCTGCTGGTAATAGCTTATCCAAAGTGACCACTCCCTACAATGTGCATGATAATGAAGGTGGGCCATTTCCAATAATATCCAGAATTCAGAAGGCAGGAAAAGGTGACAACAAAGAAGTACTCAATAATGAAAGCAAAATTGAGCCTGAACTGCAATGACAGTTCACCCACAGATCCTTCAGGAAACAGGCTCTTCCCTCTAAATATCCAGCAAACTTTACCTGCTGGTTCATGGGACAGATGAGACCATGATCTCTCCCCACCATTTGCCTACGGTGTGCATGGAGGCAGATGCCCCTGAACTTATCAAAACTAGAGGAATTGCCTTTGTGCCTGCCTGCTTAGAAGGGGCACAAGAAATAAGACTCCTTGGCCCTCCCACTAGTACTCTTGTGGATAAGTGAGGCAAGAGCAGGTCTTCACGCTTTAATATAAACCAAACCCAAGATACAGCTACCTTCAACTGGCAAAATCAAACTCACAAAGTCTTCTCTATCTGCCATATAGATTAGTTGGATGGATATTATACAGGATCTTACAGGAGAGCCACTGCCGCAGTACCCTCTAGTTTTGCAAAAAAGAGAATGAAAAAAGCATGCATTTAAAAATCAAGTAATTAGTCAAATACTTATAGTGTGTATTGATCATTCATTGCAATATCGCATTATCTGCACATGGGGAGTCTGAATAACAAATATTCTCATTTGAAGATTTCAGCATGATTTTGGACACAGTTGCAGTCTGTCCAGAGATATACACCAATTTTCAATATGTTAAAGGGATACTTACAGTCAGTGTTCTAAAAATGATTTCAGTAGTAAATTGAGTCCTAGAGTAAATGGATGGCTACCTCGTATGAAACTACCAATCATTTTGTAGCCTTATAAAAATGAAGTCTGATTTAATTTGCAATAGATAATCAACAAATATTCTTAATTATCATCTTGTCCCTTTCCATCACAATCTGTTTCCTTTGTTCCCAACAAATATGTCCTGAAACATATCTAAATATTGAGATGTATTCACAGGCTCAGGTGATGTTTTTAATGGCTCCATGTAGCACTGACTGCCGTATCCCTTTTTACAATGCCCAAAGTCTTGCAAGTTTATGGAGCTGTTTTGAAATATATGCACATGTGTGGTGAAGCAGGGGAACCACCTACCAGCATGGAAGAGGTTAAGGATAGCCTTTGGGCCCAATCCCGTTATGTCTGCAGCCAATGCCACGTCTGGAGGGGGGAGAAAAAAAGAGAGCCTGACTAAGTTCAGAGCTGACTGGTGAAGGGGCAGGAACAAGCTGTTCCATTGCCTGATGGGATGAAAACTGGACTGAAAGCTAGGGCAGCCACCTGGAACCAAGCGTGGGCTCCCCAGGAACCCTCAGCACCAGAGGTAACTGACTGGGTGGACCCCAGCGACATTGTAGGGCTTGCCCTCACCAGCCTGCAGCTGCCCTTCCCAAAGGAGCCTGGGACTGCACCAAGGTTCTTCACTGGACCCAAGACTGAACCCCACGGGAAGCCCAATAGATTGGACTAGAGGGGCCATGCTCCAAACTAAACAGACTGGTAGGAAGTAGCCCAGGGCAGTTGATTCTGACTCCCTACTGGGAGGGACACAAACGCCCACTCCCCCTGAATTCCGAGGTTGACATACACAGGGCCCTGGACCCAGTGGAGAGGAAGTACCCGTGTCCTTCTTCGCCCCCCACCTGCCTGGCCTGAAAGACTGAGGCTACTGTGCTCTAATCAGTAGGCACTAGGCTGCCCAAACCCCTTTTACAACGTAATTTTCAGTCCTTAATTTGACAAGCTCTTGGTCACATAGTGTCTTCGCCACAGACTGACTTGATGTCTCTTTATTTTTGATTGGTTTGTTTACAGACTTTTATTTTCTTTCCCATGGATTTCTTATCCCATCACAGAAGGCATACCCCTTCTTGGGTTCATCTGGCGTCCAGATTTCCCATTAGTGGAGAGCAATATTTTGAAAACATATATGCTTCTAATTGTTTTTGTCTATGTTTAGTGTTTATTGTCTTGACTTATTTGGTATTACTGATTTGTTTTCTCCTTAGTCCATGGTCCAAAACTTCCAACCACTGAAGTCACTGGCACAGCTCTTGTTGATGTCATCTAGAGTATTGAGGCTCACATCTTGGGCACATGGATCAGTTTGAACTCTCTGTTTCAGTCTTGGCCTGATCCTATAAAGCCTTATTAATAGAATAGTAAGGGGACTGCTCATATGAGTGAGTACTACTCACATAAGTTAAAGTTTAAACTCACTAGCTCTATCTCTTTTGAAATTCAGAATTAAGGAAGAAAATTATGGCCTTCATTCTCCCTAGGCTGACCCTGAGAAGTCCACAGACTTAATTCTACAGCTTTAATTATACCTAACAAAACTGTATAATGAATTCCCAAGGGTAAAATGCATCGGGGATCAGACCAAGCAGAGAAGGCATTTGCTCAAAGGATGAGGCAAATAAATGGAAATGTGTTTACATGAAATGCTATTACCTCCCAAACAACAACTCAGTAAAACACAGTGCCAATTCAGTGTGAGACATCATTATCAGACAAAACCATTATTCTCCAATCCTGAATCCAATAATGCTTTAATAAAATAATTTTCCATCTTGGATGTAGATCAAACAGCAATTGCCCTACTGCTCTGGCTTTAGAGAAAACTGGCAAAGAAACTAAACATAAGGATTTCTGCAGGCAACTAAAGAGGTTGTTGTGTGTAGAAACCTACAACTATAACTTTTTTATCTAACTTTGTTCTTTACTTTTGAAATTGTCCCTCTATCCTATACAAATAAAAGTAATTCCACAGAGCCAGATCTCCTTCTTCAATCATGTAATCCACAGGAAGGACAAATGGGGAAGAAACCTGCATGAAATTCCCCTAGACAGAGCTTCTCCTGAATCATTCCATTGGTGGAAGACGTTTGGCTCCAATTTAAAATGCACAAGAATTCCACTGACTAACCCCATAGTTTCTCCAGGATTCACAGGAGGCCAGGCCTGTTCACATGAAAGCCCAGTTGCTCTGCACCAGCTCTGAGGCCCCAATGCCCTCTCAGTACCACCACAACCTGATCCTTGCCACACAGCAAGGACCATACCCAGGCTGCAACAACTACTCACGACACCCTTAAAGGATGCAGAAAAACCACATGGAAAAAAAATGCAGCCTGGTGTTTTCAGATAGAGCAGTCGTTCTCAAACTTTCATACTGGTGACCCCTTTCACACAGCAAGCCTCGGAGTGTGACCCCCCCCATACATTAAAAACCCCTTTTTAGATGTAACATTATTATAAATCCTGGAGGCGAAGTGGGGTTTGGAGGTGGAGATTGACAACTCATGACCCCCCTGTGTAATAACCTTGCGACTCCCTGAGGGGTCACAATAGAGTAAGGGACAGCTGGGTATGGAGGGGAAACCCTCCATGGATTGATTCCGGAGCACAACCTAGCCCCCTTGTTTCCTTACCCTACTTGGCCCCATTTGACCCCATGTGTTCTGTATTTCTTGCCTCATTTTCTTGCTAAGGATATTTTCATACCATAATCTTCCCTTTTCTGTGACCTCATAACTTCCATAGCAAGTTGTTGTAATGTCATAAGCGGTGGAGGCATGTGGTAGATAGGCAGCAGTAGATGAGTTTAAGATGTACAATCTATGGCATGTCCTCAAGTTTAAGAAACAAGCTTGATACAGACAAATTGAAGACTATTGATTTGTTTTTAATCCTTATTTACAACCTTCTACCAAACTTTTCTAATTCATTTGAACACATTGGATTAGAATTAACAATCCTGGATCCTTGGATAATTAGGGCAGTTTAATGACTAATAGCAATGGAAACCAAGTCCTCCACCCAATAAAAAGCAAATAACTTGGGAGTTCTCAGGACTAGGCAGTTTCAGGGCCAGAATAAAGTGATCTTTTCCTCAAGTACAGGGTACATATCTAGTGCTGAAGATAATATTAAAAGGTGCAGTCCAGGTACTCCACACTACTACATTACCCAAGGAAACGTGGTTCACCAACAACGGGGCAAAGCTATGTACCTCCTAGTGCATTCCAAGCTGCTAATACATTCATCTCCAAAAAGGCTGCCCTGTAGTCGTCTTCTGACAATTTATTGGCTATGAACAAAATCATGCTTGTTTGACATGTGTTTGACTACTGACAAAATTGTCAATTCCATAACCATGCCATCTTATTTTATCCTTTTGTCTGACCATTTTTCCCTGCCTAACTCTAAAGCAAAGATCAAGCAGAGTGCACACTAGCTGTTCTGAAGTTGTAGGAAATTATGGGGGAGTCAGAATTTAATTGACATTTAATTTAATTGACTCCATACATCTGAACAAGTGGGTTTTTTACCCATGAAAGCTTATGCCCAAATAAATCTTTTAGTCTTTAAGGTGCCACTGGACTCCTCGTTGTTTTAATTGACATTGAGTTTCAAAAAGTTCAAGCATTTATAACTATTAAAATTGAGAATTGTCAACATCACATATCAAAACATACAAAATATCTTTACACTCTAAATTCCCAAGTAGCATATTTCTGTCTAGCTGTAAATTTCAATTGATGGTAATATTTCATTGGTTTGCCTGTGTGTACAGTTTTATATTTAACATTATTATAAATGCTGGAAGTGAAGCGGGGTTTGGGGATGGAGATTGATAGCTCATGACCTTCCCCTCCCCATATAATAACCTTGAGACCACCCTGAGGGGTCATGACCCCCAGTTTGAGAACCCCTGAGATAGAGTAAGGGACAGCTGGGTATGGAGGGGAAGGCTTCCATGATCAATTGCAGAGCACAACCTGGCCCCGATGTTTCCTTACCCTGCTTTTCGGTTTTTACACAGTTATTCATTTTATACTGCTCTGCTTTGTGATTTACTATTAATGTGTCTTGAAGTAAATATGGTTCAAACTGATAGATGTTATAAGAACATATTTTAATTTTACAAATGTTGCTAATAACTTGGATAGTTCAGCATTAGCTTTTAATTCATTCAGAAAAAGATATTGTCAGTGCAATAGTGGCTAATTAAGCACTATTCTGTTCAATCTTCTGTCATAGAAATGTGAGAATTTCTTGGGTGCATATTAAAATCTATGAATCAAATTCTCCTTTTTGTCAGCTGCTCTGATGTAAATGGGGTGGCATCAGTAATGAATCTGGCTTTTAAAAAAAAATTGTTGAAAGTGAAAGAAAGGGAAGGTTAATAAAAAAACAATAGGAAGTAAAACTGATATTTCAGTGGATGTAACTTCCACATGGAAAAGCCAGCATCTGCTGACTATGGGACATGGAAAATATCAGTCTTATGCTAATCGTGTGCCTCATTGGAATCAAATCACATAGCCCACCGTTCATACACAAAAACACATTTTAAAAAATCCACACACAGCTATCCCCTGAAGGAGAGTAAAGGAGAAAGAAGGAAAGAGCCACATGAGACAGATGCTAGTCACTTCCTTAATTCAGTGGTGGAAGATGCTCAGATACCATGATGATGGTTACAATATAAGATCCTGAATAGAATGAAATAGAATTGAATAGAGAGCACGAACCACGCTCCTCATTGCTGGTGGGAAAGGCAGATGCATCCATTATTGCTGTCTTAATTTAGGCTGTATCCTGTCATTGATTTTTTTTAAGGACTCTCCACTGATTTCATTATGGCATTGCCTACACAAATCAATGGCAGGATACATGTAGCTTTTAACAATTCTCGATCATTACATGATCTCATGATCTCATGATCTTGTGACGGAGAGACTGCCGAGACTCATCAAGCCCTCGGATCGCTACCCCTTCCTGCTTCTCCACGTGGGCACCAATGATACTGCCAAGAATGACCTTGAGCGGATCACTGCGGACTACATGGCTCTGGGAAGAAGGATAAAGGAGTTTGAGGCGCAAGTGGTCTTCTCGTCCATCCTCCCCGTGGAAGGAAAAGGCCTGGGTAGGGACCGTCGAATCGTGGAAGTCAACGAATGGCTACGCAGGTGGTGTCGGAGAGAAGGCTTTGGATTCTTTGACCATGGGATGGTGTTCCATGAAGGAGGAGTGCTGGGCAGAGACGGGCTCCATCTTACGAAGAGAGGGAAGAGCATCTTTGCCAGCAGGCTGGCTAACCTAGTGAGGAGGGCTTTAAACTAGGTTCACCGGGGGAAGGAGACCAAAGCCCTGAGGTAAGTGGGAAAGAGGGATACCGGGAGGAAGCACAGGCAGAAATGTCTGTGAGGGGAGGGCTCCTGCCTCATACTGGGAATGAGGGGCGATCAACAGGTTATCTCAAGTGCTTATATACGAATGCACAAAGCCTTGGAAACAAGCAGGGAGAACTGGAGGTCCTGGTAATGTCAAGGAACTATGATGTGATTGGAATCACAGAGACTTGGTGGGATAACTCACATGACTGGAGTACTGTCATGGATGGTTATAAACTGTTCAGGAAGGACAGGCAGGGCAGAAAAGGTGGGGGAGTAGCACTGTATGTAAGGGAGCAGTATGACTGCTCAGAGCTCCGGTACGAAACTGTAGAAAAACCTGAGTGTCTCTGGATTAAGTTTAGAAGTGTGTGCAACAAGAGTGATGTAGTGGTGGGAGTCTGCTATAGACCACCGGACCAGGGGGATGAGGTAGATGAGGCTTTCTTCTGGCAGCTCACGGAAGCTACTAGATCGCATGCCCTGATTCTCATGGGTGACTTTAATTTTCCTGATATCTGCTGGGAGAGCAATACTGCGGTGCATAGACAATCCAGGAAGTTTTTGGAAAGCGTAGGGGACAATTTCCTGGTGCAAGTGCTAGAGGAGCCAACTAGGGGGGGCGCTTTTCTTGACCTGCTGTTCACAAACCAGGTAGAATTAGTGGGGGAAGCAAAAGTGGATGGGAATCTGGGAGGCAGTGACCATGAGTTGGTTGAGTTCAGGATCCTGACGCAGGGAAGAAAGGTAAGCAGCAGGATACGGACCCTGGACTTCAGGAAAGCAGACTTCGACTCCCTCAGGGAACGGATGGCCAGGATCCCCTGGGGGACTAACTTGAAGGGGAAAGGAGTCCAGGAGAGCTGGCTGTATTTCAAGGAATCCCTGTTGAGGTTACAGGGACAAACCATCCCGATGAGTCGAAAGAATAATAAATATGGCAGGCGTCCGGCTTGGCTTAACGGTGAAATCCTAGCGGATCTTAAACATAAAAAAGAAGCTTACAAGAAGTGGAAGGTTGGACATATGACCAGGGAAGAGTATAAAAATATTGCTCGGGCATGTAGGAATGAAATCAGGAGGGCCAAATCGCACCTGGAGCTGCAGCTAGCGAGAGATGTCAAGAGTAACAAGAAGGGTTTCTTCAGGTATGTTGGCAACAAGAAGAAAGCCAAGGAAAGTGTGGGACCCTTACTGAATGAGGGAGGCAACCTAGTGACAGAGGATGTGGAAAAAGCTAATGTACTCAATGCTTTTTTTGCCTCTGTTTTCACTAACAAGGACAGCTCCCAGACTGCTACGCTGGGCATCACAAAATGGGGAAGAGATGGCCAGCCCTCTGTGGAGATAGAGGTGGTTAGGGACTATTTAGAAAAGCTGGACGTGCACAAGTCCATGGGGCCGGACGAGTTGCATCCGAGAGTGCTGAAGGAATTGGCGGCTGTGATTGCAGAGCCATTGGCCATTATCTTTGAAAACTCGTGGCGAACCGGGGAAGTCCCGGATGACTGGAAAAAGGCTAATGTAGTGCCAATCTTTAAAAAAGGGAAGAAGGAGGATCCTGGGAACTACAGGCCAGTCAGCCTCACCTCAGTCCCTGGAAAAATCATGGAGCAGGTCCTCAAAGAATCAATCTTGAAGTACTTGCATGAAAGGAAAGTGATCAGGAACAGCCAGCATGGATTCACCAAGGGAAGGTCATGCCTGACTAATCTAATCGCCTTTTATCATGAGATTACTGGTTCTGTGGATGAAGGGAAAGCAGTGGATGTATTGTTTCTTGACTTTAGCAAAGCTTTTGACACGGTCTCCCACAGTATTCTTGTCAGCAAGTTAAGGAAGTATGGGCTGGATGAATGCACTATAGGGTGGGTAGAAAGCTGGCTAGATTGTCGGGCTCAACGGGTAGTGATCAATGGCTCCATGTCTAGTTGGCAGCCGGTGTCAAGTGGAGTGCCCCAGGGGTCGGTCCTGGGGCCGGTTTTGTTCAATATCTTCATAAATGATCTGGAGGATGGTGTGGATTGCACTCTCAGCAAATTTGCGGACGATACTAAACTGGGAGGAGTGGTAGATACGCTGGAGGGGAGGGATAGGATACAGAAGGACCTAGACAAATTGGAGGATTGGGCCAAAAGAAATCTGATGAGGTTCAATAAGGATAAGTGCAGGGTCCTGCACTTAGGACGGAAGAATCCAATGCACCGCTACAGACTAGGGACCGAATGGCTAGGCAGCAGTTCTGCGGAAAAGGACCTAGGGGTGACAGTGGACGAGAAGCTGGATATGAGTCAGCAGTGTGCCCTTGTTGCCAAGAAGGCCAATGGCATTTTGGGATGTATACGTAGGGGCATAGCGAGCAGATCGAGGGACGTGATCGTCCCCCTCTATTCGACATTGGTGAGGCCTCATCTGGAGTACTGTGTCCAGTTTTGGGCCCCACACTACAAGAAGGATGTGGATAAATTGGAGAGAGTCCAGCGAAGGGCAACAAAAATGATTAGGGGTCTAGAACACATGACTTATGAGGAGAGGCTGAGGGAGCTGGGATTGTTTAGCCTGCAGAAGAGAAGAATGAGGGGGGATTTGATAGCTGCTTTCAACTACCTGAAAGGGGGTTCCAAAGAGGATGGCTCTAGACTGTTCTCAATGGTAGCAGATGACAGAACGAGGAGTAATGGCCTCAAGTTGCAGTGGGGGAGGTTTAGATTGGATATTAGGAAAAACTTTTTCACTAAGAGGGTGGTGAAACACTGGAATGCGTTGCCTAGGGAGGTGGTGGAATCTCCTTCCTTGGAAGTTTTTAAGGTCAGGCTTGACAAAGCCCTGGCTGGGATGATTTAACTGGGAATTGGTCCTGCTTCGAGCAGGGGGTTGGACTAGATGACCTTCAGGGGTCCCTTCCAACCCTGATATTCTATGATTCTATGATTCTATGATTCTATGATTCAAGCGCTTCCAAAAACCTTGCTGCTACCCCAAAATAGTAACCAAGGGTTGTGATGTGGATTATATGCCCAGTCAGGGCTATAACAATTCCCTTTGTACTCTGGCTACCTGTCCTTGGGTCCAGATGCACAGGATTTGTGGGGATACTTGCCTGGTTTGGACTGCAGATTCCCATCCACATTCCTCTTTTGTCTTAAGCAGAGTTTTCATGTAAGAAATAAATGCTATATCAACTCTCACTCCTTTGGCATCAGCAGTTGTAATACACACTTCTATTATTATTTCTAACCATAATGCCTTTCTACCATCCAATTCCTCCTCTTGCTGCCCTATTGTAGGCTTTGTACTAACTATTCTCTGTAAGAAACGTCACTTAAATTTCTATGGAGGCTCAGCCATCTTCTTTGTTCTTGAATTTGACATCCACTGAAGTCTTGTAACATTGATTTTCTTTATACTCTTTAGATGTGTGTAATTCAGCAAAGTATCCACTTAAACTCTTCTTTCAATTAAGGTCCAGTGCCCCTGCTTTCTCTGTATGGCAGGATAAATTATGATCAGATTGTTGGCTGCATGTGAACTTCCCTCCTGCCACTGTAGAATCCTTCTTGTCCTTGGGCTCCAGCAGACAGCCCTCCACTGAGTCAGGTTCTGGGATGCTGTACATGGAGAGGTGGTGGGCCAGAGGCAGGAAAGGGAAGGTGTGTTATGTATGTCCCCCTTTTATTGAGGCTGCATTAGCTTTTCACAAGAGCTGCTACATGCTGTAAACCCCTGCCCCCCCCCCCCCGCCCCTCAGATGGCACTCCCAGGAGTCCTTGGTAATAAGGCTTCATGGTCAGCACTTAAAAGAACCTATTTTGCTTCAGTGTTGGGATGTGGGGGATTCATGGACATTGTATCCCTCAGTGCTGCCCATGGACCCATGCTGTGCAGATTCTGTAACTCCATCCCAGGAAGAGGGTAGGCCAACCTCAGCTAATAGAATTAGACTCTCCCTATAAGAAGAGAAAGGGTCATAGTATGATACTACTATCTGATTTTGAGGTTTGAAGCCTGGAGGTTCCAGGTCTATTCAATTGCCCACCTGAATCAGGTACCTGTATATATCAAAAGAACTTTGCCTATCATAGATACGGAGGTTCCTATGCAGTGTGATTAGGATGGTTTACATTGTTTCTGAAATTTGTATGGCTTGAATGAATCTATGTTCCGACTAAGGGGCATACACTTCATAGCTTGTGTAGGCTGAGCTCACTGCACACACCAGGGGCTCCTTGCATCCTTTCCTTAACCACAGGGCAAGCTCCCTGTATGCCACCCTCCCATCCCTCATGTTAGGGATGCCCTGCAACTTCCTCCACCTGCTCCCACATGCCTGGGGCTCTGTGTTTCCCTATCCCCCCCATGCCAGGGGCTGCATTCCCCCCATTACCTTTCCCCTCCTTTGTGTCCCCCATTCCTTCTTCCCTGCCATGCTCTGTTCTCATCTTTTCCTTCCCATCTTTATTCCGGGGCTCTGTTCACCCAAACCTCCGTTCACTCTGTCCTCCATGCTAGAGGCTCTGTGCTAGCCCTTCCTCCACCCATGGCCCTTTTCCCTCTGCCATTATCATTTCTCTGCTGTCTCTCTGGGAGATAAGTCAAGCATGTAAATCTCTACTGGGAGGACTGGCAGAGAGTCAAGGTGGATGAGGTAATATCTGCTATTGGACCAATTTCTGTTGGCGAGAGCGGCAAGTTTTTGAGCTACATAGAGCTCTTCTTATGGTCTGGAAAAGGTAGCAGGGGTGGGATGGGTATTGTTATGTGAAAGGTGTTAATAGCTTCTATCAACCAGTTTTTGAGTCCTAGGCAATTGTAGAGGTGCTTGAAGCTGTGGCTCTGCTAAACAGATGCTAAACCAATTTTCCCCCTTTCGGTTTCCCCCGAAAAGCAGTATGGTCCTGCCCATTGGTGAACTGCACATTCAGTGAAACCTGGGAACTGATTGGTTGCTGCCTTCAAAAATTTATTGCATTACAGGCAGACAAAAAGATGAATGCCATTAAGTTAAATGTAGATGTAACCCAGGTGTCTAATAGGGAGATATCTCTTTAAGACACCTATGGGGGGGAAGGTAGGAGTGAGTTGTGTCTGGGTCATTGTAGCAAGGCAGATTTAGCCCTCCACAGCCAGAAGCTTCTGAAATTGTGTGTGTGTGGTAATTTTGGGTCTGCTTCCTGGTTACAGGGGTCAGGCTCCATGAAAGCAAGCACTTAGGGCTGCTGCTTTACAAATTGTTGGGAGAAGCTGAGCCCATGGGCAGAAAGCAGGCTGTTTTCCCCCCAGTTCTGAAGCATTTTGCAGCAGGTTAGTATATTGGTAACCCTCCAACAGGGAAGCATGGGCAATGCTAATTATAGCCAGGGGAAATTGGGAGGGAAAAATAGTTTCTTCTATTTTAATTGCATATTTTGAATGTTGTTTGATTTGGGACAATTTAACTAACACAGTTTGGCTAAACTAGTAGGGTTCACCAATTTTTCTTTAAATGTGATAACGGGGAAAGAGTTGTTTATATTTTGCTATTCTCAGTTTTGTATTTTCTTGTAACAGGTTTTTTTTTAAAATCAATATACTTAGTGGCTGGTTAATCAGGTAGCTGACTGACTAACAGTGATTTCAGCAGAAGAAGAGACTCCAACTGAAGGTTCCTACAAGCAAGTGGAAGGAAGATGTTACTTTTGACTCCGCAGACTGTATAGATTTGATGATCAAAGACTCTAACTGAGACACAGGTGAAATCAACCTAAGCTTCTGGGAGCTCTGAGTTTCTTCTCACTGTGTTTCTGGGGGGAACTGACCTGTTTAGATTTCATTTTTCTTTATGTTTATGTATAACTGAATATAATATATGTGGATTATAAAATAGCCATGTTATGTTGTAAAAATTAAATTATTTATTGTGTTTATCATAAGATTGTATAAAGTTGTTACTTAATTAAATTCCTTCCTTTCAAGACTTGAATGTGGGGAGGTTGACAGTTGCCACGTCTCACGAGATAAATATGCTACCCTGCCTTTCAAAAACAAGCCCAAGCCGCTCCAAAACAAGCAGCTCGGTAAGAGGTGACTTGAGCTCCTCCCCGGGCTGGCCGGCCGCCCCCAGGTTCCCCACTCCACTCCCAACTGCCCACTGCTGGCTTGATCCTCTCTCTGCTTCCCTGCACCCCCCCCCCAGCCCACCACTCTTGGAGTGCTAAGTAAACACATGGTCTGCAGATAAAGCGCTATGATTTTTAATTTAAAAGGTGTGTGGGGGAGAAGTAAACTGGCCCCTTCTAGTTGTATTTAGAAACCTGCCAAAGGCACTAATCAGAGTTTCCCACAGAGTCGATATTCCACAGAGTCGATATTCAGGCATTCTAATGATGTGTCCAATTCAGCATAGTTAGGATTTTACCAGCATGGCCTCGATGCTTATGTCATTTGACTTTTGGAGAACCTCCAGGTTGGTAATTTTGTCCTGCCAGAGGATCCCAAGGATGATGTGCAGAGACCGCATATTGGAAGGCCTCTAGCTGTTTGACATGCCATTTATATGGTGTCCAGGTCTCACAGCCGTAGAGGAGAGATGTGAGCACAAAAAAATTACAAAGTTTTATTTTTGTTGAGAGAGTTATGTTGTGGGATTTCAGGACTTCCTTATGTAACGTTCCTAATGACTGAGAAGTTTTCTGTATCCTGTTCTCGATCTCTTTGTCAAGAGATCCATCATGGGAGATGTTGCTGCTGAGATAGGTAAAACTGTCAACTTGCTTTAGTTCGTTGCCACTGATGGATATGCTAGGGGATATGGCACAGAGCAGTGAAGAAGATTGGTGCAACACCACAGTTTTCTCCAGCTTGATTGTGAGGCCAAACAATTTTGATGCTTCAGCGAAGCAATCTGTGATGCACTGGAGATCTCCCTCTGCGTGCTCTAGGAAGGCACAATCATCCGCAAAGAGTGCTTCTCTTATTAGTAGTCTGTTACCTTTGTTTTTGCTTTAAGCCTTGTAAGATTGAAGACTGAGCCGTTGTGTCCGTATCTGACGTATGTGCCTCTGTTGAGCCCATCTGTAGCATGGTTGAGAACTTGGATGAAGAAGAGGTTGAACAGTACAGGGGCAAGGACACAGCCTTGTTTGACTACATTTGAAATGGAAAAGGAGTCAGTGAGCTCTCCATTAAAAAGTACCTGACCTTGCATCTCCTCATGAAATAAACAAATGATCTTTACCAGTTTTGGTGGGCAACCAAGTTTGCTGAGGATCATCCATAATCCTTCTCTATTGACTGTATCAAATGCTTTTGTCAGATTGATGAAAACACTGAACAGCTTCATGTTTTGTTCAATACATTTTTCTTGTATTTGCCTGATACTGAAAATCATGTCTATGGTGCTATGACCAGGTCTGAATCGGCAATGAGTCTCAGATAGGTTGGCTTCTGAGACAGCTGAAATCAGTTCATTCAGGAGGACATGAGCAAAGATTTTTCCAGCAAAAGATAGGAGAGAGATCCCACAGTAGTTATCATAGACCATTTTGCTGCCTTTATTTTTAAATAAAGGGAAAAGTGCAGCATCTTTTGAAGTCTTGTGGCATTTCTTCATGCTCCCAGATGTCAATAAGGATCTTCTGGAATGTTGTTACCACTTTTGGACCTGCAGATTTATATATTTCTGCTGGTATTCCATCTCTGCCCAAGGACTTTTCTGAGCTCATCAAACTGATTGCCTTTTCTGTTTCTTCAAGTGAGGGTGGTGAGTCAAGGTGGTGCTGAATAGGCTTTTGAGATATCTGATTAATAGTACTTGTTTCAGTTGAGGATGGTCTGTTCAGAGGTTGGCTGAACCCATCTCTGTTCCATGTCATGTTTGTCTTTGATTACTGTCCTGCCATCAGCGATCATGAGCGAACCTGTGCCCACCTTTGGATGTACATAGACTAACTTCAAATAACTTCTTTGTTTCATTTGTTTCTGCATACATTTGAGTGTCTTCTGCTACCTTCTCCCATCATTTATCTTGTATCAAGCATAGTTGTTTTTTGTGCCAGGCTCTTTAGAAGGGTAATGAGACCCAGTCCGTGCCCCCAAGGAGTTTACAGTAGGTAGGCAACATACCAATGCAGGGAGATGGAAAGAAGGCAATAGAAAGCCACATTTATGGACAGACGACAGTTCTCTCAGGATGGACTGCATCTGAGTAGGGAAAGAAATAGACTTCTAGGATGGAGCCTGGCACAACTGATTAAGAGAGCTTTAAACTAGGAATTTGGGGGAGATGGTTGGGAGATGTCCAGGTAATCTCCACGCCGGATTTTAGCATTGAGAGGGAAGAAAACAAAGTAAGAAAGGATACAGCTGTGGGTAGGAGAATGGACATAAGGAGGAAGGGCAGCGTGGATACCAGTCTAATAGGTCATACTGGCTGTAGAATGACCGTGCCTAATCGGGTAAAGAATGTGAGCGAGGCCAAACAGCAAAAATTAAGATGTTTGTACGCCAATGTGAGGAGCCTAGGTAACAAAATGGAGGAACTTCTGGTGCAGGAGGTGAAACCAGATATTATAGGGACAACAGAAACATGGTGGAATAGTAGTCATGACTGGACTACAGCTATTGAAGGGTATGTGCTCTTTAGGAAAGACAGAAATAAAGGTAAAGGTGGTGGAGTAGCATTGTATATCAATGATGAGGAAGAATGTAAAGAAATAAGAAGCGATGGAATGGATAAGACAGAGTCCATCTGGGCAAAAATCACATTGGAGAAGAAAACTACTAGAGCATCCCCTGTGATAGTCTTTGGGGTGTGCTGTAGACTGCCAAGATCTAATTTGGATATGGATAGAGCCCTCTTTAATGTTTTAATGAACTAAATACTAATGGAAATTGCGTGATCACAGGAGACTTTAACTTCCCAGATATAGACTGGAGGACAAGTGCTAGTAATAATAATAGGGCTCAGATTTTCCTAGATGCGATAGCTGATGGATTCCTTCCTCAAGTAGTTGCTGAACTGACTAGAGGGACTGCCATTTTAGATTTGGTTTTGGTGAGTAGTGAGGACCTCATAGAAGAAATGGTTGTAGGGGACAACCTTGGTTCAAGTGGTCATGAGCGAATTCAGTTCAAAGTGAACGGAAGGATAAACAAAAATAAATCTGCGACTAGGGTTTTTGATTTCAAAAGGGCTGCCTTTCAAAAATTAAGGAAATTAGTTAGGGAAGTGGATTGGACTGAAGAATTTATGGATTTAAAGGCAGAGGAGGCCTGGGATTACTTTAAGTCAAAGCTGCAGAAGCTATCGGAAGCCTGCATCCCAAGAAAGAGGGAAAAATTCATAGGTAGGAGTTGTAGACCAAGCTGGATGAGCAAGCATCTCAGAGAGGTGATTAAGAAAAAGCATACAGGGAGTGGAAGATGGGAGGGATCAGCAAGGAAAGCTACCTTATTGAGGTCAGAACATATAGGGATAAAGTGAGAAAGGCTAAAAGTCAAGTAGAGTTGGACCTTGCAAAGGGAATTAAAACCAATAGTAAAAGGTTCTATAGCCATATAAATAAGAAGAATACAAAGAAAGAAGAAGTGGGACCGCTAAACACTGAGGATGGAGTGGAGGTTAAGGATAATCTAGGCATGGCCCAATATCTAAACACATACTTTGCCTCAGTCTTTAATAAGGCTAATGAGGATCTTAGGGATAATGGTAGCATGACAAATGTGAATGAGGATATGGAGGTAGATATGACCATATCTGAGGGAGAAGCGAAACTCAAACAGCTTAATGGGATTAAATCGGGGGCCAAGATAATCTTCATCCAAGAATATTAAAGGAATTGGCACATGAAATTGCAAGCCCATTAGCAAGAATTTTTAATGAATCTGTAAACTCAAGGGTTGTACCATATGACTGGAGAATTGCTAACATAGTTCCTGTTTTTAAGAAAGGGGGAAAAAAGTGATCTGGGTAACTACAGGCCTGTTAGTTTGACATTTATAGTATGCAAGGTCTTAGAAAAAATTTTGAAGGAGAAAGTAGTTAAGGACATTGAGGTCAATGGTAAATGGGACAAAATACAACATGGTTTTACAAAAGGTAGATCGTGCCAAACCAACCCGATCTCCTTCTTTGAGAAAGTAACAGATCTTTTTAGACAAAGGAAACGCAGTGGATCTAATTTACATAGATTTCAGTAAGTCGTTTGATACGGTGCCACATGTGGAATTATTAGTTAAATTGGAAAAGATGGGGATCAATATGAAAATTGAAAGGTGGATGAGGAATTGGTTAAAGAGGAGACTACAGCGGGTCATACTGAAAGGTGAACTGTCCGGCTGGAGGGAGGTTACCAGTGGAGTTCCTCAGGGATCGGTTTTGGGACCAATCTTATTTAATCTTTTTATTACTGACCTCGGCACAAAAAATGGGAGTGTGCTAATAAAGTTTGCAGATGATACAAAGCTGGGAGGTATTGCCAATTTAGAGAAGGACCGGGATATCATACAGGAGGATCTGGATGACCTTGTAAACTGGAGTAATAGTAATAGGATGAAATTTAATAGTGAGAGGTGTAAGGTCATGCATTTGGGGATTAATAACAAGGATTTTAGTTATAAGCTGGGGACGCATCAATTAGAAGTAACAGAGGAGGAAAAGGACCTTGGAGTATTGGTTGATCACAGGATGACTATGAGCCACCAATGTGATATGGCCATGAAAAAAGCTAATGTGGTCTTGGGATGCATCAGGCAAGATATTTCCAGTAGAGATAAGGAGGTGTTAGTACCATTGTACAAGGCACTGGTGAGACCTCACCTGGAATACTGTGTGCAATTCTGGTCTCCCATGTTTAAGAAGGATGAATTCAAACAGGTACAGAGGAGGGCTAGTAGGATGATCCGAGGAATGGAAAACCTGTCTTATGAAAGGAGACCCAAGGTGCTTGACTTGTTTAGCCTAACCAAAGAAGGTTGAGGGGAGATATGATTGCTCTTTATAAATATATTAGAGGGATAAATACCGGCGAGGGAGAGGAATTATTTAAGCTCAGTACCATTGTGGACACAAGAACAAATGGATATAAACTGGCCATCAGGAAGTTTAGATTTGAAATTAGATGAAGGTTTCTAACCATCAGAAGAGTGAAGTTCTGGAATAGCCTTCCAAGGGAAGCAGTGGGGGCAAAAGACCTATCTGGCTTCGATAAGTTTATGGAGGAGATGGTATGATGGGATAACATGATTTTGGCAATTAATTGATCTTTAACTATTCATGGTAAATAGGCCCAATGGCCTGTGATGGGATGTTAGATGGGGTGGGATCTGAGTTGTACGGAGAATTCTTTCCTGGGTATCTGGCTGGTGAATCTTGCCCACATGCTCAGGGTTTAGCTGATCACCATATTTGGAGTCGGGAAGGAATTTTCCTCCAGGACAGATTGGAAGAGGCCCTGGGGGTTTTTCATCTTCCTCTGTAGCATGGGGCATGGGTCACTTGCTGGAGGATTCTCTGCCCCTTGAAGTCTTTAAACCATGATTTGAGGACTTCAATAGCTCAGATATAGGTGAGAGGTTTATTGCAGGAGTGGGTGGGTGAGATTCTGTGGCCTGCATTCTGCAAGAGGTCAGACTAGATGATCATAATGGTCCCTTCTGACCTTAATATCTATGAATCTATGAACATCAAAATAAGGCGCAGTGTCTGGTTGGTTCCCTAATTTTTTTTAAGCATGTGTTGGGAGGGAAGTCAGAGGAATGGACACTAACATTTTGTTACTGAGAAGATTAGGGTTTGAAGGAAGACATTCATATTAAACGCAGGCATGGAGGAGAGAGTGGGTACCTGGCAGCTTGATGCTGAGAGGGGGATCGAAAGCACATGGAATAAGAGTCAGAGTTTCCCCGGGCTCTTTGTTCCCTGAATCCCTTCCCTCACTGGCCCATAGTGTCCTGTCAATCGGGATGACCTGGAGCGTTGGCCTCTCCCCACTGGCCCTGGGAACTGTCAGGATCTTGAGGAGACTTTCTTTTGGCTTAGGGGTTTTGCAGCCAGGAGCCAATCATGCTCTCCAGCGGGAAATTAAAAAAAAAAGCAGTAGCCACTCCCAGACTGGAAGCCCAAAACGAGCAACAAGCAACTCAAGCCACTTAAAGCAAGATGCCCAAACCAAGAAGAAACAAACCACTTAAAGAACCAGAAAAAGCTCAAAAACAAGCAACAGGCAACTCAAAGAAATTACAAGCCAATTTCCAGCCCATAATCAGTGCAGAGCATATATGCATGCTTTCAGGCTAAAAGGTCATTGCTTTGCATAGAGCTAATTAGGTCACTATTACAAATTTTCCCCTTATATGAAGTTGTATCGTTGGTTTTCTTGCAGACTTCCTCCATTTGTTAATGAATGCTAATTTACTTATGATATAATTCCTTGCTAATAAGAGTGAGACTCTTCTCTTCTAGCAATTGACAGCTTCATATTAGTACTAATTTTGTTCACATCATATGTCCTAGGAAATAAAAAACTTCAATCTCTTTGTACAAAAAACTTTGAACAGCAAGCAGGGCAGTGTTTTTGTCCGTTTGTCATTGATCTAACAAAGTGAAAAAACAATATAATTTTAAAATATACTCTCCATTGATTCATATTGAGTTGGAGCTCAGAAATTTCTCTAATTTAAAAAGCTTCTGACTGAACTGGCAAGGGGCTATTTCAGCAACAGGCATTAACATCCCACTGTTAATCTTATCCCATGTGGAGTGATTACTTTAAAAGTATTCCTTTCATGATCTGGTTCCTGATTCAAAATGGTATCACACACCAATCAGCAAAAGGATGCTTACCTACCTTTAGGCCTCATGACTGAAATCTGATTTATTATTACTTATCTTCATCATTACATGTACTGATACACTATGGACACAGCTCACAATATGATGGCCTCATTTGTTTGGGAGGAATGTCTTTTTTTTTTCAGAAAGAATGCACAGAGAAATGTAAAAATATAAAAGGAACAGAGGAAGGGAAGGAAGAGTTAAAAATAAGGGGGAAATAGAAAATAACAGCAGAGAAATACAAGAGTGAAAAGCTATTAAAGAAAAGGAAGTACATAGAGAAAAGAATGTCACAGAGCAGGAGAGACAGCTGAAAAAATTATCACCCAAAGGAAGAGGAAAGAAAAGCTATAAAAATGAGAGATGGGCTCAGCAGTCATATTCTGTTTTCAGTTAGGTTTAAGCCAAGATTTGGGATCCACATCTGAGGCCCTGCAGGGCTAAGGTTTGAGTGGGATATGAGAGTATTAACATTGGAGCTGGCAAATTTGGAAATTTCTGAACAAAAAAATAATTTTTTCATGAAAATCAAAATTCCACTGTTAGACCCACTCATGAGATTTTGGCTACTTTATAACTGGACCTGGAAGAAGCACACCTACTGCTTTTTGGGTCTGTTTTCGATTCTTAACCGTGGATCAAATTCATATCCCACCTGTCAAAAAACACAGAAAGTGAGATGCATATTTTTCCTGTGGTGGTTTCGTTTAACAAATTTTACTGTCTTTTTACTTCATGTTCATCCCTGTATATTTATACAAGGCACCCAGTTTACTGTTCCACCATTTTTTGGGGGGAGGATGTTTTCTCCATTCTACTAGACACTGTTATGTTTATTGTCCTGCAACCATCATAAAGACTGTTTCACAAAGCTAGAGGTTTTATAAAATGCCACACGCTGTTGGGTTGTCCAGTCCATAAATACCTTTGAGAAAATAACAGATCTTCCAACTAGGTCTAAATAATTATCTTCTATATTTCCCTTACTCCTACTGTTCATCTAACAATTATGGCACCACAACAAAATTCATAACATATTTCCTCCATAATTTCTCCTCCTTTTCCTCTCTCGGTCTGTGTCAAGCTTGCCTGTACTTTTCCTTTTATGGACAGCTTCATCTCCCTGTTAGACCAATAACTGTGCTAGATAATGAAATAACCCCCATTGAATCCTAGTTTCCCTTGAGAGGCTTTCCAACCTTGGGGAGCTTTTTGGCTAAAAGACAAGCTCATCTTGGCCTATATTCGTCTGAACTTCTAATAATGTGACAACCCTTCAGCACAACTCCTTTCACAAAAGAACAATTTCTTATCTAGTGGGGTGATTGTTTTCAGTTACTTGACTGTGTATTCGTGCTGGTGATGGTCTTATGCACAGATAATTGTAGCATGTATGCAACTGACATTTGCAAAATAATAAAATGTTAAACTATCTTTGCTGAAATTTTATGACTTTCAAAACATATACTAAATATACAAGTCAGAATGCATCAATTCTTCCTATATATAAATCTGTGTGGTATAAATCTGCTCCTTGAACATCTGTCAGATACTTCTTTGTATAATGTATGAGAAAATCTAAGTGCACTGATATAACACACAGGATCACAAGACAGACTGAAGTACAAGCAGAAGGACATAAATAGACAAGACAGAGATGCTATAGTTGTTACCTAAACATAAAATCTTACACAAGATGAAGAACCTCCACAGGCTATGGCAAAGGTGATTTCAAGTCACAGGAAGGATGTTTTTCATGCTCATACTCACAGAGTAAAACCTATTCTTCAGTCTAGATTTGTTTTCATTTCAAGTCAAGGAAAATATCAAAGAAAGGGCTTAACTCTAAGAGGCACTAACCGCTTCCTGCAAGGTACTGAGCACCCTGAACTCCAAATGAAATAGTAGGTGCTCAGCCCTTCTCAGAATTGGGCCCAAAGCCTGAACAAATAGAAATTTTCCGCGACAGAGAAAACACAGTGACTGTAACATACTGCATCTTAAGGACAAGATGGCAGCTGCATTAGGCAGGGAGAAAATCTACTTTTAAAAGTGTAGCTTTTAGAAAACAGCCTTTAATTTACATTGCTACCTGTAGAAAGAATAGTTCTGCATAATAGGCAAGATTCTGCCACCCTTACTCACACTGAGTAATACTTCACTCTACTAACACTGATTTCAGTGGGGCTTGCATGCGGGGTATTGTATTAGTCAACGTAAGTGTGGCAGAATCTGGCCCAACATGAGAACAATGGGCCACATCCTCAGCTCATGGAATGCAGCATGGCACTATTGGCTGGCCCAATGTCATTGGAGGAATCTAGATAACCCAAAGTAGAAGTCAGTTACAGTGATTGGTGTACAAGGGTCAAAGCCAGAGCCTGACAATAAAATTCATATATATACACAGAGAGAGAGAGAGAGAGAGAGCAACATTCAGAGATCATCCAGAGCGCTGAGATGATAATAATAGCGAGCCCCTGACTAAGCCAGCCCTGATTACAAATGTGCCCCACCTGAGAGAAATTAGGTGATTCCAAGTTTAACTACTGAATGGGCCCTGCTGAGGAAGGGCTGGTGGAAAGAGAATGCAGGGAGTCAAAAGGTGCCTGTAGGGCCTTCAGTGAGCAGGAAGGTACTCTGAATAACCAGGGAACAGATTGGGAGACCCAGAAGGGAAGTAAAAAGGTGAGAAAGGGAAAACTGCAATATGGGTAGAGGATTTGACGTAGCTGTGTAGTACAGGGCCCTGGGCTATAACCCAGAATTGAGGCTGGGACTGGATTCCCCTGCCAGCCCCAAGGAAGTGGTGTACAAGGGTAGCTGAGCCCAGTGAGGGGGCTGCAGGCTGAATGTGACCTTGCTGAAGAAGAGCTGTGGAGAGGGTGGAAGCTCTTTATTTCTGTTCAGATAGTTTTGAACTTTAGTTTGGATAGCTGACCCGGAAGGAATGGGCTAAAGACTGTGCCCTGGCTGGAGGGATGAGTTATCTGAAAGAAACCACCACAGCCCCAGAGTGACTGGTGGCAAGGGCTGCTACCCCACAAGGACACTGTGATGCCATGCCTGGCCATGAGGAAGTGCATAGTGGTGAGTAAACCCTGTTACAATGCTTTTTCTTTACATTACTTTAGCTGCAGCATGTCTGAAACAACTATATTTTTGTAGTGTTCATTGTCCTCTCTCTCTCTCTCTCTTTTCCTATACCTCACGGCAAGCACTGTATCTAGGGTGACCAGATGTTCTGATTTTATAGGGACAGTTCCAATTTTTGGGTCTCTTTCTTACATAGGCTCCTATTACCCCCCCTTCCCCCCCCACAATGCCCTGTCCCAATTTTTCACATTTGCTGTCTGGTCACCCTAACTGTATCTCAGCCCTAGTCTACATCCAGCTCTTACTTCCTTCAAAGGCAGTCTCACTGATGATCGCACCTTTGGCAAAGAGTAGATGATTGACTGTCCTTGGCCACTTTTATATTGCGTGAGTACATGTGCTGCCAGACCCCTATCTGCAGAAGGGATTCTTTCAGCAGCAAGTTAACATGAAGTGATTTACTTTGTCCATATTGGATATAAGGTTAAGGGGGTGGGGGGAATCACTCCAGGTTGCATTTGCTTTTGAAATCTTTACTTCCATATTCCATAAGTCCTTTGGAAGAAATTTAATCCAAAATGAAATCAAAGATTGCCTATTTCTTTTTTGGATGGGATAAGCATTGCTGGTAAGTCATATACATAATTGTGCTGCTAAGATTTGAATTTACTTTAGCTCCTGTCCTAGCCCAAATTTGTGTTTTTGGTTGTGTTTTTTTTTCTTTTTTTTTAACTCTACATAGATTGTGTTGCCTTAGAACAATAAATAAACTCCAAACTAGAAAAGGCACATTCCATGCATTAAGGGCTGGCTTCCTCTCTCCTTTACTTTCACTGAGCAGTACTTTTATTCCATGAGTCATCCCCCTGATTTCAGTGGGAAACTTTACTAATAAGATACTAAAAGTGTGTGCTGTAGCAGAATTGAGCCCTTGTTGCCACGTTTTCAGGACCTCTGTTCCCATTTGGGTGCTTTAGTGAAGTGGCCAGACTTCAAAAGTGCTCCACACCTGGCAGCTCACTATCATTCCAAAAATCACTAAAAGCCAAAATGTGCTGGAATTATTGAGATGCAGATGAAAGTATTGTGCTACTAAATGGTAAATAAATGAACCTTTCTCTAGAAATACTTCAACATCAATCTCAAACAGATTGGGCCGAAAAACAAGCCACAATTTGAAACCAAAGCTGTTATGATTCTTCTGGGAGCTCTCCATTTGCCCTTCTCATTCCCTGTTCCTTCAAGGCCCACATCATGGACATGTGGATTGTGTGTGGCTCCCTCCAGAGCATCCCTATCTTGGCTAGAGACGAACTGCTGAAATACAATGTAAGGACACCCTCTCTCAGCCTCTACTAACCTGGGGTAGCTGGCCCAATGCTTGGGACGTATGGTCAGCTTCCTGTCTAGACCACCCCCAATTTTTGTTCTCCCAAGTACTAAAAGCATTGTTTTGCCAAATAAATGCATTACATTTGAAATGTAGCTGCATAATGGCTAGTAGACAGCCAGTGTGGTCCAGTAGCTATGTTTTGGGAGTTGAGACCTGGGTATTGTCCTAGTTTCCTCAGGAAATCATGTAGCCTCTCTGCCCAAAAAAGGGTTAAAAAAAGAACTAGATAAATTCATGGAGGATAGGTCCATCAATGGCTATTAGCCAGGATGGGCAGGGATGGTGTCCTTAGCCTCTGTTTGCCCGAAGCTGGGAATGGGCGATAGGGTGGATCACTTGATGATTATCTGTTCTGTTCATGCTCTCTGAAGCACCTGGCTTTGGCCACTGCTGGAAGACCGGGTACTAGGCTAGATGGACCTTAGGTCTCACCCAGTATGGCCATTCTTCTATGTAAAATCAAAGATGTGCCCACTATTGTTAAGAGATGAGATTCTCAGATAAAAAGCACTAACTTTATTACTATAAGTCAAAGAACACAAGAATGGCTATACTGGGTCAACTAATGGTCCATCTAGTCCAGTATCTGTATTCTGACAGTGGCCGGTGCCAGATGCTTCAAACAGAGTGAACAGAACAGGAGAATTATTGAGTGATCCATCCTCTGTCATCCAGTCCCAGCTTCTGGCTGTCAAAAGCCTAGAGAGACCCAGAGCAGGCCCTGACAATCCTGGCTAATAGTCATTGATGGGCCTATCCTCCATGAACTTATCTAATTCTTTTTAGAACGCTGTTACACTTTTGTCCTTCACAATATCCCATGGTGGCAGGTTCCACAGGTTGACTGTCAGTTGTGTGAAGAAAGACTTCCTTACATTTGTTTTAATCCTGCTGCCAATTATTGGGTGAGCCCTGGTTTGCATTATGTGAAAGAGTAAATAACACTTCCTTATTCATGTTCTCAACACCATTCATGATTTTATAGACCTCTATCATATCCCCCATTAGCTGTCTCTTTTCTAAACTGAACAGTCCCAGTATTGTTAATCTCTCCTCACAGGGAAGCTGTTCCATATCTCTGAATAAACGTTGGGGTCCTTCTCTGTACTTTTCCCACTTCTATTACATTTTTTTTTTTTTGGAGATTGGACAACCAGAACTGCACATGGTATTCAAGGTGTGGGTGTACCATGGATTTATATAGTGTTATTAGATATGTTCTGTATTATCTGCCCCTTTGATAATGGTTCCGAACACTGTTAGCTGTCTTTTATTCTGCTGCACATTAAACAGGTGTTTACAGAGAACTACCTCCAAGATCTTTTCTGAGTGGTAACAGCTAATTTAGACCCATCATTTTGTATATATAGCTGGGATTATATTTTCAAATGTGCATTACTTTGCATGTATCACATGAATTTCATCTGCCATTTTGTCATTCAGTCATGTAGTCTTGTGAGATTCCTTTGTAATCCTTCTCAGTCTGATTTGGACCTAACTCTGGAGTAGTTCTTTATTATTGGCAAATTTTTGCCATATCACTGTTCACCTCCTCTTCCAGATAATAGGTTGAACAACACTGGTCCTAGTACAGATACTTGGGGGGACCCTGCTATTTACCTCTCCACCTTGAAAACTGATAATTTCTTTCTATCATTTGTTTCCAATCTTTTAACCAGTTACTGATCCATGATGGGACCTTCCTTCTCATCCCATGACTCTTTGCATAAGAGCCTTTGGTGAGGGACCTTGTCAAAGGTTTTCTGAAAGTCCAAGTACACTATAGCCACTGGAACACCATTTTCCACGTGCTTGTTGACCCTCTCAAAGAATTCTAGTAGATTACTGAGGCATGATGTTCCTTTACAGGTTTGTTTGGTATCAAACATACTATATTACAGTGCATGTTATTTGTATGTAATATGTCACTTTGTTACAAAAAACTGTTTTGATAGGGGGAAAAATACTGAAATTAGATAATGCAAAATGATTCCATAAGTCTCATGTCTTGGTTTAATATTGGCTCATGCAGAACATATGTTAAACATTAAAATGACATAAGTGATGGGGAAAATGCATATTCTTAGAGTGAGCACTTCATGTTGGATGATGACTACTTGGAAAACAAAGTCTTGATAATGATTGTCAGGCCAGGAAAAGTGGTGCAAGGATATCTGCAGTCTGCAAAATATATCTGTGGTACAATGCACAGAATTTCAGTAAAGCAGCAGAGGTGGTCCAAGTATCAGAGGGGTAGCCATGTTAGTCTGTATCCACAGAAACAATGAGGAGTCCGGTGGCACCTTAAAGACTAACAGATTTTTTTGGGCATAAGCTTTTGTGGATAAAAAACCCACTTCTTCAGATGCACTTCATAGGAGCTCTACCAGTAGAGGCTGCAGTCAGGATACACTGAATCATATCATTCAATGGCCAATTTACACACACCCCTTCCCCAGACAGAACTACTCACTTTTTTGGCAAGCACTGGTTGGCTGCATGCTCCCCACCCAGCAGGCGTGGAGGTTACAGCCAACTTGCTCACTGAAGCTCTACCTTTGTCAGGCTCCCAGCTGTCAAGGGCAGGGCACCCTAAAGCTACACAGATTTGGGGACTCATTTTCCGAAAGATAAGAAGGAACAAAGCAATTAATCACAGCAAAGCTAGTACTGTAGTTGATACAAAACAGTGCAGAGAAAATAGGACAACTCCATAAAGTCAAGTGTATCCCCTGTACCTAAAACAGTTTCTATTGTTTTTAACCCCAGCATTTATGATCAGCTTTGACACTAGAACTTACAGTTCCTGGGTGAAATTGTCAGGGGACAGGGCCGAGAGTTCTCTTTGGAGCCTACTGACCCTGGAACTTGCTCTCTACCTGGTCTGATTGAGCCTCAGGGCTTGCAATGAAATGATCCCTGAAGGCCAAGAGGATATCTATTTTACCAGGCTCTCCTTATGAAGAGGATAGGTTGAATAACCTCCCCACAATGTGTAGAGATGCCATGCTTTCATACTACTCTCTATGCATTCTGTTTTCCTGTGACGCATTGCATGGTGGGTATGAAATAGGACAGTCACTGGCTCCAGCTAGAGAATAAGGTATCTGACTCCTGCACATAGTTTTTTGTTCTTAATAAAGGGTTTATCTTGAAACCAGTCTGATCATCAATAAGATACCACAGATGATTGGTTGAGCAGAGTGTGGTATTTGACTAACCACCTGAATGATTTAGTTGGTGTTGGTCCTGCTTTGAGCAGGGGATTGGACTAGATGACCCCCTGAGGTCTCTTCCAACCCTAATAGCCTATGAATCTATGATAGACATGTTTTGAAAACTGTGGATTTGAGGGTGGGAACATGGTATTGCATCTCCTTCACCAGTCAGTAGAGTTGAGATAGTGAGAATGGAAATGGTGCTGCTCTCGAGGATACTATTCCAATCTCCTGAGTTGTCATTTCTCCAGGATTCTTCGATGCAGGGTATGATTGAAATACACAATACATGCTACAAAGATTTACCATAATCTTGGTTTGTTGCCAGTTCTTGCAATGTACTCTTTACAGGGTAAGTGAAAGCTGTGGGGTGAATAGGAGGATTCTACTGTGACAATGTAATGATATCCCAAATGTATTGTTTCAAAAATGCTGCTACTGGTCATTTGCCCCAGATATCTAGGTATAAATGTAATTTAAAAAAACATGCAAGGTACCACTATGGCCATCTAATCTGAGCTGCAAAGCACAGGCTACAAAATTTTACCTTGTGATTGCTGTACCTGTCACAATTTGTGGTTGAATTATACCATACTAGAAAGACATCCAGTCTTGATTTAAGGACTCCAAGGGATAAGTTATCAGATCCATTAATTTCTATTCCAACTACTAATTCTCTATCTTAAAACTTTGCATCTATTTCTAGTGTGAACTGTGATCTCAATTTCCAGTCACTGGATCTTGTTATGCTTTGGGTTCCTCCTCTCTTAGTAGTATTTATTTACCTGTCACATTTTTGGAAATGCTTTTATTCCAAGTAGTATTTTAAACTGAGCATTTTGTCAGGGCTGAAGAACGTGGAACTCTAAAAAATGTTTTTATAGGGTAAGTACTAAAAATAAGGTGGTAGCCCATTGTTGATCTTCAGACACCATTCCTATTACTTTCATTTGGTGTAAACATGGAATGAAGGCAGGATATGGCTCTGACTGTATCTTACAAGGAAATATTCTGCTCAAACACTTAGCAGGGCTTCAGTAGCAGACTGAAATACTAAACTCAGACATTTTGTATAACTGTTTGCTTTGAATGCTAGCCATTGAATCACATGAGCAGCTGCATCCTACCTCTGGTCTCTCATCCATTTCAATTAACATAATTTGTGGACAGTTGGCAAACCAACACATCTGAGCTTATTTTTAAATTCTGGGGGAAAATTGTTACCTTCTGTGCTAGTTCAGCCAGCCCATTTATCTTGGGGAACATTGCAGATAGCCTAGCAGCAAGAAACAAACATGCTATACCGCACAGCAGAATTTTTAAAGGAGATTAGAGAAATAATCTAATACAGTTTCATAAAGAAGTGTTCAGCTATTGAGGATCTAATCCTCTCAGAAGAAATGAACATTTTCATGGACTCCCATTGTGATATGTTTTCACCCGATAGTATATACAACTCCATTGGCGAAATGCTGTTTAACTAATATGGAAGTATAATTAGCCCAAATAATAAGGGCCAAATTATGGTAATCTTTGCTTGTGGGACACTTCACAGCAAGGCAGGGAGATCTTGCATTTAATAAACTACTTGTATTTAAACCTAGTGGAACACAGTAACCAGGGCCTGCAGTTATGGTCTGCTGTTCTGACTCTCAGGATGTAGGATGACCTCTATCTCTGCAGTTGCACCCTCATCCTTACATAACAATAGCAGCGCCACACAGCCTGGGTATTTCTAGTGGTGAATGGGGGGAAAGCACCCCTTCTCCATAGTTTCTGTAGAGAGAGCAGCCATAATATGTCTGCATACACTGACTGAAGCTTGGCCTACACTAAAAACAGAGGTCAGCATAGCTATGGCACTGAGGTGTGAAAGAGCTATATCCCTGAGCACTGTAGCTATGCCAACTTAACCCCCCGTGTAGCTGCAGCTAGGTCAATAGAAGAATGCTTCTATCCACGTAGCTATCATTGCTCAGAGATGGTGTTCCTATAGCAATGGAAATGAAACCCTCTTCTGTTGCTGTAGTCTGTCTACACTACACACTTACAGCAGCATAACTACAGTGTCATAACTCTGCTGCTGTAGTGCCCATAATGTAGACTTGGCCTGAGTGCCAGGAAGGCACTGTTGGTATCCATCAGCCCCACAGAGGGGTGATGTGTGGCCAGTGGGTGAAGAGCATGACCATAGACACGCCCGTTATATACACATGTGGTGGTGGGGGGGGGGGTTGTAACCCTCCAGGCCATTGCATGTAGGCCTGCACCAAAGAGAGCATGTGTTATTGTTGGTCTGTAGATGCAGCAATTGCCCCTTCAGGGCACTGTGAGCGTATGCTCCCAAGACTAGGAATGCCTTTAGCCTCCACATTCAGGCAGTGCAACTCCCACTCCCACTCTTAGAGCCATAACTGAGTCCTACATGTATGTATATGTTATAACACTTCGTGGGTCATGAAGCATCACTTACTCTATATTGTACATGCTACATTGTGATTATAAGTCCTATTTCCTCTTGTAAAGATTTAACCACCTTATGTAAATTGAGCAAAATGCTTTAAACAGTTCAGGCACATTATGTGAGGGAAAACATATGCACTGAAAATGTGTTGCAGTGACAGAAGTATTTCCCAGGCCTATCTCCTTCAGTCCTGCATCTCGGGATACAAGATCTGCTATATCCCTGAGCACTACAAAGGGAGACTCTCCACAATATAAATAATGGTATAAGAAATACTTGCTTTTCTTGGGCAAGACCTCATAAAATCAGATTACATGTCCTTCAATTTGGCTCAGATTTGCTGTGTAAAAGAATGAAAGCTGACACCTCCTAGAGTAGAAAACCTCCCAAACATTTTAGAAACTAATCAGCCACTATATTAAGTCACACGTGCTGTCCTACCCTCTGTTTATATACAAAACCAGAATACAGGCAGAATAGCTAAGCCGTGCTGAAAGCAGGGTATGTGCTGAGAAGTCTCTATGCCCCTTGGACTCCGTCCTACCTTTCTTTGCAACAGAATGGAGGGCTGTAGGTGTAGCCACTAGACAGATCTGTGCTGACAACCAATGTATGAGGTGTATAGGAACTCCATTTGTCTCTACCCCTAGAGCACCAGTTCAGCTATTCCATGCCAACCCAGCAGGCTAAGGGGCAAAATATTCCACCCAAAGCCAGATTTTTAAGATTTGTTGAGAGGTGGTACCACTTGGCCCCATGTGTTCTGTTTTTCTTGCCTCATTTTCTTTCCTTTTCTGTGACCTCATAACTTCCATAGCACGTTGTTTCTAATGTCATAAGTAGTGGTGGTATGTGGTAGATAAGCAGCAGTTGATGACCTTAAGATGCACAGTGTATTGCATGTCCTCAAGCTTCAGGGAAAAAATGCCCAAGTATTGATTAGTTTTTAATCCTTATTCAAAAAATTTGGTAGAAGGTTGTGAATTTATTTGAACACATTGGATGAGAATTAACAATCCTGGATCCTTGGATGATTAGGGTAGTTTAATGACTAATACAATGGAAACCAAGTGTTCTACCTAACAAAAAGCAATAACTTGGGAGTTCTCAGGAGTAGGCAGTTTCAGGGCCAGAATAAGGTGTAGTGATGCTTTTCCTCAAGTACAGGGTGTATCTAATGCTCAAGATGATGTTGAAAGGTGCAGTCCGCTACTCCACACTACTACATTGCCCAAGGAAATGTGGTTCACCAACAAGGGGGCAAAGCTATGCACCACCTAGTGCATTCCAAATTACTAATACATTAATCTCCAAAAACTCTGCCTCATATACTGCGCAGTAGACCATGACTATGTGTATGGCTATGAACAAAATGATGCTTGTTGGACTAATGGCAAAATTGTCAATTCCGTATCCATGCCATCTTATTTTATCCTTTGTCTGACCACTTTTCACTGGCTTCCTCTAAAGCAAAGATCAAGTAGAGTGAAAACTAGCTGTTCTGAACCACCAAGATAAATCAGTTTGATTTCAAAATTGCAAAACCGATATGGAGTGAGGCTAACTCATGCATTATTGCATTAGATAATGTGCCACACAATTAAAAATGGTGGTATATTACACTATATACAAACAAGTAGCATCATGGTTTTTTCTATATTTCCCAAAGTTGGATGACCCACTGAGGGGAAATATTGCTCTAATGAAAACACTAAAGGTTAGCATTTAAAGTGTAGACGCTTTACTTTGACAGAATGGACAAGAAAAATATTGGCCCAGCCAAAGCATAGAAGCAACTTGATGTAACCTCTCTTCAAGCAGGCCATTTTAACTTTTCACTTTTACATACTATCTTCAGAGGCTTTACGTAAACTCTCCCTCAGTAATGACTAAACTGGGAAAAGCATAGGATAGAAAAAGCAGATGTAGATCATCCAGATAAACTGTTGTTGCCAAGTCTGTTTGCATCTACAGGAAACCAAGGAAGTCAGCAGTGGCTTTGTCCTAACTCCAATACTTCAGGAGAATACTTGTAGCTCCCATCTGAAAAAAGCCAGTGTGATTTATATAAAAATACAACACTGCTTTATCAATATAGTTAAAATCTTGGATTTTTAATTTGAATTCACATGGCAGATTTAATGGAATATCAAGACACCATATACTGTAAAGCTATTCCTATAGACCACAATATAGCTACCCTTCTGGTGCCTGTATTTTCAGTAGAGGAGCCCATCATGAAATACAAAGTGTCCCTAAAACACCAGGGCATGAGATTACTGTAACACAAGTAGCTGATTGCAGTGATGAGACCAGAGAAAAGGGACAGTTAATGAAACATGGGATAGCTTTTTGTCTTTAGTTTTTTGGGACTATGCTATCCAGGCAATGATGGTCTACAAAAGAATTATGGATACTCTCTGACTGATAAATGGCATCTGTTTTTTCCTGTACAAAAATGTTAAAATAGACTTCAGGCTTGATCCTGCAAAGCACTGATAAGGAGAGTTGCACTTAAGAACAAAAAACTAGCTACACAATGGAGTGCAAGGGAATCCAGGCATGCAGTAGTGAGAGTACTTATGTACTGCTGCTGCCATGTTACTCCAGTCTGAGCTGGAGGAAGGCCTCAAATGGCAACCAGTACTAAATGCTTCAGTCCTAACCCAGTAAAACACTTTTGTGTCTTGCTTGACTGGGGCCTTCAATGGCATCAGAGTCTTATGCTTAAGTCCACCTCTCCTCAGACACACTGTTCTCCAGTGATACCATTTGATACCTCTTTGTACCTTGCCCATTGCAAATAATGGGAGTGGGCACTCACTGGAATTGAGACTGCAGGTATGTGATCTGGGAATTACACTGCCCATCTCAACTGTAGAAGTAGCTGCCATAAATATAAAGGGAAGGGTAACAACCTTCCTGTATACAGTAGTATAAAATTCCTCCTGGCCAGAGGCACAAAATCCTTTTACCTGTAAAAGGTTAAGAAGCTCAGGTAACCTGGCTGGCACCTGACCAAAAGGACCAATAAGGGGACAAGATACTTTTAAATCAGTGGGGGAAAATGTTTTGGTCTGTCTGGTCTGTGTGCTTGCCAGACACCAATCAAGGAAGCAAGCAATCCAACTCCATTAGAATTAGTATGTACTAGCAAGGGAATGCTTTAGCTTATTTTTTGTTTTGGCGTGTGATTTTCTCTGTGCTGAGAGGAAGGTGTATTCCTGGTTTTCTTTTGGTAACTTTAAAGTTTGGTCCAGAGGGAAATCCTCTGTTTTTGAATCTGATTGCCCTGTAAGTTTATCTTCCTTTCTAATTTTACAGAGGTGCTTCATTTACCTTTTTTCTTTCTAATAAAGTTCTATTTCTTTTAGAATCTGGGTTTCTTTTTTTTAGTGTCTTAAAAAACCCAACGTTGGTCTGTGCTCATCTTGTTTATTCTCAAGCCTCCACAGGAAAGGGGGTGGGGGAGCCTGGGGGGATATTAGGAGGGAGTAGGAACTCCAAGTGGTCCTTTCCCTGAGTTTGTCTAAATCACTTGGTGGTGGTGGCAGCATTACCTAATCCAAGGTACAAGGGACAATTTGTGCCTTGGGGAATTTTTAACCTAAGCTGCTAGAAATAAGCTTAGGGGGTCTCTCATGTGGGTCCCCACATCTGTACCCTAGAGTTCACAGTGGGGAGGGAACCCTGACAGTAGCCATGCTGCTTGTGACTAAATATGACTAAAATGACCTAGTATTCCCTTGTGTTGGGATGTAACAGCCTTGTGTGGCACACAGACTTGCAGGATCAATGGCATAATTAGGCTTGGCAGGAACGAGGTTTTTTTATAATTTGATCTATTTAAAATTCAGTTGTAAGAAGTTTATGGGGGAAGTCAGAATTTAATTGACATTCAAAAAGTTAAAGCTTTATAACAATTTAACATTGAAAATTGTGAACATCACATGTCAAAACATACAAAATATCCTTAAACCAATCTATGTTCCCCATTGGCATTTTTCTGTCTAGCTGTAAATCTCAATTGATGGAAATATTTCATTGGTTTGCATGTGTGTACCGTGAAATTGACATTTTTCCAGCTTAAATCTAATCCTTCCAAGCCTAACCATAATGTTGCAGAGGGGAAAATGCTTTTCTCTGCCTTAATTGCCCACTGCTTGGCAAAGGGAGACCAACAAAAATCTTTATTCTGAGATTATCCTGCTCTTAACAAACTTCCCATTCCTTCAGTCATCTGAATTGCTATTTTAAACCTCTTGATGAGTTGCTGCATTCGCTGTCTGTATTGGTGTCTGTGCTGTTCTTTCAGTAAGTGACACTTGGGCCCCACCCCCTGATTTTTTTCTCATGACAAGATATTGTATAAAGATATCAGGGAAATCAGTCATTCCTTCTTGTTACTTTCCTAAAGCTCGTCAGATGGCAAGTATGCTCTCTGTGTCTTCTGTGCATTCGAGTGTTGACCCCTGCTCTCATCTGGAGACTGCCCTAAATGATCTGGACAAGTATAGGCTGACGACTAGCCTCTCAGCTTTTTTTCATGTTTTCTCCCCTGGGTTTTTCATAGTTAGCTCTTTCTGCTAGAGTTATAGAATCCTAGACTATCTGGGTTGGAAGGGACCTCAGGAGGTCACCTAGTCCAACCCCCTGCTCAAAGCAGGACCAATTCCCAACTAAATCATCCAAGTCATCTCCATTTCCTTCACTCTTCTCAACACTGGTAAAAGTACCCAGTTAAATGTGTGAAAAGATTTCAGCTAATCCATCAGTTAATCATATAACTTTCTATGCCTCAGTTGGCGAATGTTTCCTTTTTGAGTGATATTAAAATTAAAATATTAAAAATATTTCTTTTTATTAAAACAAAGGTTCAGCAAGAGAATAACCATTTAATGACTGCTTTGAGAGAGTAAATCCTATGGAATAATTGACATAATTTTCATCACAACCATTCTGAACTTAGACAGTTTAGTTTCTTTAAGAGATGAGTCCAGTTTGCCCAAAAAATTGTTTTATTTTTAATCCTTTTTTCCCCAATATGTTGTAGTCCATGACCACGATGAATTGGCCAGCTCTGCACCAAGATCACAAGTAATCACTCCTATAATGTCTGCTGGTAACTTGCAATTGAACTGCAGTCTCCCTTCCTAAGTTTCTTCTGTGAGTTGCAGACAAAAGCAGATCAGTTAGCAATCAGTGTATTTTCAATAGACATAGGGGCATAAAACAGTTTGGAATATTTTTTTCTTTGAATGCTCCAACGTATCAGAGAAACAGGAAAAGAATATTGTCTATATCATTCTTCCTGTCAAACATAGTATTTAATGACTAAAGACAAATTAGGGTTCTTACAGGCATATTACAGGTTATTTCTCTCTACTTCTTCCTTCTTAAGGAAATTTCCTCCCTTCATCTTCAGAACTCCCACCCCTCATTCCCACAAAATTTGGTTTCCCTTCTTCTCATCAGCAAGAAGGCCTGGTTAGATTCAGGGACAAATATTAGTTGTATCTGTTTAAATAGTGGCTGATCTGCTGTAACACCAGACGCTCCCCTGATCTAGGGGCAGCTGATCACTACAGCTGATGAGTCTAAGCCTCACCAATAATGTGTCTAGTCTGGTTGTGTTGCAGGATGCAGTTTTTCCTGCCACAAGTGGGGGACTTCTGGTGGGGTTGGTGCTGCTCAAACCCCTATAGGCTGAAATTGACCCGACTGCTACCAAGGGATTTCTGGTCATGTGATGCACAGCCTGCAGTATAAAGGAGGAGGCCCAGAGCTGGTGCACAGGGTTCAGTGGGGTTAATTGTAGGAAAGAAGAACATAGAGCTGTCTGCACAGGCACCCTGCTTTGTCTACTCCTAGGTTTGCAGGCTGTGGTAGGGCAGGAAGACTGAACAGAATTACTTAGATGTGTAAAAGCATGTGCTGTGATTCATGTAGAAAGGTATCAAGGTTGTCTCTCTTTCTCCATCTCTGGCACAATGTATATCCGCTTTGATGGTCAGTAAAATGTGCCCATGCATTTCCAGGTTCTGTGCCTTTGTCCTAGAAAGGACAATGTCAAATTCAAAATGTGAGTGAGTCTTCATGGATCTCTCCCTTTTGGAATTTCACATTCAGTCACTAATACCAAAAATGAACATGAGGATGCAGAGCATGACATCTCTGGCCATGGTTTAATGTATATATTCCCATCCCAAACAGGCAAGATGAAGTGTCCTCATAAGAATTAATTCATTGCTCAAAACTGCTCAAGCAACAAGGTTGCTTATGAGATACTGATTGGGGGGAGCCAAAAATGATTTCTGTTTTTATAATTTGCCTGCAGTTTGACTAGCAATTGCTCCCAGGCTGAGACCACGTGTATTAGTTTCAAAACAGACGCAAAATGATAGGCAATTGAAAGTAGGGGCTTACAGTAGAAGTGAGAGTTGCCAACAAGCCTTGAGGTAATAAGAAAACATTAAATAAAATAAACAATAAACTGAGTTTTAATGACTGCATTATCCTGTTCCAATAAAATGGCTAAAATGAATAAAATGACTTTCCAGCACACCGGAGTCATTCAGAATCATACAAGTCTTTTAGTACTGGATGAGCTACAGAAGCTGCTAGTCAACTGATCATTGGCAATTGGTACAAAAAGGGAGGGAATGGAGAGAGGACCCCAGTCCCCACTTTGGTCCTAGACCATACCTGGTTCTCTGGTTCCCAGAACCCCTGGCTGCTATCTCCTTATGCTGCTTCCTCTACCTCTTCCACTTCCAGACCTGCTCTGGAAGAAGGGATGGCAGCTCCATAAGGACATATGAGGGAAACCCCATATACACATGAGCGTCTCGCAACAGTAAAGAGGTATCCTGTTAATGAGGAAATAGTTTAGCAGAGGTTCCCAAGCAAAATTATGGTGGTGCCCCTAATTGGCAATAAGTTTAAAAAAGGAATTTCTTAATGCCAATAGGCACCATTTCCTGACAAGTCACATTTGGACAGTCTCTCTCTCCCTCCTCTTTCTCCTGGTAGGGCTGTGTAGGGAGGGGAGGGAGCTGGTCAGTTACAGGCCCCTGGTTAATCTCCCCACAGCATAATGGGAGATGATCAGAGGCTTATGGCAACCCTTCTTCAAGGGTGATGGAATCAATGAAAATGTCAACTCTCCCTCTCATTGATGGTGGTTTTTTGAGAAAGGGTACTTGTCTACCTTCCTCCCTCATCACCTGATTACCTCTGAGCATCACCTGATTACCTACTGATTCCCTAGAGGCTGTCTGTTGGTATCTTGGGGGGTCACAGTTTGAGTGCCTACCCTGCTGCCTATTACTGCTGGTCTTTAGAGTGTGAGACTGCTTGGTCCTGCCCTTTCATTCCTGCAGGCTGATCTTTCAACGTTGCTCCTGTTGGCATTTGGCAGGGAGCCTAGGCTTCCCTCTCATTGACATCAAGAGGGAGCACTGCTTATTCATTTTAGACTAGGTGATCCTCCTGAGGACCCTACGTTCCTACCCACTTACCCACAAACTTACGCTCGTGCTATGTTAGATTGACCCCTGACTCTCCCTTTTCTACCAGGTATGGAACAGCAAAAAGAGCCACCATCAACAACATACATTGTGGCCACAGTGTTAGCTATTCAATTCCAGACCATCTTTTACAGAAACTTCAGACCATTACGATGACTACACTAAATCTTCTGGAAGCAAGTACTGTATTGTAAAACTAAATGATCTGACCAAAAATGAAATACTAAGTCTAACTAATAAAAATTCTACTTGTTTGTCTGAGTACCTGAATTAAATTGGGCCAACTGCATTTGAAAGAGCCCCACTTTTGCATTACAGGATAACCCAAGCCTATGTTGGGGAAATTTGGGTTAGCATAGAATGCAGGTTCAGCCAAGGATGTGCAGTTTCACTCACATGTAGAGCCAAAGTGCAAAATCTCCTGTCACAGTGCAGATGTTTCATACAGGAAGCCTCTAATTGAAACTTTTCCCCCTCTCTGTTTGCTGGCCTCATGTGGCTTCATACTGCTCTTTACTCATTCCAGAACAATTTGAATCATGGCCAGACAACTTACAGTCTGGGCTTTTCATAGATTGGAACAATTGTTCCAATCTTCTCTTCTGATCATATTTGGCAGAAAATAAAAGTAGCCATGCTTCAGATATGATTTTTGTGTGGTTAATTAGTATCAAACTAACAATATGCTTGTCATGTTTTTTTCCTGACTAGTTCCACATTGGGGGAGTGACAGAGCTCTGTTCAAGTTTTTTAGGATGCATTCATACTGTTTGCTGAACTTATTTAACTTTTTTAAGTCAATGGGAGTTTCAACAGTTCGCACAAGATATGAATTTCCACCAATGTGCTTAAGATGGAAGTACTTTCACTATTAGATGGGATGGGAGAGGACCTTGACAGATGTAATGTTACTTACATGCTGCTTATGCTGTAAACTGTAAAAATTAGAATGTTTTACCACAGGGACGCTTAAGTCATAATCTTCCCATGAGAAGGAGTGATGGCTAGATACAGAATAAAAGTGAATGACAGAGAAGTCCAGTGGTGTCATTTCTCGTCATTTCTACACTAAATGATTTACACTATGGGCCAGAAGGAACCACTGTCTCATCTAGTCTGACTTCCTGTATAACACAGGCCATAGAACTTCTCCTCCAAAATTTTAGTTCAAACTAGAGCATATCTTTGTAAAAGCATCCAGTCATTTCCAAACTCCTGGTAAATGGAGAATCCACCACAACCTGTGGTAAATTGTTTCAATGATGACTTAGCCTCAGTTGAAAATGAAGCGAAACAAATTCAGACTAGAAATAAAGCTCAACTTCCAACCATTGGATCATGGTACTGGTAGATTAAAGAGACTATTATCAGATATTTGTTCCCTGTGTAGGTACTTACAGACTGATCACGTCATCCCTTAATCTTCTCTTTAAGGTAAATAGACTCAAGAAGCTCATCACTTGCATGTTTTGCAATCTTTAATCATTCTTGTGACTCTTCTCTGATCCCTCTCCAATTTATCAACAGCCTTTTGGAATTGTGGACACCAGAACTAGACACTGTATTCCAGCACCAGTTACACCAGTGCTAAATACTGAGCTGACCTCCCTGCGCCTACTTCTGATTTCCCATTTATACCTCTAAGGATTGCATTAGCCCTTTTGGCCATAGCACTGCACTAGAAACTCGTGCAAGGCTGATTAGCCACCATGACTGCCAAGTCTCTTTCAGAGTCCTTGCTTCCCAGGATAGTCTCCCCCATTCTGCAAGCAGGCCCTGCATTACATTAAAAATAAATATAACTTTACAGCTAGCTGTATGAAAATGCATTTTTTGCTTGTATCCAATTTACTAAGCAAGCAGTGACCTGTTTTCTTCGTTAATTACCACTTCCTGATCTGACATCTGCAAACTGTGATTCTGTTTTCTTCCAGGTAGGTCATGAAGATGTGTGTCAAAAGACATATTCCTGGTGTTTTCAAGATTAAAAGGAATTGCCAAAGTATGCAAATACATCTTAGGGGAAAGACAAGGAGATGGAGGGGAACCTTCTGACACCAAATATTGTGATTGAGATTTGTTCTGCTTTACATTTGCTGCTCTAGTTTTGGTAAACTTTTTTTCTCACAGTCAAAAGGGCACCAACCATATACTTTCCCACAATTAGGCATTGTTCATAAAACAATACATGCCAACTCTTAAAGAGGCCTTTGTACAAACAAGGTAACTGTTTTCAGAACAAACAAACAAGGTAACTGTTTTCAGAACTCCTCTGAAGGTGAAGAGGGGAAATGTTTATAATATGAATAAATACAAAAAGGTTTTTGAGACCCAAATAATGTATTACTATTACACGCTGTAACAGGGTGTGCATACCCCGCACTGGACAAGAGGGGGTTAACTCTACACTATGGGTGGTGGAAGTTCCACCCCTCAGACCGTGCTGGGCATGCTCCACCTACTGCCTCAGTATAAAAGGGAGCAACCTAGCTCATTCTAGGCTGACCACCGGAGGGGAAGGACTTTGGGTGGAGGCTCCAGCTGAAGAGCCATCACATCACAAAGAGCCTTTGCCTGCGGGAACTGGAGACCCTGAGAGCCAGACTGGAGGGCTGCAGCTGATGGAGGAAATCACCCATGCTGGCAGCCCAGGAATCCCGAAGCTCAATGAACTATGATGCTTAGAAATGTGGTGGAAAGTGACCCTGGGAAGGTGCACGAGTGGTACCTCCCGCCCAAGCTAGGTCTGCCTTGGAGTGGAAAAGGTGTTACTGTCTCTTGGCTAGCTGAAGTTGGAAAATGCCAGTTTGGCTATCACTGGTGAGAGTGCAGGAACTGAGCTGAATCCGTTAAGGCACCAAAATTAAACACAATGTCAAATATCTCAATGGGTCCCTCATTTTGAAGACCAGCTCTCTCTTTAGACTCTCTCCCCCCTTTTATCTCCATCCCCCACAAATCTGCTGTTAACTCATTTTCATTGTTGTCAATTGACAACAAATGTACACAGTCATGAAACCTGTGGTGTCTGGGAATAACAACTTTTGCTAAAGAAATGAATTACTTTTTACTTCTACTCTGTCTCACTTGAAAGGTGGGAGTATTGGCATGCGTTTGTTAAAATTTCTAATCACAAATTTTGGTATAGACTGAATTGTTAGTATCTTTCAAGAGAGGGAGGTGTTGAGTGACTTTCTATCTTGGTGTAAGGGGCGGGGAGGAATCTAAGTGACTTTCCCTGTGTTATCAATAAATGATCTCAGGAATCAGCAAATAAACTGATCTTAGTGTCAGAAGGGAGAGAGTACAGGCTGCAGATCAGTTACACTTCAGACCATTTAAAATGTCAGCTAAAAATTTGTATCATTTTTTGCTTTTAAAATCTGGTAGTAGTGGGATTAGAGAAGTGGCTTTTGATATAATAAGAAGGCCAATACAATAATCAGAATAAGAGTAATGGAGAGTTGTTAAAGAAAACGAATGGGTTATGGTGCTAGGTGGAGTCCTGGAAAAGAGAGGGAGCGCTAAATGGATTATCAAATTTTAAATATTCCTGCATCACGGAGGGCATCAGTGTTCATGCAGCCCCATATTCCCCACTGCATGGGTTGGTGGGAAAAGCTCCTGATGGAGTCAGCTCCTGTGAGCCAAGAGACTCCCTGTCCCACACAGGAGCTGAGGCAGGCACAGAATTAATAGCAGCAGCTCTCATGCCTGCCCTTCTCCTCTAGTCCCATGGACTGTGGGGAGACAAACTGCAGGGACTCCCTTCCTGCAGCAAGAGCTAGGCGCTCAGGTGGAAGCAACAGCAAAAATGGCTCCTCTTAGGATTTGATAGACTTTTATTTTTAACTTAGGTCTTGATTCTGGACCCTTTTTCCCCTCCTTACTGATTTGTTGTCTTCTACAATTCCCTCACACCTTTCAACATCTCTGTCCTTTATCCTCCCCCACCCTTTCATCTCTTCCTCCCCTCCCACCAGCTCCCACAATTTTTAGCATTTTTTTTTAAAGAAAAACCAAACTTTAAAAACCCCCCTCCAAACATGCTACGTGTCACCCATCATCCTGATTTCTTGGCTTAGGTGTTGCATCCTTCCCCCCACTCCACCCCACCTTTTATCTGTGTGGCCTAATTAGATTGCAAAATCTTTGGGGTAGACATGTTTGTGCAGGAAATAGCACAATGGGGCCTCAATCCTGAGTTGGGGCCTTCAGTGGCTACTAAAATCACTCATGGCAGGGACCAATGATGAGTAACCATATGTCTTTAAAGAAAGATATGTTTATAAACCTGTAATAGAGCACCATCCTTGGGCAAATGCATGTGCCTTTGGCCTGGTCTACCCTTAAAACATACATCAACGCAGCTATTGAAAAATCCAGCTATGCTGCTCTAAACCCTGGGGCAGTTGCCGCTCAGTTACTAGAAGAAGGTTTCCATTGCTTGGGGAGGTGGAGTTCCTACAGTGACTAGAAAAGAAAGTCTCTCCCTGTAGGTTTCAGAGTGGTAGCCGTATTAGTCTGTATCAGCAAAGAACAAGGAGTACTTGTGGCACCTTAGAGACTAAAAAATTTATTTGGGCATAAGCTTCTGTGGCCTAAAACCCACTTCATCGGATGCATGCAGTGGAAAATATAGTAGAAAGATATATATACACAGAGAACATGAAAAAATGGATGTTGCCATACCATCTCTAATTAGACTAATCAATTAAGGTGGGCTATTATCAGCAGGAGGAAAAAAAACTTTTGTAGTGATAATCCGGATGGCCCATTTCAAACAGTTGACAAGAAGGTATGAGTAACAGTACGGGAAAAAATTAGCATGGGGAAATAGTTTTTACTTTGTGTAATGACCCATCCACTCTCAATCTTTATTCAGGCCTAATTTAATGGTGTCCAGTCTGCAAATTAATTCCAGTTCTGCAGTTTCTCGTTGGAGTCTGTTTTTGAAGTTTTTGTTGTTTGTTGAAGAATGGCGACTTTTAGGTCTGTAATGGAGTGACCAGTGAGGTTGAAGTTCTCCTACTGGTTTATGAATGTTATAATTCTTGACATCTGATTTGTGTCCATTTATTCTTTCACGTAGAGACTGTCCAGTTTGACCAATGTACATGGCAGAGGGGCATTGCTGGCACATGATGGCATATATCACATTGGTGGATTTGCAGGTGAACAAGCCTCTGATAGTGTGGCTGATGTGATTAGGCCCTATGATGGTGTCCCTTGAATAGATATCTGGACAGAGTTGGCAACGGGCTTTGTTGCAAGGATAGGTTCCTGGGTTAGTGTTTCTGTTGTGTGGTATCTGGCCTGTAGGCTAGTGTATGGGGTTATGCTACCGTAGCTATGGTACCGTAGCTCTGTAGCCACAGTCCCTGTCTTACACTAAGGCCATGTCTGCATCTGTGGGCTTGGCACTTTAAAGTTGCCATTTCAACAACTAGGAATAAGTATGTGCCCTTTAGGAAACCAAATATAAGACTTTCTGCTTGTGGGGCAGAGGCAGCAGACAGAAGGAACCCAGGTTGGGGAGGGAGACTCTCCACAAGGACAAAAGCAGCTCAGATGGGAGAGAGAACAAGGACTAGGGAAATCCTAGTGCAGGTCTTCCCATAACAGCTAGGCAAAGGGTGATCAGTTAGAAGCAGAAGAGGTATACTGCAGACTGAGGATGACAACAGAGAATGCCTTGGACCAAGGGATGACATCCTACTTGAGCCAACCGGGGGCTGATGGATTACAGACCCTGGGAGGGATTGTGCTCCAGTGTGGAAGGGGAATGGACTGTGAACATCGTGCTGCACAAGGGGAGCACCTGTGTGTGTCTGAAAGAGAAAACAGATGCTGAGTAATATTACCTGAACCATGTGTGGGAGGAGGATACATGCTTCAGGGAGCCAAGAAGGAGAAAATGAGGCAACAGGCTTAGTGACCTCAGGACAAACCCTTAATATATTTCACTAGGTGTTACACTGGTTATCAAGACCTAAGTAAATGCCTGATGACTGTATGTATGTAGGATGTTATATGACCTGCCGGGATTAAAAAACACAAGCTAAGATCAAGGCCCTGTATGTTAAATCAGAACAATATTGTTAAAACATGCTAAATTCTGTAGGCCTCTCGAATCTGAGATGTGCTGTTTATCTGAAAGTTTTGGCTTTGGATACTGAACTTGATGAAAGTTTGCAAAACTGAGACATTCCAAACAATTGTGACACATCCAATAGTTTTGGATGACCACTGAATTTGTAGGTGAACAAGATTCTGTTTCCAATTAAACCACACAATCCTGCTGATGTCAGATACGTGTAGTGCATGCCAGTAGCTTGCTCCTTAAATCCCTAGGTGAACTATTCCTATACCACAGATGGAAAAAAGTATTTAAGGGGAATGTATGCAGATTCCAGATTATACTGGCTGGATATATATATATATATATATATATATATATATATTTAATTTTTGTGTATATACTGGCTAAACTGACTAGTGGGCTGGCCTAAATTTCTACAGGGCTAAATCGTGCTTTGTTTTTGCCCTGCAGCTTCAATGACGCCAATGGGGTTGGGAAGTCCTAAGAGCAGAATTTGTCCCTTTGTATTTTTTTCATCAAAGTTATGTTAGGGAAAACCATATATAGCTTGTTAGAATGTCACAGAACACCTCATAGTTCTTTGTTGTGATCATCAGACTGTCTCCTCTTAGCCACTAAATTTGGCTGCTGTAATCCTGACCCTGATCAGGGTCCTGAGGCCATTAAGTAAAGTTCAGTTGTCTCTTATCAGCACTCCCATGAATCATTCTTTTCTTACATGCAGCATTAGCAGAGTTGTAAGTGTATAATAGCTGACTGAAGACTGACCGAACACTTTTTTTTTTTTTACTCTAACAAGCCAAAGAATACAGCTTCCCACAGTTCTGTATTCCTAAAAGCTTCCTATTGAACAAACAAAATGCCACTAAAATATATTCTCAGTGGCTGGATTCCATGCTTAACAATAATAATTACATTGCTGCCCAGCCTTCCTAATAATTCATTTGACCTCTTTGGCATTCTTTTAGTGTGACTTTTTTTTTTTAATGCTCTTAGTTGGCAAGAAAGTAACTGGGGAAAATGGAGTATGTTAAGTTAAACTTAACCAGGATCTATTGCAATAAATAAGACAAGTAAAGGATTAAAGATTGCAGAAAGAAAAGGACTAGTTAAAAAGAAGAATTATGATTCAGGACATGTTTATGTGAGAAGGACCATTTGTAATGAATTGTATGGAAATATTATTCAGCTGTTTTCATGCATGGTTGATGTGGCTCCCTGACTAGCCAAGAGTCAAGCTTTGGTAAGCCCTGAGTAGGAGGGTGAGTGGAATGTAAGCTTCCCATGGCAACTTGCTGTGGTTGGAATGAAGAGATTCCAACAGTGGTGAATGTGGTAAGATTGACAGGCAAAAAAGAGCTCTACTCAAACGTCCGCAAGCTTACCACTCCAGAGAGCTCTGTCCCCAACCAGCTCTTTCCCTTTACTTCCTTTCAGCATGTCACTTGACATTTTTTTTTCTGTCTTGCCCCTGCACTCAGAGCCTGTAATAAAGGTCCTAGACCCCATGTTTGTAACCAGGCAAATGCCTGTTAATCCACCTGGTGTTCGGGTAAGGCTGTCCATGCAGCCTAATGCCTTGAGTTGTAGCCCCCAATGTCTGAAGCTGTCTTTCTTTTAGGCTCAATAGAAGTAACTGAGCCCCTATTTATATAAATAGAGTGCTTGTCATCCCTATTGGTTTTAATTAGGTCTGCAGTAGTTTTGGATCCAAGATCCTGCCAATGGAAGGCATTAGCCCCTTTCTGCTTAATATTTACAAAATTAAATGCAGCATCTTGATAGCAGGCACTTGTCCATTAAAATACAGTAACAGTTGCTGTATGGATAGTTGAAGGAGTGTTCATTTGCCAAAGGTTCTTTTCCATAGGTGAGTACCACACCTTTGGAAAAGATCCCTGGTTCAGGAAGTAATTCTGAATAGTGTCCCTTCCTGTTCCTAGAAGAGAGAATCCATGTTACAAAAACAGTAACAGGATGAGTCTCCTCCAGTAAGAGACAGATGTACTACTCTGGTTTAATGAACTTGTGTTTGCACCGATAAATAGACCCAGAGATTCCACAAGAACACACAGGGCCAGGCCCTTGTAAAGCAAAGTATCTTAAAACCAGCTTGATTATCAAATGGCACCTGCCCCACGAGGAAGGAAATTACCCTGTAGTATAGGGTTGCAGTAGCTACTCCTATGTCACTCTCTGTCCTAGCCCCACTCATAGGGATGTATCCCTTGAACAAACATGCCCTGTCCAGGATGTGTGTATGCCCTGGAGGTGGTAGTTACCAGAATGATCCCTCAGTACTATAAACAGTCAGAAATAAAGCCGAGCAATACTGAGGTTACTTTAAACTTGGAAATGAACTGGCGGCAGCTCCAGGATTGGAGGCAGGGGTGGGACATAAAGGTGGCTTCTTTGATATCAGCCCCTTTCTGAACTGTGCCAAGTCCAGCTTGGACACAACCCAGAATCTGGACTACATTTATTAATTTGGGTGGAGTTCAAGGTTTTCAATCCCACTATTTAATATAAGTGCAAGTTCATGATACATCAAAGTCTGCTTTGGCATTTAAAATGTTTCAGAACAGTTTCTTCCTTCAACTTGTCTAAAATTGATTGGACGGGATTTAGTAAAAGGGTCTGCTTTTCTAGTTGCTACAAACACCACCATATGTAGCTGACCTAAGCTAATGATTCAGGCATTCATACAAGCACATTAGTTCTGATACTTAATAAAAGTCTGCCTGATGTTATCTTGTGGGACCTGGCTAAACTCTTTCTTACAGTATAATGCCTGGCGTGAAAACACAACCGTGAGACTTGAAGTTTCAAGAAATTCATCAGTGTTCCCTCCCTGCAGAGAGATTCAGCCATCAAAAATGTGTTACTTTTCTCACGTTTCCAACTGGCATTCAGTTAGGTGCCCCCCCCCCCAGCCCCCATATGTTAGCTCATATGAGGGTTTTATGTAATTCTGTAGCATGCAAATGACCCTGTGAAGAATACCCTGATTACTTTCAAGATAGGCCTATCCTCGTTATGTTGTTATGGTTTAACCCTTATGCAACTGAAATTTTCCAGACTGCCAGACTAATAATTGCGGGGCTGGGGGGGGGGGGAGATTCATGAATGTATTGAAAGATCTGGCTGAGTACTATTCTCAATTCATTTTTAAAATGAAGAGTATGTGTACATGCGTGTATGTACAAATACATTGTAGCGACCGTGTGTGTACCTGTGCAACAGGAAAGTGCGCTTAACCGAGAAGTAGACTTCATTGCTACAGTAAATGGTGCTTTCTCTGTGGTGCAAGCAAACATTTACATTTTCATAATGGCTGAGATTCAGTGTGAGCAGTGTGAGGGGAAAAATCCGATTGTTATATTAAGCAGTATTATTCCCAAGTGGAGAAAATAGGAGGAGGCGGGGAGTTGGAACTGTCAAATAAACCTAACACGGCGTGTCCAAAGGCCTACTATAATACTGGAAATGTGATATGCATAGTACTAAACTTTGGGCTTAAATACTCCATAGGGAGCAACTTTGGAGATCACCTGTGTGCTAGGTGAGCATAGGGCTGGGAATCCGGAGGCCTTCTGGCAGGTGTGAAATTGTACCTGTATATTGTGTCTGCAAGTAACTGTATATGTAAGTCCCAGCATTTTTATGGTTAAGTACATAGTTGCAGGCCCAAGTCCCACCCTATCTTGTTGAGCACTCTGGCTTAAATCACTTTATAGGACAGAGACCCTTACGTTGTGCCATTTCAGTTGGAGCATCTCAATGTTCTCTTAGTATAACTACTTTTCATTTCATTCACTCATTAGCAAAATGTGTCCCATTGTTTATTATGCAATTACCCTCCAGTAGCATGGGACACTCATGATGCACCATTTCATTATTTTTTCAAATCCATTTTAAAAACTGGCATGAGCTACGTGAATCAGTCTAGAGCCTCACATTTGATTAGACTTAATGATTTAAGGAGAATTTTTTTTTTAAGTCAATAGTTCCACCACTGAAAAAGGAGCTCCACATTATGTGGCCAATTGTAAGTATATTTTACTAATGACACAAAAGCCAACTTTTTGCAATGTTAATCCATGAAATAGTCTGTGAAATACACTCATACTGGAGAGTTGATCAGTAAGGCAGCAAAGTCCATCTGCTGCAAAACATGTAATTTAATTACACTGATTTTTTTTACAATTGCTTTCAGTCAGAATAATGTGGCAGTCTTTCTGCACTTTTGAATCCTCATCAGTTCTCAAAATTTACAGTAAATACTATGACTAATTTTGGCTTACATGAAGACTTTGCCAAAAAAAAAAAGTAAATAAATCTACACTTTGAGGGCTTAACCTCACCAATGCCAAAGATATCCAGAATGTTCTCCGGGACAGCTAGCCTCAGCATTTAGAAACAACACTGAACAGTTTTGTCTCTTCCTTTAGCTATCACATGTGCTCTCTTATTCATGGTGAAAACACCCTTCACTTTGTTTAAGAATCTTTTTGCTTTTTAAAATAGTACCTTGAGACTGAAATTACACACTTATTTATATTAAATATCAAAAACTATAAAACAAGTTGTAGGAGTAGGATAAAGAGTTGTGTGCAAAGGCCATTGTTCCCATTGAAGTCTATGGGAATTACCCCTGCATGCATAAGGGCACACACTGGATGTTAGTTTTCACTATGAGGACCCAATCCTGCAAAGGCACATATGGGTAACTTTAGTCACATAAGATTTTTGTAAAATTGAGTCCTATCACAGAAAAGTCCTCCAAAAGACATTAAATCAATTCATAAGAATGTAATCTATATAGTTCATACAAAAGATGGTTCAGATAATAGTGGAGTCTATTCTTTTGTTAAGATTTGAGTCCAATTTCCTACCTTGATTGCCTTATAGCCAATCCTGCAATCCCAGAATGCAGAATTCCCATTGACTTAAGTGAGCATAAAACAAATGTTATCAAATCTCTATTGAAATTTTGAGGACTCCAGACTTTCTAAATTCCTCCTGCACCCAAAACATTCTTTAGAAAACCAGGAGCCCCTAAAGGTAATATCAAGTAATAGCTGGACTTGGCGTGAGAGAAGGAGCATGCATATTTTATTGAAGTAGCAAGTCATTTAAATGAATACCTGTTGAAGTTCAACAACAGCTTGGAGAGCTTTAAACAAATAAAATAGAAAGTCTGAGCAGAAAATACTTTCTATCCATTTTGGTTTTAGTACTGCTGTGTCTTTTTACTATTTCATAAATTATGAATCAGTCTTCTGAAGCCATTTCAAAAATATATTTATTTGGAGCAAATTTTAAAGCAAATGTATAAAATTGCTTATGATTGGGTGGACCAAGCATTTGCTGTCCCCTGCTGCAGACCCCACTTCCTCCTGACCTGGGAAGCAGCCCTTTAAGAAAAGAAGGGCAGCACATTTGGACCTCCAGGAATTGCCTAGAAAGGCCTCCCAGGATCAACTGCTTGTGAAACCAGCCTGACTTTGTTCTCCAGCAGCTATTAGGGCTGGAAGCAGGCACAAGCCAATCAGGAACCACCACACCAGATAAAAAGGGATGGCTGCTTCTGCTAGAATGGCTAGTTCGGGCTGCAGCCAAGAGAGGGGAGGAAGGTGATTCTTTTCCTAACCCAAGGAACCTGGCCCAGTCAGGTGCTTAACTTTTGACAATGCTGGCCATCGATATCTAGAAAGGACTAATATTCTTTAGATTATGCCCAGATAAGATTCACCTTCTGATAACCCCCAAAAGGGAGTGGAGTGAGATATGGCCTGCCCAGAGGGCCCAGGTGTGTGTGCACACATGCACACAAATCAGGAAATGCAAAAGTTAGGGTTTTCATAGCAACATCAACTCTCCACTTATATGGTACATATTGTATGTCCACTGAATAGCTTAGTGCCTTAAAGAGGTAAAATCACCAACATGTCCTTCAACACTCCCCTCAAGTCTTCTGCAAGGTCCAGGTGAACTTGGCCTGTTGGTAATGGATAGGTGATTGAGTTAAAAATAGACTACTGTTTATAAAAATGTGTGTACAGTGATTGTACTTACAAAATTTCTTAAGAAATTTGACTGGTTTGAGAAATATTCCTTTTCTTAAAATGGAAAATACACCTAGAATGGGTAATAGCTCTCAAACTGGTAGAAATTTTAAAGTTTCCTCTGTAAATACTATGCATATTTTGATAGCCTCCCACTCTTTCTATATTGCCTCTCTGGGGGCAAAGAACACCAAAACAGGACAAAGTGCAAAAACAGAACTAACAAGATCTGTCAGCACCGTGCCCATTTTTAATGTACATTGAATCCCACTCCTTCTCCTTACATCTGTTCTGTCCTGCTACACTATAAACTCTTCAGTCTATGGCCCATCTCTGTATAGGCTTGTACAATACTTAGCCCAATGGGGCTCCTGTCTGAGCTACCAAGATAGATACAATTTAAAATCTTTTTTTTTTTTTTTTTTTTTTTGGTAAATCTGGCCTGGATATTCCCCTCTGAGTATTGGGAGGGGACTGGTTCTCTCCCTGTCCTCACAGAAAGGTTGGGGGTGCAAGTTGTGCAGCACCATCCACCCCCACTCCCAGCGACCATGCAGATAGTCCATCCGGGGGTTCTGGCTCTGCTGAGTTTGGGGATGGGAAAAAAAGTAGAAGGGGTGCAGCACAGAACTGCCCCCTCAACAGCACCACTACCTGTAGACTGGCCAGATTCTATTCAGAGATGAACTAACTCCCTAAAGATCCCCTCTGTGGCTCTTTCTTTGAGAATCCCAGACAATGGCCAGGGTGATGCAGCCAGAGAGTGCAGTGTGAAATAGTATAGATGCAAATCTGGCAGGAGGTCACTTATTCTTCCCAGGATGTACAATGTGTTCCTGCTCCTCTGGCCCCCACCCTGCAGACTTCCCCATACTGGGCATTTAGTAAGCAGTGACTGTGTCCTGCTACAAACAGGTTCTTACAGGTTGCTACAAAACACTGAAGTGTTCCTTATCTAATAAACAGATACATTAGTCAAAATATGTTGAAACTTTGTAAAACGGCTTAACAACTAAACAAGTTTTCACAATGTTTTAATTAAAATATTTCAGCATTTTTTTTTAAAAAAAGGGGTTTTAGCAATGGGTTTTTAGGCTTTCAGATATCTGTAAAAACTTAATGTCAATTGTCGACTAAAAAAAGTATCACAATGAACTCCATTTTTTTTAAGTGGAGGAAACCTATTTTCCATCCTGCTCAAATAACTAGCCCTTCTTTATCTTTAAATGATAAACCACCTAGGAAATGGGTTTCCGTGTGGTTCCTTTCCAGATTTCCAATTATGCTACAGTACTAATGGAGAAAAGCTGCCTTACCAGCAACTGAATTGCTTCTCTGCACAGCTTTTCAAAGTAGTTAGATTGTATTATTAAGAAAAAACATCAATTGTGTTTTAGGACAAATTGATTTTTCTTTTTCCCCTCCCAGCTACTATTTTGTTAAATGTGTATTATTCATGAAGACAAAACCAAGATTCTTTTGTCAGCTTACATCTGTCTCTTTCCTATGCAATCTCAATTGAAGAAAGCAGGGAAGTCTACAATATGTGCATGGCTTTGGAGTTATTGAGTTAAGGAGAAAATTTTGTTCTGCCTCTGGGTGTGTTTCCCAAAAAGTTTTAATCTGAACAAGCTGGGCTAAGTAAGTGGTTTTTTAAAAAAAGCTATTTTTATTGTCTTGAAAAAAATGAGCCAAGCAGCTTCCTAAATATAATGATGTTTGGAGACTGGACCTGGAAATAGTGTTGAAAGAGGTGTTTTGGGAGCAACAATATTCAGGCCTTCAGTCCAGTTTTGGAAAATGTACTGTGCTAGCCATGGGATGAGCTTCCGAAACCCATTGGGTTGCTGAGTGGAACTTTCCAATACCTTGCTTTTCCACTGGTCTGATTGTCACATCAGACTTAGACATGCTACCCATAAAGAGCAGCACTGTTGGGAGTGACACCACGTTGTCAGCCAGTTTTGTGATGTCTGGAAATACTAGTTCAGAGACGGGTCAGATGACACAACTCCTCCAAACACTCCAGTGTCTCAAAGTAGCTGAAAGTATTCCCTGATTCCATTCTTCAATCCTCTTTCATTTCACAAGTAATGACAGGGGCACATCTGTGGGTTTGCTGAACTCTGGAGAAATAATCGATGTTCAGATGCCAATCTGTGAACTTTCTGACATTCCTAACTTTCCTTGATACCATGCAATAGGCCCTGAATTCCCCTTACCATCAGCTGATCTCTGTCCCTCCTGGAGCAGAAGAATATTTTGGGGAAAGCAACACAGCTCTTTTCTCCTCCCACACCTCAAATTAGCAGCAACTTTTCACAGGAGATCACATGGCTTGAGACAACTCAAGTTTGTGGGAAGCACTTAATCCCTCCCATTGACAGCAGCAAATGATAGAGTAGTCTCTGAGGGACCCTACTGCTGTTCTGGTTACTGTACTCAGATTTCTTAGTTCTAGACAAACCCCAGAATTCACAGCACCTCACTGAAGATTTACTGGCCCTGGGGCTTGAAAGTTTGGTGTTTGTAGCTGTGTTGGTCACAGAATATTGTGCGACAAAATGTGTTGGTCCCAGAATATTACTCTTTTACTGGAGCAACTTCTGTTGGGGTGAGAGGCAAGCTTTTTCAGCTTACACCGAGCTGCTCTTCAGGTCACTTGAAAGTCCCATGCACCTTAGTGAGAAACTAATGGACAATTCCCACTATACCACTAAAGGTGCAGCACTCAGACCAGTCAGATGTACTCTGCTGCTAGCCTCTGGTTAACTAGGAAATGTGGGGCATGTTCAAGGGGACTGACATGGTGAAATAATCCAAACTTGGTTTTGGGAATGAGTGATATTTCTATCTGGCCACTCTCCTCAGTTGAGGTGTTGAGGACCAAAAAAGTGTCTCTGGATGACCTGCAATGTTGACTGATGAAAGGGACCGGACTTTAAAAGGTATGTAGGTGCCTAAGGATGCAGATAGGATTTTCAAAAGCACCCAGGCTCCTAACTCCCACTGTTTTCGATGGGAATTAAACATCTAGGCACTTCTGAAAATCCCACTAAACCTCTGGCTGCATGTTTAGCCCCCTAAACACCCTTAAAAATCTGCCCCAAAGTTAGCTCTGAATAGCAAGGGAGGTGGCACTAATGCTGCCCACTGAGCGGGATGGGGGTTTGAGACAGAAGCTCTACTCCTACTTTTTTTTAAATTCATCGGTGGAATTGGTTTGCCTCCACCACCCCACAATAACACTTTTATACTTGCCCAAAGCAGGTTTGCTTCTCCTTCCATTTCCCAAAAATATACACTGAATGCCCTTGATCCTTTTTCAGAGAATGGAGCATTTTACACATCCCAATGGACTCTTATTTTATTATAGGTGTGGAGAAGTTAAAAATGGAAAAGACCTTTTGAGTTATTTAGTCCAGACACTCTGCAGTGCAGGATAGTTCCAATACAAGATATTCTCCAGTGTTGTGTCCAGCCCAATTTTAAGTGGCCTAAATGACAGGGCCTCCACCACTTCCCTGGGGAGGATATTACACAATCTACTAGCTATCACTGTAGAGACGTGTTCCCTATTTAGCCTATACTTTTCTTTCTCTTAATTTCATCTATTACTGTCTGCATTTTGTTCCCCAATAGGTAATTACTCTCCTTCATGTTTATGCCTTTCAGAATTTTAGATCTGATTTTTCCTCTTTCATTCCCCAATGCACATTAATACTAAACCTTTTCCTTTGTTCTATATATGGGTCAGTGTGTCATAAAGTTAGAGGCCTGTTTGGAGTTGAGGGGGTGTTTTACAGAATTGTTCAGAAAACTGTCTCATATTCATATTGCCGCCTAGAAAAGTCTAATATACCAGGGAAGTATGCATGCCACACTATCACTAAGGAGCATAGTCTGTGTTCTCCTTTGTGCAAGGTCAGATCAGCTCCCCTTGCCCCTATAGCATGGACTCCAAGGAGTGCTAGTGGGAAATAATCCCTGTGCTCAGTGCAGTGAAGGAAGAATGAAACTTTTAACTTTGTGAAATGTGACTCTTCAGTGAAGATATGTTGATGACTACAGTATGTTCTAGGAGCCCCCCTCACATTTCAAGGAAAGCTGATAGAATTCAGTTTCCATTTTTATTTTAATCACAAAAGTGCAGGGTGCCACTGAGTCCCCAGAAGCAAACTAATCGCCAGGTCAAGATGGGTGCTTGAGTGTTTCCTCCTACAAATAACAAGCAGGTTTAAGTGGGAATTAATGGTTTGTGGGGTGAGGATCTTAACTCTATGTGTAAAAGAAGAAAGCCATTGCTGATGGTCAAGGAACCATGTTTTTCCTTTGTGTACGATGCCTGGCACAATGGGACCTTGACTCTGACTAGGGCCTTTGGGCCCCACTGCAATACAAATAGTAAATACTAATAATAATTCTTAAGGCGGGTGTATAATCTGAACTGTCTTTATGGTGAAATCCCATTTACAGACATTGCACATACACAGTTAATCTTGTATTTTTCACTTGTTAAATTATTTTCTTTCTGCGTGGGATGGATTGTTGGGTGTCACCATTTTAGGCCCCATTGGGAGGATGGGTGAAGCTGAGGCTACGTCTACACTACTCTTGTCAGTAAAACTTTTTTGTTGGTCGGGTGTGGAAAAAACACCCCTCCCTCCGACTGACACAAGTTTTATCGACAAGAGCACTGGTGTGGACAGCGCCATGTCAGCAGGAGAGCGTCTCCTATCAACATGGCTACCACTGCTCATTGGGGGTGGCTTAATTATGCCGGAGGGAGATTGCGCTGCTGCCAGCATAGAGCGGCTTTACAGCAGCAGTTACAGCAGTACAACGTGCTGCTGTAAGGTCCGTAGCGAAAGCACAGCCTTAGCTGGAGGTGTTACGAGCTAAATGAAACTGGTTTGGATTAACCTCTTTGAGATTGGGTGTGAATTTTCTCTTCAATTAACATGATAAGATAATGAATCAAAAACCCTAACTAAGACAAAAGGGGGTTGTAAACCGGCCCAGGAGTTTGGACTGAGTGGGTGGAGGAGTTTTGTTGAATGTTCTCAGTTTGCGTGTTCTGCTTTCACGCACACAGAACAGAGACAGAGGGAAAAAGCAAGAAAGTTACACAGTAGACTGAGAGAATGGTGCATAACCCAGACAATCTAGAGAGAGCTTTTCAGTTCGGTACTGGCTAAAGAGGCTTGAGGCTGTAAGCTAAGAAACTGATCCCTTTTTTTTTTTCTTGGTTTTTCCTGTGTCTGGAGAAGCTGGACTCCGAGTACATTCCTTGTAAATAAACAAACCTACAGCAAAGAAATAGGATTACCACCAATTTCTACTCTCAGTTGGAACATCCCCATGGCCCCAAACTTTAACTATCTCCTAAGGTCAAAAAAGGGCAACAATAGCGATTGTACTTAAAGACTCAAAGTGTTGAAACAAACAATTAGTAGGCAATGGTCTAATGGGCCTCTTAATATGACTCTTTTGTTTCTGAATTCTATACTTGGGCATCTCCAGAATTGTATTTCTGATTATCTGAGAACAAAAAAAAGTGAGATTAGGACAGCAATAAATAGTATCCTGCTAACTAATCAACTAACTTCTCTGCTGTTTTTTATCATTTGACGCTATAAAAGGCTTTAACTGGGACCAGAAGAACTTAATTTCAATACCTTAGATTTCTATGACTTTAAAATTTATTTCAGACATTGGATAACTAGCTTCATAATCACTAGGATATTGGTATAAAGCAGCTAGAGTCAAACCTCATACGTGCAGATGTTTTGTCAGTTTCTCCCCACAGCTCTGCCAATGCGACTCATTTCTGACACACAACACACTTGCCATTCCAAACCTCATTTCTTGAGAAGAAACTAAAGTGGTGAGTTTGACATGCCCATGAAATTGACAATTGCCAGACTCCTACTCACTGTAGGGGGCTATGATCAGAATATATGGGTGAAATTAGCCCCATATATGGGACAACACAGTCCCCAAGCCACTAGTTTTATTTCACTTATATCAGTTAATCTGACTTCATTTAGTGTTCTGTTAAAGCAAATATGCGATGCAGCCTTTTTTTGCAGGGAGGGGATGAATGTCTTAGAAACTCCTCCCATGCCTTCCTTCCAAGTGATTTGATTACTTCAGGATGCCTTAACTTCCATTTTGTTGTTTTGTTGAACAGATAACTGGAAACAATGAAACTATATTTAAACAACTCTTTGGCAGCCATGTAAGTCATATTGACCCAGTTTACATCACTTGCCTTGTGAAAGTATATGAGCCATTGTTTGCCAAAGTTTCCATAATCGCAAAATAACAAGAAAATAATAGTGGAGTCTTCTTACCCCCTTCCTTCTCTCTTTGCTGTCTGCACATATCCTACCGAGCCTACATAATGAAATGTTTCATCGGATGGGTTTGTTGAGTCAGCATGGAGAAACAGAATCAAACCCACACTGGAAGTATCCATTAAGCAATATGCCTGCAGCAGCCAAAGTTCATGCCTCAGCTGTTAAACGTACGATGCTAGGTCTCTTATTAAATAAATATGTTTAATAGCAGTGACTATCCTGCAAAGTCTGTGTGCAAAAAAAACCAATTCCCCTGTCCTTCTGCTCCCCTGCCCCCAAAACCCCAACAAAAAACCCCACTAAAATTAAATGTGGGTCAGACTATGCCTCCATATATGTGCATTTGGATTCCTCTGGGCTTCAGTATGTATCTGTGGGTTGAAATTAGTCCTTTTCTAGTTCTTACTCCTATGCGAGTCGTTATGCATAGCTAGGATTCAATTCAAATCTCCTATTCAGATTACCATACACTAAACATGAATGTGATGAGTTCCTAGATATTCCTGTAGCATTATTATCAAACCAATATTTGCTGGAAGAAATGGTCTCAGAATATTCATAGACCACTATTTTTGGAAGATGCAACCCCTGGAGTTTTTACTTTACATCTGTCTTGTTTTCTCATTAGAAAACAGGATTTTCATGATGAAAATACTGCATAGACATTGGAGTTTCATTTTTTGATAAATGTACTATAAAACCACATTTTCAAGATGTGCTTGCCAACCCCCCCACCCCCCAAAATCTGTTACATAAATTTGTGTCCAGCAACTACCTACACATTCCAATTAACATCACACAGATGAGATGCTCAGAAACAAGCCCCAGAGAGTCCTTATGCTTCTGCTGGGAAGCTGTTAGACAGTTACAAGATGGTCTTGTTGTTCGTGGCAAGTACAAATGTACTCAATAGGCTAATCATGAAAAAAGGGGTCAGGAAAAATGATAACTATCAGGATGATTATATGAAGTAGAAATGCAAACTTTCTTGAGCTCAGGATCCAGTGAAGTGACACAGAAGGTGGCCACTTTGCAACCTGAAAATCTTTTTGCAAAACAGTCACACAATGGATCATTTTGCTTCAAAACGTACTAAATTTTAAATTTCCAGATTTTGCTGTCAGAAAACAGATCTTGATCCAGAAAAGCGTTTAAAATTTAAAAGATTTTGAAATTTCCATCCATTTTTGAATGAAATCCAATGAGTGGAAATAAAACTTGTAAAAGTATGATTTTTTTTTAAATGTGTTGTTAAAATCTCTATATTGGCACTTACAGTGGAATGTTTATACTCGGAATTTAAGTTTTGCTGAATGACACACAGCTGTAGCTTTGAACTCTTTCACAACTAGACTGTCAGAAATTACTAAGGTCCCATTGTGGAAAGGGTTCCATATGAATATCTACACATCCAAACCAACTGCCACCCATTGCCTCCAACTTCAGCATAATGGTTCATTGAAGTGGATCATTTTGCAAGATGTGGACATAAAATAGGAAGATTACCTTCCTTGGAAGCCTGTTCCTAGTGCTTAAATACTCTTATAGTTCTAAAGCTTTTCCCTAACATCTAACCTAAATCTCCCTTGCTGAAGATAAAGCCCATTACTACTTGTCCTACCTTCAGTGGACACAGGGAACAGTTGATCACTATCCTCTTTAACAGCCCTTAATGTAGTCGAAGACTTATCAGGTGCACCCTTTTTCATCTTTTCTCAAGACTAAACATGCCCTGTCACTTTAACCTTTTCTCATAGATCAGAATTTCTAAATCTATTATTTGTGTTGCTCTCCTCTGGACTCTACGACAGATGTGAAGAAATTGGAGAAAATGTGACACCCACAACTGGATGTAGTACTCCAGCTGGGGCCTCACCAGTGCAGAGTGGAGTCAATTGTCCCACTCTAATGTCTTACATGCAACACTCCTGTTAATACACCCCAGACTGTTAGCCCTTTTCACAACTGCATTATATTGTTGACTCTTACTCAATTTGTGATCCACTATAACTTCCAGATCCTTCTCAGAAGTACTACCACCTAGTCAGTTAATCCCCCATTTTGTAATTGTGCATTTGATTTTTTTCCTTCCTAAGTATAATGCTTTGCATTTCTCTTTACTAAATTTCATCTTGTTGATTTCAGACCAAATCTCCAGTTTTGACAAGGTCATTTTGAATTGTAAACCTGTACTCCAAAGTGCTTTCATGATGTCATCCACAAATTTTGCAAGCGTACTCAATTATCCAAGTCATTAATGAAAGGACTGAATAGTACTGCACCCAGGACAGACCCTGGTGGAAACCCACTAGATACGTCCTGCCCACCCATTTTGAAAGTGAACGATTAATTACTCTGAGAACAGTCTTTTCTTTCAACCAGTTTGACACCTGTCTTTATAATAATTTCATCTGAACATTGTCTCCCTAGTTTGCTTATGAAAATGTCACCTAGGACTGTCAAAAGCCTTGCTAAAATCAAGATGCATCACATCTACAGCTTCCCCTCTAGTCACCAGGCCAGCAACCCTGTCAAAGAAGGAAATTAGGTTGGTTTGGTATGATCTGTTCTTGACAAATTTGTTATAGCTTATAACCCTATTATCCTCTACGTGCTTACAAATTGTTTGCTTACTAATTTGTTTCAGGTTTCAGAGTAACAGCCATGTTAGTCTGTATTCGCAAAAAGAAAAGGAGTACTTGTGGCACCTTAGCGACTAACCAATTTATTTGAGCATAAGCTTTCGTGAGCTACAGCTCACTTCATCGGATGCATACTGTGGAAAATACAGAAGATGTTTTTATACACACAGACCATGGGAAAAAATGGTCCTCCCACCCAGAAAACCCACTCTCCTCCCACCCAGAAAACCTTTCGTAGTGATAAACACCAATTTTTTCATGGTCTGTGTGTATAAAAACATCTTCTGTATTTTCCACCGTATGCATCCGATGAAGTGAGCTGTAGCTCACGAAAGCTTATGCTCAAATAAATTGGTTAGTCTCTAAGGTGCCACAAGTACTCCTAATTTTTTTTCAGCATCTTTCCAGGTATTGAAATTAGGCTCATTGGTCTAGGATACTTCAAAGTGACTTCTCTCTTGATGTGTCAGAGAAAGGGATTGAAGAAAAGAATTGTGGAATCTCTAGACTTTATCTCCATTTCCTTTTATCTACATTGTCTCTCTCTCTCTGTTCACTACTGTAGCACACTTAGACACCTTTTTAAGTGAACTTGCCATTCCTGTTTTCCTTTATCACAGTTCCCACATGACCGTTACATATTCAGTAAAAGAACATGAGATTCTTTTTCTTTGGAGTTTTTGGGCCCTAGTATAAATATATTCAAATACTTATATATATGAGGCTGTCTGTTTTTAAAATAACACTAGCAACTCTCAGAACAGATTGGTGTTTTGTATTCCATGTATAAATTTGTTAAAACATTTATTTAAAAGTATTAAATTATATGGCATTTTTCATTTGACAGAAAATAAATGCCAAATATTCACTTTTCCTGTAATCCATTTACACCACCTCAGACATTTTAATAAAGTCAATTGAGATCATACTTGTGTCAAAAATAATCAGACTCTGTTAAATTCATGGATAATCTGTCAAAAAGGTCATTAATCAACCAGAAGGCCAATAGCCAGTCTGACATATCTGTGCAGACACATTTAGTGCAATAACTGGTGTTTTTGCTTTGAAATATAACTCAAATGTGGAGTGATGTAGCTGGCATTAATTTTCAATCAGACCTTTGTAAAGCTGCAAGGAATGCCCTTTTAAAGCCTTGATTTGAGCCGTTGTACTTCAAGACTTTTCACAGTAGTCATCTGCCTAAAAAAAGAGAGCTGATTCTCAAAAGTGAAGTGATTCACTGCAAATAATGGGAGGGGACTTGACACAGTTTCCCAGAAGTATTCTTAACACAAACATGATGACATTTTTAAAAGCCCTCAAGCTTTTATTTTCAGAGAGAAACACAATACTATTTTAGCCAACATGCATTCTGATGCATTACAATTTCTAGCATCACTCCCATTTTAATGCTCACAAATGTTGCAGTAGATCCATTACTGCTCGAGTAACATGTGGGAACGCATTTAAAAACCTTTGCATGAATAACTCATGTTAAAATAAGTACTCCTTCCTTAGTCACACAGTGAAGTTATCTATGTTGGAAATGGACATACACAGCCAGAGCTCTGATGCGTTTTTCCATTTTGTTTTCCTCCCACCCCGACCCCCACTGATTTTTTTTGAAGTTTTTTTTATCTCCAGTTAACATACCAAAATTCTGGGTACAAAATTAAAATGTTGGGGGGGAACTCTCAAGACCTTTAAACCAAAGCCACACGGAACATATTCTTCTACTGAACTCTAACTGCATTCAGCATGCCGTCATTTTTGTCTGCTGGTGGTACACTAATTGGGCGAGCTATGAAATTGTCCTTGAATTAGATTATAATACTACAAAGGTCTCAGTATGGCATGCAAAGATGTACTAAAATTAATGTGAAATTAAATGGCCAAATTTTAATTGCCTGGAAAACTACTGGGGCAGGGCATACTATGAAATCCCCATAGTCACAAATTTGACCAGATTGAAAATGAATGACATCCATCACTAATCTTAATTATGGAGCTAGTTCAGGCTCTCTGATGGAGGGCCCAAGAGGGGCAATTGCCCAGGGGTCCACGAGATTTAAAAGGGCCCAGGGACCCCCAGCTGTGGTAGCAGTAATGGCAGCTGGGAGCCCTAGGCCCTTTTAAATCACTCTGGCAGACCGCAGGGCTCCTAGGCGCATGTGACCACTCCGGGCCCCAAGCTCTGAGGGGCCCCATGGGCTGGCGCGATTGGCCTGCGTGGTCAGTCCCAGAAGTGACGGATTTGTCATTTCTGCCCAGGCACTCCCCTCCCCACCGTGGACAGCCCTGGGGCCTGGAATTGCTGTTGGTGGGCCTGAACTCGTTAAAGATCCCTGGCCTGACCTGAGAGTTTGAGCCCATGCACCTAATGATTAGTCAAATGGGAGCTGCAGCAGCTGAGCATCTCTTGGTACGAGGCTCTTAGTGACTTAATGATCAGACAGAAGTACTGGCAAAGAAAGGCAGAAGGCACAGTGTAAGAAAGTTGGGAGTGTTTGAGGGGAAGGGAAGGTCAGCATACCTATGAACTTTACCTTGTTTTGAGGACCATCACTCATAGGCAGTTTGTGAATATGTGCCTCATAAATATGGTCATTCCCTCACTTGTTGAAATTTTTTTATCCCAGGAAGTGAAATTCAGGGAGAGGCTATAGGAATGTATTTACATGGCATTTTAAGCTTCCTGTATGAGTAGCTTTATTTTCTCCCTAGGGTTGCCAACATTGTCATATTTAAAAAACCAGACATTCCAGCAGTAGTGCTGGAACCTCTCCCGCCCTAACTCTTTTTCTTCCCTTCCCCCCCCCCTCCCCAAGACCTGCCCACCCCATTTGCTCCTCTTTCCACCTCCCTCAGTCACTCTCTGCATTTCCCTTCTCCCTCTGGCTTCCCAGCTCAGGAGGGACTCGCCTGCAGGACTGGAAGCTGAGTAGGAGCTGGCGCAGGTGATGACTTGGTGCCTCCCCCACCTGCAGTAATCAGACTTTGGATGTCCAGTCAATAGATATGACTGGTCACTATCAGGTCCCCTTTTCGACTGGACTTTCCGGTCAAAAACCAGGCACCTGCAACCCCTCCCATTTTGGGTCTTTGCAATTTAGTGCATAATACATTTGAGCCTTGGCAGATTAGGAGGTATCAACACAATTTTCTTATCTGAATGGAAACCATAATGGATTCTGAAGCTCAGTACATGAAATCAGAGCTGAAAAATACCTTGCTAATGCAAAATTATTCAGTGTGTGCATACTACATTACTGTGAAGAAAACATTCATGTGTTCCTATGGTATAGAACTGCCAGCATCCTTGTGGACTCTCCACATAATAAACGTTTTCCATAACAAAACAAATGAAGAGCAGAGTATGTATAAATCCAAAATCAAAAGATTATACTATCACCTAGGTCTTCACAAATGCCAAAGAAAAAATAGAAGCAACCCTTGTATCCAATTGAACTAAAAATGAACAGTAGGAAAACCCATATATTTTTTACTCTGGGGATGCTGAAAAATCTCTAGAAACATTGGAGGGGTATGCCTCAAATGAATTGCTTTAAAAGCCTTGGTATTTTGGAGCCATATGGCTGGAATGAAGGGACTTCCTGATTCATCATGGCACATGAATGAAGTTAATTGAAAGGAGTGGGGTTCAGTGTCTGCAAATGGATATGCAGTTTTGCTCTCCTCCCAGCTCTGGTAAAAATTGTCTGACTTCCTCCAGCTGTTAACTTTTGACAATAAATGAGGACAGGCCCCTGGAGCCTTGTCATCCTGGAGTGATCGTAGGAGTTGGAGATTAAGGAGACAGATTAAATAAACCATATTTACGATTCACCGTGCCTTCTTAGGATAAGCATGGCTCTTCTCTCTGTAAAATAGAGAAAGTAAACTGCAGATTGTTTAAAGTTTGTGTTCCCTTCCTGAATGGCTCAAAGCACAATCCCCCATTAAAGAAGTGCAGATCCTTTAAGGACAGCCAGATCACCTAGGGAAGTTGGTGACTGTGACAGAAATAAGGGCCAGACTCTCATATTCAAAGTAGGAAAGAAAGAGCCCTGATTTAAATAAGTCTGTGTAATCTACTAGAGAAGCTTGATGACCTGAGGAACAGCTTGTTCAGGACCTGCAGAAATATTATTAGGCTCCCCAGGCTGCTTTGAGGGCTCAGAGTATGAAAATTTCCTTCAGGATTCCCACACTAAAAGTCTTGGCCATGAGATGTTTCTTGCTCCACTTAATGAGGCACATGGAGCACTTGCTCAAAAACCTGTGCCAGGCCAGCCAACATGGGAAGTAAAATCTAAACAATAAAAAGGATATAATTCTTAGTACAACTAAATGGCTTCAAGTTCCCCTAACTTCAGTGTATGTAGAGCTGGAAACAGGTGCAAGACTCTTACAGAAGTCTCAAACTACAAGAAAGCAAATCTAGAATGTACTGTAGTTTTACCAATTGAACTATGAATAATTGTTTTAGGAAAATATCTTTTTCTATTACTGATGCAGAAGAAATATTGTGGTGTTGGGGAAACTCAGCCAGTCGAAGCCTTCACAGGCCAATAACCGCTACAATGAGCTTCCAAAATGATGGACTTCCCTCCATATCACAAGGAGACCTATCCTGTGATCCTTTCCAAAAGTCATTATAGCCTCTGTCATAAGCAACCCTTGAATAATATTATTGCCTATAATTTTAAAAGCTATAAGCTGTTCTGAACTCACGTACTCTGAATCATAGAATCATAGAATACCAGGGTTGGCAGGGACCTCAGGAGGTCATCTAGTCCAACCTCCTGCTCAAAGCAGGACCAATCCCCAACTAAATCATCCCAGCCAGGGCTTTGTCAAGCCTGACCTTAAAAACCTCAAAAGGAAGGAGATTCCACCATCTCCCTAGGTAACGCATCCCAGTGTTTCACCACCCACCTAGTGAAAAAGTTTTTCCTAATATCCAACCTAAACCTCCCCCACTGCAACTTGAGACCATTACTCCTCATTCTGTCATCTGCTACCACTGAGAACAGTCTAGATCCATCCTCTTTGGAACCCCCTTTCAGGTAGTTGAAAGCAGCTATCAAATCCCCCCTCATTCTTCTCTTCCGCAGACTAAACAATCCTAGTTCCCTCAGCCTCTTCTCATAAGTCATGTGTTCCAGTCCCCTAATCATTTTTGTTGCCTTCCGCTGGACATTTTCCAATTTTTCCACATCCTTCTTGTAGTGTGGGGCCCAAAACTGGACACTACTCCAGATGAGGCCTCACCAATGTCAAATAGAGGGGAACGATCACGTCCCTCAATCTGGCAATGCCCCTACTTATACATCCCAAAATGCCATTGGCCTTCTTGGCAACAACGGCACACTGTTGACTCATATCCAGCTTCTCGTCCACTGTAACCCCTAGGTCCTTTTCTGCAGAACTGCTGCCTAGCCATTCGGTCCCTAGTCTGTAGCGGTGCATGGGATTCTTCCGTCCCAAGTGCAGGACTCTGCACTTGTCCAGGTTGAACCTCATCAGATTTCTTTTGGCCCAATCCTCTAATTTGTCTCCTCTATATCCTATCCCTACCCTCCAGCGTATCTACCTCTTCTCCCAGTTTAGTGTCATCTGCACCTCTGGTGCAAATCTGGAGTAACTCGATTGACTACAAATGCAATAAGATTGTCAAATGCTAAATTGATGATTACCTTCCTCTCCTCCCTCAGAAATCAGTATCTTTCTTAGTATGGGGGTAAACTTTACTGTTTAATTCTTGACCTTGAATTCCTTACTGGCTTATCCAGAAATTTGACCGAGGGAGAGAATTAGCATTCTCTTGATGTAGGGGTGAGGTAACCTGAAATAATAGGAACTTCTGTCTTGTGGAAGGGAAAGGAAATATTTAGGAACACAAATCCCAGGAAGTACGGAGCTAATATTCATGGGACTCAGTTAACATATTTGAACATCAATACAGTTGTTAATTATAGACTCATCCCATTTTTAAGGGATGGTTTATAACTGTGCCACCTCTGGAGAACCAGCAAGAAGTCACTGTGACTCACTCTTCCCCTACTCCCCACTTGCCACAAGGAAGGAGCATGTATCTTCTTTCTGAGTGGTGGCATGTGCCCAGCCCACTCTGCTGCATAGTGCATGTGGAAATTGGGGCCAAGGTTCTATCATTCCTCAGGTCCTTCTGGGGAGGATCTATTGGGCATGCTCCTCCTCTTCCTCTTTTCAAGGTTGCTAAATCAAGTACTCAAATTAGGAAATGCTGGTATTAAGGATGCCTGTCCCATCTTAATTTTCGCCCCTCCATGTGTATATGCATAATGATTAAAGCAGAGCAAAATTATTCAGATGAATAGTTTTTGTCAAAAAAATGCAGTTTGGGGTTGACCAAAACTATGGTTTAGTTTTCCGAATAGCTTTGGCCAAACCAAACAAGGCAGGGTTTTGGCGATGTTTGGTTGGAACAAGACATTGTGTTTCAAACACTCCTTTGAGGCATTTTCAGAAAAGCAAGCTCCGGATTCACAAAACGCCAGAAGGAGGTAGTGCTGTTTGATGCTGCCACCTCCCTTTATAAACTTTAGGCCAATGGTTAGGGCACCGACCTGGGCTCAGGGCTCACCTCTGCCTGGTGTGGAGAAGAGATCTGAATTTACATCTCCTTCATTGTAGGAGAATGCCCTAGCCACTGGGCTACGCTCTGTTCTGATGTTGGGCTTCTTTAGACTTTCCTATTGAAACTGGTCCACTTGTTATAACTAGTCAGCCATTGGAGCAGGGACTTCAACTTGGGTCTCCCACACCCTGAATGAGTGTCCTAACTACCAGGCTATAGAGTGATTCTCACTCTTTCCCTGGCCCAATGGTCCATTGTCAATTTAAAGCATCCTTAATTGTAGCATTTCCTAACGTGAAGCTTGACTTTGCCACCTTAATGTTCTTTTACTGTAGGTTTTGTGTGTTTAATATGTAGTTTAAAATGAATGCCTTTCCCAGAAGTTTAGTGTCCACTGATGAGTAGGTTTGGGTACAGACACGGGTAGGGGGGAAGCCAGGGAAGTATTTGAGGTTGTCATGCTGCTTTTTTCCTTATGTAGAGGAGCAAAAATGCCTGGATTTTAATTTATTCACTGTTCGGGAATATGCTGTTTCCCACTAAGATTGTAACTCCCCTTGACACGTTTTCCCTAGAGAGGATAAGTGCACTACACAAGCTACAAGGTATAAGTATCTGACAGCACATATGTACGCTTTAAGCTCTAATACTTTTCGAAATACTAAAACTTACTCTAATATGCAGGGTTGTGTTTACTATTTACATTCTTACAGGGCATAAGAACATTAGGAGCCCACTTCTGCAAACCTGACTCAAGTTGAGTATAGTCTTTACTCACAAATTTTCCTGTGAAGATGAAGAGGAGTCACTTACGAGAGTAAGGACTATTCAACATCAGTAAGGCTGGCAGAATCCTGCCAGAATACATCTCCAAATGTATAAAGTCATATAATTTCTCATTATCTGAACTGACACGCTGACAATTTCCAAAATGCAAATATTAAATGTCTGTATTGGGGATCATGTTTTACAAGATTTTATGCAGCAGATGCTGCACAGAAAAGCATCTAACCAAGATCATCCTGAAGCGTCCCTGGAATGTGAGGTTGGCTACCAGAGACAGGAAACCATTCTACATTTCATGGAACATACACAATTATGCAGCCAGTTCAAACAGGTGCAGATGCATATGCCTCATCCAGAAGATGCAGACACAGGGGGAGCAGAATTGGCCTATATATATTTTTAACTTTGCTTATTTCAGTTCCCAACACATACCGGACCTTTTTTTGTCCAAAATATCTGCTTTTCCTATGAGCTCTTATGAGCAGATTTAGCAGATTAAAATGCATAGAAAAAAAGAAACATTCCCCTCCCCTGGCTGTGCAAGGAGCACCTAAACCATAGGGGGAAAACACAAATGCAGTTTATGCATTGTTTCCAACTATACCTTTTTACGCCTCAAAGGAAATGCATCTTTCCTTTTCTGTCTTAGCTGTGAAGAGCAAGCCTCCTGCTGGATCACGAGACAACTATTTTATCTGAAAGCTCCTTGGGGGCAGAGACACTTTGTTCTGTTTTTACTATTGTGCCTAGCACAATGGGTCCTGGTCCATGACTAGAGCTCCTAGGCAACTGTGGTAATAAAAATAATCAATAGTTCCCTTCTGTTGATGAGACAATTACTGATTATCCAAAGTCAGAGAGAGGGAAAGAAGAGAACTAAAAAATAGGTTAATGCAGGAACAACAACAGCTGCTTTATGGCCTTATAGTAGCGAGACCACAGTTAACATTGTATCAGAATTGTTTTCCAGGGACTGTGCCTCCAGTGTGATTATTTTTTTTTTTTTTTTACCCCTTTGGTAAATGTTCCATGGGAATTTTAATCACATTTCTGCCACTAATCAATGTGTGGGGAATGGTCTCCGGTATGTATTTTGTTTGCATATTGTTGTTTTTTAGGAAACTTGTGAAAACCAGATTCCTGCCCGCAGCACACAAGCACTGTCTGAGCAGTAACCTTGTGGCATTGGAGATAATCAGCCACTCTCTCACTCCAGTTTATTTGCATGCTTGGGGAGAGTCCATACTGCTCAGGTTGTCATGACCACAGCTGCCTTTGATAACTGATTTACTACAGTTATCAAACATTATGACAAAGAAGGGTCAGGAGAGGAACTGTAATGAAAGAAGACAGGGGTTTGGATAAAATCCTGCTGTACTCCTTTAGTGTTTGTATTGGGGTACGTTACACTGTTTATTTTCAAATGGTAGTTATTACTTTCCTGAAAGGATCACATGAAAATAAAATAGAAAACTCCAGCTCCTTTTTACATATATTGTTTATGTGCTACTTACAAATTAGGAGCTATGACTTTCTGAATGATTACCTTTGTTAAAAAAAAGCAGGAAAGCAGAGCTGAGTCCTGACTCAGTTTTGTGTTGTTCATTTAAAAGTTTGTAGTAAAACTGAAGTTGCCTCTTGTAAAATTGTTTTGTGTGAATACAGTTTCAGTATATGGGTCAACATGGTGCAACTTGGTGCTCCACAAAGATAACAAGGACAATAAAATATACACTAAAGAACATTAATGTGTACGTATATTATTGAAACAGAAATATTTTATACAGATGCTTTCTATTAAACTAAGGATATTGACAAACACCTGTTAGTGAAATTTGCACTTGGAGGACCTGGACAGAGGGCTGGTATTTAGTTCAGTCCTGCCCTTCCTTCCCAATAGTGCCTGTTGATTTTCCGTTTCTCAGCCCCCAAGAAATTGTTCTTCACCATCAGCGCTGGCCTGCAAGGACACCCTCTTCCCCCCCTCCCCCCCCCCCGCACCGCCGGATAGACCAGGCCTTGAGCAGGGACGTATAGTACTGCCTTAAGGGACAGAAATGCCAGGCCACCGTGGATGTCCTCAGGGTGATCAGCAACCATCGCTCACTTGTGGATATCTAGCGCAACCAACCCCGATGACTCTATCATCTATACTTATATTTGAGTGGACAACACTCAATCATACCACTCCCAGTGAACCACATTTAACGTCTTATGGGCCTATTTCATCACCATCAGGCCGCTCCCATTCTTGGGCCACCATCTGGTGACCATAATGGCTTTTCTGGCACCAAGAGACCAGCACTGACCTACTGGCATTTTAACAACTGCCTGTCAGAGGATGTGGGCTTTGAGGAATCCTTCTGGAAGTCATGGCTGACCTGATGTGACTACCCCTGGGGTGGGCAGTCAGAGGCGGGATGCATCAATGGAGGAGTTGGAGTGGCAGATTTTGGATCTGGAGAGATACCTGGCCACTCACCTTGGGATCCATCCCTTGCAGAGTTTGTCATGAGAAGCAGAATGAGCTTCACGCCCTTGATGACCATCGGGCCTGGGGCACTTTTGTTGGATCCTGCATCCAGCTTCTTTGCAAGGCGGATCACAGCTCCCCTTTCTATACTCTTGCAGAAAAAGAGGGATGCCACAAAGCACATCACCTGCCTCCTGGTGAAGGATGGCACCCTCTTGCAGATCTGGTGGAGATGTAGGAAATAGCCAGGGCTGCCTACAACAGCCTCTCCGCTTCTTGGACCTGACTGATTCTGACACTTCCAGATGAATTCTGTGATGGGGCGTGCATGCCCTACACTGGAACTGCAGGTTTAATTCCTTTCTTTGGGCCGAGGAGCCCATACCTCTTCGATCCTGCTAGGCTTGCTCTGGCTGGAGGCCAGGTATAAAAGGGAGCAGCCCAGTTCATTTGGGGCTGAGCACCAGAGAGGAAGGAGGTGTGCTGCAGGCTCCTGCTGAAAGACCGCCAGCACTTCACAATGTGGTAGTCAGCCAGATGGCAGTGACCCCAGACCCCCAGGCTCTGGATGCCACAGAGGGAGGAAAGACCAGGGGAACCATGAGACCACAATCTGCAGAGAAGTGGGTTGGAAGTAACCCAGGGAGTCTTTGCAGGGAGGTGGTTGGAGAACCGGAGACTAGATTGGCATGTTTCAGCCAGATCCCCGCTGAGCTGACAGGGCCCTGGGTTAGAAGCCAGTGTAGAGGGAGGCCCTGGGTCCCCCATCCTGGCCACTGCCCATCCTGGGATGGCGGCCCACCTCACCAGCTCTACTGACTCTAGCTGCTAGGCTGCATGGCCCTGAGCACAAGGGCAGCAATAGGGATTTGACTATTAGACCACCTTGCTCTGATAGAGAGGGCGAGTAGGTTGACTTTGCCTGTTAGGCCACATTACTCTAAGACGCAGAGGAGTCCTGCAGATTTGATTGTGGGTGTATAATGGGCACTGACAGGCTGTCTGTGGATTTTTACCACACATTCTGGGATGTCCTTGGCTCACACTTTGTTGCTGTTTGGGCCAAGTCCTTGGGAAATCCAGTGCTCCCCCTGCTATGAAGGCAGACTGTGCTCATCCTGCTGCCCCAAAAGGGGGACCTCCATGGTCTAAGGAATTGGCACCATTTCACTCCTCAGCACAGACTGCAAACTCATAGTGAAAGCCATCTCACTGCAGTGAAGTCCATGCTGACGAACATGGTCCAAACCATCCAAACCTACAACATCCCTGGCCAGATCATCTCTCAGTCTGTACCTTTCTCCATCTGGCATGTAGGGATGGTTTGTCACTTGCCTGCCTGTCCCTGGACCAGAAGAAGGCAGATGATCAAGTGAAGCATAGATGTCTCGTGGGCACTTTGCAGGCATTCAGTGTTGCCCCTGCTTCATGGGGTTTCTCCAAGTGTCTGGTCAAGCTCAACAGGGCCTTGACTGAACCAATCACCTCTGATTGAAGGATGCATCCTGGTTGCTTGCTGTCTGGCCAGTTGTCTGCCACTGCTATCAAGCCCACCCTTTGTCTCCTCTGTAAGATGATGACTGGGTTGGTGCTTTGAGAGCCAGACTTGCAGATGGTTCTGTAGGTATCTGCTGATGACATGCTCTTTGGGGCCCAGGACTTGGGAGTCTTGGGGAGGAGGGTGCTGGTAATTAACCAGCTAGTCTTGCCCATGCTCTGCCACCCATTCAACAATTTGAGCTTGCCTGAAGAGCCTCTAGACAGCTCCCAAGAGAGGATCCTGGAGTTTTTTTCTGGCTGGGACTGTACTGGGTCTCTGCAGGTGTCCTGAACCCCCATCCCCTTCTCCCTGTGGGGAGGATGGACAGGGCCTGGTCTGTATCAATAGGCAGGTCCATGTCTTCCACCTTTAGGCCTTGCAGAGATTCCTTTATGGCGTGCATAGACTGGAACATGCTGGTGCATGCTTTTCTCCACCGCCTCCTAGGTTTCCAATACGACCGTGAGCTCTTTCACTTTCACCTGAGACATTTTCCCCATGACTTCTCTGAACTGCTACCGGAATTGGAGACCACCTAGACTACAATCCGAGAGATTGGATGGAGAGATATGGTGCTCAGCCTTTGTGTCCCCTGTCATGTACTCCATTAGGTAAGGGTAGCCTTGACTCCTCCCCCCGCTTAACTGGAGGGTACTGCTGGAAGACATTCCCCTTCCTACCCCCACACCAGGTGGTGGGGACCTGCTGCCACTACAAAGGCTGAGGAGCCCTTGTGGGCTAGTCAATCTCCACTCTGTTTCTATGGGCTACTGTGAATATTAGTTGGTGGCTCCTCCATGGAGCCATGGACATGTATCTGGCATGGTTCACAGAATCCCCTGATACCTGTCCTTTCTGAGGAAAGAGGGGGACCCTGGACCACATCGATGTAGATTGTGTCAGACTGTCGCCCCTCTTGCAGATCCTCCAGAACTTCTTATTGATGTTCTAGTTGCACTTTTCCCCGTACCTCCTCCATTCTTGCACACCCCATCCGTGGCCTCAAGTCATGAGACACCCTTGTCAACCATCTCCTGATGCTGGCCTGAAATGGCCATCCATCATACCAAGAGGAGGAATATGTGGGGAGGATGCTCTGTGCCTGTGGGACCTATTTCCAGTCCCTCTTCTGTTAATGCCTCCAGGCAGAGCTCCTCCGTGTGGTGTCTACTGACTCCTGAGACACCTTTTGAAAAGCAGTGGACACTGTCTGGTTCTCTGCTTGGTGTCTGCTTCTGGTTCCTTGATTTTTAATCTTTGACCTCACTCCTATTCCTGTGTGGGGTTGTTTTCCATTTTTCCTCATTTCCAAGAATTATTTTTTGGATTGGGTTCTATGGTCCCTCCACCTTGGTGCAGTGGGTGGGCTTTTATTTCTGGGCAGGCCTAGGTGCACTCATCCCAGTTCCCGCAACAGGTACACACCTATCCTTGTTGCAGAAAATGGAAGGTGCCTTCTGCACGTGTCCTGAAGACAATAGTACACAACCCTGATTCTCCAGAGCAGATCCATCCTGTGAATTGATTGAATGATGGGTTTGGGGGTGAGGGATGGGGATGGACTTTAATTATACAATTAAAGGCTGCAACATAATATATAAGTACGAGGGGCCAAAGTAAGATTGCATGGGCGACATTTATGCTGAGTTTTCCTAATTTGAGAGAGTTTAATTTTGCAACATTTTAATCCTGTTTAATCCTTGACTTTGTATATTGATGAGAGCAGCCTTCACTAACATTAATGGAAGTTTTCTGTTTATAAATAAATTCGGAATTTACAAAATGGATAGCTGTTCTCAGGTAATCATAGGACCAAATCTACAATAAATAAATAAAACTTAACAATAAAGATGAGAACTTAAAATGTACCAGAGCCAGGAGATTCAAAAGCTGTTGTTTTAAGGGGCTCTTGATAAAGCTCATAGAAGTAGAGATGAAGATTATCTTCAATCAACTAATTCATCCTCTCAACAGCATTTTGAGTCTAATTTTGAAAGTTGAAACCAATGTAGTTTCTACCATTTTCTTCAATCCCTACTGATATGAAGCAAATATTAAGTGTGTGGGGGTGGGGTGGAAATCTCTAAACCTCTAGAAAATAATAGGATGCTGAGTAATGAATCATAGCCTGGGTTTAAACAAATTTATGCCAGACAAACATGATTGCTTTTTTACAGAATTTCAGTATTAATGGATGAAGGGAATGTGGTAAGTGAGATAATTTAGTGCTTGCTACCTCTGTGCTGAATACAATATATTAAAATGAAATTTTGTATATATAAACTTTATGTATTACATTATAGATTTAATATATTTAGATTCTAGTAAACCATTAGATATGGTGCCTTGTAAGATCTTACTCCCAATAGTAATTTAAATTGTTTGGCTATGAAAAGTCATGAGGTCAGAAAATTAACTGAAGGATCACAGACAAAGTGTAATAATAAATAGCGCTGAATCAGACTAGAAGAAAGTGACAAGAGGTTAGTGGTAGGTCTTCTTGAACATATTCATAAATTTTCTGGAACTAGGAATAAGCAGCATGTTGATAATGAAATGCAGAGATAATACTGATTTGGGAAGTATTGTGAACAATAATACAAAGGGATTTGAAAGGGTAGGTGTATCAGCAGCAAATAACAAAATGAGATGAAACTGGGAATCTTGGACCTGGATACCAGTAGTTTCCTGGGTAGGTTCCACTCTGAAATGACCGATCATAGGATTTTGCTTAGGTGAATATAGGATGTCACTGGGGTGTCTAGAATTACTCTTTTTTTGGTTTGTCTTAGAAATCAATCAGTGGTATTGGATTATTATATCAGCCCTCTAGGGGAATGTCAATCCTGTGGATTTATGGGTTTTGTGAAGCTGGAGGGGTGGAGGGGGCTTGAAAAGGTTAGAAAAACTAGTTCAAGTTTGAAAATCATAATCCCATTTAATTTTCTATATTCCAGTTACCTCCAGATAAGTGGTGTAAATGAGACTACACATGAAGAGCTGTTTGCTTATCAGGGTTGGTTTAGAGAGCATATTACACCAGTGCTTCATACATTTCATTGACTTCTGGTTCATTTCCAGCTGCAGTTCAAAGTGTTTGATTTGGATCATTAGAAACTTGCTCTATATGATTTAGGTTCCTGGTATATGAGATCACCTCCCTCCCTCTGCATTGCCATGCCAGTTGCAATCAGCTGAGATGCTTGAGCTAAGAGTTTCTAGATGTAATCATCAGAGGGCTGGTGGGAGGTAATTTTCAGTGAAAAACAGTTATGTTATGAAGAGCAGAGCCATGCTAACTTCCATATTATGCTGAGATAAATTGTAATGGGAGTTAACATCTCAACTTGTCATTGTTTCCAATAGAAACAGAGCTTCCACTGATAAGCTGACACAAAATGATACACAGAACATCTTGCCAGCTAGGGAACTCCTGTGACTATTTCAATAGCTCTGAGGACTTTCATTGCATCTATGTATGCTGTATCTATGCCTCTAATAAAAACTAATGTACCATACTCCATATTTTAGTTTTAAAACACTGTGAAAGCAAATGAAGGCGCTGAGTGCATTTGACTTTTCAGGAGTTTGGAGTAATTTGTGAAATATGTCTGGACCACCCTGTGCAGATTTTTAAAATGTATAGACAAGCTTTTATTTTGCAAAGCTCTGTGGTGCAGCTGTTTTTCATCTTCATCCTACAGATGCTATCATGCTTACAAGACAGTTTGGTTAAAAAGCTGTGTTAACTCGTAGGCTCAGAATGTAGAATTCTCAGCTGTGATTGAAAACTGCGCTTGTCACACACAGGTTTCAGAGTAGCAGCCGTGTTAGTCTGTATTCGCAAAAAGAAAAGGAGTACTTGTGGCACCTTAGAGACTAACCAATTTATTTGAGCATGAGCTTTCGTGAGCTACAGCTCACTTGTGTGGGGGGGTGGAGGGTGAGAAAACCTGGATTTGTGCTGGAAATGGCCTAACCTGATGATCACTTTAGATAAGCTATTACCAGCAGGACAGTGGGGTGGGAGGAGGTATTGTTTCATATTCTCTATGTATATATAAAGTCTGCTGCAGTTTCCACGGTATGCATCCGATGAAGTGAGCTGTAGCTCACGAAAGCTCATGCTCAAATAAATTGGTTAGTCTCTAAGGTGCCACAAGTACTCCTTTTCTTTTTGTCACACACAGTCATGATAAAGCTGTCTCTGATGGACACTCACCAGACTATATTTGGATCCCAATATGCTAGACCCGTGTGTCTTTAAGCTTCCTATGTGTTTCCTGCAGCACTGGCTCTCGGTTTGTTACCCCTTCACATAAATGGGATCATGTGGCAAAGCTGCTCAGTAACAGTGACTCCCCAGTAGTTTAAGAACATCCTTTCCAAAATTCCATGTTGTGGTTCCTCTGGATTTGCAGTTTAACTCTTCATCAACAGGCACACAGACTTTGTAAGGGTTCCTAAACACAATTACTCTTTAATTTAGTTAGCATAAGAATTATATAGATTTAGACAATATTCACCAATATGCATTTCCCTTCCTCAGTTTCCTCACCACTCTTGAGAATTATTTGATCTTAGGTCAGTCCTTTAAGTAGCCCAGGATCCTCCTTCCCTCCTGCACATGGTTTTACCTCCAGAATGATATACATACATAAAAACAGCCATACTGGGTCAGACCAAAGGTCCATCGAGCCCAGTATCCTGTCTTCCAACAGTAGCCAATGCCAAGTACTTCAGAGGGAATGAACAGAACAGGTAATCATCAAGTGATCCATCCCCTGTTGCACATTCCCACCTTCTGGCAAACAGAGGCTAGCAACACCATCCCTGCCCATCCTGGCTACTAGCCACTGATGGACCTATCCTCCATGTACTTACCTAGTTCTTTTTTGAACCCTGTTATAGTCTTGACTGTCACAACATCCTCTGGCAAGGAGTTCCACAGGTTGACTGCATTATGTAAAGAAATACTTCCTTTTGTTTATTTTAAACCTGCTGCCTATTAACTTCATTTGGTGACCCCTAGTTCTTGTGTTACAAAGAGGAGTAAATAACACTTCCTTGTTTACTTTCTCCACACCAGTCATGATTTTATAGACCACTTTCATATCCTCCCTTAATCATCTATTTTCCAAGCTGAAAATTCCAAGTCTTATTAATCTCTCTTCATATGGAAGCTGTTCAATACCCCTAATCATTTTTGTTGCCTTTCTCTATACCTTTTCCAATTCCAATTTATCTTTTATGGCATGTGTTGACCACATCTGCATGCATCATTCAAGATGTGGGTGTAGCATAGATTTATACAGAGGCAATATAATAGTCTGTCTGTCTTATTTATCCCTTTCCTAATGATTCCCACCATTTTTCGCTGTTTTGACTGTCACTGCACATTAAGTGATGTTTTCAGAGAGCTATCCACAATGACTCCAAGATCTTTCTTTAGGAACAGTTAATTTAGACCCCATCATTTTATATGCATAGTTGGGATTATGATTTCCAGTGTGCATTACTTTGCATTTATCGACATTGAATTTCATTTGCCATTTTGTTGCCCAGTCACCCAGTTTCAGGTGGAATGAGGAAGTCAGTCTCTAAAATGGCCAGGGAGAGACCCTTTCTTTTATACCCCGCAGTTCCCTTTGTCAAGTGACACCCTGATCAGCCTCAGCAGGTGACCAAGTCCTCTACCAGGTGACCTGTTGCTTGATTGTCACCCCCCTCCAATTCAAATTTGAAATATTGGTTTGCTCTGTGTGGCAGTCATCTCTTTGTCCAAGGGTGCTCCATTTGAATGGGAGCTGTTCAGGTTAACAACTCTCCATTGTTAGCCTTGTGTCACCACCCCTTGGAATTTCAGTCCAACGTGGATGTGAAAAGGCAACCAGCTCCACATTCAAAATGGAATTGCAGTCTGACACAGATAAACAAATTCCCTAAATTGTCCAAACATTATTACTTTATCATCAGCAGGACAGATGTCCTCATAGCAGTGAACTATGTTTTATTAAATGTGGAAGACTATGGTTTCTGAAATAAAACTCTGATTCTCTCGGAAGCAGACACAGTGAAATACTAACCCTTACCCAATATGCTTATTCATCCCATTACTATGGAAGCTCCTGATGACTCGCTGTGTCGGCTAGATATTTAGAAAAAATTGGTAGTCTTGACTTTCCTGTTTTGAAGTCAGTTTTTATGCTTTGAGAGATGAGGGGGATGCTGGTGTTTATAGTAGGAACAGAGAAGTGAAACAGCTTTTTAATTTTTTTAAACAAAAACTCACTTAAACTTGGGGCTTTTTGTGACTGAACCAAACCTGAGATTGGTCTGAAGTTTGGGGCTAGTTCAAGAGAGGGACCCATCTCTAAATTTAATCAAGCCCTCAGCTCCTTCCCTGAAAAATGCAGGCCACTCCTCAGTGGCATTCTCATCCCATATCACTCAGACCAAAAGGCTCTATTCTTCTCATTACCAGCCACCAACATCATTTTTTGCATGTCACTCAGGTGATGCCTCCTTCTATCCCTCTGTAAACCCCACCCTCAGGCCTCTGGATCCCCTTATACTTAAAAATGGTGGGTTCCAGCTGTTGCTCTGCCTGGAGTTCAAGTCTTCACTTTTAGTTCTTGCAAAGGATGATATCCGATAAAGCAAAGGACATAGCAAGCTCCAGAGAAAGCAGGGGACGGCTAGCATTCAATTCACAGGCAGTCGGAGCCTGGTGTGGTTGGAGGCAGAGGTTTGTAGGTAAGTGGGTTCCAGTAAGCCAGGTGGGTTTTTATTGGGAAGTAATATTTTGCATTTATATGAATAGCAGCTTTTGACCCAGATTGCTCAGAATACTTTGCTCCTTAATTTCACAGGTGAATAAACTGAACAACAGAGAAAGGAATGTCAGTGGGCCACTTCACCTTGAATGGTCCTTTAGAATATGTCTTAACTACTTAAGCTAAACAATCTGTTCCATCTTGTATATAGCTGTGACACTGAGAACATTTCCCAGACCTGAAGAAGAGATCTGTGAAGCTTCAAAGCTTGTCTCATTCACCAGCAGAAGCTGGTCCAATAAAAATACCTCACTCACTTACTCTCTAGCGAAATTAAGTGACTATTTAACATCACAGAGTGGGTTAATGGCAGGGTACCAGCTGAACCCAGGGGTCTTCTTTCTTTTGTCCATTACACCCACCCTCTATTCATTATACCAAATTTTCCTAGCATAAGACTGAGAGCCTGACAAAGAAGTTAAAGAAAGTGTTTGTGATGAAAGTGATAGCTTCGAAAAGTATGATCATTTCAGATCAAGCCTTTTGATGCCTGCCCATCACTGATTTGAAGTACAATTTATTTAAATGAATGAGTGAAAGAGGAGATTTTGATATTCTTAATGTCATTAACCATTGCTTCTTGGAGGTAAATTGCCTTAGCTTTATACTCTGGCTTCAGTGTAATTGACAGAGAAATGCCTGCTGGATTCCTGGAACCCACAAACACACAATCCATTCCCACCACTCCTCTTACATTTCTCCCTTTGCTTTAATCTCTTCAAAAGATGTTGTGCTATAAAGACGCCAAGTTAACCATTAAAAAAAGTTCCGATAGTTTACTTTTTGGAAAAATTCTCAGACGTATGATTCATCAGAAGTGAACCTAGTTCAGGAAGAATTTCTGGGAGTTAGATACAATTGCTGAGACTTGGTTAGAGGAATATCTGGTCAACTGTGGAATCTATGCAGGTCCTGAAGGCAAAGGATGGGGGAGAGCAAAGGTGGCTTTTTACTATTTTTGTGGCTCTAAATCTGTAGAGGCCAGAAGTCAGTTCAGACCCCATTTGAAGTAGTGAGGTCAAGCCGTCAGCATTAAGGATTTTGGGCCCTGATTGAACAGCCCATCACTATTCAGCATAATACTTAAAACAAATTTAGGCATGTGTTTAAGTGCTCTACTGAACTGCGGCCTTGGAGATGCAATAATAATTGTAGAGAGGAAAATGTTTCAAATAATTATGGCATTTCCCACTTTGTGTGCATTATAACTGAAGTATCTTGGCAATGGCTGGATTTTCACTCAAACTATGGATTTTTCCAAGAGGTGGAAATAAGGGCCAGACTGACAAGGTACTTAAATACCTTTGTCAAACTGGCCCTATACCTATAAAGTAGAGTTCAGATTATCCTTTCAATTGAAGTAAAGGCTCACAAACCAAAAAAAGGTAAACTGAGGTGATTTGCCTAAGCTTCTACAATGACATAGTCTAAGCCTTCATTTTAGTCATGGGAACTCTATGCCTCTGAAAAGTACTAGGAATGAAGAGTAATTGTGACATCAAACTAGATCAATAAAACTGGACCATAGAATGTCAATACCATCAAGCTACGGTTCCGCACAGGAAGGAGTAGAATTCACAAAAGTGATGGCAAGACAACGTGGTATCAGATCATGCCTGGCAAGGGAAATAAGAGTATAATATTTCTTGCATGAAGTTTTTTCCACATTCACTCCAATAATTCACATATCATTAGTACATTCACTCCAATAATTCACGTATCATTAGTAAGATCTGTGACGAAAACATGACTTAAAACAAGCCAGGAAAGAGGTACTGTCGCCAATGTATACTATTAGTTCATCTCCAGGGTTTGCCCCAGTGCAGCTTTCCAGTGAGTCTAGGTCTGGATAGGATCTATTTAGTCTGCTATGAAGGAAAGTTACTATCATATTCATTCCTGTTTAGTTAACACAGCACCCTCAGTTATTCTCCCTTTTATTTAAAATCAGGTCAAGCCTGAATTAAATAATTTTGGGGGCCCTCTACACTATGGAAATTGAGGGGGGTCCTACCCTTTCATAAACTAAACAGCATAGGGCCCTCTCCCCATATATCTGCCACCCTCATACGCCCTAGACTGTTGCACTCTCCCCAACAAACACACCCCACACCTATATACCCTAACAACTCTCTACCAGCTGCCACTTATCCTGACATCCTCACTCACATCCCAGAATCCCTGACCTACATCCTGCTCACAGCAGCCCCCAACACCTCAACTCCACCAGCCACAGCCTCCAACCTCCCCCACTCGCTCCCAACCCCACTATCCCCCCAATTTTCCCCATTCATCCTGCAGCCCCTCAACATTCCCCATTCGCCTCATAGTGTACCAAGAACTCATCCCCAGCTCCTCATCCATGGTCTGCAGGTTCTTCCTGGCCACTCACGGGCACAAACCTGGCTCAGCACTCATTCCCATCCCAGGCAAGGGCAGCTCCTTCCAATCCCAACTGCCCAGGACCACTCATTTGGCTCTCATGGGGCCCCTTGGCACTCAGGTTTGGCATAGCCACCCCTCTGTCATAACAGAGGGATGGACAGGCCAAAGTTGAGTAAGTGATAGTGTGCCCCCATGCTCAGGGTTGCAGTGCCACTCGGGGGTTTCTGTTTTTGTTTTCCCCTCCCTGCAGTGGTCGAGGGGGGGCTCCTCTGAGATGAGGGCTCTGCAGGAGTGCACAGACTGTACATCAGTTAATGTGGGTGGGAATGTAATAACCATCCACTTTTTTTCAGTAGCTCAGAGTCGCAGTCTTCCACAATATATAGGTCAAACATACTTAAACATACCAGGTTAACCATTGGTTTTCCTGGTTTCCTTGCAATCTAGCCTGTTAACTGAGATCTCTTAATCCCTACTTGTGGACTGCATCTGCATAGGAGTTGTCACTGTGGTTTTGTGATAGATTATAAACTAATTCCCAGCATGGCTATGCAATTTCACTTTTCATGTTTATGAAATCCCCAAGTGTAATGATTATTAGGGTAGCTATATAAATGTCTTAATCATTAGAATGTTATTTTATGTTGTGAAATTCCAGTAGAGGATTTAAAAACATTTCTAACTTGCCTATTTCATTCACAATACTCAGTACTAATTTTTCATGAAAAATCTATCCTTTCATGTGTATTATTCAAAAAATACAGAGTCAGCAGCAGCCGGTCTCTTTAATTAATTCAATTAGCTAGATAATATGCTATAATTTTCAATGGTTTATGGAACCAATGTAGTGTATGGGGCTTGTGGCAGAAGCTAAATAACTAAACAATTGTTCTAAAGTGGTGTGAACACAATGATATAAAACGTATAATATGGTAAGGCGAAAACTCCTTATGCTGTTCCCATCTGCAGATGCTCCTGTTACTGTTTGAAACTTTACTCATGCTATCACCAAGCAGCAGGTGCTTGAAGAAAATTCCTTAATGACAGGCATTTTATTTTCAGGAGAACTCCAGCTTTCAAACAAGCAGACATACTAATTCCTAAATTCCTTGTTATGCTTCTTGACCACACTGGACTTCAAATGAGGGACAAAAAGTGTTGAAGCAATAGTTTCCTCAAATCAGGAGGTGATTTGTGGGTAGATTTTTGGAGCCATCTTGGGGTGGGCACAGCGCAAGAGCAGTCACAGTGAACCTAGATGCAGAAGTTTAGCCAAGACAGCACCCTGCATTTAAAAAGAGCTTTCCTTTACATTCAGCACTAAAGAGAGCTGACAGAGAAGGAAAATGGCCTTCCCCTGCAGCTGGACAGTTGCTAACTTCCTGTTTTCCAAGGGAGCCAGCATCCACAGCCAGTGAATGGACCAGATCTAAGATTCATCAGCGCCCATGCCACCTGGATTTCCTGTTATGGCTAACTTTAAATAGCATGCATCCGATGAAGTGAGCTGTAGCTCACAAAAGCTTATGCTCAAATAAATTTGTGCCACAAGTACTCTTTTTCTTTTTGCGGATAAAGACTACACGGCTACTACTCTGAAACCTTTAAATCGTCACAAAGACATCTCACCAACTTAATTTTTTAGCTAGAATTGAGCAGGAGGTGGATCTTGAAATAACTTAGGTCTGGTCTGAGTTTTTGTATGCTGTGAGACCTTTATGAACAGTTTGTAACCTCAATGGCTTCTTCAGGTTCAGAGATAAAGTTCTACCAAAACCTTGCATTGGCTTTAATTTATGAAAGACAGGTTATTGTGAGCCTTCTCGTATCTGTTCCATCTAGAGAAACCGAACCCTCAGACACTTTGTTTACCAACATTTTAACAGCTCTTGCCCCTCCATCCCATGGCCAGTTGGAATAGAGGCTGTTAGATATATAGGGCCTTATCTGGAAAGGTTTTAGGCTAAATCAATGGGAGATGAACTCTTCAACCCTGCTGAAAACTAGGCTCTAATGCATGTTCCTGATTTGAATCTAGGTGGTTGTATATTTGACTGATTCAAATTCTGAGGGATTCGGGGACATTTTGGAGGTGTAGCATTCTCAGTGTGTGATTTTTGCAGGGAGCAGAATATTGTTTTATTGCCAGAATTTCCGTATGTTAATTTCCTATTCTTCTCTCCAAGTGAAGATAGCCTGGTGTTTTCATTAGCAGTTGTTTTGTTTGCTTGTTAATCTTCCTCAGCTTCTTGCTCCTTTGAACATAAAAGTAACCTGTATTTAGCAGTACTGAGAGTCAGACTTCCATCTGTCTGTTATTAAGGCCCAGAACATGAAATCAATGTAAGTTAGGAGCCTAAGTAGATTTGAGGATCTGGGCCTTATACCCTAAACTTTTCCTTCAAATCATAATCTAGCGCTGAATTCTAGATCAATCCTTTATGGTTCAAGGAAAAGAAAAAAGGATTCAGGGCCATCAGCTTGAGAAAGTTCAGGCTCTTGAAATAGCCTTTTTACTCAAGTTTAGCTAGAAAGGAGTTACCGAAATATTAAAACAATACAGCTGAACATTAGCAATGTGTGGAATAATTTCAAGCGTATTTACTCAACAGTCAGTTGGCTCTCTTCTTTTTTCCCCATCTGTCTTGTTTATATTCTGCGGTGACAGCTGAAAAATGTTTTTGCTGAGAATTTCCACTACAAGGAATAATTTATTTAATGCAGATTTCCCCAGTTTCAAGAAAAATCCTACAATACTGGACACCACTTTTCAGCAGACACCACAATTACCACTGTAGCAAGTAGTGCAGCTGTAAGGTTAAATACTGCAGTACTATCAGACCTGATCCAGTGAAAGTTTGATCAACCGAGAGCTTGCTAACAATATGTAGGCTAAGAATATCAGATAATAAATCTGTAATCACTATTGAATAATATATCTGTTAGCACATGGGTGATTGCATAAGCTTTCAACCCAGGGGATAACTTAACCTTCCACAAATAAATGAATAAGACATTTAATTTTATCCATGTTCTATAATTAATACTAGGTGTCATAAATATGTAATCAGAACACTGTGGTGTCTAGCAAAGAAACCATACATGAAAACTGATAGAATCTGAAGATAAGTTTTCAGTTCCTAATATTAAAGTATTTAAGTCTGTGTTATTACATAGTGTAAAACGAATCTTTGTTTTACCAAGTTGGCCAACCACTGATGACATCTAAAGGCTCACTAAGCAGGCGCACACAATGGAGAAAATCATAACTGCTCAAAAGCCGAGTACTTAAAAGGTATAGTCAAAGAGCTTTAAATAAAAATGTGACCTGCTTTAAAAAAACTAATTTGCTGGAGAATGAGCTCTAGGCATTAGAATGTTCAACACTCTGTAGCTCCATGGTGTATATAGGAATTACTTTAAAATAATATTTTGTGCTCATTTGCTGATTTTTGTTCTTTCTCCTATTTTGAGAGCTGTGTTGACATTACTAATCATCTTGACTCTTAATTATCATGCCTTTGTTTATTTAAGAGTTAATAGAAACATACATGTGCATGCAAAAAGTATCTAAAAGCAGGGTGAGTTTAGATTGTTGTTCTCATAAACCTCATCCTCTCCATTGTTGCACCCCTAAGCTGGCTGTCAGACCGAAACGATTCCCTATCCCCAAGCTACTCCCAGCTCTCTCTCTACATTTTTGGAGATTAGGGGAAGGTCGGAGCTCTTATGTACTAGTAGTCTATGATATTTTGCATTACACTTTCACAGTCCATCTTGAAAATTACAGGATGACACCACCTGCTTGTCCCTTTGTACAAAAACAGACTAAAGGAGGTGTTTGTTACTGGCAGTGGATGTGTCTTACGTACTTCAAAGTCTATTTAATTTCCAGTCTTAATAGAAATCTGCCTCCCATCAATGGGCTTTGCAGTTCAGGCTGTAAAAATAACCATATACAATGGAGTTGATGGATATTTAACTGTGTTAAGTGGCAGATCTAAACTTTTGTAATCCTGACCCAAGCCAGGTTTCTGGAGCCGGGAAAGGAGTGCTAGTCTCTTAACAGCACTACTGTCACACCATTATTATATGGTTTCAGACTAAAACTAAATCTTAAATAAACAATGGAGCAAATGTTTTAAATTGGGTGAGTGAGATTCTGTGGCCTGCATTGTGCAGGTCAGACTAGATGATCATAATGGTCCCTTCTGACCTTAAAGTCTATGAGTCTATAAATTCTGTGGGACCCCACTGCAGTCAATAGGATTCCAGGTCACATAAATTGACCAAGAATTTGGCTCAGCATTGAGGTTTGTTATGTATATTCACGTACACTGAGTAAATGACCCCCTGACCAGCTAGAAAACCAGTATTCCTGTTACCCATCCTTATGATGATATGTATCTTGGAGATCCTGGTCTCGACTCTATAGTTAAGGTTGGCCTGCTTTTGTATGTATTATTAGTCCTGATTCTTTGACTGCTTTGTGTTATTCTGGTATATCAAACCATTAATCCAGGAAGACCGGGAGTGTCCCTATGGCTTCTTCTCTACTCTTCCTCCTAACTGCAGGTGGGGAGGGGTATAGTCAGGAGAAAAGGGGGCATGGCTGAGGTGCCCTTGCATAGCTCTAATCTCCAATTGCAATAACAGTCTGTGGGGAGAGGTTGTTTTGGAAACTCAATGGCCCCAGGGTTGAGACAATTCATAGGTGATTTAGGACAGCTTTGACCTTTCTCACTCCGGAAATATGCAAAACACTCTTCAGCCAGTCCAGAGAATCTGACCCATATGATTTTGAACATTGGTCGCGTCCATAGTGTGAGGAAAACATAAAGAACCATGCCTTAAGTGACAACTAGAGAACTCTCTGACCAAGAAGTTCTTATGTTTATTAATCTCCCCCTCTGCAGCGCATCCTGGTTTTCTCTGGCATCTGTGGAGCTCCAGGACTTCTATAACCACTTCATATCTCCTTTTCTTTCTAATAAAAACATTGCATTGCTTTATAATTTGTTTTATATACATACAACAATTCAAAATAAACTTCAAATTCCTTAAAACTATGTAAACTATGATGTCTGCTTATTAATTGCATTTAGGTAGTTCTGAGCAGTATTCTAAAGGTCCGGTCTTTGAGGGGTCTCATCAGTTTTCCTGACCATGCTCTCACTTCCGTTGAGTTTCCATGTGGAGTTCCTTGTGGAGGGGGCTCACTTCCTGATAAGTACCTGCAGGTCCCAAATCCTCCTTTGTCAACCATAGTTGAAATCTTTGAATCCTAGGTGGAATGTCATGCAGTTATTTTGAACCCAATAATGCTACTAAGGGCTTGTGTCTGTTCTGTGTTAAAATTCAAGTGACTATTAAAGCTTCCTTTTGCACTTGAGCATACCACTGCTCAGTTTGTGAGGCTTCTTGATATGAATGCAACGCGTTTCTGATCTCCTTCTGGCCGCTTTTGTGTGAGCACCGCTTACTACTGCTGTTGGCTATTTTCCAAAAAAAGGTGGAGCTGTCGGTAGTTCTTTTATTAAATGTGTTATGTTGTGTGCTTGTGATGGGGTGTACAAACCCCACATTAGGTGATGGAAATACTCTGGGCTCAGCCAGCCCTGCCCTGCTACACCTGTAGCAAATACACCAACTGGAGGAAGAATTAAAAGGCAGGGGAGCAGCTCATTTGTCAGCAGACCAGGGAAGAAAGCAGATCTGCAACTCCAGGAGAGAAGATCTGAGGGAAGGCAGAATCTCTCCCTAAACAATTGCTCAAATGTCTCTCCCTGAGGGAAGAGAGGACCTGCTGCAGAGACAGCCTGAGAGGGAAACATTCCCCTTTCCCTCTCATATGAACTCCAGACTTGGTAATTCACTTTATTGCATTTGGACTACCCCAGCAGGAGAAAGCTCTCAGGCTGAGGTGGCCCAGGAGGGTGGGCCATAATGCAAGAGAAGGCAGTTGCCACCAGAGAAAGAGAACTACCTCGCTACATGCAGTTACCAGAAGGTGCCTTGTAGTGAGCAGACAACCCTCACGCTGCCTTAGCCCAGACAACAACCTTAGGACAACCATGGGGCAGGGGGGAGGAGGGGGCCAGCGGGGGAGCTGAGGGAAATAGCAAGTGGCCCAGGGAGGGCAGCCTTAAGCATCCCCAGCTGTCAGATCACTGATAGCCCTCAAAGGACCCTGGGTTGGAGCCTGGTGCAATGGGTGGGCCCAAGGTCCTCTACCAACAACCCCTGTGCATGTCACAGGCCTACAACCTGACTACTAGGTGACGCTCCCCTACCAACCACCCCAAGCAAGGACCATCACAGTGCTCCCTTGGATCCAGATATTGTACCCATTAAGGGTTTTATTAGATGAGCTATAAATTTGTTAAGAATTTCCCAAAATGATTTATTATGCACAAGAATCTTTTTACAGCAGAAACATCTTGGCGTTCGGGTAAGGCAAGTAATGCCTTCAATTTGTCTGAATTTGACTGAATTCCCTGTTTGCTAATTGTGTCTTATAAGGGTTATCTGCTCCATTTCAAATTCACATTTCTTATTCAGAGTGAGGCTGGCTTTTTGGAAGCGCCATGTGCAGTTGCTCATTATGTTCATTTTTGTCTCTGCTGTATAGCAACGCATAATCTGCATAGAAAAAGATGTCTGGCAAACTTAACACAATCTGAGAGATTCTCTTTGGAAGTGTTCTGATGCTGAACATATGCCGAATGGAAGATATTGTTTCAGTCTTCCAAGTGGGGTGGTGAATGTAGTTAATGGTATTGATTCTTTAATATGGGATTTGCCAGAAGCCTGCTGTAGTGTGTATCTAACTTTGAGAAGACCTTGGCCTCTGATAACTGAGCTAATGTCTTGTTAACTGTGGGAGACATGTTTTTCTCTGCACATACTTTCAGGTGAGTAAGGTCCACACAAGTCTGGATTTTGCTTTTGAGCTTCAGTACTACAATGATCCCTACATATCAGTCAATGGGATGTTCTATCTGAGAAATAACCCTGATATCTTCTATTCTATTTAATTCCTCTTTTGTCTTTGCCTAGTAAGGATATAGGGATATGGCATGGGGCTGAGAGTCACTGATGGCACCTGTTTTATTTTGTGTTCCCCTGTAGCTTTCCCCTGAGCCTGTGAAGTTGTATAGATACATCTCGTTAGTTTGCTTTTTGCCATTAATGTATTCCAATTTCTCCACCAGGTTTAGTCCTTGTATCACTGGCAACACTGGAGGGGACTTGTCAGTTCTTGTATTACATATTATAATTCGTTGAAGAACTTTGTCCTTTCTCCACTTTCCCAAGGAACTGGCCACAAACATATTGTTACTTATCCCCACATAGAATCTTATCTGATCTTTACAAATTTCTATCCGGGATCGATTATAATCCGTTTTTGGAATTGTAGTGAATGCTACCATAGTACTAGTTTTATATTTAAGCTTTCAATCATTTAGACTCATGCTTGTGTACCAGTGTGTTGTCTGTTCTATTGAGGATATAGTCCCTAGAAGTATGGATGCATTGTTATACTATGCCACTCCCTCTTGGATTGTTCCCACTACTCTTAGTGAACCTACATGCCATAGCAAAATGTCCCATTTTGTGGCATCTTCTACATTCTGCCTCTTGCTGGACATTCTTACCAGTTGTGGCTTTGTGTGTCTTGCCACATCTTCCATAGCTTTTCCAAGTTTGTGTTTCTGACAGTTCTCAAGATACTGAGGACTGTGAAATCACCCTGTTTGGCTGTTTGAACTCTGAAGAGACAGAGACTCTAAACTGAAGCCTGAGATCCCCACAGACTGCCTCCTGTGTCTGTCCTGAAAGACCCTTTGAATTGACAGATCTCTACAACTCTGTCACTCTTAGGATTTAGATGGTAACTTATTTGTGTGTATATGTTTGCTTGCTTTAACCTGTAAATAACCCTCTTATTCTTTTTTCCTAGTTAATAAACCTTTAGATAGTTTATTACAGGATTGGCTACAGGCATTGTCTGTCTTTGGTGTAGAATCTAGAGTACCAATTGATTTGGGGTACGTAACTGGTCTCTTGGGACTAGAAGCAACCTAATTGTGGTCCAATATGTCTGGGTGGCAAGATAGACTGCAGAATCTAAGCGGACTGTCCATGACTCCATGGTAAGACTGTTATAGTGGTCCAGGAAAGTGGTCACATTTGTTACTAGTTTGGTGAAATCTAATTATAGACTACACCACCAGTTTGGGGTGTCTTCCCTGAGGAAGGCATTCACAGTTGTGAGCCACTTTAAACAGCGTGACATTCCTAACTCTAACACTGGCTACTCACAGATAGGGACAGATCCTATGTCCTAAAGATGCAGTGTACCCCACTTTACGGCTTTACCTTAAATCACGGTTCCTATGAAACACGTAGCACTTCTGAGCACTTTATAATAAAACAAAAGGTTTATTTAAGAAAGAATGCAGAGTTAACTAGGAACATGACAAGAATGATGGAAACAAATGGTTACAATACAATACAAAAGTCATAAAACTTGAATCTGGGTAACTATCTTAATATAGTAAGTTTCCCCCTAAATTTCAGTCTGTTGCAGTGCTGGCTGACTTCAGAGGAACCAGGATCCAGTTTTTAATGAGAACATCCCCACTCCCCAAGATGTCTCCTCAGTGAAAGGATTAAGAGGACCTCTTCCCCTTCTGTGTTATACTGAAACAGTCTAGTCATAATGGTCACTTTTTTATCTTCGAATGATTTTTGTTGTTTGCAGTTGCCCCTCCTAAAAGTCTTGGTACTGAGCAAGGCTAAACAATTGAGCATTGCATTACTTGACTGGCTAAGCAGCAAGGGGTGACAACTCTACCCTGCCTGAATGCCTGCGAGGGGTGACAACTCTACCCTCCCTGCCATCACTGAGACATACTATCTATCCCCTGGTGACTAATTTTTACTTCAAGTCCATAAAGCATACTTTCAATGTAGTTACTTTATTCCTTAACCATTATCCGTACATATATCTCACAATGATGGGAATTTTGATAAGTTACAAACTTTCTGTAGATACCTTACAAGATACTCTTTATGGATAAATATTCTGTAAGAAATGTTTCGTGTAGTGAATTTGTGAGGTCTGAGGTAAGTTTGCAAAGAACAGGGGATCATTTGCCAAGGAACCTCTGTCTCGCACCCTCCTATTAAGGTTGTTTGGTCTCCCACTGGCTAGTTGTGCATTGTTCTGAGGTTATAAATTTGGTCTGACTGCTCCTTTCACATTTGTCTTTTTTTTTTTTTTTTTTTTACTGTGTTGTCTGATGCTGTCTCCTCTATGCTGCTAGCATGTTAGTCACATTGCAGTTTCTTTGTGGTTTCTTGCACTCTGACTTTTGCTAGTGTGAGAATGGGGTCTTAACTGAAGCTGTGCTGAAAAACTGATGTCTCTTATGCCAACAGCTCTCCTGTCTCGTAATAGTTCTCCTTTTAATGCTTTATATTGGCAATGTTCAGCAAGACCCTGAACTTCAGTAATAAATCTCTGCTGTTTCCCTATGTTCCTTGTGCCTCCTATTAAATTTGGCCAGTCTGTATATAATTGTCTGCTTATGAAATGGGCCTCAAAACCCTCTTTCACTCTGGTGTATTCTTTCTTTTCTCTTCAGTCAGAATATGGGCACACGAGATAGCAGCCGCAGCAGCATCACCCACGGCAAATATCAGGACATTTACCTGGTATTCTTGTGCTCGTCCCTGCTAAACTAGAAGCCATTTGAGATCACTTTAATCTGTAGATCCAGCAAGGCCAGCTGCCTGAGTTGCCAAAATCAGACTTCTTTAGCAAAGCCATTCGCACTATGGGCTCCATAGCTGTACTGAGTGAGGACTCTGCCTCCTTCCTGCTGCAGCTTTCACAGGTCTCCTCCCTGATTTTCCATTTTCCTGGTTCACTCACAATGCTGGGGGGGGAAGGGGGTGTCTCTTTTCTTTCTCTCATTCCTTCTTTAGAGAGAGGGATTAACTCACTTCTGACCTCATATAGTGTGAGGAAGGAGTGGCAGAAGCTCCCACAAAGTGAGGGGCTACCAGCACCTGAACCATGGCCCTGCTCCCCATTTCCCTGAGCCTCTACCCTCACGTAGCCTGTTCCCCTGAGGCCCTGCCCCCACATCGCCTCTTCCCCTTGAAGACCCCGCCCCCTGTCGCTTCTCCTTAAGGCAGGTAAAAGCGGGAGAGGGCATCACTTTTAAAAGTGATGGTGCCATGGCCCTCTGGTTCCCCCATTCTGGCACCTCCAGTGTGAGGACAAATACAATGAGTGATGCCTCTAGTAGCAACTAGCAATCTCCCTGACCAGGAAGTGCCTATGTTTATTAAACTGTCTGCTGCAATACATCCCTAGTGATCTCTGTTAATTGTGAAAGAGATGGAATAGTATAATCACTCCACAATGTCCAATTAGATTGCTCTTTAAATTTTGTCCTGCATTTTGTTGTGGTGATATAGTAGCTATTGAGATATTGGAAGGACCCTGAGGCTGGGATTTGGGGTCACTCAAGAAGTATAGATGAGAAAACATCTTCCTTTTTGTGCTGGATTGTAGGGGCATCAGGGAGGAAAGAGTTAAAAAGGTGGGAGGTCAAGGCAGCTGGAAACAATCAGGCAATCAGAGCCAGCTGCTGGAGAGAGGAAGAGGAAGTGGTGTTGGGGCTGGTGGAGAAAGTGCTGATTATGGCCTTGATCCCAGGAAGAGAGGGCTGTGGGTCAGGAAACATGAAATAAGATGATTTCTGTTTACTTTGGGACTGTATTTTGAATGAGCTTTTCACCGTCCAAAGGGAGTGCTTTCTTTTGAACTGCCTTTGTACAGTAGCCTATGCTCTCACTGCAAAGTTATCTCAATTATCTACCGTGGAGTTAGCCTAGCGCTCAAACAAGAGCAGCCATACTGCAAACAAGTGTTGCATGTAGCTCAAGTGTTAGTATTAGCAGCTCAAAGTGATTGGATTAGCAACTGACAGGTTGTGCCAACTCAGCCTGAAGCTATACCCCCTGACTGCCCAGCTAGCTTGAATTAAAAGCACCAACCCAGGTAAAGGTTTTTGTGTGGAGACAGAACTCAAGTGAGGGGCAATGCTCACACTGGAACTCAAGTTACCTGTGCAGTGAAGGCAAGCCCTTAGATGGGAAGTGCTTTAATTTGGACTGAGCTTGCACCTGGACCTGAGGCCATCCTGTGACAGTTTCCAAGCAACCTGTTTTAATCTTTTTTCAAACAATGCTCGTGATAACCATAAAAGTAGCAACATAAATAAATTCTATATGCATTTGGCTTCAATCTGCTCATAGACCAGTCTAAATCTGGAGTATCTGCAGTAATGTCAATCAATTGATACCAGTGTAAGGGAAATCAGAATTGGGCTCACTTATTTTTACTAGTAAACTCTTTTAAATGTAAGGAGAGGGAAGGAAGAAGTAGTGAAGAGAAATGCTTCAGGGAATTAGAACATTTCTTCAAACTGTGGAAGCAATTTACTTGCTGTTGATCTTTTGTTTATTGGGCCAGATTCTCAGCTGGTTTAAATTGTCATAGCTGCATTTTCAATGTTGCAAAGTTAATATTGTGGGTAAATTTTGTGGGTAAACAACTTAATCAGTCTCTGCATTTTTGTTCTAAAAAGTTTTGAAAGCTGTTGTCTTTTAGCGATGCGACAAGGTCCTGCTATACCGTATTTTTCCTTTTAGTGAAGGCTCTATCTTCTCTGCATGATAAATATACTCAAGAGGGAAAACCCTGTTGTGTCTATACAAGTGCTATCTCACCATTTTACAGGTAACTTCTGCTTGAGAAGACAAGATTAGGCAGTCAGCTCCATTAGTTTTTTGAGGGGTTAATTATTGTAACACTGACCCCACATAGTCCAGATTTTTCTCCAGTTCTCTCAGTGAAATCAGCCTTCAAATGCCTAATACAGTAGTCACTAATGCAAATTTTTCTGGTAATCACTTTAATTCATGTGATCAAAGTTGATCACAATGAAACAAATTTCCACTCCAAGAGCAAAAATCAGGTTATGTAAATAATAGACGGAAATAGCATTTTCCTTGTTCTCTTTCTCTGGAGTCTGTATTCCCTTGAGGACCTAATCCACAACTTCACTCCTTAATATCTATTTATCTTTTGTCCTCTCTCCTTGATGTCCATGGGGAAATAAATGTATAATAGAGGAAATTACAAAAAGGTCAAAATAATGATGGATGGAATGAATTTTTAATTGTCCTGAAATGATTCCACATTGGTGCCTGGACTCCTACCAAGGAGACTGTAAACATGAGTTTTGCCTGCTGCAGGATGTACTTACGATAGGTGAGGAAATATGGCCCTGTGGGTGGGACCAGTAAATATGAGGAGAGTCAGAGGTCTGGAAAAACTAATCCCTTGGCAACCCAGGGTTCCCTCCTCTTTAATTTCTCCATATGAAGTGGAGATGATCAAATTAATTTATCATCAGTCACTCAACCAAGGCTACTGCTGCTGCCGTATGCAGGAATTAGACTTTTCAAGAAGTTCTCACAGTAGCAATGGGTGATCTCGTTCAAATGAAATAAGAACTGACACTGATTTTTTTTTTGCCTTGCATTAAAATCTAATCTGAATCAAAGCTTTCACTAAGATTAAAAATTGTGGATAATTTTTTCCCTGTAGCACATTTCTCCCTAGAGTCCCTGTGCATTTTCTGATCCTCGGTGGAAGCAGAAATGCCTAAATTTTCTGGTGGCCAGACTTTTCACAGCACTTTTGAAATCAAAACTAGGCTAGAAATCTGTCTTTGTGGCATTTCCAGCTCAGCTGCAGACTCAAAGGGCCTCCAACTCCTTTGAGGGTCTCTGATCACAAATTCTCTCTTCTCTGGAATTACAAAAAGAGGGAGTGCTGCATGGTAAATTAAGATATACTTTAAAAAAAACTTCACGTATCTTGCAAGTATGGTTTTTCCTTTGGCCTGTCTTTGCAGAAAAATGTAACTGTCACAATCACACTTGTAATTCCAATCAACACAATCCTGCTGCACCTACAGTAGCCAGGATTAGGTGACGTATTGCAATTCTGATCTTCATTGGTACTGAATGATATTCAAGGAGAAAAATGTTTTGCATTATTGCACCATGAAAATGTGTGCAAGATCCAAAGGAATACTGGGAACATGCATGCATGAGTGTAAAAGTTAAAAGTAGAACCCTGTGTTAGTGGAGAAGTTACAGTACTAAGCGAAGCTATTGCAGTGTGTAATAACAAGGGAATGTGTACCTCAAAGTAGTGGAATTTTTGTAACTGCTTCCTACTGCTGAGCATAAAACCATGATAATCAATAGTGAGTGTCTGAGGCTACAGCATGAAGCCCAACACAAAATGGTGAACTTTTCATTTAAATTCTGAGCTCTACTAATTAACAGTCCCTCCTTTTGTTTATAAGAATACACTGGGAGCAGTCATGGGTGACTTTTTCTTTATAACTGTAAATTTTTAAATATTTTTTCCAAATTCTTACTGTTAAGTAAAGAAAAGAGGCTCTGTCTTCTTTTTTGTGGTATGAAGATGGATAGGGCTTTGAGCCAGAAAACCACAATAAGATGCTATTATATTTAGCAGTGTTCAACCCTTTATGTAACGAAAAAAAATAAATGGATAAGACCATTGCACAGAAAATATTAAATGTCATTGGATAGAAACCCATCTTGCTTTAAAGAATTAGACAAAATAGAATTGCTTTTACCATTTTTGGCATACAAGTCTGGGATGGGGTACACAAACCCCACAGTGGACAGGAAAAAATGTTAATGAGCTGCTGGGGGTTCACTCAGTGCCACCCCACTAGACCTGCAATTGATGCAAGGTTTGGAGGTGAGCCTAACCGGGAAGAGCCCAGCTCAGCTGGGAGCTTGCTGGGAGGGAGACCAGATCTGTCTCTCTCCAGTCTAGACTTTTTATGGGTGTTTGGGTTAAACTGCTTACCTGACTGATTCAATAATTATAGGTATAAAGCACCTTAGCTGGAGTCTCGTCATGCTGTATATTCGGGGCCAAAAGAGCTCTTTTTTTCATAGAGATATCCATGAAAGGACTAAGGACCTCTAAGAATTATGAATTACAATCATCAGAGGTGTGTCACCAGTGAGGCTTGGGTTGTTTTTCTTTCCCGCAGAACAGGCAATGGGCACAATGATCTTAACTTCAAAGATCTTTTGAGATCTTGAAAACAATCTCCTAGATCTCAGGACATCTTTGTCACGGAGGGGCTCTGTCCTCTATGGAAATTCTTCTATTTTAAAAGCTATACTTCCACATGTGCTTCTCGCTAGTTAGTGCCCTACATTCCCTGGGTAGGCAGGTGCCATTTAATACACAGAGAGAGAACAAGTAGATGCTACTGTTAAAGCCGATGCTGGAAAATCCCCTTAGATTTAAAGAGGGTTCGTGTCATCGTATTCAGATACCCCATGGCTTTTCCCCCTGCTCTCTTCCACCAGGAATTATGCCATCCCAAACACAGGACAGGGGCTTCTACTGATTCTGTGAGGAAAGAAAGACACCCTTATGGCTACAGCTATTTGGGAATCTTTTAATTACACGATTTTTTTTTGTTGGAAAGTGCCAATTTATTGAAACCCAAACTGTTTGCAGGAAAGGGCCCATTTCAGTGAATTTCTTGCTTTGAATGTATTTTGGAAAAAGTTTGAAATTGTCTAAACATTCCACTTCTACATTTTCTAAGTGAAAAATTCATTTTTTGATTGAAATTACTTTTTGTTTGAAAATTAAACTAACTGAAAAAGTAAACATTGAAATGATATCAAAAGAGTGTTTTCACTTACCTGAACTAACATTTTGGGGGAATTATCGGTGGGGTGGGGGATGAGTGTTTTGTTTTCGAGATTTCAACTTTTTGTCCCAATTCCGAATGGGAAATTCTTTTTATTTCTCAAATTTTCCCAGGGTGGAAACCATTTCCTGCCCAGCTCTATTCTTGGTCTCAGGCTCAGAAAAAGCAGCACTCTCTTATTGATCCCAGGAAAGTACATCCACTGAATTTCCCCTCCCATATCTGTGCATCAGAGTAACATCCTCATACCAATGCATGAGACCAGAAGCGCAACTGAGCATCAACAAAAGTGTACTAAGGTGTTGTCAAATCTCATAAATAAACAAACTGAAAGATAAATATTTTTGCTTTAATCTTTTAATCTATAGCCATGTTTGGCATAATCTGTAACAATGCTAATTTAAAAAAAATCTCAGCCAGAACTGGGATTTTGAAGTCGAAGTGTCCTTTAAAGTCAGCATTTAACTTTGATCACAGTCCATTGATTAGTAGCAAAGAAAGAAAAATGGATTCTGCTGGAAACAAGCACAAACTGTACTATCTCCTGTCATGTCTATAGCAAACTGCAATTGACTCAGGTCAGACCAGGTCTTGTGGTGAATTGCTCTTTAACTGAACAGAACGAGTATAATTTTCTTTAATGGAAAGGACGTTTTGACTGGAGGATTTGGGATAGTCTCTGTGTTAGGAGGACACTAAATGTAGGAGACAGAGCACTGGTAATGATTGTCTAGCAGTATCTATTGAGGGGAATGAACTATACCAGTGTTGAGGAATACATCTCTTCATTTCAAATATTGTTTATACTCTAGGCTAGTGTGTTTACATGAGACTAAGGTCCTGATTCAACAAAGCATTTAAACACATGATTAAAAACCTATTGAATGAACTCTCTGCCTTTTTGAAATCAATGGCAAAACTTCCATTGACTTCAATGGGGCCAGGATTTCACTAATTGGCTTCAATAGGATTTAAATCCTTACTTACTCCAGGCTTAAATCACCATATGAGGAGTACTGAATGCTGCAAGGATGTTTACAGCAACTCTATATCAAACTGAAAAGCAAAGTATTTCCATACTAAGTATGTTACATAAAGTGCAGCTATCCTCAATCTCTATTTCTAACCTATTCTCTGTGTGTGCACCTTTGCCTGAAATAGGTTAACAGGTAGAATAAATATTTCAAGACCAAGGAAAGTGAATGTCACAGGTGCCTGGCCCCTCTAAATTAAGTAGGTCCAGCTCCCTGTGCCAGAACAGGTGCTCCCACTTGGCCAATCAAGATGTCAGGGCAGTACTCGGGGCTATAAATGATCAGGGAGAGGTTGAGGGGGAGGGGACCCTGTGTGAGAGATACCTGGGAGTTAGGAGATTGGAGGAAGTCTCTGAGAGGAAAGCTTTATACTCTCTGCAGCTCCTCCCTGGAAAGAGGGAAAAATTATCAGGAAGCCAGTGGAAGGGCTGACTTTTGAGAGCCAAAGCCAGCACTGAGAAGATGAAAAGGGCTGAGACCTAGGAGCCAAGGAAGGGGCTGGCTTGCTGACCTTCCTGAGCCTTCAAGCCATGCCTGGAGGGGCCTGAAGGCTGAGAACAGCAGAAGAAGATGCCACCTGGCTCTCATAGCTGGGGAGCTAAAGCCAGAGGGCCAGAGAAGGTTGAGAGTGAAGTGTAGTGAGGGATGCTGGAGCCATACCGAAGAGCTGAGACAGAGTGAAGGACACTGGGGTGCTACTTAAAATACTGTCTGTACTATGGTTATGGGACTTGGGTTATGGCTTATGTGTATGAGGCTTTTTTTATAATTAACTCTCTGCCCCTGACAAAGGGCTTTTTGTATTCAGAAAAACTGTTTGGACTATTTCACTAGTTGGAAGGTCAGAAGAGCTGTGCTCATGTGACCTTGTTATTGGGGTCCAAACATATAGTCAAGGTCAAGCAACAAACCTAGGGAAATGAGAACCTGGTATTCCAAGCATTAAAATAAATAAAAATCTAGTAAACACAACAAAACCAAACCTTGTTTTCTCACTAGCACTTTTTCATAGTACAATGCAATTCCTTATGGTAACTTCAAGGAGAGGGAAGAACAAACGATTCACTAGAAACATGCATGATAATCACAATCCCATTAATGTTATAACAAAAGAAATGTCCTACAACTTACATCAACTTGTTCTTAGAATAGGTAAAAATAAACAGAACTGAAGAAAATCCTAAACATATTATTTCTTCTGTCTGAAAACCAGCTTGAATTTCGTTAAGGTGTCTATCTATTATATGCTCTGCAGTGAACAGGTTAAAAACAAAGGGTGCATAGTTTATATAATGGGAATTTGACTCCAACAATTCAGAGAACGAGCAACAAAATAAATTGTATGCATAAATTGATGTTCACAGATTTATCTAAAAGAAATTTTGGCATAGCTTTTACATAAGGATTCATCTGACCTTTTCCGTTTCACATGTACAATTAAAGTATAAGTGTCAGCAGAGTTTAACAAGGCACAGACAGTAAAGAGTTTGCCAGATTCCTTTTATAGTATGTCTTTACTCAAGATGTAAGATCCTTATATCTATAAGACACAAAGTGTTGAAATCATTCGTCTTCCAGCTAATTTTTCTTTGAGTTTTCAAATATTAAGTCCAGAAAAAAAAATTTCCATCCTTTTTTTTTCGTTACCATAGACCTGATCTGGCAAAACTTCACCCGAGTAGTATGTGCTCCCAATCAGTAGGACTGTTAGTGTTAGTAAAGATTTGTAGGGGTCTCAAACACCGTCTCTCCAGAACTCATCCGCCTTTGGCATTTTGGCTGATATCCTCTAAATCAGGGGAACTAGCCAGCAGGTGTGGAAGCCTGAACTTGAGGGGTAAGAAGTATGAATTTTTAATTTGTCCAGAGTTCTGATTTTATAAAGGATCCAGAGAACTTTCAAGAATTTACCTTCAAAACTGTGGGCCACACTCTATGGTGGTTGAGGTTAATAGTGGAAAAGTTATGGTGCTATAAATTAAAAGACAAGGCCAAGGCCAAATCTTCTCTCACTTGAGCAGTGCCATTGATTCTGTTGGGCTCATGACTGTTCAAGATACCATTTTCTTTGCCTACTCAAACATAGTACCTACAAAGACATACACAGTGTGGCTCATCAAAGCTGCCTCCAAATGGAAACAGTTAAGTGTTTCTTGCTGTGAAAGATTTGCTATTACTTTTCAGATAAAATCATTCAGTTTTGGATAGAGCCATGGGCTACTCCACGTGGATTTATAGCTGAGCTTCTCTGCTTCAGTTTGAGCCAGTGATGTTCAGTGACATTCTGGAAGTGCTGGAGATGCACTACCCCCCCAATCTATTCAGCAGACCTGTGTACTTAGTGACTAATAAAGGCTAGAAGTTACATAACAGTTCATTGTGCCACTGTGCTTCGGTGTAGGATGTCAGGTATTCTCAAAGCACCACTGATAAGGCCTCTACTCAACAAAACATTAATGTGGGTAACCTCTTTAATTCTAGATTAGTTATGGAAGCCCTATGTGGGAGGAGACTATTGAGAAGTTGTTGGCCAGTCATCTATGGCAATATTTGTATTCTGCAGATTTCTTGATCCTGATCAGTCTGCTTTGAAAGCTGGGGTGTGACTAAAAGTGCCCTTGTGACAATGATGGTCTTCTCTTGGCTGTGGAAGAGGATTATGCAGATTGTTAGATCAGTTAATTGCTTCTTACACAGTTGACTATGAAGCAGTCTAGACTGCAGAAGTGGGTGGCCATGCTTTGAAGTAGCTTCACTCCTTTTTATACAGAAAGAGCCAGAGGATGGATTTAGTTTAGTGTTCATACACTGTACAAGAGCAATCTAGAGGTAAATCAAAGGATTCTGTTCTGTTTCCTCTTTTCTTCAGTGTGTACATAAGGTGCAAAGAAGGCTAGTAAGGGGACATGGGATACAGTAGCCACAGTATGCAGACCTGAGGTACTTTGGAACATTTTACCCAAATGCCATTTTTAGAAGAGACTTGGGGCTGGATTTCAGTGGGAGTTAGGCGCCTCAATACCTTTTTTAAAATCTAACCCTTAGACAACTACTTATTGAAAGTAAATGAAATGTCAGTCCCTATGTGCCTAAGTCACTTTTGAGAATCGGACTTAAGCTCCTAAGGTTGGGGGTTTTCTTGGAATGTTTTACCCCAAAACTAGGAATTGATCTCCAGTACGACTGATCCTTCTAATACAATGGAACAGATGATCCACCGTTGGCTAGAAACTGGACTTTAGATGAGGGCCTGTGGGCAGAAGCTCAGTCCAGAAAATCTCTGAAATAATTTTAGTAGACTGAGAGAAGCTACTGGAAAAACTGGCTAGGGTTTCATCACGGCTGTTAATTTCTAAAGATAGGCAGCTATTATTTGTAAATCAGTTGTCAACTATGGGTTTTGTTAGACCGTAGTCGTCTTTTGTTTTAAATGCAGACCTTGCTAGGCTTATCCGTGCCTTTTTGTCACCTTGAAATTAGACCACTGTAAAGCACTCTATTTGGGGCAACACTTTGAGACATTTGGAAGCAAAAGTTAGTGCACAATGTGGCAGTCTGTGTGTTAAGTGTCACTTTCACTGGAAGTGCATAGCACCCCTGCTCTGATCTGTACTGGCTGTGATTTGATTTTTTTTTGTTTGTTTGTTTGTTTTTTCACTTTATAGTCCTAAGTGATTTGGGTCTGGGTTACCTGAGAGACCACTTCTTTCCTTGTTGCATATTGTGCTGTTTGCAGTCATTGGAGGTCTTCACTCTGAAACTCATTTGATAAAGAAGACAGGAAGCTGTCAACAGGGCATTTCTCCATCAAGATTCCTTCACTTGGGAATCTGCTTCCCATTGTGGTCCGCCAGAGCCCAGACTTGTTAACATTCTGGAGTCTGCCAGTTTTAGCCAGCTATGGGGGCATTTTGATCCTGGGGTTTTGTTTGTGTCCTTATCTTGTTACAGCAATGTTTAACCACATAGGTATGTTCCTGACTCTCTTATCTCCAAGCCAAGTATGCTGTTGGCATCTCCATCCAAAACAGATTGTAAATCTTAAAAAAAAAAAAAAAAAAAAAAAAAAAAAAGACACACATGAAGCAAATATGTCAGACAGAAATTTCTACCAACGTCTTATAGGGATTCGATTGGGAATTGTTTTTCAAATTCGTTTCTACAGAATTATCTACAGAGCGTCTAGAGAATGTGTTCTTTAAAGCTTGACAATGAAAAACTTGGTTAAGATTATTCTCCTGTTTTTAATCTTTCAGGAGTGTCAGCAAATTGGCCTAATCAGCTTTATCAATCTCCGTTGTAATTTAGTAGAGCTCTATCAGGTCATCTGTTCCAAGGAGTACCCTCGTACCAAGTACCATCGTACTTAATGGTGCCTTCTCTAATCAGTAATACAACTGATGTTGTGGTGACCAGAACAGCATATAAAACAAAAAGTTTTTAACTAAAATTTGGAGTTTCACCAAGGTTTTTTGAATACCACCTTTTTATTAATCTCTTTGTATCTGAAGCCTTTTCCTGGCTTATTTTTTTCCACATCATTTGTCTAAAACTTTCAAGGATTTTTCCACAAAAATCCCTTGTCCGTTATGCTGCCTACAGTAAAGAGAATTTAAATAATTCATGAAGTAAGAATCTTTTAGAAAGAAAACTGAAATCTTCGTTTTCTATGGGAATTTCTGTAGACAACAATGTTTTAGTAGTTCTGCCCAATAACATTTTAAAACCTGTAGCTTGATCCTTTCATAAGCACTTCAACAACTTTCAGGGTTTGTATTTAGATATATACATTCAAAAGAAGCTTCTTTCTCTCTAGGCTTTTACCAGAACATCACACTTTCACATAACTATGCATCATGTAATTTTCATAGCCCTGCATGCCCATTATCTCAACCCTGATCTGGATTTTTGAGATGTGAGGTAATTCAGTTTCTAGGCCAGTAGAGAGCGAATTGTTATGGGTGGCTCCAGAGGATTCATTCTCTCCTCCTGCCTGAAATATGTCAGGAATTTGGGTAATTTGACAGTATAATCATTTGATGATCGTAGTATGTAGGGAACTGAATATTACTGGAAAGTTAGCACAAAGCACCAAGCTAATTTCACTTATGCTTGACTTGAACGATCGTTACCCTAATACAGCAGGATGTTGAAAGTATCCTATGATCTGTTTTTAAATAGAACGTTTCTCTTGCTTACCCTATATTCGATTTATACATATTCACATATACTAGATTCCATTTTTCATATATCCTTCTGTTCTTCAGAAATACAGTGTAGATTGGTTATTTTGTATAAATATTAGTAGTGCATCTCCAATCAGAAACGAAATTCTCTTCCAGTGAAATATTGATTAACTAGAAAGGGTTGTCATTAAGTAATAAATAGTGATTGCTAATATTTTTCAAGTTTTTTAAATTGTAAATAGACAAGAGGTTTGGGGCAGGCCAAAAGTGCCAGGTTAAAAGATAGATGGGAAGGACACAGAGTGCAAGGAAACCTGACTCTGCGTTGAGTGCTACTCCACATCTGCCAAGTTACTTCTGCATAGCAGAAGGGCACATGTAGCTAAGTGTTTCATTGGCATGTTGAGGATCACATTGGAGCTATGTTTCTTTTGCCATACCTACAGCCTGCCCTCATATCTTAAGCACCTGAAAGTATGAGAGCAGGCAGACAACAGGCTTCAAGCTCCCACTCTGTGCAGAGGTCTATACTGAATCCTTGATTTTACTTGTGTACAGATGTAGCTTCCACTCACAGCTGATCTTGCTGCTGCCTGTACCATTCAGGGCCTTTCAAGATCTTTATATAATTCATGTTAATTTGTTTTAATCGCCCCAGATTATAATGGGGTAATATGCCCTATTCCACACAGAAGTATAGTGCTGTGTTCTGTTACATGTATAAATAAATACATATTCCCCTTCTGCTTGCATATTCCATATGACTTTTTAAAATAACCATGATTTTAAAATAATGTAGGGGCCAAGCACAGTCTTGCTATGCAAGCTCCAGATGCCCCTATAGAGATGCTAGACACCTCTGAGGTAGAAAGGCTATAGCCGTGCCCTTCTGTATGTGCTCTTCCAGAGTGGGGCTGGACACATTTGTCTTCAAAGCAAATGCTGTGGCAATACCATATTTGTGGTTTTAGCATTTAGTCATAGGTTAAACATCGTAATAAGATTTATTTATCTTGTTGAGACAATAAACCTTATGGGCCCTATTCTGCTTTCCCACCGTGGGAAGTACAATAATAGAAAATACCAATTTCCACTAGTGGAAAATAGTCTTATTTCCTACTTAAGCCCTATAGTCACATCTTTAGTAATAGCCCCATTTGTTCAGCCCCTGAGTGCAGCATTCACAAAGTAACTTCCTTAATCCCCTGTTGGTTTAAAGAAAAAAGTATAGGGCTGTTAATGTTCAGCCATTAAAATGTTAAAGAAGCTGAATTTATCCTGATTTTATCCAATGGTAAAAGTAACTGCCATGAGTACAGATGTTTTTGCAAGGTGCTTCCAAGTGAGGGGGGAAAAGCCAAGGGACAGAAGGTTAAATGCAGAGAATCCAAGTCAGACATAAGAATACTTTATTTTACAGTGTTGACAATACAGTCAAATGTGGCTTCCCTTCCCAAAAGTGTGCACTTATAACTTTTTTTTTAAAAGGACCTTTAACTTAAAACATTGTGTTCATGCAATGTTAAGATTGCACAGTTAAAATATAATAAAAATCAAGGAAATGTAGAAATCAAGGTCTAATGATAACATGAACTCCTCTCTTTTGTGATATAAATTTTTTTGCCTAGGGCCTATATTGAGCTATACAGTTAGCCAGAAGAACAAAAGTAGAAAAATATAACATCTGTGTGATTTTAGCATTGCTGAAGATTTAAGAAAATTTTCTATGATGAATGTTTGGTATGCAATTTTCTAATGATCATAACTTCATCTACCAACGTCCTACTGTTACTCACAGATTATGGTGATCATCCAGTAGCTCAAATAGCTGAGGGCCACATTTTTTTTAGGAGAAAGTTCTGAGTTCTATTATTCATGCTCACCGGTGTGTTTGATCAATAATGAAGTGCCTTACTTTCTACTATATACATGTGTCTTTAGATTTCTGATAGTTTCAAAAGATATTTTGGACATGATCATGCAAACACTTATACTTGTCCTTAACTTCAAACATGTTAGTTTTCCTGCTCAGTTCAGTGGAACTTTTTACATGCTTTGAAGTAAAGCATGTGGATACTGTAGAGAAGAGTAGGCTGGAAGATTGAATAGTCATTCTTTGCAAGAATAGTGCACTCACCTTTCATGGAGAGGTCAATGCCATGTATAGGATATAATGGTGTGGTCTTGACATTTGTTGGATAAGTCAATCTCATCGGTGTGGATCTAAGATTCTCACAGGTTCGTGATCTGAATTAACATGTGGGGATGAGAGATTCAAAGATGACACAAAGAGTGTGACAGGAAAAATGAGAGAGAAGCAACATCAGTAAGAGGTGCTAAACTGTTATTAAATAAGAATTTATCAGAATTTTCTATAAATATATTTTTGATTAAAAATAACATCATTTTCTGTAAACTTGCACAATTTCTCCCATTCTCCCCCATTTCTGAGCAGAGCTATTAATATTGATAATGTGATTTTTGGTTTTGTTTTAGGCTTTTGAAAAGAAAAACCCAAGTCTCTCTATAAGTTAAATAAAATGATTCCCAGTATACAACATAGTCCTCTGTTTGACTGATAGACTTGCACCCTAGAAAAATTTACTTTGATAATATTTCATTGGAGAGAACAGACATTTAAAGAGTTTTGGAGACCTGGAAGGTTTTGACTGAAGGATTCTTTAGAAATGAAGTTACATCCTGAATGCAAGTTGGAAGAAAGTGGGACCCCTCTTGATTAGAGACTGACGGTTTAAAAAATTCAATGAAATAAGGACCAGTGAAATCAAAAGTGAATCATAGATCGGAACATAATTTTTTTGAGTTAGTGTCTCAAATTAAGAACATTTCTGACTTTGCCTCTTTTCACTCAACTCTCTGCCATTCTGTCCCTCTTTAGTCCACCATTAGCCATTTCCAAACCTGGTATCTGATAATGTGAAAAATAAAATGTCTTGGTATTTAACTAACAAATACTATTATTAGAAATGATTTCATTGTGTCTCTTTGTCTTGGCATTGCTATCTGTCTTTCTCTTTGTAAAACTATTTTCTTAGTTAATGAATCAGGTAACATAGGAATTGGGGAAACAGAAGTCTCTGGAACCTGTGGGAACTCTTCTTTCATATGTACAGTGGTTCAAATAAAAACATACACCCTAGATAATTTTATGTCTAAGCAGGAGATATAACACAAATAATGAAGCTAGTGAATTTTACTTGATTGTGAATGAAAAAAATCCATTTTCCAGCTATGCTGTTTTTCAAGTGTTTTCATAATCAAAAAGTATATTTTGCAAGAAAAACATCTCTGAAAACTTCACAACATTTTGCAAAATGGCTTTGGATGATATTTGAAATTACTGCAAACTTTGCAAAGAGTTTGCAGTTTTATAATTTTGATAACGTTAACTGACTTCACTGCAAAAAATGTTTTCAAAACACATCACTATTACATAGAAACACAATAGGGCTGGCCTTACCATGAGGCGAACTGAGGCAGCCGCCTCAGGTGCCAGACTGTGGGAGGACACCACTTGGACACAGAGTGTAGAAAATTGTGTCTGCTGCTGGTGCATATGTATTCTCTCTGCCCTAGATGCACAGAGATGGTGGAGTGCTGTGCTGGAGGAAGGCGGGCACAAGAGACATAACAGGCAGGCAGGAGAAAAGGTGAGAGGGAAAAACAGAAAGCAGTAGGAGCTGCAGGGAGAGAGAGAAGGAGGAGCCTCTTATGTACCTCTCTAGCACCCCCAGGAGCCTGAACTGATTAACACCAGCTTCTCAGGGAGTTTCCTGTTTCCTGCTGCTTCCCTGAACCCACTTGAGGAGAACAGGCAGTCAACTGAAGTAGTAGGAGCCAGTTAGGCCCTTAAGACGCTGATATCTTCCCTCACTCAGGCCCTACTACCAGCTTGCTTATTTGTCCCCTTCAACTGAATGTTGAGAGCCACTGTAGCTAGCACAGAACAGCAGTCATGACTGAAAGAAGAAAACACCCCTCTGGGGCAGCATTCAGAAAAAGCAAGCAAGCAAAGGAAGCTTTTCTATCTAAGCAGGAAGGAGCTCTCCTGAGATACATAGACACAAATGTTCATGGTGAGCCTTCCGGCCCCAGTGAGGATGAGAGTAGTGAGGAGATGCCTGATCTTCCAGTTAGTCAGAGTGCACATGACCTGGCAGCTACTGCAGCATCCATATTTCCATCTCAAATGGATGTAACCATGCACATTCCTGAAGAACAGTGTAGATCAGAGAAGAGCGTGGTGGAGGCGCAAGAAACAACTGCTGCTGAGTTTAGTTCCTTAAGTCTAGATGATCCAGGACTGTGGACCCACTTGAACAGTAGCCTGAGGGACTTCTTTGTACTGCATGGGCCACAGCAAGTGAAAAACTTCATGTTTCCCAAAGACAATGAAAATAGAAGTTTCCATCCAACACATTACTGGCGTGAAATCCCCAATGGTGACAAAGTGGAGAGGCCATGGCTTATGTACTCAAAAACCCAGAATGCTGCATACTGTTTTTGTTGCAAACTCTTCCAGTCTAATGTTCCAGCCACATTGGGTTCTACAGGAACAAAGGGCTGGAAAAGTCTGGCTAGAAATCTGGGATGCCATGAGAAGGCAGCAAATCACCAGAGAGCATTCCATAGGTGGAAAGAGCTTGAGATGAGACTAAGGTTAAAGGCCCCCATAGATGATCAGCATCGAGAGAAGATTGTATCAGAGTCTCTTTACTGGCAAAATGTTCTGAAAAGGCTCATTGCAATTGTGAGAATGCTTGCTACCCAAAACCCAGCACTGCGTGGCACTTCAGATCAGCTGTATGTGCCAAACAATGGAAATTTCCTTAAAATTGTGGAGCTGATGGTGCAGTTTGATGCTGTACTCCAGGAGCATCTAAGAAGAGTCACCACCCAAGAAATGTACATACACCACTACCTTGGAAAAACCATTCAAAATGAGATCATACAGTTACTGGCAACAAAAGTCAAACAGAAGATTGTGGCAGATCTGAAGTCAGCAAGATATTACTCTGTTATTCTGGACTGCACACCTGACATCAGCCATACGGAACAAATGATTTCAATGGTGCGTTTTGTAACAACAACAGAACCTAGTGAAAATGTCCCTGCAATGGTGACTGTCAGAGAGCATTTTCTAGAATTTATTGACATTGATGATGCTACAGGAGCTGGTATGACAAATGTGCTTCTTAAAAAAGCTGGAAGGTACGGGAATTGCGATAGCTGACATGAGAGGTCAGGGCTACGATAATGGTGCCAACATGAGAGGAAAGAACAGAGGAGTGCAGACATGGATCCGAGAGTTAAACCCTCGAGCTTTTTTTGTTCCATGCAATTCTCATTCATTGAACTTTGTGGTCAGTGATGCAGCATCAGTTTCTAGTGAGGCTGCTGAATTTTTTAATGTAATTCAAAGCATCTATGTATTTTTCTCTGCATCAACTCATCAATGGCAAATTTTGAAGCAACATCTGGGAACACCCACTCTGACACTGAAACCACTGAGTGCCACACGATGGGAAAGTCGAGTGGAGGCGATAAAGCCTATCAAACACCAAATTGGGAAGGCAGATGATGCCATAATTGCCATTATGGAGGATAATGCTATGACAGGAACTGTTCGTGGGAGAACAGTGGCAGAGGGAAACAGAATCACCGGAAACATACATAACTTCAAATTTCTGTGTGGCTTAGTGTTGTGGCATGACATACTGTTTGAAATAAATGTTGTAAACAAGAGACTCCAAGGTGTTGACCTTGATATATCTGGAGCAATGGAACAACTGGACATAGCAAAGTTATACCTACAGTCTTACCAGTCAGATAAGGGATTTCAAAACGTTCTGAAGAGTGCACAGAAGCTGGCAAAGGAACTTCACACTGAAGCTATTTTCCCACCCATTCAAGAATACAAGAGTCACCAAAGAAGATGACATTTTGACTACGAGGCACGGGATAATCCCATAAGAGACCCCAAACAACAATTCAAAGTTGAATTCTTTAACCTGGTGCTAGATTGTGCAATACAGTCAGTTGAAGAATGTTTCATGCATCTCAAGGAACACAGCAGTATATTTGGGATGTTGTATGATATTCCAAAACTCCTCACTATACTTGAAAAAGACCTACACCAGCAATGCAGGGCACTAGAGACAGTGTTGACACATGATGACATGCACGATATTGATGCAAGTGATTTAGGTGATGAACTGAAAGCCCTTTCAAGATACATTTCAGCAGGATCAACTCCAAAGGCTGTTCTGGAATATATGTGCACAAATAAGATGACCAGCCTCTTTCCAAATGCTTTTGTTGCTCTGCGCTTACTTCTAACACTTCTTGTAACAATTGCCAATGGAGAATGCAGCTTCTCCAAGCTGAAGATAATAAAAACACATCTACGCTCCACAGTGACACAGGAGAGGCTGGGCGGCCTTGCAACCATCTCAATAGAGCAAGAGCAGGCCCAGACTGTGGACCTTCAGGAAGCAGTTCAAATGTTTCCAACCAAGAAGGCACGGAAAGCACTACTTTGATTATTCAAACAGATAAAAATGCCCGTGTTTACTATGGAGAAAAGAAAAGTTAGATTTGCAGTTCAGGCGTTTGAAAGTTAAGTGTTTCTTAATTTTTGAACAAGGCATTTTAAGGTGTTAGTTCTCCTTTATTGGGGTAGGTAGCGGAGCAGTAGTACCATGAGAGCAGAAGAACAGGAAGAAGGCAGAATTGAGACCTTTCAAAGTTTTGGCCCAAGCGAGAGGGCATCATTTGAGCTCCCAGCCTCAGGTACCAAAATGTTGTGGGCCGGCCCTGAAACACAGGAATCTTTAAAAATGCTTAACTACTGTGGTTGATACATGATTCTTTCATACATACATATGGATTATCAAGGTTATGATTACCATATTATATGCCTTCTCCCCTTGCATGGTATCTCAGTCAAAATCTAAATGTTACTTTACTGTAACTTTAAGCAGATCTGTTGAATGGCATACTTGAAATGGTTCAAATTTCCAGGCTGCTCAGTGGTACAACTTTTGGGTGCATTTTGTTGATTTCAAACTCTCTCTATTGCCATACTTTGGGATTTTTAAGGTTTGCAATGCTCACTGAATTTCCCAGTGTTTTATTGAGATTGCCCACAGTTAAGAACTCCTTCCCTCACCCCCCCTTCCTGGGCTAGATTCTCAGGTGCAGCAAAATCTCAGAGATGGCAGAGAAGTTGTCATGAAGCCAATTATGACTCCAGGATCTTCTGCCCAGAGGAGCCCCAACCTTTACCTCAGTGTAGGCTAAAACACCAAGGTTGTTCTCTTACATGCTTCAGTGGGCAACAGTCCACAAGGAAGCAATTGCCAATTCGGGGCAGCTTGCATGCAGCATGTTCCAGCTACACTCCTGTTCTTTGTCCCCTAAGTAAAGGTTGGTGTAGGGCTGGGTCCTAGTGTCTGTTGAGAACTCTTCCATGCTGCAGAATCTTTCAGTAGAGGAGATGCATGCAGTTTCTATTCCTTTTGTGTCACCTACGTGGTATAAAGTGAGTAGAGCAGGGAAAGTGTTCCCCATATTTTTAAAATGTGACACTTTTTGCATTTCTATGTCCGATACAAAGCCCAATTCAATTTTTGTTTTTATGTTCATTTTTACATGACGATGTTTCAGACTTGCAAAACATTTCCTGAATACAGCTTGGATAAGTTTGGATTCTGTAACACTTTTGGCCAACACTTGTATATACTGGGAAGATGTTTTTGGAACTCTCCTCAACACTTGTATGGAGCTCTACCAAGATGAATCAGCCACTCAGGAAATTTAGTCCTAAAACACCATTTTAAAGCCAAAAACATTTTTTTTATTATAACAAAGTAGGGCTCAATTTTGAACTGTTTACTCAGATCAAATTCCTGCCCAGCCACTAGCTTGACCAGCCCAGTACAGATTTTTCTGGAATGGTCACGCTAATGGTGGGGTAGGAATTTGAGCTGAATAAAAGTTCAGAATTGAGTCCTAATTTGTCATCATCTACACTACGTATTTTTAATGTAACACTGCAATCTAGCCCAAGGAAAGGAAAATCAGTATATGCTTCAGCAATTACATTACTTGGAACATTGCTTACAAAACAATGTGTATATAAATTGTCTTCAATCCCCTGCACTCTAAAGATAACTTTCTACCAGCATGTTATTCTGTAATACTGTGGGTATTAGTGCTAGGTGGATAAAGGACCTATGAAATAGGTATGTTTCTGGAATAAGGAGAAGTCTATACTTTATGTTGCTTATCCTCACCGCAGAGGTAACTGGATCTCAGTGCTAACTGAAGTGATCCCTCTGTATAGCTTACGTATTGGTTTGTTATACAGTTTAGGATGCTACATAAATGTAAGCTCATTAGTATTATCTAGCATTTAGCTTTGTATGTGAGTCTCTTTCAAGCAAAAAAATGAATGCTTTCTCTTTCCCATCCGAACCGTCCGTCTATGCCTTCTGCCCTCTTTCCTCTGTGTGCATGCCTATGTGTGTCTTCGGGCTGGCCAGAAAACAAGAATGCTCCTTTTGAGGAGAAGGACAGACTGCTTCTGTAGCCCCGTAGTTAGAGCATATAGCTGGGATGAGGGAGAACAAAGTCCAAATCAGGCAGAGCAGGGACTTCAGTCTGGGTTTCCTACATCCCAGGGGAGTGCCCTAACCACTAGGACATTGCTATGCAGGAGTGAACGTGCCCTCTCTTTCCCACTCACTGTTCCACTTTGCAAATATATCAGGCCAAAGAGAGATTTTGATCAGAAATTCCATTCTGGAGCTGAGAAACTTTCCCAATAAAAGTTTTGTCAAAGTGGATATGTTTCCATGAAACGTTTTGTTTTAACAAATAGGTATTTTCTGATCGGAAAAAGGTTACATTTAAAAATGCACTACCACTTCTGATGTGCATGTGTATAATACCCCCCCAACACACACACACACACACACACACAGTTTTTGTAAATGAAATGAGAAAAGGGAAGTGAAATAAAACAATGCACATTTTGCCCTCTTTAGTAAATTTTTGCGGCTATTTTTAGGGGCTTTGTCTCATGATAATCATGCAGCTTGCCTTCCTTTCAGGTTTACAAGGCTAACTTGAAATTCCAAAATGATCTGAAGAATTACACACTACACTCGGTATGCCCCACTTGAGGGCTATAAACGTTAAATAACCTCTGAATTAAAACATTTGTGCCGCACAGCAAAAATGTCAGTCAATAGTTGGAGGCCCCAAGAAACTGTGGGGAGGAAAAAGGTCTGCTTCCATAAGAACCACACCCCACTACCCTCACTCCATTGTGAAAACCTTTCCATTATTTTGGGACAGACTCCACTTTTCCCAACCAAAAAAATCCTATCTAAAGAGCAGTGTCTCATCCTGTCTTGTGTAAGACTTCCTAGTATCCTGGGGAGAATTGAACATCAAGAGTGTGGTGTTCCTTCTGCCCCAATTTTAAATCAGCTTTAGTACTCCCCTGATTTTCTGTGTATACAACATGCAGTATAAATAATAGAAAATATAAGAAAAGCTTGACCTAAAAGACAAAACCCCTCCCAGCCTTGAAGAGCTGGTCTTGATCCAGCAAAGCACTGCTGCATGCATGCTTAACTTCAAGCAACATTAGTCCCCTTGACATCAATGGAACTACCAACGTGTCTAAAGTTGAAAACGTGCTAAGGGATTTGCTGGCAGTTCCTTCTCCTTTTTACTATACAGGCTGAATTTTAGGGCCAGGATTGTGACCCCCTTACTCTTAGTATACAGCAGTTACTTGAGTGAAACCATTTGAGACTGCTTGCCAAGTAAGGTGCTACCCACTGCAAGTAAAGGTAATAGAATCTGATCCTTAGCATGTTTACTGTTAGAAGAAAGACCATTTGTACCGTCAGACTTTGGAAATATTACTTTCTAACATTTTTTTAAAAAATGTGCATTTGCATTTAAAGCCCCTTTTTATAGGGTGGCCACTGATCTGATTTTACTGAATGTTGGCTCTCAGCTCCATTGAAGCTGATTTACGGAACTTCCTTGCCCTAGTCACCTTTAATTCAATGGTAAATTTATGAACTCATGCACAGAAGTCAGGAAATGAAAACCGTAAAGTTTTCATAACCGTATCTATCTTGTGTACTTTTATGGCCCCCATTTCCATAGTATATTTGATGTATTATCCGGATAACATCCTTGTGTGGTAGGGAAGTACTATTATCCCAATTTTACAGGTCGGGACGAAGGCCTTTCCTGCATTAAAGTGTTTGCCAGAAGAGCTAGACCTGCAAATCCTCCTAGTGTAGACGCAGGGTATATTTGCAAAAAAATAGTTCTTTTGCTGATATGGCGTTTACCAATTCCCAAGTGAAATAAGCTATACTGACAACGGACTTGTTTTACCAGTATATCTGCCTACACTCAGGCTTTTGCCAGCATAGCTATTTCAGCTGGGGAGGGGAGATTCTGCACATGTGCGCACACGCTCTCCTAACCAGAATATCTATGCCGGCAAAAGACGAAGCCTAAGGGATTTTCTACACTTAAATGCTGCAGTGTCACGGCTTCCAGGTTTCAGTGATGACACCATTTATGCTGACAGGAGCGGTTTTCCCCTTGGTATAGGTAATCCATCTCCCCAAGAGGTGGCAGCCAGGTCAACAGAAGAACTCTCCAATTGACCTACTGCTATCTACACTGGAAGTTAGGTTGGTTTAACTGCATCATTCAGGAGTATGGATTTTTCACACCCCTGAGTGGCATAGTTATATCGACCTAATTTCCGATTGTAGACCAAGTCTAAGTGATTTCTCAGGGTCACACAGGAAGCCTGTGGTGGAGTAGGGAACTGAACCCAGGTCCCCAGTGCTCTGTTAAATCACTCAGGCTGCATAAATAAAATATTTGACTACTAGATTGTTAAAAAGTATATTTCGATATGTACATTATCTGTAATGTGCATGAATAAGTTATCACAGGAACATACATTTTTAGTTCATGGATTTTGTGAATTTAAATAAAAGTTCTAAACATTGGATTAAAATATGGTTGCTTTTTTGCATCGGTTGGTTTTTGCATGCAATTTCCTGTTTTCTTTTTTTTTTTTAAAAAAAAGGGGAGGGGAGGAATAAACTGCCTGTGATTAATACTGTCAAGTTTTAAATGGTCAATGATGGTTTTGAAATTCACACCTCATTGAAGTGAATAAATTAGGGAAGGAGAGTTGACACATTTGCTGCTATTGTTAACCTTTTCTGGAGGGCTGGGTAAACAAGGAAGCAGCACATTTGCTTACAGTTGAAATCTTTACAACGGAAAAAGGATGATTTTTTTTATATTGTGTTTAAAATTTGCACAATTTGCAGAAAAAGTAAATGTGAAGAAATGTTTTCCTCTGATCAGTGTCAATTTGCTTTACTCCCTGATGTAAATGTAGGATTGTGCTGTATATATTACAATGTGTAATTGTGCATATTACTATGGAGTATACAACCTTTTATACACGGTCCAATTATCATGACTAGAGGGGGGGAGTGTACTCAGACTTCCACAATAACCAATGCATTTGTGACTCAAACCCTGCTGAATTCAGTTCATGAACTCCAAAAGAACCTATCCCAAAAGTGTTTGCAAAAAGCTCTTCTATCAGTGTTGATGTAGCATATGAGAATATGTACTTGGATAATTGTACTATATAAAATAAAATATTTATTTGATAGAATATTGCAACTGCAAATATGTTTTAAAAGTGAATGGCAACAATGCCCAAACATTAGTGACATGGGTGTGAAGAAAAATATCACATCCTATTAACCCGCAGTGAGAATTTCAGGAAACAAGATGTAATTGCTCACATTGGAATTTGGCCAGGACATTCAATGTTCTTTTAAAGAGTGCCATGAGATCTTTAACTCTTAGGAAGTAGCATATTCCCCTTCTACTCATCACTGTTATCTAAACTCCTAGGGGGCAACTGTTGAAATGTTTCCTCCAACATTACAACAGGTGAACATCTGTTATAGTGATTTTTATAGTGCAGTTTTGTCAAGATTGTCTTAATACTGTATATGGGCCAAGTTAATCCCTGATGCCAATCCACAGAAATCAGTGGAGTTTTATAATGGTGAAGTTTGGCCCTATATATCTAAAGCTAGAACATATTGTTCCTTATGTTTTAAATAAGCAATTTGCTTCCTTTGGTCTCCATCAACCTTCTTGTATACACGCTTCATATGGTTATAGTGTCTTTAGGTGCCGAAAGCTGATTCTAATTAGACTAAACCTTTGTTTCCAATGATCACAGGTCATGAGGCAAGGGAAAGATTTGTACAATTAAGAGCGTGTACGTATTGTGTAGCTAGGAGTGTCTGGTCAAACAATTTGTTCTACATGCAATCTCACCCATGCCACATACATCAAATAATCACTATGAATAGATAGATATCCAAGAAGTGTAATAATTCTTCCATTCTGAAGCTACTTAATGTGACAAGTATTTTTTAACTGTCCAAAGAAAACGGAAAGTCAAAGCCAATTACTTCAACCTAGAAGAATATGGAGAGATGGATTTACACATTTGGGAGAACTTAGTTTGTTAGTGAGCACAGAAACTTGTTGCAAATCACTTCCAGATGATGATAGACATGATTTTTTTTATTCCCTCAACTCAACATGCATTTTTAATCAGTCTTGATGACTGTATAAACAAATTTGTGGTGTGACTGTCACAGGCATCTGTCAAATGTTCCACTTAGGACTCATTGTTCACATGTTGTACAGTTTGTGGTCCATTTTCATTGACCCAAATAGCATCCTTCTTCTGTTCCTGTCATTCTGTTAGCAGCTGAGCTGGGGCCTGACTGTTGAATAAATATATATAAAGTTCCTTGGCAGTAGGAGTGAGATGCTAATGGATATAGACATTTCAGAATTGTCAGTTATCTGCAAGACCCATCTACTTTAGAAGAAATGATAGTGTCTAGCTTGTACCATTCAGGCTTATAGCAGATAAATTTTGCCTGTGCCAGCAACATCACTATTACTAAGAAAAGCCATCACTAGATGCTTGTTAGTGATTCTCATTTATAGCTGTCTGATTAGATGGCCCATAATACCAACCAAACCTTTATTTTTTCAACATTCCAGAAAGATAAAGAAATACCTAAAGATAAGAATATCACACTTCGTTGCTTTATTTTAGATTTACTTAAAAAAAAATCTTGGAGGATTAAATTGTCCATATGTTATTACCTAAAATATCTATTGCAATAGCATCTAAGGACACTAATCAGTGATCATGACCCCACTGTACTAGGTATTATACAAACAAGGTATGCAAAGACAGCCCCTGTTCCAGAGAGCTGACAATCTAAGATTTAGACAAGTGAATAAACAGAAAGCAGAAAAGGATGGGGTGCAAGAGGACAAGAGGTATAGTAGAAACAGATGTGGATGCATAAAGTAATCATAACCTTAGCTTCTGTAGTTGCAAGTGGTCACCACTCTAACCATTGCTAGCCAGTCAGTGATTTGTTGACATCACAGCAAAGGTAGGTTTTAAGGAGGGATTTAAGAGGATAAAATGATGATCTTGGAAAATTTGAAACGGGGCAAGCATATTCCCAAGTGTAAGGGGCAAATGGGAGAAAATTCAAAGAACTGTATGTGTGGTCAAGTAAAAATTCTCACCATAATGCATGGTGAGCGGTAATAGACAATCCTTCAGGCTGTTCTAACTTGTCTGGGGAAAGTGGCCCCAAGATTGAGGAAGTACCAAAATACAAAAGCTTTGCACCCCCTGTTCCTCAGCTAAACTAAGCACTCCCTTGTTAGAGCTGAGGATCTGAGCCCTGGGTCCCTAATATTTCAGTATTCTTTTTGCAATTAATTGTATTTACATTTGTAGTATAATTAGTTTAGAAAATGGAAAGATGAATTGGTGGTTGAGAGGATTTAGTCCCAGGAGTTATTCCTTCCATAAGAAGTTTATTTAGCACATCTGTATTTTCTCAAAATAAATGTAAACTATAATGAATTAGCCAATCTCTCTCTCTTGCCAAGACTAGTTGTATAAAATATTATGAGACTTGGAAGGGAGTTGGTTTAACATAAGTTTCAAACAGAAAACTATCTCAATGAAACAGGACTAGTGAAATTAAATTAAACCTATCTTAACACTAATTAATGTCAATTTTAATTAAAAACCTGTGGAGGAAGAGTAATATGAATATCCCATGACCAAAGAACTTCAAGACACAGTTTTTAGAAATCTAAATAAAAAAATGTAAGCAAACTTATGCAAAAATTTAAAAGGAGAAAACCTTCCTGGCGGGTTAAGTCCTACTAAATCATTTTGTCATGGAACTGGCAGAAGGAGAATTACACCCATTTAGTTGCTTTAGAAATCTTTTAATGTGAACTTAAGCTCTTATGAACCCTTTTCTAATAAGAGAAGGCCGTGATGTAGCTCCATGCACCTGGAGCTGCACGTCTCTTCCTATTTCAGTTAACAGCTGATTCAGTTAGGTTTTTTTAATATAGCTGGTCGAAATGTTCTGATTAAAAAGGTTGAGGGGTTTCCTTTGAAAATTGGGTTGCATTAAAAATAAGAGAAAGTAAGGTCAAATCCTGCATGTCTTCCCCTCCCAAAACTCACACTGACTTCAGTGGCACTGCATGGGCTAGTTCTGCATATGAAGTAAATCCAGATATGTCCATTGACTTTACATCCGTGAGGATCTGTCCCTGTCACTCTTACATTTAACCTATTACAATAAAATTATTACAAAATAAAAATGTTTCATCAGAGACTTGACAATACTCCAGCATGTGCCAAATCCTTATGACTCATACAAAAGAGCCAGGCAAAGTGACCAGGGTTTGCTGCATAGTGGAATACTTTGTGTGGTAGTTTTAGGTAAGCAAGCATTCTATTGTATGGTGAAATCCCTGACTGAATGGTGTTGGCTTGGCTTGTAATTTTTATAACCTAAAAATGACTGCATAGCAAGCCACAGATCAGATTGAAAGCCCCCCTACTGGTGGCCCACCAGATTGCTGTGCAGGGGAATTCAGGCTCTGGATCCCCAAGCAGACCTCCTCACAAGTCCCAGGTTTCATAAGACTGACCTACTTTGAATCCCCCAAACCTCCTGTTCTGGTTGCAGTTAACATTTCCCCCATACGGGGCAAGGGATGGGAGGAGTGTGAGGAAAAAGGATCAGTTTGCCTCAGCCCCTCATTTGTGAAGGCCCCTCATCTACCAGAGGAGCACCTAGGCCAAATGTGACTGCTGTTGCAACCTCAATCAAATTTGACCTGTCCACCCCTTTGTCTCCATCTGTGGGGAGCGGATGAGTCAAAGCTGAGTGGTGCTGCATCCTGCTTTAGCCACTTGAAATGTTGGGTTATGCCCAGGTGTTTTAAGCTTCTGCAGACTGGATAGAGTCCAGTCACTGTCCCGATCATGGGATCCCTGGGACACAGTGAGTGCAGCTCCTCTGTCTAGCAGACCTTCCTGAGACAGAGCATGCAGCCCAGCTGCCTGGCTTCTGGAACCAGTGCTGGCCCCTCAGTCTTCTTATGTAGCTTTCCCCAGAATCCTAAGGAAGGGATTGGAGTCCAGCTTTCTATCTAGGGGTGGTTCCTCTTTCAATAGAGGAACATCAAGATTTAGCAAACCTCTAGTGTTAGGCCTTTGGCTTTACTGCTGTTGGAATTTCTGCCAACATGGAAATGAAAAGACAACAGAGAAGACAAAAGGTTACAAAATGGAGTTTGCAACTTAGTAAAGATACATACGGAGTTCATAATTTTGCACAGAATTTATAAATTGTACAAACAGATTTCCTCAATCATCACAGCCTGAGTGGGTGTTACTTGTTTACAATGATTCTTCTCATTTATACCAGTTATTTCTTCAGTCTTCAGTGGGGTCAGTGCGGGTATCCCTCTGCGTAAGTGAGATCAGAATGCATCCCACTTTCAAAACAAACTTTATTAAGGAACTACAATTTAATTCCAAGCAGACCACTGACTGTAAGATGGCCTGCACAACTGCCAGGAAAGGATTCTGATTAAAAAGCCAACAATCACAGACAAATGCTGCTGTTGGAAAATGCATAGGACTATGAGGTTGTCCATTGTAAATGTTTGTCTGGTAAAATGCAGTAGAGATTACCTCACTAGCCCCTACAGAAATCCAGTGACTTAGCAAAAGAGCAACTTCCTCATCACTCTTTTCCCCCTTTCACGTAGGGCTGGATTTCCTTCCTGCCTGGATGCTTAGTAGTACCTTACTCCTGGAATACCTCTATTTCAGCAGAATTGGTTGAGGAGTAAAGTGGTACTCAATGTGAGTAATGAGGGTATCAGGACTGGGGCCACAAAAATAAAAGAGGAGGAAGAACCTGTTAAGATTCTGACTCAAAGACCATTGAAGTCAAAAGGAGTCTTTTTCTTTGACTTCAAAGGGCTTTGGATGGATGAGACCCCAAACCAGTCTGGTTTTATAGACTTGATAAAACTTTCTAGATTTCATCACTGGTGTTGAAAATGAAAAGGGGGAGAGTTACTCATTTTACCTCACGTAGTTTCATAGTTCATTCACATTTAGAATTGAGATGTCATTGCAGACTGGAAATATCTGATACTTGTATATCTAGCATGAGCGCAGAGAATCAGTAGCTAAAGAAGTGCAAGCTTTCAAGGCATGGATATCAGATATAACACCGGAATACCTTTGGTTTTTTTTTTTTTAATTTATGGTTAAAAATGTCAACTTTTCTCCCTTACAACTGGATGTTGATCCAACCAAAGTTGTGAAAGACCACATTTTCAAGATTTCCTGGCACACACATACTGTTGAAATGTCTCCTTCTGGGATGCATTACATAATTTATTTGGAACAGGAAAAGTATGTGAAATAGACATCCAATTAAAAATTAAAGAATATTGTGAATGTCAAGGTAATATAGTACCAAAATGACTTTAGAAATCTCAAAATAAACATAGAATATATATGTCTGATACACAGAATAAAAGTATGTGACACAAACAGGAATAGAGATTTTTTTAATCCCTAATATGGATTCATGTTATCAGAAGCATTCTGGTGTGGAAATTTCACAAAATTGGGATCTCTCAAGTTACACATATGGTCTTCACTTTTCCATATAATATGAATTTTCCTGTTGCCGTAGTTTAGTGCATATACAACTGTGTTTAACTGGTAACTTCAGAATACCCAGAAATGTTTTGGTGAACTGCCATTTTATAGGTATTTGTTTGTTTTGTTTTCCCTCCCCATCTTGGCTGGTATCTCAGAAGATTTTCTCCATACAAGCAACAAGTCTGGGAATGCCTATATTGTTTCACAGAGCTTAAGACCATTATCTAGACTTAATTATGAATGGATTTATTGGTCATTGACATTTCCTGTGAAAAATCTGGAGTGTGAAGAGTGGAGAAGAGAATGAAAAACTTTCACTCCTTGTTAAAATACCTATCTAAAGGACAAAATGGCATAAGAAAATGCTAACAAAGTGGGCAGTTTGTGCTTGGATTTCCCTTCCACAGGATGGAACTCCAGCTGAAATGATAGGGGAACCTAAGCTTATATGGAGAATGTTTCTCTGGTCCCCTAATCTGAGATATTGAAGACCCAGGTTCAAGTCCCTGCTCTCCCTGGTTCAGGCTCCCTCTCCATTTTTAACACTGAATATAATTAACCATTGGAACATGCTAGATTCTACATCATTGGCAATTTTTAAGTCGAGATTGGATGTTTTTCTAAAAGATCTGCTCTAGGAATTATTTTGGGGAAGTTCTCTGGCCTTTGTTGTACAGGCGGTCAGACAAGATGACCACAGTCATCTCTTCTGGCCTTGGACTCCATACATCTATGAATCTTGCTGAATTTATTGGCATTACGTTATGCTGGTTTTTCCCTCAGTTCCCTTCAGCTACTTTTGAAAATCCCAGACTAAACTTAAAATTACGAATAGATTCATATTGAACTGTCATTTGATCTGTGAGATTATTGAATGATCAGAATGGGTGCGAGAAGTGTGCACATTCAAAGCCAAGTGTTTATCATATAGTTCTCATATATGCAGAATTCAAGGAATGGGTGTTCTGTTTATGGTAAATTTTCACCTATTTTCCTTAACAGTGTATAGGTAGATTTTCAAAAGAAAATGGTTACAACCATCCACAGCTCATTCGAGAATGAAACACCATATGACTATTGTTTTTAGGTTTTATTGTGCTTTCAAGTTACCAATTTGTTTCATATTTTCCTAAATAAAGGGCCAAAAAACCCTAATGAGTTTTTGGCAGATCATAAAAATTTGGGCCATGGATCTGTAATCCAAAGTTTGGCTCTTTTTTAAGAAGACTGAACAATCACCAGATGATGATCCTTTTTATAAATGAAACTGCAGCCATATGTTCATAATTAATCTGGAGTGCATGCTATACAAAGAAGGTCCATTCCACATGTCTGTGAGAGTACTCTGTGCAACTGCTAGAACAAAATTCTATCCAAAAAGCCAATAATCACAGCCAAAATGTTGCTGTTAAAAAATGTAAAGGCCTATAAGATTTTTATAAATGGGCTTCAATGAAGACAAGAGCCAGAATGCAGTAACTTCACATCAGGATGCTGTATAATAAGGACACTTTAATAGAGTGTGGTTGTATCTAAACATTTCTTTGTTATAGGCAGCCTTCCTTAAAAGTTGCCGTATAGAAATGTCATTTTCTTGCTGTAATGTATAACTTGGCTTTGGAATGAGGCCAGGTCAATGAAGCCAGAAGGAATGTGTCTTGCTTAAAACTACTATTCCAAGTCCCTGTAGGTGGTAAGGTGTGTTGCCTTTTTATTTACGTTGTCCTTGACAACCTGTTGATATAATCAACTGGGGCATTGCTGTTACAGAGTCTGCAAAGGTGGGCTTGATCATGATGAATACATTTATGTTAAAGATTTTGCCCCACTTTATGGCAAATATATCATATAGTGGTTTATTGGCCATATGAGATTGTATAGATATTCTTAAAGTGCTGACATGCCATTCATAGGATTTTAAATGACAGGAAAATTTCCATGCCTTTCATGAGGAAGGAGCATTTAAGGGATATGTTTCAGTGGAATCAATCTTGTGACACTGGAAAAGCTGATCCAGTTATTAAGATGTTAATTGTTATGGTGTTACATCCTCTTCACCCTTCCTAGAACAGGCACTTGATAATACTTGCTATGGGGTGTTTCATTAATTGATCTATTAAAGTTATAAGTCCATTAGTTGTATAATGACATGATAACTTTGAATCATTTGGTCATTTTATTTCACACAGTGTGTTAGTATGCATTTTTAATGAAAATTTTTCCCCATAATTGAGTGAAGCTTAGAAATGTTTTCCAACAAAAAATGTATAAATCACACATGGTATCAATAAATTCTGGTGGTCTTACAGGCAAACGTATCCTCAAAAGTCCAGTTAGATAACTTAAGAATGTTTTCTCTTTGAAAATGAAATTTAAGAGGCCAGTTTGTTGTTGCACCAGTTGTGTTTGACTTTCAGTGTAATTTAAAGGCAAACAAAAAAATCATTCGGAGATAGAGCTGGACTAAATTTGTTAATCTCTAAGGTGCCACAAGTACTCCTTTTCTTTTTTAGAGCTGGAAAAGTGGCTCAGTCAAATTTCTGAACATTGTTCAGTGATCTTTTTCTTAAAGAGAGAGCATAATCAAACATCCTTACAAGATTCCTGCCAAGAGGGAAAAATGGATTAATAACCATCTGATATATAATATATCTGACTGGTCACCCTGTTCAGACAACTAAAACAGTACCCACTCTCCAAAATAACACATGGATGCAAGCAACATCTCCATGTCTATGTGGCAAAAAGGTCAGAATAAATTCTGCTAGGCGTTTTGAATGGCAAGGTAGATTAGTCAGGAATAACTGGCTGTAACTGGCACTCCCACTAGTTGTAACATTTCTTATTTACATTTAAGTGAATTTATTTCTAAATGTTGAAACCTTCAAATAAATTAATTCCATTCTCATCTTTACAGCTAAATGCTTCACTTATCAGAACAAGTGGTGGAAAAGACATCATCGACATTATGAATCTGGGAAAATATTTTCCCCCCTCAGTATAGCCATATTATCACTACACTATGAATACTGATAAGTGAAATCCAAATTCCACCGCATATGCATATTTTTTATCTTTTTAGGCTGAAATTTGTCCATTAGTTCAGAAACAATATGAACTAGCATTCAGAAGATAAATAGATGATGCTTTATGCAGAGCTGGTCCTAGGGATATGCCAAGTGTTCAGGTACACAGGGTCCTGCTTTTTGATACTACCTCTGTCACGTTTCCAATATGTACTCTACCCTTGATTTCCCAGCAGAGTGTCTGCCATAACCTTGCCTTGATCCTCATTGAAAAATTAATATGGCATTTGCTCCCTTTGCGTTGGATCCTGGTAGGGCACGTGCCCTTTGAATTTTCCAAGTTCTGAAAGCCTCCTTAACATTTTAATATAACAAGCCCTCTGACTATTACCTCCCACAGCAGTCAAAAATATCCTACAATCTCTAATAAGTGCCCCAATATGACCTATCCTAACCTGCTGCCATATGTTCACTCTTCTCAGATATGCGAGATAGCCTTGAGATGTCTCAGAAAAGCCTCAAATGTCAAGGAGGTTGTGAGGATTAACTACTTCAGTGTATCTGAGGTTGAGATACTATGGCAATGAGTGCTGGTTTCTCATAGGAGTCATGCCAGAAATGGGTTGGAGGTGGGATTTGAAGGAAGGTAGTGGCCTTCTGGATTAGTTCAGACAATAGTTCCAGATGTATCTGCTCGGTAAAATATTCAGTGTTTAACAAATAAATCTAAGGCTCTGATCCTGCAATGAGATCAATGTGGAATTCCATTGATATCAAAGGGCCAATAACATAGCCAGCACTATGGTTCCACATAGATGTCACTGGAGAATTGAAACCCAAGAGTATGTCTACACAGGGATAAAAGACCCACTGCTGGCCAGAGGCAGTAGACTTGGGCTCATGGGGCGAAGGCTCCGGGGCTGAAAAATCACTGTGTAGTCGAGGCATGGGCTGGTGTCTGCACCATCTTTTCAGCCCCAGTGCCCGAGTCCTATGAGCCTGAGTCAGCTGACCCAGGCCAGCCTCAGAGTATGTGTTCATAGGGCTGATAACACAAGTGATTGATTATGTTGAAGATCCATGTGTCCTCCACAGATGAAATAAGAATTAGCAGGTAGGGTAAATCTGTTTTCATTAGTTACAAGAATAACCATACGTTCTTCTTCTGTGATACTCCCTAGAGTGAATAATATAAGTCATCCAGTGCAAGGGAATTCTCTTTTTCAGCCTAGAATTTAACCAACCCAGAAGCTAGCTTTGAGGGTTTTTTTAATTATGTTAATTTTCCCATCATCAAGTAGATCCAACATGACAATAATTTGAGGGACAAAGTAGGGAATAATTTACAAGAAAATTTAGCCCTAATATTTGCCTGATAGAATGTTGACTCCTATTTTTATACAACTTGATCCCATTTGTTTATCTTTTGGGATGCACTTGAGATGGCAATATCCTTAGGCTTTGACCAAACATTACAGCCTTTGCCACCATGAGTGTATAACTGGGGACCCAATCTACTGTGGCTTTTTTTATTACATTTGATGGGGATTATCAGAGTTATTATGAATCATCAGTATATAGTGAGATGGTTTAGTATTGATTATGATTCGCCGACATTTCTTGAACTTTTCTACAAGGATCTCATTGCATTTTTCTACAGTGTTAATAAAAATAACAAAGGGGGAAAGGGTCATCCTTGTTTCAAGACGCTTTTTTAATAGTAAATTGCCAGTGATATAGCTGTCAACCTATAGTGTTCTCAAGACTTTACTTGGACTGTAAGCTCAATCGAAATATCCTCCCTCCTTCCCCCCCCCCCATCCTCCCGCCATGTCTGAAGATAGAGAAACTACAGGCAAACTTAACTTCTGGGTGCTATCTATTCCTCTGAAAGGATCTCTTTGTGAAGTTCCACACAGTCATTACACTGAAGGGTTGGGATGCAGCATGCAGGAGTGAGCAGTAATAGGAATGGCATCTCTAATCTGGCAGATACCAAAGAGTTTAGTGGGCCTGATGTAAAGAAACCATGTGCGTGATATAGAGCATGTCTGCCTTTCTGTCCCTAGTGCTCCTAAGAAGGGGGCTCCCAGAAAATACAGTCACAAACTGTACTATATCATCTCTTTGAGGGAATCTCCATATGGGCAGGAGGGGAATTAAGTATGTACCCTAATGCCCTAACCCCAGCGAACCTCTGCGTGTACCCCCCTTCTTCATGAAAAGGTGGAGATTTGTATGCAAAATTTTCCCCCATAGGCAACTCTGAGTGGGGTGGGGGATAACCCCAGACCTTGCTTGCTCTGAGTACAATCTACATTATACAGATTGTAAGTTCCTTGGACAGGGACTGTCTTTCTCGTACGTGTTCCTACAGTGATTAGAACTATGGGGTCTATGACTGAGATCCCTATGTGTTACCACAATACAAATAATCATGCTTTTGACCATTTTTTTCCTAATCTGGTAGCTATGATCTTTGCATAAATCCTACAATCCTGATTAATCATGAAAACTGGTCTATAGTTACTGTGCAACTTTGGGCCTCAGGTTCTGTGTGAAAGTAATGAAAACTTCAAAGCACATCACCTCCTTCTTTATAATCTAGCAGCTGCCCTGCCCTTACCAATAACATTACAAAATTGTTCAAAACTTGAGAGCCAGGTGGACTCTGAAAATTTTTACAGAGTTCAACAGCATAATCATTTCTAAATGTCTTCCATTTTTTCGGTATATTAGTAGCTGCAACAACATCAGCTGCTCTTTCTCAGAAGCTTTTCCAGCTGTGTCATGCTCTTTGCTTGTTTTTCTAGTTTTTTCATCTTATTAAAAAGATTTCTAATTCTAAATGTAATCATGAAGTTTCAGAGAAATAGTATTTAGAACTCATTGCATTTCTTAGCAATACACAAATTTTATATAACACTGAATATTACTTAATATTTCCACTAATATTTATATATCACTATACATGTCCAATGTGCTTTACAATCAATTGAATTCGTCCCTTACACTTTTCAGTTTAATTACTTGTTTTTTGATTCCCTGGAATTTTAGATAATTTGCTGAAATATGTAGAGGATAAATATCTGTCTAAAATTTGGCTTGAATATAGGAGACTGCTCTGTCATTCATTACAGAATATTTATATTTTAGCTGAAATATTTTAGAAACAACATTACTATTCTAGGTGCTGATTAGCTCATCCGCTTCTTTTTCTTCGTAACTAGACAGCTATTTATCAGATTTATTTTTCTTCTAGCTTGCAAAGCTGATTAAAACGGACTGATCTGAAAGAAAACATGGGCTCATGAAGGTTCACTTTTGTAAACTACCATCCAGAGCTACTGGGAAGCAAAATATGTTTGATATTTCAACAATGAAGCCTTATTCAACAATGAAGCCTCCTTATTCTCTTCTTTCACTAGTTTTACAGTAAGGTAGTCCATTACATTTGAATTACTTAAGTTTTGATCTGGTTTAAATGAAAGCAGAATCAAGCCTCAGACTTCATCTCCTTACAGGGTTGCTTTTAGCATTACTTTTATAGGCCTAATCCAGCTCCTGTAAAAATCAATGGGAGTTTTATTACACATTAGGTGAAGGTTTGGGGCCTTAAATTTTAAATGGATCACAATTTGAGACTTAATCCCTTCTAAAGTTGATCCTGTATTAATTCAGGTATACAGTCTAAAAATAAATCATTCTTTTACTGGATCTGAAGTGGCATTGAGTGGAAGGTAAATTCTTTTCCAGGTGGATTAATTATCTTAGTGGATTAAAGATTTTAAAATATTTTACAGCTTTATAGTTGATTTATAGTTGATTAAGAATGGGATAAGGCTAATTTGATATCTCAAATGTAAAAAGAAAATCAATAATTCCATAATATCCAATTTTTACATTTGCCACTTTATTCCATAATTGCTCATGCAATAGTCAATCACATATCCGATCTGCATTTTTTACAAAATAGGATAGCTGCACCTTCCCCTGCTGCACTCCCTACTTTGCTTCTTGAGTAAATAACACCTAAAATCCCAATCTTTAAAAGATTTTGTTAGTAGGTTGAGTTGGGTTGGTTTTGTTTGTTTTTTAATTCTTTACCATTTAGATGAGTTTCTTGGAATAGATTAACCAAAAAAATTCTTGTCCTTGAAAGAGATCTTCTGTTCAGACCAGTTCTGTTCTAGGAAGTAATATTAATTTTTGCTCCAAAATAAAAAAAATCTATATTTGCATATTCAAACCAATGAAGCTGTGAAGAAAAGTGACAGGCAGCTTATTCATCAATAACCCTTTTCCCAGGGGTGCTGGAACAATTTGTATAGTAGGGGTGCTGAGAGCCATTGAACCAAACTGTAAACCCTGAATATAATGGAAGCCACTTCAAGCCAGGAGGTACGGCAGCACCCCTAATCCCAGCACCTGTGCATTTTTCTGCATGATATAAATCTCACTACCATGGAGATTCAAGCCTTTTTATCATGTAAAAAATGTGTGTTGTACTTCTAACTTCCAATAGGCAGTTATAATCTCTCGGCAATGTGGGACTCAGTCTTCAGATCTACCCCAGCTCTGCTCAGAGCAGGACCTAAATAAGAGAACAAAGGTGGCTGCCTGCAAACTTTACACTTCCTTATATTGGGGCAGGTTGTTTTGGCCTCTGGTACAAGTTAAAGTGCTGGAGATTGCTCTGACTGTGCCCCCATTGCCTGACCGTACTAGTCTCCAGATACCTACCCCTGTGCTGGGAGTCCTTGAGTAGATGGCTAGATCAGCTTTGTAGCTGCATTGCACAAGCAGAGTGGCACAAATCAGTTATAGAACAACCAAAGTTTCTGGTCTGTGAAGTATACGATGGCATATAGCACCACCATATTTAACATAGGTGAGTTGGTTTGTCCCAAATAGATCTGTATCAGAGGGGTAGCCGTGTTAGTCTGGATCTGTAAAAGTGGCAAAGAGTCCTGTGGCACCTTATTGACTAACAGACGTATTGGAGCATGAGCTTTCGTGGGTGACTACCCACTTTTTTGCATCCGACGAAGTGGGTATTCACCCATGAAAGCTTATGCTCCAATACGTCTGTTAGTCTATAAGGTGCCACAGGACTCTTTGCCAAATAGATCTGTGTAGGGTGGGGACGCTGCAACCATGGATCTTTTCTTTCTCTTAGTGGAAGAGGTTTGAGCCACTTCCATGGCATTTCTTTTTCTTGTGGGGTACTCATTTCATAGTCCAGGTTGCACAGAGGGAAAGGAATGCATACTGGGAACGCCAGTAGTGAGGCGCTGGGGAAGTGCATTATCCAACTCCATAGATAATCCCCCTGAAAAAGTTATAGTGCCCTAAACTGCATTAAATCCCCAGAAGAGTCATCTTCTGGGGGCTTAGAGGCTGCTGTAACTAGAGGAAGTCCCTGTTGCAATGGATCCACTCAAGTTGCACATCTGGGGCCAGAGCTAGTATAGAACCACGGGGATGTCCTCGGCTTTTCCTAGGATTTGTCAAGTGTCACGATGAGCTCACACCTTTTTCTGCTTAGCTGCAAACACTGCTCTCAAACAGGATTATGTAGCGGTATCTCTCTGAAGAGAACCTCATGATTTCATTTAAGTAGGAGGGGAATAAGCTGGTTGTATTCATGTATTAGTTTGTTTGTTTGCAAATACACAAGAAAACAGCAAGAGACTTTAAAAAAAAGAAACAAATGCATAAAAAATTAATAGCTATCCTGCCCTCAAGACAGGCTTGGAACAGCAATAAAATGTATGGCCAACATAAGAAGAAAAGAGTCCACTCTGATCTATTAAATATACCCTAATTTAAATAGCAAGAATCATGTTGTCATAAATATAAAGGGAAGAGTAAACCCCTTAAAAATCCCTCCTGGCCAGAGGAAAAATCCTCTCACCTGTAAAGGGTTAAGAAGCTAAAGGTAACCTCGCTGGACCTGACCAAAATGACCAATGAGGAGACAAAATACTTTCAAAAGCTGAGAGGAGGGAGAAAAACAAGGGGTCTGTGTCTGTCTGTGTGATGTTTTTGCCAGGGACAGAACAGGAATGGAGTCTTAGAACTTAGTAAGTAATCTAGCTAGGTATGTGTTAGATTATGATTTTTTTAAATGGCTGAGAAAATAGCTGTGCTGAATAGAATGAATATTCCTGTCTGTGTGTGTTTTTTGTAACTTAAGGTTTTGCCTAGAGGGATTCTCTATGTTTTGAATCTAATTACCCTGTAAGGTATTTACCATTCTGATTTTACAGAGATGATTCTTTTTTACTTCTATTAAAAGTCTTCTTGTAAGGAAATTGAATGCTTTTTCATTGTTCTAAGATCCAAGGGTTTGGGTCTGTGGTCACCTATGCAAATTGGTGAGGATTTTTACCAAACCTTCCCCAGGAAGTGGGGTGCAAGGGTTGGGAGGATTTTGGGGGGAAAGACGTGTCCAAACTCTGTTTTTTCAGGGACCCAGATAAAGTTTGGTGGTGGCAGTGGAAATCCAAGGGCAAAGGATAAAATTAATTTGTACCTTGGGGAAGTTTTAACCTAAGCTGGTAAAAGTAAGCTTAGGAGGTTTTCATGCAGGTCCCCCCATCTGTACCCTAGAGTTCAGAGTGGGGAAGGACACGTGTGTATATAGATATCAATACAGACAAGTACGAATAACACAGTAGTAATCAATGCAATAAAACAATCAAGTTAAACATTTAAAAAATTGCTCTCGTAGAGCATATTAAAAAAACTAAAGAAGTAAAAGAAAATATATGGATACAATGTTTCTGAACCTATGTTGCAGTTTTAAATCAGACAGAGGATTTTGAGACTTAGTAACACGAATAACAGGAGAAAAAGTGTGGAAATTAAAACCATATCATGATCCCAGCAGATTTAAGTTATTTGTTCCTCCACAGCTGTTGCCGCATCAGTTTACCATTTAAAATCCACCTGGTAGAGCTTCATAGAGGTTTTCTTAGTTTTATTAGATATTATATTTATCTTATCTTCAGTGAACTAATATGACAAACATGGGTCAATAAAAAAACAAACCTTTGCAATTCCATTTAGGGTCACCTTTTGATGTGCAGGGTGCACAATGGTATATCTAGGTCCTTACACCTTTATATGGAAAAGAATATTTTTCTTCCTTATTGCAGTGACTTTGACAAAATCCTCTACAAAGCTCTTTGTCCTTCTCTGACTACAGAAGCAATAGTTTTTACAGTCTTTAAGACAGACAGGCCTTAATAAGACTGTAGAAAAGTGCGCTAATATTACATGGATGTATCTGCATAACAGGATTGACCTTGTGGTAACTGATTTTCAGAAGTACAGTGCATTCCTAATTCTACTTGAAGCTGTGGTTGCTCAGCACGATAGATAATCTGAGCCCAGGATTACATTGGTGTTAGTACCAATAATACATGTCCACCCTAGACAGCCTGTCTGGGTTCAGTTTAATCACGCCAACACTCTAATCCACTCTTGCAGCATTGCCTCCTGAGTACCTTCAATAATCCCTAGGTACCCAGAAAGCAAGATGTGGTTTATGGAATACTTATGAAAAACCCTCTGGGTGTGGAAGGGGATTGTAGGAGTCTCTCTTAACTACCTATAAACCAGGACAATTTTTGAGGCATTACACCAGTGATGATGTGGCATGATTAAGCATCTTTCTAGACATTATTCTGAGTGAAGTGTGATGTGACATACAGTTATGTGAAACTTCAGTGAAACACCTGGGGATGTGACATTTTCCTATACATGCACTAAACAATTGTAAGATACTATTAATACAGTAACTTCCAGTATCAGTAGGACACTTGTAATATCTCACAAATGAAACATGAATACTAATGTAAAGAACATACATTTAAAAAAGAAACCCATTGTTATAGAATTTGATTCACTAACTGCATATTAGTTCATATGGAGATAAAAAATGAGATGTGATTCAACCTTTCCTAATCTGCCACATTCCACCAAACTTTTGGCCTTTTTCATTTCACATAACCCAAATGTTGATATTAAACCATACATAACGTTTAGCTGTAATTTGTCACAAAACCTTTGTGGTAGCTTTTTCTGCTCTCAGGGCAGGCTAGTGGAGACATTTCAGACTCTCAGTGAATTAGGGGAAGATGGTGGATTTTTAGGCATCAGAGAACTTCTGGGAAAAAATGCACAGCCTACAAAAGGGTAGGTCTCTACCTTAGCCAAAGTAGAATCAGATGGCTGGCACAGAGATTTAATGAGACTGAGGGATTATTTAAACTGGGGGGAAGCCAATTAGCCCTGGAAATTACTCTGCTCAGGAAGGTAGTTGCTAGGGTGTCTGTAATAGAGAGGTATTCCTGTATCCAGTAAAGGATATGGCCAATTACAACTGAACTGGAAGAGTGGCATGTTGAGGAGGATACGCTATTAATTGCCAGAGTGAGGAAGAAATGTCCCTTGGAGTAGGTTTTTCCATAACTGTCCACTAAGGGGTTTCCTCTGAAACATCTGGTATTGGCCCTGTTAACTGGATTTGGATCACTCGACTGATGTGGTATGACACGTCCTATGTAATCCTATCAGGAGCATTATTCATAGCTAGTGAATAAGCACATATAGTTTCTTGTCCAAAATAGAATTGGTGAGATTTTGTAATACAGTGATACTTTTTAATACTCTCAGACATTATTGATAATACATAAATATTGAACAGTAATTTTTTTCTGTACTCTAAACAAAAAAAGTTACTCATCTCTGCTATGATTTATTAAAATGTAATTTACTTCGCTTTGCTATAGTCCATACAAGTCTCTCATCTTTTTCTTGCAATAAAGCCAAATTAAGAACTATAATCAGAGGGAGTTACATGATCTTCCTGCATCATGCAAGAAGGAGTTAATTTTTATAGGATGTACTGAATTACAGAAATGAGTTCCAGAAAAATGTAATCCGAGGTCAAATTCAACCGTACTGTGATTCCATTAAGGTCAACAGAGTTACAATAAGGAGGATTTTAATTAATTGTTCTAATGTATTTTGAGCAATACTCGTCCACTTTCCAGATGTGATCAACTAAATAATATGAGCAAATCCTGATTTGGACTAGGGCAAAAATGTGTTCCCTTATAGCTCTGAGTCCCCTGAAACTATTGTGAATTTATTCATTCACTCCCTTTTGCTGTTGTCTGTCAGTAGTTTTACGGTGTTATAACAGCGTATGAAGAGAGACATTTCTATTCTGTTTTCAGAAAAGTGGAGAAAGTTAAGAAATCTGTAAGACCATTTTGTTCAGGGATACCATATTTTCCCATAATTTGTAATGCTGTTTCTGTTCATCTATGCTAAAATAATAGTTTATTTTGTGTTGAATGTGGAACACTGGTAATTCGGTCTGACAGCAGTGGTGGATTGAGGATTTCCAACATCTTGTAAATCTAAGTGGGGACTAAGTGAAAGTTCAGTCCTCTGATGCAATTCTAAGATGTATGAGTAACCATTCCAAAGATTCATTTTCTGCTCTTCAGCCTGCATCCTGACTTCCAAGAAGACCACATGATCAGGGGTCCTTTCTGGTAGTTCTTTCCACCTCCCTAAATGAAAACACAGCGTGAGGAGTTAAGGAAGTCAAGACACCAGCACTAGAAGACAGCAAATACAATGTGTACATGCATTAGCTATTTGAAGTATATGATTATTTCAGCCTTGTTTTATAATGTAGCGTACTTTTTAGCAAATTGTAATGGTCTTCCCTGGGTTTCACTATCCCATTAAGTTTGGTCTACTCATTACACCATATTTCTCCCAGCGCGGATAACATTCTAGCTCTTAGGAACAGGGGACTGATTTAGGATATTAATATGCCTATGGCCCCCAGATTTCATAGATGTTTCCACTCTCAGGCTACATAAAATGGGGTACATACAAAATGGTAAAAAGGGAAATGACTGCTTAGGAAGGAGTACTACGGAAAGGGATCTGGGGGGGTCATAGTAGACCACAACCTAAATATGAGTCAACAGTGTAACGCTGTCCCCCCAAAAAAAATCATCATTCTGGGATGTACTAACGTGAGTGTTGTGAGCAAGACACGAGAAGTAATTCTTCTGCTGTACTTGTGCTGATTAGGCCTCAATTGTGAATTATTGTGTCCAGTTCTGGGCATCACATTTCAGGAAAGATGTGGACAAATTGGAGAAAGTCTAGAGAAGACCTACAAAAATGGTTAAAAGTCTAGAACGCATGACCTATGAAGGAAGATTGAACAAATTGAGTTTGTTTAGTCTGGGAAAGAGAAGACTGAGAGGGGACATAAGTTTTCAAATACATAAAAGGTTGTTACAAGGAGGAGAGAGAAACGTTTTTCTTCTTAACCTCTGAGGATAGGACAAGAAACAATGGGCTTAAATTGCAGCAAGGGAGGTTTACATTGGACATTAGGAAAAACTTCCTGTCCTGGTGGTTAAGCACTTGAATAAATTGCCTAGGGAAGTTGTGGAATCTCCATTATCTGAGATTTTTAAGAACAGGTTAGACAGACACGTGTCAGGTATGGTCTAGATAATACTTAGTTCTGCCATGAGTGCAGGGGACTGGACTAGATGATCTCTCGTGGTCCCTTCCAGTCGTATGATTTTATAAGCATCAGAAACATATCTGTTCATCTTTATATTTAGGTGGCTGATATTCGTGACAATCCCCCCCACACACACACAAAAAAGTTCAGCCTCATGTTCCAGCCTGTAACATGAAAACAAAGGAATAGAAAAGACATTCTGTTAGTCTCAACTCTGAGAACATCAGGCAATGACTCATGTTAGCAAAAAGACTGCCAGCACAGCTGGATGAGCACAAATTGAATATACAATAGTGGTGTCTAAAAGACAGTGGAGTGGGATTTTTTTTAATTGCCTTTCCTTTAGAAATGTTCAGAGAACACTTCTATGCCCTGTTACAATGTGAAAACAGAGGGGGAAATGGCTTGAAAGAGAGAGAAATTTAAAATGTGTGGTACTCAAGTTCTGCTATTCTTGATTTATAAAATGCAACTCCTATGATGGAAATACCTCACTATACAAATAATAATGGATCCCATGATCTGAGGAGAGCAGTTTGACATGATAAATTTGTTAGTGCTTAATCTGGGCCCTAAATCTGAAGAGCGATTTAATGAGGATGCACCCTTATGCCTACATGAATCACTTTGCATGATTAGCACCTTGTTGTTTTAAGGCTATGTCTACACTACCGCGGTAAGTCAACCTATGCTACGCAACTCCAGTTACATGAATAACGTAGCTGGAGTCGACGTACCTAGGTTGAGTTACCGCGGGGTCTACACCGCTCGGGGTCGATGGGAGAAACACTCGCATCAATTTACCTTACTCTTCTCATTGGGGGTAGAGTACAGGGGTTGACTGGAGAGTGATCTGCTGTTGATTTGGTGGGTCTTCACTAGACTGGCTAAATCCATTGCCGGTGGATTGATCTGAGAGCATCGGTCCCAGCTATAGTGCTGATGTAGCCTAAGAAATGAAAAATTATTAGTCTGCTGGGCCTTTGGTTTTTTCCATTTGCTATTCAATGGGAAAACAATGCAGATTTGTTAGACATGTCACAAAAACTCAGGGTATTAGAATGCCTTGAAAAAGGAGAGAAAGGAGCTGTTTAGACTACTCGAGTTTGAAATGAGGAACCCGAAGTATGTGACACTAAAAATGTTACACACCTCTGACTTCTCTACAGTAGCTGGGCCAGAGCTGAATGAATGAACGAATAAAAAATCAGAGAATGCTGAGAAAGCACCTGAGTTGATGCCACTTCTTTGACGTGTACAAAATTTGTGCAACAACACACTGACTTCCAGTTACAGCATTAAAGAAGTGCAGTCTTTTTTATCTCATTCACAGGGAAGATGATGTCACTTTCTCAGCAAGTAAATGTCGCTTACCTTTTGTTAAATGGCTGTATGGATTTCAGCAGCCAGCCATCACAGCTGGTACTGATTTCCTTGATTTTTGCCCCTTCAGTTATAAGTTACTGACATCCAGATGACTGAAAATGCTGGTGTACATCCAAAAGGGAAGATGTTAAGATGGAACAGTGCAATGTGATACAAGTTTCTCCACGCTAACCTGACTGCAAAAACTAAGTTGAGTGATCTAAAGAAGTCTAGCAAGAAAAATTTAAATGATTATGCTGGTTTACACGGTTTGTATAGAGATGAATGTAGAAAATGGAGACATCCTTGGTTGAAATCATGTCTGTAACCAAAAATAAAAAAGTGTACATGCTGCCAAGAACACGGAATGAAATAAGACTTGAAGTTCTGGCATACAAACTATGTTGTCAGTGCCAGTCTGTGAGGAAAAAGCCATGCAAACAAATGTGGAACAAGAAGAACAACAGCTGCATTTTCTGAGCTAGGAGAACAACTGAGTTTCAACTCTGAAACATTTAGGGAGTAAAAGAAACACCATCAAGGCTAACTAGGCCAACTCTAGAGTCTTGAGGGATGAAGAGATTTTGTGAGCTGCACAGAATAAGCATTTGTTCATCAATCTAACATTCACAGCGAAGAACAAGAAGAAAAATATATATAATCTTTCCGTGGGAATATGCAACAAATAGAGTGCTCTGAGAGGTTTTTAATCTAGCTGAGGTATGCAACTTCTGCTGCTTAGAGAGTATTGAATATGAATGAAAGACTTAAAAAAATTGAAAAAAGGAAACAAGTTCCTACAGTGGATTTCTGCATTGCTTAATAAAGTGATTTGAATTGCTACCATGCTGGATTTGAAATTATTTGCATGTATTGAATAAGTAAGAAAGCTGAAGTGTTTGATTGCTGTAATTTAGTATAGGTTTATTACACAATGTTTTTGGATTGCACAGTCCACAATTTATAAAAAAAAAAAAAAAAAAAGGGTTTGCCTTAGATAAATTGAGTACTATTCTGAGCCATTAGCTTTCATAGGCTCTGGATCGGGCCCAGAATGTGGCAGATCATCAGAATACTATTTAAAAAAAAGTAACTTGGTCAAAAAGGAAAATCTGACTTCATTAGAAGTTTTGTTTCAAACCTCTAAAAATCAAGCCTCTTTTATTTAGGTGTTCGATTATGAGAACTGCTCAGAACACTTTTTTAACAAAACAAAATTTCGTCAAAAACCAAAATATTTCAAGGAAATGTTTGCGGGGGGAGGGGGAGAGTTTTGGTTTGGGGGAGGGGAGAAGTGTGTGGTCTGGGATGAAAATTTCCTGCTTTGAATTGATAGATCAGGGACTTAAAGCTGGGTCTCCCAGGCCGGTACCCGAACCATCAGGCTGAATTTCTCTATCTGAAATTTCAACACCTCTTCTCGAACCAAAAACCTGAGAATTTGGTTTGCAAATGTCCATTTTGACACAAGTCTCTTTTCACAGAAAAAGTTATAAAGGTTTTGGTTTTGTTCCAATGTGGAGCTAAAAGAAATGTTGAAACCTCAAAAGCTGCCACGAACCAAAATTACCCCCCTCCCATCAGCTATACTGACTAGGCATATGAGTTTGAAAATTTTAGCCATTTTGTTTAAAAATGTAGCCCTTTGTGACATTGCCTGTGCTGTGGAAAGCACCAAATGGGACTGGCGGGAAGGGAGTCCTCCCCCACAACTTAAAGCCAAAATTACTTGGTGTAGTTTTCCCAATGCAATGTTATCAATTGGGATCAGTCTGCTGGGAATCTACGTACTTCCTGTGAGATCCCACTTGAGAATACGGTGCCAGGGTGCCAGTCTTCAGTGGAATTTCTTAAACCCACTCTAACTTGTGTGTCTAATTATTCCAACAAATACTGTTGAGAGAGTGTCTGTTCCTCCAGGCAGGAAATAAACCAAAAAACAAACAAACGTTTCTCCAAGGCTCTGGTGTAGATCAGAGATTTAAAAGTAGTTTGGCTCCTTTTATTTGTCCTTTTCTCACAGTGTAGTGCATTTACATACACAAAGGGCTTTGATGTGTATTAATGAAAAAAATACAAGCATGGGACATGTGATAATGGCTATACCAAATGCAGAAATGTAAATTACATGGCCAAAAAGAGAACTGGAATAGGAATAATGGAAAGAAAACTGATGTGCAGAACTAAAAATGAAGTTTAATGAGTTATGTGTATGGGTTCTGTGTTCCTGTAGTTAACTCAGTTTTGTGCCAGGTAAATTTAACCCTTCGAGGCCCATTACTGCAACTAAGAAAGAGGGGTGATTATTTGTTTAAATTTCATGGAGTAAGATTTTATTCTATAATTCTCAGAGATGTCAGGAACACAGGGCTATTGGGCACTAAATCTTCCACTCCTGACCCACAGCTTCTTAATTTAAGATTTTATTACACATCCTCCATATCAGCCTGTGTGGTGCTGGCCTGTTTCCCTAGCCTAGAAAGGATTAAACACCAGGCCCGGAGTCTGGTTCAGGGCTTCAGCTTTATTTCTTCACAATAAAACAGTTAAGCATATGTTCCACATATAAATCTACTCTTTTCCTCTGATCCAGGGCACATATCTAATCTAACAGATTCTTGTCTGAGAGTTACCCAGCTCCAGGGTCTGTCACAGGCCCCAGCTTGTTGTTTTATAGTATAATACTCACTTATAGAAATTAAAGAATTTACTGGGACATTGCAAGTAACAACTCCAGCACACACAGGCATGACTTACCTTCCTCCTAAACTTACCTCTCCCAAAGCAGGACAACTCAAAACAAAATAATAACTTAACACTAAGGTAAAGATATAACACCAACTATTGGAGGAAGCACTGTTTGCACTGATCATTACAATAGCTCTCCACACCAGCTGAGCCCCTGACTGGTTTTTTATGCTCAGCTGCTGAGTCTCAGCTGGAAGATAGCTGATCAGTGACAAGTGACGCTGGGCCCAACTCTCCTTGTAGGGCCAACCATGCTGTGACAGTCTCCAAAATTAGTGTTGAAATCCAAATCACCCTGTTGAGGGATGCAAACAAAACAGTCCCAAGATGTTGTGGTTTGGACTGCAGCAAGGTATGATGGCAGCAATGCCCATCATGTCATCCTCCTGCTTCCCTGCTAGTTCTAGCCTTCTGAGTCAGTAGAAGGGAGAGAGAATAGAGGTGAAAGAAGGATAGAACATTGTTTATGGGTGCATGTCACCGGCATATTCCTCTCCCTGATTTCTAGCAAATACAGCTGTGGGATAGTAGGCTGGATTCTATTCTGGTTTATTCTTAATCAACAAAATGATTAGAGATTTTTCAAAATGAATTTTAGCTGTTATACCGATGCTGACAGAGCCCAGCTTGAGTCTCAGATTCCTAGTGGTGTGTATTTGTGCTGAGAGTGAAAAAAAGCCATCTTTTTACCAGAAAGGTGAACAAATCTGGTACATAAGTGATTAAGACAATAAATATACAAGTACCCTTTTCAGAATATTATGAATTCTGATTGCAGGCTTTCTTTGGGGGCCTATTGCCATTTCCATGTGAGCAGAAAATGGAAAAAAAGTTGATTTAGGAAACAGTGGGCAAATCCAATAATTCAGCAATGGGTAATTTCTTGTTACCTAGTATGGTGAACTGCTGTTGCCATTGTTACTAGACAATCACTGTGCACTCAAATGAACTCTCACAGGAAAACGATAAAAGACAAAAATGCCCTATTACCTGTGGGTTAACCCTTTTTACAAAGTAGTCACTCTGTTTGACCTATCAGCCCTCATTTTCAAAGGAAACCTGCGCCCTTTGAGTATTTGAGTCTCCCAAGATTTGAGACACAGGCCAGTCCTTGCCTACAGACAGCCCCCCCACCTGAAGCAAATACTCACCAACAACCACATACCACACAACAGAACCACTAACCCAGGAACCTATCCTTGCAACAAAGCCCGTTGCCAACTGTGCCCACATCTCTATTCAGGGGACACCATCACAGGGCCTAATAACATCAGCCACACTATCAGAGGCTCGTTCACCTGCACATCCACCAATGTGATATATGCCATCATTTGCCAGCAATGCCCCTCTGCCATGTGCATTGGTCAAATTGGACAATCTCTACGTAAAAGAATAAATGGACACAAATCAGATGTCAAGAATTATAACATTCATAAACCAGTCGGAGAACACTTCAATCTCTCTGGTCACGCAATCACAGACATGAAGGTCGCTATCTTACAACAAAAAAACTTAAAATCCAGACTCCAGCGAGAAACTGCTGAATTGGAATTCATTTGCAAATTGGATACTATTAATTTAGGCTTAAATAGAGACTGGGAGTGGCTAAGTTATTATGCAAGATAGCCTATTTCCCCTTGTTTTTTTCTAACCCCCCCCCCCCCCGACGTTCTGGTTAAACTTGGATTTATGCTGGAAATGGCCCACCTTGATTATCATGCACATTGTAGGGAGAGTGGTCACTTTGGATGAGCTATTACCAGCAGGAGAGTGAGTTTGGGGGGGGGGGGGGGCAGAGGGTGAGAAAACCTGGATTTGTGCTGGAAATGGCCCAACTTGATGATCACTTTAGATAAGCTATTACCAGCAGGAGAGTGGGGTGGAAGGAGGTATTGTTTCATGGTCTCTGTGTATATATAATGTCTTCTGCAGTTTCCACAGTATGCATCCGATGAAGTGAGCTGTAGCTCATGAAAGCTCATGCTCAAATAAATTGGTTAGTCTCTAAGGTGCCACAAGTACTCCTTTTCTTTTTATGTATGCTAAATAATCTGCTCCACCTTGCATTTAGCTATGATGCTTAGAGTATCTTTCCCAGACCCAAAGAAGAGCTCTGTGTGGCTCTCTCACCATCAGAAGTTGGTCCAATAAAAGATGTTATCTCACCCAACTTGTCTCTCCAATATCCTGTGATGGACATGGCTACGATAGACATGGCTATAGGATTTCTCTCTATAAATGTGTCTGTTTTAGAAGCCTTTTTGAAAATGCTTTGTAGTCCTTTGTGTCTGATATCCTTCTGAGCATCCATCTGCTGTCTGTTCTTAACACAACTCTATTGTGAAGGAAGACTACATAGGGCTATTGTAACCTAAACACCTGACAGTCCAAGAGCTCATGTGTGAGTTTATACATGTTCCTAAAATCCATAGCTTTGAACATTTTTTTCTACAGGGTTTAAATAGCGAAAATACTAGGGAAAAATATAATGAAATAATTGCAAGGGAAAAAAACACAAATGTTTTGGTCAAACAGGACAGTGGTAATATATGTATCTTGTAGCCTTCAACCTCTTTGTAGACATAACCAAAACAAAAAATGAGAAATGGAAGAAAATACAAGAAAAAAGAGACACAATGTTTGCATATCTTCTGCTGACCAACGTTGTTTTAGGCATCAGTTCAAAAAATGGTTCCCATGTCCTTAGGGTTCTTACTGCTTGTTCCATAGAAGAATGAGAAAACAAATATTACACAGATAAAGAAATGTAACCATCGTTATCCCAAATGTAGAGACCCAAAAGGAATTCACTGAGAGACCATACATTTTCTGACAATTAATATTGAAAATAAGTGTGACTGGGCCATGATTATCTTCCTACATGAAGTGAACATATATCCCCCCAATAGAGAATGAGCAAGACAGTATAATCAGAAAATAATTTGTTTACGTAATTCCTGTTTGCATAAGCCAGACTTATTTTTTAAGACACTGTCCATGTTTTTTGAAGGATGTAGATTCCGCCTCAGAATATGTATTTTCAAAAAGAAAAGGAGTACTAGTGGCACCTTAGAGACTAACCAATTTATTTGAGCATAAGCTTTCGTGAGCTACAGCTCACTTAGCTCACAAAAGCTTATGCTCAAATAAATTGGTTAGTCTCTAAGGTGCCACTAGTACTCCTTTTCTTTTTGCGAATACAGACGAACATGGCTGCTACTCTGAAACCTGAGAATATGTATTGCAATTCCTGTGTGCACACTCAGTACAGGAAAGCACATGCTATAGATAGAATAATGAGCACTAACTAACTGAAGCTGGGGCACAATCCTTGTGTTGTGCCATTTGGCACAGGAGTTGGAGGTGTTATGTTGGTAGTCTGCTTTTCTGGTGAACTGGGAGAATATGTTCTTGATGCCATTTTTTGCCCACTTGCACACCTAGAGAATAGGAACTGTTAGGAATAGGAATTGCCTATGAATTTACGATACAGGCTCCGTCACTATAGTAGCTTGCCTTAAGTATACGTTTAGAACTGTTCTGTGATGAGAACTCATATAACATTTTTTATCAGGTGGCTGTATGGCTCAGTGATCAGTAAATATCTGTCAGCCAGAATGTCATAAATGATGACACACCGCAGTACACTACGAGGTGAATGCTATATTTCTAGTTGTACCATCTTTTGGTTGAGAGGAAACATTAAAACTGAAGCCCCATCTACTTGTTTTAGGTGACCATCAGTGTGGACAGTTGAGCTTACATGGGTCTTTGCAAAAATGAATAGGACTAATTTAATAACTCCCCATCTCGCTAAAGCAGGCTTTAATGTGTAAGGCTGCTTATGAACTTCTGCACATAAAGTGGTTATGGCTGCTAGTCATTGAATGGCTCTGTGAATTTCTATCTATACATTCCGAGACATCTTCATTTTATTTGTAGACAGAACTTGGACGTAACAGGAAAAGTTCTTGCTGCCTATCATCCAATGTAGCTTACTGTTTAAAACTTGAAGGTTTATGCATCAGTAAGTAATTTCTTGTTACCCAAAGTGATGAAATATTATCACATTTACATTAAGTGAACAAATACTAATAAAACAGTGTTTAAACCATGGAAGTTGCCACCCCAAACCGATTTCTATATCAATCCTTGGCCCACATACACAATGCATCCTGTCAGAAAATTGTAATGGTATTTCAATACTAATCGATAAGCAAGATTCGGCAAAAGGCAATAGTGTATTACAGTATAGAAAGGTGCTATACTAAAAATCGAAAGCAGCTGCAACCCTTTAATTATATCAATTGAATCCATTAAAAGTTTAGCGACTGTAGTAATAGATGAAGTGGGAATATAGCACACAAGGGGGAAAATGTTTAATTTTTAAGATTAGGACCAGGATTCAACTCCCTTTTAAGGACTTACATGCAATAAGTGTGACAAAATAGCCTGCAACAGACAGATGTCTGCATTTCAAAGAATTTGGGATCTTTGGCAATCTTTGCTAAAATGAAACCTACTGCTAAGCTGCTGCTGGAGCTTGAACTATCTTCTACCTCTAGAGAGTTGATTCTGTCCTCTTACCCAGGAGGAAGTATTTGTCAGGGCAGTTTATAATCCACCTCCTTGATGATACCTGTTCGTTTAGTAGGGGCTTTCCGGGAAAATCCTTCTTATGTTAATCATGGGCCCACTGAAGTTACTGGGATAGTTTCCATTGCTATCACGCCATGCGCTTCCATGAACACACATACGCATGCCAAATCTTTGCAAAGATGGGACAAAAACTTAATATGAAAATTTGTTGTACTTGGCAAAGTGTTCTATTTAATAGATTTAATAAGGTTTTTCAAAATAGATTTTCTCATAACTTGACCAAAACATGGTTGCTATGCAATTGTCTCAATCAAATTATGTAAGATCTCTCAACAACTTATTTACCCTCCTTGAGTTTAATGAATCTCTCTGGAAACTTGCCTGTGTGAGAGGGGACCGTACACGTTAAAGCAAGGGGAGAAAAGGGAGAGACTTAAACAGATGATGAGTGAGTTATATATACCCTCCTTTCAGTTTTTGGATATCTTTAGGGGGGAAAAGAGTCCATAAAAGACTATGTCCTCTGGCAACTTTAAATCTACATAATTAGCACTTACTCAACAGATCAAGGGAAGACACTCGCTGGCTTTGGCAGCATTATGAGGATGACATTTTCACATGGATGAAGTGTACTAAATAAATCACTTACATCAGGTACAAACTTCTGAACATCAGGAATATGGGACCATTGAAGTCCATGGGAGTTTTGTCACTGACTTAGACAAAGGCCATATGTATGTCTTCGCATTTCACTTTTTCTTCAGATATTCTTCAGAGTCTAAGCTTAAAATTTATAAATGGATAGCCCTTCTGGTTGTGAAGATAAACCTACCTGTGAATCTGTACTCAGTTTAATAAGATGGGCCTGGGTGGAGTCAATGGGGATACTCTGGATTACCACTGGTATAATGAAGAACAGCATCTGGCAGAAGATAAATATTTGATTTTCCATCTTTGTGGCTTCTTATGATATGTGGTATTCATTTAAACAATAGATATGGTTATATTACAGCCTCTTGTTTTTACCTGGTAATAACTTTTTTCAAAATCTTCTTTTTGTAACAAAACTTTCCATGCTTGACCTCAGCCTCTCGGTGTCTTCTTTAGAAAAGAAAAAAATAATAAAAAAAGTCATCTAAGGCACTGTTAAGAAATGGAAAATTAAAGAGTACATTCTAACAGCCTTAAAAAAAGAAAGGGAAAGGAAAAAAGACTGTGGCCAGTGCTGGTCTTCCAAGAAAGAGAGGTGTTTTGCTAAATTTAGGGCGCCGTTCTGACTTTGGCTGCAAGCAGACCCAATAACTTCATGTAACTGAGGAAAATATTTGATCTAAAACATGTACTTCTCCTTTTAACTACTCTGGCATAAATCAGGAGTGAGTCCATTTAAGTCAGTGGAGTAAGGCTACTATAAAACTGCTAAAAGACAGAAGAGAATCAGACCCAAATATGGCACATTTTCCCTTCTCTTTAATTTACTTTTTTCCTTTCAAAAACAAAAAACCCAACCCTGATTTTTTTTTACGGTCTCAGATTCCACATTTCCCATTGATTTCATCTGGAGTTGAGGATGTTCATTACATCTGAAAATCAGGCCCTTCTCATATACAAAAAAAACCCCACATCAATGCAAAAGTAAGATTTCATATCTCAATAAACAAGTCAGGCAATGAAAAATTGACAAAGAATATGAACATTAACTTACCTTCTTTGCGCATACTGTACTAGATTCTGCTCTCACTTAATGCTACAGAATTGTTACCACTGACTTAGATGGGAGCAGGATTACTCCAACTGTTCATCTTTAGGAATACAGTTAAGAATTAGCTTGTAATCAAAAACGTACTCATAATACGGCTACATTTATGTTTGTTTGTTTGTATCCCAGTAGTGCCTAAAGGCCCCACCCAAGGAAGGGTTTCCATTGTATCAGATTTTGTACAAACATAGTATATAACACAGTCCTGCCCTGAAGTGCTTACATACCATACATAAAACACCTTAACTTTCTCATGGCTATGTGCCAATTGAGGCAGTTAAACATGCCCTACACTCTTGTATTTCAGCGTAATCCATCTTCTATAAAGAAGGTACTCGGGGCCAGGTTGTTGTAACACTTACCTCAGTATAGCATTGGTGTAAATTGAAGGGGAATCAGGACTCTGTAACCTTCATCTTTTTTTATTGAGAGTGAAAATCTGCCCTTTCTCCATGTAATGGCATGAGTGTGTGCTTGGTAGAGTCTTTGATTTATTTGTATCGTTAGTCACCTATAGGCAAACAATTTGGAGAAAACAATCATAAAGAGATGGATCTTTCTGAGAGGATGTGAGCCATGATCATTCTGATATCTGGTTTAAGGGAGTTCAATAGCTATGGGCCAGATCTATTTCCTGGACTCTGTGGCACAGTTATCTCCAGTGTCTCTGATGAATGAAAGTGTTGTGAAAGATTTTGGTCTTGGCAATCTCTGAGATCGCTGGTTCAGGACCCTTATTGGACAGAGAGCCAGAGCAATGTGTGGAGCACTGGGCTGATGTGTTACTTGGTGTTAGTGATGTAACTCTTGCATTAGTCTTAAGACGATTTGCTGCATGTCATCTAAATCAGGAGCTTCTTCACGACATTTTCATTCATCCCCTAGCTACAGTGTATGGTTGCAAAGTTGAGCCCGGAGGTGCCAAGCACATAGGTCATTTGAGGCCAAGTCTGCCTTTTGAAAGGCAGGAAGCTGACATGAAGGAATGCAGCCTGCTTACTAGCCAAAGATATGAAAGGCATTCTGGCTACTGATATCATTTTGATGTCTGGGAGCAGTGAAGATTCCAGAAGGACCCCAAGCCTATGCGTGGCATTGGCAATCAAAGCAGAGATGCTTTCGATTTAAGGGTGATGTGGTTTAGGGCCATTTCTTAAAATTATTTTCTTCTTCTCACCACTGTCACCTCCATCTTATTTGAATTTGGAGTTCTCTAGCTGCTTGTCTTGGCTGGGTGAGGGTAGTGGTGATGTCAGCATTTATGGGTATCATCTGTGGGTTGTTTCCTGATTTGTGTGTATTTTGAATTAAGAAAGTTTGTTACATTTTTATATGCAATTAAAATAAATGTTAAGAGCAGGGCCAAGTAACATAGCTTATAAAAATAAACCCTCTGCAAAAATTCCATATCTCTGACATAAAGGTTCACATGGGCTTACCCTAAAACCCTTGAGAATTCTGTTCTGTCTGTATACAGGGCTCTACTGAAGCTGAATCAGCAGTTGTCTGTTTGGATATCTACAGGGTAATTGTCTGTTTGCAAAGCCCTATCTCATCTCCTTTCTGCATGATGTTCTTGGGCTAATTTTTACAAGGTTATGCTTGAAAATTAGAGCTGATTAAAAAAAAAAAACCAACCCAGAATTTCTTTGTCACAGGAAATTCCAGCATTTCAACATTTTGTTTTCATCCCTAGCTGAGTCTGAGTTACCAAGTTTACAGTTCAGGATCCTGCATTTCTCTTGTATATGTTTTTGGAATTACAGACAGTGATATGCTTGAGATGTTATCACCTGTTAAGGGGGAAAGCACAGGAACTTGAACTCAGAATTTGGCAGGATACATTTGTGGAATTCGTGAGCATAGACGTATTTATAATTTGCTATCTTGGACTGTTTTCTCTTTAATTCATGTAAAAAATCTTCTTTGCAGTTCACTCTTATATAGTAATGCGTGGGGAGTAGGCAAGCTATAAACACCCGCTAAAGATTAAAATCTCTACTGTGCGTTATGATTTATAAATCCACAAGAGGAGGTAATTCATTAGTACTTTAAAGCAGGAACACATTGATTGTGCCAATTGGCTCTTTGAAGTCCTGTTTCTAGTTATGTCAAATAGCCCCTGAAATATATAAGAACAGGATCAATCAAAATGTTATCATATAATAATACCCTGCATTCCAGAGTCACAGTTAATCAGAGGAGTGTGGTTCTTTGATAGTCAGTGATAAATGCTGCATGTGCATTAATGGAAACCTGGAATCCCTGGATCTGCTTCCAATTCTGAACAAAACATATGCAAAAAAGCCATAAAAATGATTTCAGAGAGGTTAAATAAACAGCATGTACACAAATGTGAAAAGCCCTTAAAAATGTATTTTTATTTAATGTTCACTTAAATGCAGCGTTAACTGAAGGGGAAATCCTTTCCGATCAAAACACATGTTCTGTCAGATTTACATTGTGGCACTTATAGAGTGAAAGCAGAGATAATCTCTGGGGAAAGTAACAAAATATTTTGTTATATTAAATGTACACATTACATGACAGTCATGGGTACAGATAAATTTTGGAGGCTAAATATATCTCAAGACAACTGCTGCATTGTGCTTTGAAAAGCATGACAGAAAACTGACTCAGGAATATGGCTTTGTATGGTTCCCTATTTTTTGTGCCTCAGGTGGCTTCCAGATCAGTTTCTAAATTTAGAAGTCAAATTATGTTAGGTAGTTTAGTTTTTAGTGTCGGCCCTGCAACTCAAGCTGGGATCTGAAAATCAAGTATGTCCTCTCTGCTTACATTATCTCTAGAAAAATACAGAGTCTGCTGGTTAGCTGACAATGTGATTGATGATATTCAAGGCAGAATAGAATCGGGTTTGCTACTCTTTCAATGTATTAGCTCTGATATCACGTAAACAGTGTCTTTGTCAAGAAAGAAAGCAGATATAGCAGATAAAGATAAAGCAGATATAACTCACAAAAGTGATCAGATATATTGAGTAATGTGCATACCATTTTTCTGATTATAATTGTACTGTAAGAATATTTTTTTATTTGCTAAGATATCCAGCCTGGTAATCGCCCTTGGGAGCCTACAGAACATAAAAGCTCCTCAGGGACTGCTGCATCGTTTGTAAACCTTGCAGAGACTCCTGGGGTGAAATCCTGGCTGCACTAAAGTCAATGGCAAAACCCCTATTAACTTCAAAGGGGCCAGAATTTCACTCTTAGACATTTTTGAAAGGACTCCTACAGTTCCCATGGGCTTCCTTGCAGACCCACAGAGATACTTGTACAGTATATAGCTAAACTTTGTATTATGTATTCAGGGCTAAAATATTATATAGCATTTTCCAAACAGCAAGTATGTTCCCTGCCCCAAAAGGAAAAAGAAACTACAGAGAAAACAAGCCAGAATGCCTACCTACCCTCCTCCACCTCCTCTCTCTCTCTCTCACAGACACACAGACACACACACACACACTTTGGAAGAGGGAAAAGAGAAGGATTCTTAATGATGAAAAACATAGACGAAGGATTGCTTTGACACTTGGGTTTCAAAGAGATATTTGAAAGAAAGGAATTTAAAATGGTTTATTGAGTAATACAGTAAATCTATTCTAGGAATACTTCTCAACCTGCCATGGTCCACATATGGAATGAAAACCCTAAATGTGAAAGAGAGAAAAAATCATGCAAGAAACCTTAAATTTCATGGGATTCCTTCTTTTAGTGTAAATAACTTTTTGTAACATAAATTTTTGTGATGTCTCATGTAAATAACATGGGAAGACCGAATTATGTAAACCATAATGAGAATTGAGGGATGGGACTGAAAGGAATGATGTTTCTCAAAATGAGGTACATTTCAGGTGTTCGCAGATGCATGCTGAAAAATATGAGAGAAGGAACCAAGCTCTGCTAAGGAAGATGACTAAGGGAGGAGAAAGACTAGAATATTGAGAAAAGTGCAGAGAAGAAGTAGGGGGAAATTAGGTGGGTGTGGGCAAGACAAAGTAGAACCTTATTTTTGAGGACAAGGAGCTTGAATCTGATGTAGAAGGACACAGGAAGCCAGTGGAAGGATTCAAGGAAGAGGGGAAGTCAAAGTGGTAGAGTGGTAAGAGAGGAAGGTGACTTTGGCAACTACATTTTGGACAGCTACAAGGGGTAGAAATGAGATGCCGTACATCCACACAGGAGAAGCTCACAGAAATCAGAATGAACAATGGCCACCTTGCAGTGAAGGGTTTAAAAGCAGGCAATGTGGGAAAAGGGTAGATTTTGGAGATTTTAAAGAAGATGCTACTAGATATGGGATAAGAAAAGAGAACAGTCAAGGATTACATCACAATTATGGTCCTAGTGATTAGGAAGAATAGTGGAGTATCAATGGAGATAGAGAAAGATGGGGAAAGGTGGAGGTGGACACAGAATAAGATATAAATTCAATGTTAGAGGGAATCAGTTAGTCAGGAGATGGAGATGTCAGAGAGACAACTAGAAATGCATGGCTAGACTGATGGGATTTTGGAAGTATTGGTGGAGCAGTGGTAGTTACGTCACTGTAGGAGATAGGATGACAAATTCAATGGCAAATTCAATGACAAATTCAATGGCAAAGCCCCAACTGATTCCAGTGGTGTCGGATCAATCTTAGAGAGAAAACAGAATGAGACTGTGAGGAACATCAATAGATAGAAACAGAGAAGAATGCTCAGATCCCACTGTGATAGTAAAAATGCATGTAATAATCAGAAGTGAACCTTAGCATTTATAGGTGGACTTGCAAAATATTATTTCTAATATCCCTCATGCTCTTTTGCACAGGTTGCTGCACAGCTGCATAGTTACCATATGTGGTGTAAAATGATAGATCTATTTAAAATAAATCAAACTATACAGTATAATTATGTTTGTTCCCATGAAATATACAAAGTCTAAACAGCAAATTGTTATTACTATTATCAGTTAAACATTGTAAAACCACATTTTTCCTTCATAGTCAGGAAAATATTTCAGTGACTAACTGTGGTTGTCTTCCCTCTGGATCACCTCATTTATCTTGTGAACTAGTCTCTTGATGGTAATGAAAATTACTATGAGCTGCTTCTCAACCCAAGTGAGGAGGGTGACTAGCGCTTGTTTTTTCCACTAACTCTGCAGGGAATTCAGCTTCTTGGCTCAGACTTTCCCCTTTAATATAATGGGTTGTCTACAAAATGGTAACTGCATTGTGGAATTAAAAATAAACCTAATGTAATTATCCTAAACCAGTATATAACAGTTGTTTCCAAGCATAGATATATTGTATGTTATGGTACGTGTTGTATGCTGTGAATTTGTTTGGTAACCTAGAGATAATCTACAATCGGAGTGGTCAAGAAAGGAAAGGTAAAGTAAAGATATTTGGGATAGTTTGAGTTGTTTTGTGTCTTGCATTTTGTGCAGAGTGGCTCTATCATCATATTATCTGAAACTCCTTTTGTAATTTTACTTCTACATTTGAATTCTCTACCACATGCTTAGAATGTCATCTCTGATCCAGTCTGCCGTGTGGTCTGCCCTTTCTTCTTCAACAGACTATAAACCCCACCCCAGCCCCAGCAGTAAAGTGTTAAGTCATCAGGTGACCTAAAGTCTTAATTTGTTTTGATTTGTATTTATGGAGCAAAGACACAGATTCATATATTTTAAGATCAGAAGGGATCATTACAGCAAAACTCAAGCATAGAATCTCTTCAGGGATGGTATAAGGCAAGGAAATGAAGGTCCTAACTCCATCAAAAAGAGGCTGGATAGCCATCTGTCTTGGATGGTTTTGGCACAATACATCCTGCATCTTGGCAGGGGGTTGGACTAGATGACCTTTGCAGTCCCTTCTAACCCTATGGTTGTATGATTCTATAAAACAGCATTATTAATAAATGCTCCCAAGTGAGAAGTCAGTGGATTTATATGGGATGCCAATAGGGGTAGGGTTTGGTCCTAAAAAAATCCATCAAAAAATCGTGGAAAATACACATTCAGCTTCCCCGCTTTCCACTAGATCACATCCTTTATTTAAACATTGTCCATTTGGGTTCTGATGCTACAGAAGGAAAGGATCTGCTAGCATGAACCCCATCCTTTTGATTTTCATTCATTTCAGCCAGATGCAAGGGTCAGTGCTAGTGGATCCCATTGCACAACTGGGACCTTAGACTGCAAGCTTTATATAGCTGGGATCCTGTTACCTATCCTGCCTAGCACACTGAGGGTGGTATATGAGTAATGAACAATACAGTAATAATTACAGCAATAACCAGAGGATCTCAGAACTCTTTCCAAAGGTGAATAATTATTATTATCCCCATTAGGAAAATTGGAAAACTGAGGCACAGACCATTTAAATTTCTTTCCCAAGGTCACAGTGACAGAATCAGGAATAGAAACCAGATCTTTTGACTTGGAGAGTAGCTCTAAGGACTAGACAACACTGCCTCCCTAAATGCAAAGAATAGTACTAACATAGATTCACGTTTGTGATATCATGTGTTCAATTTTTAATGGACAGATTTTGTGGCCCTCTCTCCATATCCTTTAACAATGTGCATTGTCCGTGCATTTCAGGGTATAACAGTTTGCAATTTACAACCAGACATTTAGAATGGATTTTTCGTGGATGCAGGCTCTTTCCACGTTAATCTGTATGGACCCAGAGCATGTGATCAATCATATTTAAAATTCCAAATGCAAATTAGAGAAATAACTTAATTTAAATTGAAGTACATAAGCAGGCAAGAAATTATTCCTCTTATGCCGGGTTCCAGGAATTTCACCCACCAAACATTCCAGAAGGCCAGCCAGGTTGCAAGCATTACATCATGAAAACAAACTCTCATTTCTGACCCTGGCTTGAAGGCAGGAGGACACTATTTCTAGCAGCTTCTGAACCTCATTACCAGGGTATTAGTAAGAATTATAAAACCATAATGGGCCTTCAGTTTCACATATGTTGCCTAATAAACACAGGATGCACATATATTTGTGAATAATAAATCTGTGCCGATGTTGCGAAGTTTAATAGCCTCCACAGGCTTAAATCCACTGTCAATTATGTCTGGATTATTTTCATTGAGCCAATAATTAAGGCCACAGATTTGTAACTGTTACAGGATAGTTATGTTCTCTTCCAAAACCAGGCTGATTAGCACATCCAAAGTTTTATTGTACAAGTTTAGTTCACGTTTGATTCTGGATATACTGATTCAGCCTGGATAGAAAGCGTGGACCATTTTTCGCTTTAAACTTATTTTTTGCACTCTCCCAAAGTATGAACCTGTTATGTCTTCTTCAGTATACGGCAAATGAACTGAAGTCCTGACCCCCCCCCACCCCGAAAATAACATTGGTAATCAATACTGTATTTCAATATGAAAACTTACTTAGATGTTTGGGAAACACTGTTGCCAAAGTAGAGGAATAAAAGTATCTATATTGAATATCTTTGCATATTTGTAAATGCATGTACTTACTTGCCCAACAAAGGCATGGTGAGGGCTTTGAGATCCTTGAATAGAAGTTGCTATAGAAGTGTAAAGTACTTATTGATTTAATTCAATTGACTAACTTATGGATTTTGAAGTGCAATACATATATTGGCTCCAAGGAAAAACTGTTCACAGAATTTGCTCTGTTGAAGTTCTGTTCAGAATAGGCGCTTAGAGAGTTTCAGTGATCCCTTGGCTATCACTTTCCCTATGTTTCATTGCATAATTTAGTGTGATATGCTTAACAACAGAGCCATGATTATCAATCTGTAATGAAACAGTGGTATATAAGTCAAATCTTCAGCAAAATGTAACTTTTGGGGGCTGTCATTTTCCATGCCTAGTCTCTGCCCAAAGGTAAAGCCAAAATCAGGTTCATAATAGAAAAGCATTTGTAACAACGGAGCAGCTGCCGGAGCAGCTCAAGGCTTTTGAAAGGTTTAAGTGAAGTCTCTTCAGTCATTTCTGAGTTCTCTAAGGGTGAAAATGTATTGTGATGGTTTATCAAATACCTAATGCCAAAAAGACTCAATTTGGCATGTCACTAGCACTCAGTGAGCTTAAAATGAGATGAGATTATAATGGGATTAATTTGAGAGTACTGGGTATTACTGAGTTTACATATTTGAAATACATGATGGTAGGAAATGTGATAAATATTTTCATAAATTTGAGATATCATTCTGTAATTTAGAGATAGCAAATTGTAGAACAAATTAGATTCACAAATGGATTATGACGGATTCTCAATGTGTGAAAAATATCTCCTATCACACATTCCTCTCATGTATTTGGTTTATGGAATGTTTGTTTCACTTAGCTTTTGTGCTATATAGAATGATGATTCTGTGGTTAAGGAACTGAAGTGAGACTTGGGAGATCTTTGTTAAATTCCAGGCTCTGCCACACCCACATCCTGTATAAATTTAGGCAAATTACTTAATCTCGCTCTGCTGCTGTTTCCTGTGAGTATCAAATGATAACATTCAGAACAGGTAATTCTGTGTGAAAGATGTTATTGTGGTCGTGAAAGTAGCAAAGCAACATTTCACTCATAGGCACAAATAATATTTTAATGAATTAACAGACTAGTGTGTAAGTAAATCAGTGCCCTCAGCTACAATGGGCAGGCTCAGGACTGTTCATTTAGGATAGGCCCAGTACTGCCAGCCAGTGCTCTTGGTGCATGAGAATTTGGATTCTTTCCCCATTACCATAATGAAAAGATGCTGTTATTTACAGCATGATGCAAACTCACAGCTGTGAATTTGTGACCGTATTAACTGTAGACACCCACTGAACAGTACATATTTTTTTCCCTGATGATGTGGGCACACAAACTCCCATAACTGTCAAAGGGAGTTAGACATATTCTCTGAGAGCAGATTAGGCTACTGTAGATGTAGAAGTGGCATTAGGTATATAGGCTGACTCATGCTGTATGCATGTCTGTAACAGGCCATTTTTGTGCTGAGATGAGAGAGATTTGCCAATGAATGAACTTGTCCATTATGAGAAAGTAATTGGATTCTCAGATCTCTCCTTTGTGTACCTGTCATTTCAGACAAGCACTAATTTGTCAATGCTATTTCTTCCCAATTCAGTTTCCTTTGCATTGTATGTGCCTGAGGACTTGAAATACTAACTGCAGGATTAAGACCACACAGGTTACAAGCAGATCATCAATTCTTACTCTCAACTCTTCAAAAAGCTGCAAAGAATTTGTTGAGGAAGATGGGTCCAACCTCCAAAACACACAATGTCTCTGCTCCAACCTCAGAAAGCCATGGAGTGCAGTATTTCTACCCTGAAGATAAGTTTTTCACTTGTGCTAGTAACCTGTAATTCCACTGCAGTATATTTCTTCCTCTTGGAAGTTTTTTAACAGATGAATCATTATCAGGAATGAAAGTAACTGTATTCTGCATGTCAGCTGCAAGAAAAAGTTTTGTAGTGTCTCAGACTGTGAGATGGACAGGGAAGGGCAACTAAATGATTATTTATTGTTATTTGGATCCTTCAGTGCAGTTTTATGGACAAAGATCGTTTCTGTATCTACAGATAAATAATATGGCTTTGCCTTCTGCTGCTGAGTCGGATGTAGTGCTTAGCTTCTGCAAGAGGCAATAAGTGAACAGGGAATGACTGAAGCCATTTACTGTAGGGTTTACTTTAAAGCCAAAGTAAATTTTCCTTTCTTTTGGGAACTACTCAATAGTATTTCTGCTGTATTTATAACTTAAAAATGTATTTGTACTACGTCTGGCATTAGCAGACAAAATAGGCTTCCAGCTTCTTGTTTCCTTACCTTTAAATTAATAAAGTCAAGTAATGATGTAAATCCCATCTATAGATTCCTTTCAATAGCCATCTCAAAATAACTTTTTCTAAAGGATAAAACTACCTCATTCTAGCTCCCAGTGTTAAAAAATAATTGGGATTCCATTCATCAAATCAGGCTATGAAGCAGCCAATCTCAGAAAATGAATTTAAAATCTAGTATATGTATATTTTGTGCATCATAGAAATATATATATATATATATGGTGATTTAAGATTCATATAATATGGATCAGTCTGGAAAATCTGGATTGTGAAAATCCTGATAATCACTTCTGTATAGGAGAGGAGTAATTAGCCTGCTCCCAGTTCCTCAAAGAGAGCCCTCCAAAATGTAAAATTTTCCTGAGGAGATGGAACACAGAGTTTGGCAGGGAAAGGTAGCTGTGAAGCCATGATGAAACAAGAAGCAATCTGTCTCCTCAGTGCTCAGTGTAGCTCCTATGATGAGCTGCAACACCATGTGAAGGTAAACGTTAGGCTACTGAAACCTTTTAAAAGAATATTTATTGTCGTAAATTACTCAATCAATATCAATTTTAAAAAATATTTAGTTCTCACTTTCTGGCCATGAGATGAATTGTGTGTGTATAAATATCGACAATATCGGAAAGCACAGCAATTCTATGTAGAATCTGTGTACCAGCCAGGGAGGTCTGACTCCTTCGTTATTTGCAAAGAGAGCTGCAAGACATGATGTAATTTTGATTGAACAAACAAATTTTGTAAAAGCAAATCTTGCAAAATATTGTTCCTATAAACTCCTACCCAAGCAGGAGACACTATCTGAAGCCCAAGCAAGCCAGAGGAATATTTTTTCTCTTCCATAATAGTAATAAGAAAGATGAAACACTTTCCAGACAGCTGCAAAAATTCTAGGTCAGAGTCTTTGCACTGAATAACACGCACAGCGACTCTGACAGAATCATCGGGCAGCTGATAATGCATAACAAGTCATTCATGAGTAGAACGGCTGGTATGGTGAGCAAGGCAAAGAACCTTAATCTCTGCATAGTTGGGATCCTATAAAAAATGAAGTCTGGAAAACTCCTTTCTTTGAACAGTAGGTTACTGAACAGGATATTTTTTGTTTCCATAGATTTGATTTCTCTTAAAATACTGGCCCCCAAAACCATATTCTAGAAACCAACATCCTGAAGAGGAATAGTTATTCATCTGTACCAGCAGTGACTGACCTGCAACCAAATTCTCATGGCTGCCAGAAACACAGGAATCTGTTAAATTCTAGCTGCCTGCTTCTCCACTTCCATGTGCCTCGTGCAGCCCTAAATATCAGTGCAAAGTGGGTGTAAAATGACAAATCAGAAAGGGCAATATTTTGCACCCACTTTGCACTGATGCAAATAACTGTGCAAGTTGCAGGACAATGGAGTAAATGAAGAATATTTATAATTCATTCTCTGCTGTGAAACTGCTACAAAAAAACTTGACAATGGTTAGACAGCAGGTGCCCTGTTGTGGCTGCTTTTCTTGTTATCAGTCTCATATCATCGTTTCCTTATGCTCCCCCTTCTTGTCTGTTTTATGCATCACTGGTCTATACTTTTACACATAAACTGCAAGCTCTTTGGGGTAGGGACTGTCTGTTCTATGTCTGTATAGTACCTACCATTGGGGCTCTGGCCTCTATGCACTACAATAATGCAAATAAATAATATCAGACATGGGCCCAAATGTCAGAGACAGGTGATCCCAAAGATGGAGAGCAATGCTTGGAAAGAGAATTTTGTGCACTTAATTAACATTGAACAGCCAGCTGATTGTTCCTAGTGCGAACACTGCCAAGTCCATTCATCTATCCATTCACATGACTCCCCTATTAAAACGGTGCAATATGTTAATTGTGAATTCCTCTTAACGGGGAAGAAGACCATCTACTGAAGGATCTGGATGAAGAGGATTCAGCACTATCATAAAGGACAAGGTACTGCTGTAACATTTCAGTCTCAATATAGTAGGCATATTTAATTGCAGTGGTTAAAACTGAAATAGCCTGTTATGACTTCATTAGCATGGTGGAGTGTTTTTAAGCTTATTGTGTTCGTGTTTTTGAATGCTTCAACTCTTCTTGCTTATTATCACTGAACACCCTCCCTACCTTTTTACTATTTATAGTTTCACTATTTAAGGATGCAGACATTTCAATTACATATACTTGCCTATGCCGTGAACATGAGTAAATACTCCAGGGCAAATTCCAAGCTGACTTCCATCTATGGAACCCCACTAAAATCAGTGGGGTGGCACAGGGTATAAATCAAGGTGGAGCATGATCCTCCTCTGTTAGAACTCTAATAATCACAGTGGGGCTACAACGGCACTACAATTACTATGAAATGGGAAGGCGTGGGTTTGTAATAGTGCTAAGTTTACATCACCATATAATTCATAAATAAAGGTGTAATAATTGTAACTGCTTTGATCAGACTTTGCCAAAAGTAGTTAATGCAGTAACCCCTTTTCGAAGAGTCAAAAACATGCTCATTTTTCAAAGCCCTATGACTTAGTAGCTTCAGACTTTCTCCAGAGTAATTTTGGACCTGAGATTAAGCATGAGTTACCTTGCCAAAAGTTGTCTCCCTGGGAAAATCAGGAAGAGTTAAACATAGGGTTTAGAATGGAATGGAAACCTTAACATTATGGCTGAGACACCATGAAAAAGTGTCCTAGTAGAGACGGACCTGGAGCACCAGGCATACATAAGCCCAGTAACCATGTATGTTGAATTCTTCACTGAACAATGTGGATGCTCTTTTCTCTAGTGTTAATCCCAGCAAATCCTATACTGTCACTGCAAGTAGACTCTGACTAGAGGTGATGTCACTCCTAAATATATGGCTTTCATGGTGGTAGTTGTCAGGAATCAAGCTGAAAAATTAGAGAGCACAAACTGAAACCAGGAAAGGCAGAGACATGAAGTCTGGAAAAAATGTGGAGTGTAATTAACACGTGGAATAGAATTTGCTGCCATAAACAAATGCAGAGAGGGTTGGCCTCTGGGAAGATACATTGCAGTGTGCAAAGATTTTATTATCAGGTGAATGCATGTGGATGGGTCACATAGCCTTTTCCTGGCCACCAATGTTACGTGGCTATTTACTTGGACTTTTGGGTAGAGGATGCTCTATACTTCCATTCACTTATCTATCAATAAAACATTTAGATGCTGAAACATCAAATTTTGCATGAACAGCCCTCCTTAGGAATTTCTACCATTAATATAAAGAAGTGGAAATAATTGGAGTCCAAATGTTATGTCACACCCTTCTGGGAGAAGCATGTTGTAACCCTTGCATGCCTGGTAAACTATGCTACTGTATGAGGAGGTGGAGCCATTTGGAGTGCGGGCAGGGGGGGAGGGAGGATTTTGTACCCTTCCCCTATGGAGAACGGTACAATTTGGCCCTACATGTAATTGTCCCAACTGATGTGCAGTGACTTAGGAGAGGTGTGGAGGTTTAGAGGTCACTGGGGAAATTGCTAACACTGGAAACTACACAGGACATGGATTTAGAATAATATTCTGTATATTTTAGCTGAAATAAGTGCAATTCTAATAGATTTTTATAAGTAATTATAATTTACGGAAAACTGAATCTTCTAGCATATTTAACTCTGCTATTTCATACCCTGTTACACCACTGCTACAGTACAATTTGCTATCCATTTTTTTTTATATTTTAAAAAAGAGGCAAATATAATTTACTGCCAATTTTAATGTCTGGGAGATACAAATAGAGGAAACATTTAATATCTGGGCAATAAATGGTTTCCTGGTAGTGCGTAAAAGTGATCTTATTATCAGTAGTGAGTTGAAACAAGTTATTAAGATGAAGGGTCTTTAGGTTAAAGTAAAATGCTTCATAGGATTTCCTACTCTCTTCTTGTTACCATCAAACTCGTATTTATTTTATTAGGATAATTCAAGTGTTTTCCATTCAGTATTATTCCTGTGTCTATTTCTGCTTAGTACATTTACTCTGATTAATTCCTAGTCCCTTCCCTCCTTCTAATACAATCTTTGGGTTTGCAGAAGACTGCAGTCTTCATCATCCAACCTTCTTTGCCTGCTATTCTCATCAAAAAGAAGTGTGATCTCATCAACAAGGTCAAATTCCAGATCTTCCCCATTCTGTTTTAGTTAATTCCCGATCCCCTCCCCACAACAAGGGATCTAAATGATACATGATCCCTGCTAACTGGAGCCACTGTGCTAGCCTATTTCTGTCCTTCTGGCTATTCCTTTGTCTTTTAAAACCTGGGCAGATATTATTCAAAGGAAGTTTGGAATATCCTTTATTAAGTCAGTTAGGTTCCCTCCATGAAATGTATAGAGCTGCACTAGTTGGTGGAAATTCATTTTGATGCTGGCAGAAGGCTGCAGCTCATCAAGATTAGTGGATGATTCACTTAAATGGGACCAGAAGGAAGGTAGGGGGAGGGAAAAGACCTGTATTGCTTGATAAGTATTAGAAAGTGACTAAGACTGGATGGCTTCAGGAAATCTTATTTCACTTGTCTTGGAGAACAGCTCCATGAACGTAGAAAGCCAGGCTTATACTGTCTGAAGTTTCAATTTTCTTGATTAATATTTCTTCTAGAATAAATGTATCCAGCACCATACTGGAGACCTTAGGCACCTGGGAATTCTCCCCTTTATCAAATCATTTAATGGACGTTATGCTGCAAGATTGTCCTTTAGTGAGGTTACACAGTCATGTTGGGCACAACAGTGTTTATACAAGAGCCAGGATATGGAGCTTAATCACAACTCAGGCCCAGCACAATCCCACCATGCAGTCCCCTGCCACTTGCGCTAACAGAGTAGTTGATAGCAATCGTAGGTTGTCACCCTCTATGTGGACCAGCGCTAGAGAGGGATGAGACATTCATTTTTCCAGTGAGTTTCACAAAAGCAGAGGAATGGTGAGATGAATGAATCTTGGGTTCCATTCCCTGCTCTGGAAGAAAAGTGTCCTCTAATGGGCATAGACGCTTCTGACCTTGGCCCAAATTTAATCCCTTCTGCCCATCCCCTCCAACATGTTGCAGTCCCAGTTCTGTCTCTTCCCTATCTCTGACTCCTTGACCCCGTCCCAGTCTCCTTACCTAGGCTGTCCCAGTCTCCACTCCTCAGGTGTTTCATTCCAGTCTCATTGCTCAGTCAGTCCAGTTCCACTTTCTCCCTCCCAGTTCCTCACCTGATCTGTCATCTCCCCACTACTAGCCTCCAATCACCACCTCTGCCCACGGATTGTTCCCTATCCCCACTTGCTCCCAGTCCCAGTTTCCTTCTCCAGGCTCCTCCTCCAATCTGTCTTTCTCCCCAGCCTCTTCCTGGCTCCTTGTCCCAGTATCTTTACCCACCCAATGACAACTCTTCCTCCACACTGTGGCTTCTCACCAGATTTGTCTCCCCTTCCCTGAATTCCTTCACCACATCCCACTGGTCTCCAGTCCCAGTCTCCTTGCCCAATCTTAGTCTTCTCCATCCCGCCAATGGCTCCAGTCCCTCCCTCATTTCCCTTCCTGGCTCCCAGTCTCATTGCCCAACCAATTCTACTCTTCTCTGCCTCTCCCTATCCCCCAATCTCGTTGCACAGCCAGACCCATTTTCCTGCCTCCTACCAGCCTCCAGTCCCAGGCCCCACTCACCAGACTCCTTGTCCCACTTTAGTCCCCACAAGTCCCAATATAGATCTTGCCACCTCTTCATTTGAATCAAGCAGCTTCCTCCTCCATGCTGCCTGGGACTAGCGGGGGCGGGGAGGGGGGGGAGGGAGGGAATCATTGAAAACACAAGAGAGACAGGATCCCAGTCAGTTCCAGTGCCTGTTCCTGCCACAGTCTGTAGCAGCCCAGACTGTAATTGCAGAGAAAGTCCTCCACCAGGCAGCAGCATGCCTGATGTTGATGGGCCCTTTTCAGATTTTAGCTGTGAAGATCTAGCAAGCCTCTACTGAGCATGAGCAAACTGAAAGTTTTCAAAGTCTTATAATTTGGGCAGATTTTCACAGGAACAGTGAAAGGAACATCCCTGAGGCAAAGGCCACCCCCTTTGCCAAATTTCAAGCCTCTACTCCAAAGAATCTGGGTGCTGGAGCTTCACAAAGAAAACATCACCAGACTTATTCAACATTGGCAAATCAATATATTTTCCCTAGCCTCATTCTCAGAAATGGGTGAATTGTTTTGGTTGAAATTTTCAAAGACACTTGAGCCTGAGACAGACACCTGGCTTGGAAAATTTCAACTCACAAGGGTAATATTTTGCAAAGTTATAAGCTGCTGAAAACAAGGACTTATAACGGAAAGTGTAGGCAACCTTAACACATGTTACCAGCCCTGCCTATAACACGTGTGTGTCTGTACACATGCATACACACACAAAATGTAAAATATCATGTCTTCAAAATTAAAATACATTCAATTTTTCTATACTGTCCTTCTCCTAAATTTTGTACAGGCTGGTAAATGTAGGTGGTCTAAGGGTTCAGAATATTCAAGAGAGAAATGTGTAATGTGATACTTTGGAAAGTGTAGATAAATATCATTGCTTAACGAAATACTTTGGTTTTTAAACTAAGAAATTTTTTTCTCCTTTCAGTATACAAGGACATACATATATCATTCTAATACAAGTCAATGAGAGCTTCTGCTGGCTGTTTGCTAGTGTTCAAAATTCTTTCAAACAAGCCCCTTCAAGCTTAGCTCACTGCTTTTCATAAGCATTAGCTGCTGCTGCTGCCATACATCACTCATCACTGACTAACCAGTCAATTGAAATTAGTGCAAAGGAGCCGCAGACCACAATAAGTTTTAGAAGAACAATAACACTAGGAACGTCACTAAAGGACAATCTTGCAGCATAACGACCACTAACGTAACTGAAGTCAGTGGGATTTCTGCCTGTGTAAGGTCTGCAGGCATGCAGTCATTGCATGGAATGTTCCTCTGTTGGAATGATTAACTATTGGACAAAGCAAGGTAAAACTCCTGGCTGTTGTGCAGTGCATTCATCCTGGACAGGCCAGTACTGAAATATTGTAACAAGACATTCTGTAGCTCATTAGAACATGGAAGGTCAACAAACTGGGGAAAGGTGTGGATGTGAGTTGAGCTGTGCCTGCCTTTGATAACCAAACCAAATAAAACTTGCTTGAATTCATGCCAGACTCTGGTAAATCAGATTCCAGGTTCTAAGTTCAGGCCACCCACTTTCTCTCCGGGGTTCACAGCTGTGTGCAACAGAGGCTTGCCCTCATTTACTTTTAAAGAGAAGTGCAGTGACCTGCAAAAAACCTTTTGAGGTCTTTGCTGTGAATTACTGGCTCTCCCCTGAGTTTTTTCAGGGGAAAGTTGGCTTGCCAGCTGCCCAATATGCTGTATTCAGAGGGAAGTTGTAGCCAAGTTAGCCCTGCTCTTCCACACCAAAATCAACCTGGAAATCTTCAGCAGCAGAATGTGCAGCATGCTCCAGATGTTAATAAGTACAGCAACATCAGCAGGAGCTTTTCCCTCCCCTACTGCTGCTGAATCAGGAAACAAGGAAGATGCTTGCTCTCCAGAGGGTTTTTCCAAGAGAAATGAGAAGGGGAGGAAACCAACCTTGCCAGTTCCATGAAGACATAAGATGAGAGCAAACCAGATGGCAGTAGAGCTGGGAAGGAAAGCTTTTCCTGTATCATGGAAATTTTGGTTTCAAAAATTGTCCCACTTTGCTTGGGATGAAACTGGAACCTTTCAAAGGTTTTTACAGAGAGCCCATGGGTCTCCCACATGCCAGGTGGCTGCTCTAAGCACTAGGATAAAGTCTCTCTCTCTCCCCCTCACCCAGTAATATTTAATTATTTGTAAAAAATGGAACAGCTTCAATAAGAAAGGGAGAGCTCCACCCAGAATAGCCAATAGCCAGGTGTTTGGGGCTCTCACCTGGGATATGGAAGACCAGGTCCACAGCTATGGTCTGAATCAGGCAGGGCAGAGAGCTGAATCTGGCTTTCCCACATCCTATGTGAGTGCCCTCGCTACTGTGCTATTCTGGGGTGAGAGTATCTGCCTCTATCTGGTTTTGACCAGTATTTCTATCTTGGACTTCAGAAATCTTTTTTGATTAACATTTCATTGAAATTGGTACAGTCCCATGAAATGTTTAGATGAAAAAAAGCTTTGAAAATTTCCAACAAGCTCTGGGTGGCAGTCTCTAAGTACACTGGGGGGGTGGGGGTGGGGGGGGGTGTGTATGTGTATTGCATGCCTTGGTGTAAATCCTCTCCTCAAGATGTTAAACATTTCTTGAGGAGGCAGGAACCGATTCTTGGATTATGATTATTTTTTTATGGAAACCATGTGAAACAATGATTTTTGACTGACTTTTTTGCTCAGAATTATTCAGGTTCATTTGACCCCAAAACTCAAAGCAACTCCTGCATGAACTGAAACAGAAGAAAACAGTTCATAATAACCCTAGCCAGCCAACTTTTCACTCAACTCGCAGCATGAGATACATTTTAAAAATCAGCCATCAATTTGTGGTACGTTCTTTGGGTTTCATTCAAATATGGGCCGTTAGGGGTTTTTTTTTGTGAGATACAGGAGTGGTTTCACTGATAGAGATGAAAACACTTTCCAAAACTGTTGGCTTTAGCAAAATTTGGGGCAAAATATCAGAAATGTGCATAAAGTAGAAATGTATATAACCTGCATAGTCACTGTTTATTTTATATATTGATGATATTAATGGAAAGGGGATGATTAACAAAAGTATTTGTGCGAGGGGACAACATGACTTCTGAAGCACTATGATAACAGTAGAGAGCATCTTTAAATGACCAGTGACTGTATATTGTAATTAAGCTCTCATTAAGTTTACAAGAGAAGCAAACTTTATTTAAGGTAGTTTGTTTTCCAGGAAGGGTTTTTCAAGCTGTCCAAGTTTTCCCATAAATCCATGAGCATATTCTTAACTTGATTGCATGGTTATAGTGGTCAAAAAATTGCCAGGATTTTAGAATGCAGTTTGTTGAAAGAGAAGAAAAGTATGTTGGATGCCTAAACCTTGCAAGGTCATCCAAAACCCCAACATATCAATTCTGAGTATTTGAGTATTTAAAGGATAAAATGGGCACTATGAAAGTGTCATGAGCATTTATTTTCAGTTATAAAGGATCAAACCAAAATCTGATATATGACTATAGAGGGCAGCATATTTATAATAAAATATGAGTTCTTTTGGATTGTGGAATAGTCTTCCCTAGGAAGCAGTGGAAAAGAATGGCCAAAGCCCTCGACAAAATACTGTGGAAAACAATCCAGTAGTGGACTAATAAACTACTAAATCATTTCCATCTATGTTATCGACACTTCAGTGGACACAACTTTTGATGTCAAGTTAGTGTATTTTAATATTTTATAAAAATAGGGAATGAGGAAGGAATACCTTTTTGAAAATGTGTAAAAAGCTATAAAGAAACAGAAGAATGTTGATAGTTGTTATGAATTGCTAGAGTGTTGAAAGGTAAATTCAGCTTCTCTTCTGAAAGAATATGAAGGACGAGCTTTCTTGCAGAGCGGACATGTCCTAACTATACCAGCAATATTTATGGGATATAAGGAAGCCATTCCTTTTGAAAAATGCCTCTTAAGCAACATATATAATATTAGAGATTTTCACCTTACTATTGAAAAGTGTAAGTAATAGTAATGATGGTGACCAGTTCAGGGTGACCAGATAGCAAGGGTGAAAAATTGGGGTTGGGGGTAATAGGTCCCTATATGAGCCAAAGCCCCTAATATTGGGACTGTCCCAATAATTCCAGAACACATGGTCATTCTAGACCAGTTAAGAATACCTTGGGGTCTAACATCAGTCCTTAGCAATTGGCTATTCATATTTCATATAGAACATATGCAGTAGTATAAGTGTAACAAAAGTCTTCCAAAAGAAATATAGAGCCATGATCATGCATTGCAATTATAATCACTGGTCAGCATGTGTTACATAGCCCTTAAGGTACCCAATGCACACAATAAGAATCTGTTACAGTTCTTAGCTGGGGAGTCTGGATCTTATCTCAAGCTGCAGAGACTTGTGTTTTCAGCTCTGGAGGTCTTCAGTTCAATCCCTGACATCAGCCAAGATGGCAGTCTTCACAGGATTTGCTGGTGTCACCTTATATTCCCCAGCCTTTATTGTCTTCTGTCTGCCACCTGAAGCAATGGTGTAGGAAAGAATCTGGCCCTCCTCTAGCAAATATTCTGAGGGGTAGAAGTTTGGAAATGGAAAACCAACAGCACATGCTTTGATGTGCCTATTTTATCACATCTGGATCCAAACTTCCCCAGACTTTTTGGATCAGGGGACTTGATTCCTGTCCATCTCTCTACATAGAAAAGAAACAATCTTTATTTATAAACCACTGTAAAAATATTCTAGAAAGTCCTAACATTTTCAGAACCAAAACCAGATTGAGTGTTTGGGGATATCTCATGCTAACATGCTGCCTGTACATGTTGTTCCCTTTATGTACTATGAGCCACCAGAAGCTGAGACATTAGTGCTACTAGTACAACCATTTTTAAGGGTCCACTAGTATTTCCATTATAAACTGATTAATAACAACCATAAAAAATCGACTCCACCCCTAAAGTTTAGAATACAAAGTCTTTTCCCAGATTTGATTTTACAAATTGATCAAAATAATCTGGCTGTTTTAAGAATATAGTAATAGAGATTATATTTCTTAAACACCACCAGTGCTGGAAGTCTTAATATGCTGTAGGATCTGAAACAAAATTCAATTTCAGAAAGAAAAACAAAAGAAAGAAAAAAGACAGGAGTGAAGGATCCATTAAGACAGTGATGTCTCATCCTGATAAGAACAGCTAAAGCTACTGTAATAGACATGTAACTCTTTTGCAATGTAAACATTTCCCTTTCCCAGAGGACTCAATTTTTCTTTCTTGTTCATAAAGCTTACTTCTGTGGGACTTTATTTATTACTAAAATGTTTTAATGGGGTAAATCCCATTACTCTAAGGCAGCGGTTCTCAAACTGTGTGTCAGGACACCAAAGTGGGTCACAACTCCCTTTTAATGAGGTCGCCAGGGTTGGCGTTAGACTTGCTGGTGCCTGGGGCTGAAGCCAAAGCCTGAGCCCATACCCACCCAGGGCCAAAGCTGAAGCCTGAGGACTTCAGCCCTGGATGGCACAGGCTTCAGCTTCAGCCCAGGGCTCAGGTTACTGGCCCCATGCCTGGGGATGAAGCCCTTGGGTTTTCCCCACTCCCACCTCCCCCGAACGGGATGGGGCTCGGGCTTTGGCTTTGACTCCTCCCCTCGCCAGGGCAGCAGGGTTCGGGCAGGCTCAGGCTTCACTCCCCCATCCTGGGGTCGTGTAGTAATTTTTCATGTCTGAAGGGGTTGCGATGCAATGAAGTTTGAGAACTGCTGTTCTAAGGAATGAACATTTGTGGAGTGGAGGTTCTACATTTTTGGAGGAGGATTTATTGTTATTTATTATTATGAAAATTAACTTGAGCTCAGGAAACTTAAGTTGGGAAAGCTGATTACATTCCTTTTTTTCTAGAGGACATATTTCTAATGTAGGATTGCATCCAAAGTCCACTGAATTCAGTGGAATTGACCTATTGGCGACACTGGGTTGTGTATCAGACCCATCTTATTCAGTTTCATGATGTGTGCCATAGTTCCTGGAGGAAATTAACCTGGAGAAAAATCTTTACCAGTGTCTCTCCATCTCTTGTAAAACAAGGCCAGTAAACATTTAAAATGGAAGCCAGGACAGTCCAAAATCTCGGAGGTGGGGGGGGAGAAATGGGATTATTCATAAAAGCCATTTTGCATATTCTCTGAAAAAAACAGTTCTTTCTTTGCAGGGCAAAGAAGAAAACTTTAAGTTAGTCTGTCACAGGGTAGCTGGCCCCTGAAGGGGTCAGGCACCAGCCTATGTATGAAAGGCTCTGCTAACATGTCTGGTTACTGTATTTTAATATATTGCAACAACAGGAAATGAGCTAGAGCTAGGACACTGGAGATGAAGACTTGCTTGCATGTCTGTTTGGCCTTTGCTTAAATGAACTAATCTCTAAAGGGGCAGCATTCACAATATAAAAGCCTCATTGAACTTACTGATAGCCAAAAAGGGGAAACTGAGGCAAGGACACACCTGCCACTCCACACTGTACTGCCATGGGGTGTGCATGGTAATGCTAGTGCTGAACCAAGGGGGCCCTCTAGAGGTGAGCATGCATGCTGTAACCGTCTTTCTTCCTTCTAATGCTAGTTTAGTATGATCATCTAGGCCACCTCAGAGCATCTTCCATGTGACAAAATAATCTTTCTTCAATTATAATTTACAGGAAAATATGTGACTATATAGGTGTTTCTGAACGTAGTGGTTCTGCACAGTACTCAGAAAAATAATTGGCTAAATAGAAACTAAAAGAAACCAGTAATCAGCAACATACTTCATTTTTAATGTTTTTCCTTCATTTGGGACCTGATCCAACACCCACTGAAGTCAATTAGAATCTTTTCATCACACCCTTATATTAGTCTTTACGTATATGCAGTAGTGGCCACGAAGAATTTACCCTCTCAGATAAATTAGACCAAACCAATGTCAAAACATAGGACCAAACATTCAGTTATGGGAGGTTCTGAAGAGATTATAGGTGAAGGAAGCAAGGTGGGAAAGATTTCTAGAAGAAATGAGTTCTAAGGAGGAGAGCGTGAGTGGTTAGCTAACAAGAAACTGGGAGTTAAAGTTCCAGGCATTGGTGACGCCATGATAAAAACATGACCCTGAAATTGGAAAGCCTGACTCTGAGAACTATTAAGACCCCTCAAATCCAATTGATTTCAACATCTCTCAGGATGAAATCAAAAAAGGTGCAGTTGGGAGGAGAGTAGCGAGAGAGGGGTGGAGAAGTAGAGCCAAGATCAGAACTTTAGGTATCGGCAAGATCATGTAGGATCTTGAGGATGGGGATAAAGAAACTGAATTTGAGGCAGTAAAAGATGAAAACCCAGTGAAGAGCCTCAAAGAGTGAGGAGGAAGGAATGTGGTGTGAGCAGAGTGAGAAGAAGATGACGTTAGTGGCAAAGTTTTGGATAGTCTGTAGGGGAGGATCGTCCCTTAAAGAGATAAAATAGTTCTTGGAAAGGTAAAACTAATGTTTTTTCATTTGTTCTAATTCAGTGTGCACACAGTATGTGGGTATGAAACTGACTAGCCCTCAGCTTTATAGGTAAGGGCTGGAAATTCCTATATATATACAGATTGTCAGTATTGACTGCATCAGCTCTTCAACAGTACAATCAGTCTCTTTGTTCTTTTAGCAGAAAATTCAAATTGGCCTAAATTAATTGGGTGCTTTTGTTTTTGTTGAAATGGACTAAAAATGCATCAGGCATTATACTGAAACCATCATTTTTGCTTTAGAATCAGAGAGATTTAAAGTATGATGTGCAAAATACAAGTTTTCCAAAACTAAGGGACTTGTGTGTCTGTGTGCTGAGTATTTATATTTGTGAATTTGATTTCTATCAGTGCAACTGAGATAAGAATCTGGGCATATGGTAGAAAGTGTACCTTCTGCTGAGATTTTTAAAGTAGTCCATAGAATATGGAGAGTTCTTCAGTTACAGGAGAATGTACTCTGCAGTGAACATTGCAATGAACTTTTACATGAGAGATCGCTCTTGAAAAGTTTCACTCTTTCTCCACTGCCACCTCCTCAGTCAAACACTCCCTCCATGGTTTCTTCTTTTATTTCCAGTCAGATTCTCAAACATGTTTGCACACTTGATTCAAAGCATCTGTGGTTTGTCCATTTAATACACAGAGCCTCTTTAAGAGACTAAATTTTCATGCTTTAGTGAATTTAACGGCAAATGGATTCCTGACAAGATGGCAACTCATCTACACTGTACTAACATTGGTGAGGTCAGTCAAAGCACTTTTAAAATAGACTCATTACTCATTTTTATTCTTTTCCATTGCAAAACTTTTCAGCAAATGTCTGGCATTTCCCTATGCTTTGGAATGGAAATAGTACTCACTGAAAAGCCAAGAGAATTGCACAAAGAAAGGCACATCTCGATGTTTACTGTCATTTTTAACTCCACTGTTCTAAGTCCATCTGAACCTTTATTTAGTGTGATTGGCTTCCATCCAGAGCTAGCATGTTAAGCAGGTGTATCTCACATTCATCTTTGGGCCCAGTTCAAGTGATGCAACTTGCCAGTTAGGGGTTTGATCATCCTGGAAGATGCATGCAGGTATTAATGGATTAGAAAATGATTGTAAACTTGTGTAACTTACGTACTGTGGTGGATGTAGACTGCTATAGGTTGTACCCTGCTGCTAGTTTGTTTTCTTTCTATACCATCCTCTTTCCTCTCCTTTGGCATGTAAATTATACCCACTTAAAACTACTTGAAGTTGTAAGAGGGAATCCAATTTGCCCCTGACATGTAACTTGCATTATGTATGACACAGCTAAATTCAGCCCATCATTTCTCTTCCCTACCTTTTAACTATCAACCAAGCCTGGGAAGAGCAGTAATTCAACAGCATCTTTCTCTGTAACCGAAATTGAAGGCCCTGGGGAATTAGAGCCCTTTCCACCACATCATGTGCTTTGGAGTTAGGACCAGGGGTTTGCTTAAAAACTCTCCTAAAAGTAATAGGGCCAAATTTATCCCTAGAATACACCCATTGAAGCCAGGGACACAATGGATTTGCCCATTTTCTGCAATAGAAAAGAAAGTGCTGATTAAGGGTAGTTGACCTAGGAAATTTAGCAGGTGGTTTAACAATTTGTGTTCTTTATTTATTATTGTTATATGCATTTATGAAATGAAGATATGCATATCTTGAGAGTTGATGCATATTTTACACATTATACTGCATATCAGCAGTAAATTATTTTATTTATTTATTTATTTATTTATTTATTAAGGCCTGGAGTAGATCCTGCATGTTCCAAGGAATGTGGGGAAACTGTAATATGTAAGGGGTAATCCCTTCTCTTTAATGAATGAACAGTTTTACAGAATATATTAACATATATATTATATGGTATCTTGTTTCTGTTTCAGAAAACAATTAACAGGTTTTGGTCAAAAATTTTCATGACTTTTTGAGGAATTGTTATTTTGCAAAAAGGAAACAAAAGTGTTTTGAATTTTCTGGGTTTTCCCCCTTTTTCTGGTCAAATGGAAACAAAAGCGAAAAGGGTGAGGAGGGCTAAGAAAATGAAGTGGGATTTTTCCCCCGCAATTCTCGAAAGTTTTTATCAAAATCCCCAGAATTTTTTTTTTACATTAAAAAAAGTTTTAAAGCCAATTTCAACCAGCTCTGTTTAAAAACCCTTAAATCCCATCTGGCCTGTTCAGTCTGAGTAAGAAACACAAATATGTAGATGATCATAGTAAATAAGAAAAAAAGGTGTGGAAGAGATATAAACATTTATATTTCAGGGCATGAGCCAACACTGTCATCTAAAACTATGGATGATTAAAATTTAACCTAGATTAACACCGGACAGAGAGAGAGAGAGAGAGAGAGAGCAATACAGTTTAACTTTCTTGCTAGCCACTGGCAGCAAGTAAAGGAAAAGAGAGAGGTTTCTTCTGTGGAAAGGAGATTAAGGAAGAGAATAACTCACTATGGTTGATTTTGGATTCTTAGGGTAGTTTCCAAAATAAAAATCCGCTTAATCTCCCTTTTGATTAATCTCTGGACATTCTGCTACCATCAGGGTTTCTTTCCCATACCACATCCCTGTTTGCCAGAGAGGTTCCTTGTGCACTGATGGAGCATTACAAAATCTTACAAGTTTGCTTAATTTTTGTCATTTAAAACAAGTCCACGAGAACTCCCATAATGTGTTGGTTCCTAGGGACACAGAAGGTGTCCTGCAATTTATGGCAAATCCATGGATTGAAATTGTGGGTGGTCATGCAATGAGAAGTAAACACAGTCCAGTTTTGGAACTTGTTATGCTATTGCAATGTTGTGTTTGTAGAAGCAGCCTGAGAAAAGATAAACAATCCAGAGATACAGAGGGGAAAAATCCCTTCTTTTAGGCCACATAAGGCTAAATCAAGTCCTAACAGGTACTTTTGTTCATAATATTTACTTAGCAATTTATAAAGCTATAGACCGGCATTCCATTTTAAAAAGTGCTCTTAGTTTAAAAGGAAATGCTGCAGAGCAACATCACTCCATGATGGAGACTAGTAAAGTCTTAACAATTTCTATATTTCCTCTATTTTGCTCTTCAAGAATGAAGAATATGGTTCACTTGTCAAAGGCTCTTTCTTAAGCTGTTATAAAAGTAAATGATATAAATCGTTGCCTAGTAGGTTAAGGGACCACAAAAGTTATGAGAGTGGCCAAGAACTTATTACTCCATGTGCTGCCTTTAGTTTAAGGCTGCACTCTGGGCACCTCTGTCCTAGCCTTTCCCTTTGCTAAGGCTTAGGTTCAAATTAGAGTTCAAGTGAAAATGAGCTGGTGTTTCATTGTAGCTCCTGGTGGGCATCAGTACACAGCAGACGTCATTAACACAAAATGTAGCACAGCCGGCTATCTCCGCTCAGGAAAAGCCCAGGGTCTGGACAGCAGCAATACAGAAGCATAAAGCTAAAGTGGATTGTCGGGCTGGCCATGAAATGAATGAAAGATATTTTTTCACAGTTTACATTTTAAGCTTTTCATTGAAATTTCATTTTCAGTCCAAATATAATAAATGGGCAGAGTACGGGGAAATTTGCACAATGGGTCTCTGCACTACAAGCCCCAATTCTGGTCCTTTTAAAACTACTGGCAATGTGTCTTTGAATAAACTGGGACCAGGATATCCTCTCTTTAGTTGACCCTAGTGTGTGCTATCAGTCCTTCACTTACATAAGCACCTGCTCACTTATATGCTTGATCAAGGACAAAAAAATAAACTAAGGGTAAAGAAACTCCTTCCCAGTCTTCATATCAAAGCTTCATCTGTGGTTCTGTTCTGATAAATAAGTGGGTAAAACATCATCATAAGATTCTGCGTTTGCCATCTAGTGATTTACAAGTCAAACGTGTTCAGTTTACAAGTAAAAAGATTATTTTTTGACTGTCGGACCAAAAACCTGTACTTAGGTTCTGAGAGTCAAGCTCAGATTTTTCCACCTCATATACATCTCCAGTAATAAAAGTCAGGCCAACGCGAGCCTTCAAAATGTTCTCTTCCCCTTGCAACTAATTCAATTTTTGATATCATTCAGGGTGAGGTTTGGGATTTTTTAATTTTGTGTTCCTCTCAGTGCCGAGTACGTGATCAGGGTTTATTGTATATGGTTAAGTGTATGTGACACTGATATGGTTGGTGTTTTTGTTCAACATAAACCACATAGCAAAAGCAACCTGCTCTTTCAGAAATTGCTTTTGTTTTTTTGGTTATTGTCCAGAAGCTGTTGTACGTAAAAAAATGTTTATTGCCTGATTCACTTTATTTTGCTTGCATTGGTTTTCCCATTGTGGAAACAGAGCAACCTTTTCATTCAGACCCTTAGTTATCTAAGTTAGCATCAATCTCAGGAAAAACATCACTCTGTATGTCTTTGAAAATAAATGCACACAATTAAGCTTTTTTCATGCTGGGGCAATGATTCAACTAGTCTAAAATGTTTGCTTCATGAAAGACTTCATAGGTTTTAACAAAACTTGGTTTATGCTACAGAATACATCCTCAGCCTGATTGTGCAACCCTTTTTCACAATGTTGAGCACTCACCAATGGAATTACTTACATGAGTAATGCTCACCATCACCCTTCGTGTGTTTAAGTATTTTGGTGTTGTGTGCAGCGCTAAGAGGCAGGAAATTCCATGACTCACAAAAATTTGCTATAGAAGGCAATTTATCTGTTCCACTATCCAGCACTTACAATATTTGCAGGGGTAACACTGGGTGAATGAGTTCAGCTAAAATAAAAATGGACCAGAATGTTTTCCAAAATTGCAAAAAAACTGACCCTAAATCCTTTTTTAAAAATTTTATTTTAAGGGATTAATTTATTTGATTGTTGGCTCTTTTTTCATTTTCATGCCTCTTCTAACTTCTGGGGTTTATCTGGAATTGGAAGCGGCAGTTCCAAGATAAAACACTAAAGCCATTGGGGTACTCATGCTATGAATCAGGCCCAAAGTTATTCATTTGTGTAAATCCTTACAGAATTGGGCCTGCAGTAAAAGCTTAAGAGTCTGATCCTGCAAACACTCACTAAGAGCTTATCTATACAGCACCACAGTGCGCACTAGTGTGTACGGGGGGGGTGATTTCTAAAGCGCTCTTACATGTTGTGCTCTAACTATCCCATGTACACTCTGCTGGTGTGCTCTAAAGGGTTTGAAATAGGACTATGTCAGTGGGCACTGGGTACTTTTTGAAGCATACTAGCAGCATCTACACAGAACAGATGGAGTACTATACAACTCACACCCCTTTAGTTCACACAGTGAACAGTCTGTGGCACCATGTAGACAGTTTCTCAGTGTATTATGTTGAAATAAAACAAACAAAAACATCTTATGCTGATTCACTGATTTACAGAATTTCTTTAGATTCAGAAGAGAACTCTGTTCACTGTGGTAAAAGCCAAACTTATTCCTGTTTATAAATGTAGCCTCATAATGGTATAAATAGATTGAGTTGATAGTAATTCTAAAAAGTCAAGCATACAGTTAATATATTAATAAAGGGCGAATCCTTCTCCCTTTCCCCTCAGCAGTTCCACTGGTCACAGAGGAAGGATGCTGGCTGTCCACGCAGGGATGCATATGTTGAAATTGTGTAATTTGTGGTCAGTGCTATTCATTGTTCAGACATATGTTGCTGAGGGGACACTGTCTCCATGACAGAGATATATATCCAAATGGAGTTGATAGCTACTGTGGATGTGATCCTTCTTAATTTTACTCTGTTGTTGATTTCTGTGATTGATTCTGGTAACTATATACTGTAATCGCTGCAGCATCAAAGAGAGTGATTACAGCGCTGACATGCCTGCACAATGACATCGGCACTTGAGATATGATTCATAACCGTGATGTCCATGCACATTTGCAACTGATTAACTTCATTTGTTGTAAATTATCTGTCCTAGAGTCTGGACTGTGTCCCCATTTCTTTGTCTGATATGCTCATACAGTCGAACATCTTCCATTGGCAATATCATCTGCCACTAACTGCACTATGAATAATAGCAATCTTTCACATCTGAGATGATTGCTGTGGTATAGGCAATCTGCAGTGCCTTGGGTCTCCAGAGGGGTGTAAACAACATTTGAATAAACACTGCTTCTTCCTACTCTGTAACATCTGCTGCTCACGTTGCACATTTGTGCTGATTTGATGGGATGATAGGGAGTGGTGTATACTTTATTGTTTCAGAAATGTTTTTTGGAGTATCTTCCTCAATTTTCTGAGCTACAGCTGCTCCTCTTGGCACAAGGGAATGATAACAACACATCCTTATGCCCTCTCAATGTGTTTGTTGTTTGAAAGTATGACTTTCGTGGCTTATGGATGGAGGTACAGAAAAGCTTTTAAATAAAATCAGTAAACATGAAAATGTTAAGAACTGTTCATATGATCTTATAATACACGCTGATGTCATGTTGGGCAGCAGAATCTGTCCTAAGATCACTTTTCAGCTGTTATAGTTGCACTGAACAAATTGTCAGTTGAAGACAAAGGGGCCAAATCCTTTAGTCTTTATTCAGTTCGTACTCAGACTTTACTTAGAAAAAACCCCAATTGGCTTCAAGAAGAGATTTAACTGAATAAAGTCTGAGTAAAAACTAAAAAGGACCTTGGGATAAGGGTTCTTAGTCTTCTGCAGAGCTGAAGTTAAATAAAGTTCTGTGCCATAATGTGATAAGTGCGGCTATAACAGCTGAAAAGTGAGAGAAAGACAAATCTGTTGTCCAACATGATAACAGCACCTTATAACATAACTCGAACAGAATCATATTAACTCTTGTGAAGGTGTCTCCAGTGTACCTGGTAGATCTCAAGTATTCACTCTGCAAAAATCGTGCTGTAAAATGCACACTAAATTCTGCCTGGCTTGTTTCCTCCTGGTTTTGCTGTTGTTTTCATCTTCCCACATATTATCATAAGCTTTTGGCAAAAGCAACACAATCAAAACAATTCTCCACCCAATCTAGTTCATGTTCTTGAGGCAATAAAGGGAAAGAACATTTCTGTTTTCATAATGATAATGAATGCTTCGCTATGCAATGTAATGCATTTAACTCTACTTCCATACATCATCACTGGTAACGCTAAGCCTAAACAGTGTAAATTGTTTAACTTAACAGCATTATTAATGTATCTGAAATTAAATGTAGCCATGCTTGGGTAGGTGGGGAAAACAATCTGTAATCTTTTGAACCTCTTGAAAACCAGGAGCGGTTTCCTAGTCTTTTCGATAAACCTGTGGTGCTCTCTTTGCTTAAATGTGCAATTTGACTTGCTGGGAGAAGGTAATGTACATGAAATCTGAAATACAGCTGTGTTGTGTCTTAATGAATCACGTCTGCTGTGTGAGACACTGAGTCAAAGGCTTAGTTTGCTGCAGAAGGAAAATATTTGTGAGTGTTGCTGGAAAAGCTGACAAGGCTTACATCTGCGTCCCTCTGTTTCATATGCTGCATGCTAGAAATGGTGCAAATTGTTGATTTGGCACGGAACACTAAAGACATGGCTCAGCAATCTGAGGATCAGACCATTATCTGTGTGACATGTTTTTGAAAAGCAAATGCTAAACATTTGAGGACTTTTAATGCTTATGACCTGTTCTGTTTTCTTATATTTTGTATTCTGTATCGGCTGTGGCATTAGCACATAAGCTGGGATCTCATAAGCAAAGAATTGCTAGCTCAACAAATTATTTCCATTGCTCAACGCTCATATCCATCCAAGATACATAACCAATCAGCAGAGTAGGATGTAAAACAGATTATCCTAGTATGGTCTAAATTTTTATGTATATACATGTAGCGTTAAACCCCCTGAAGCATCCTGAACTCCTACCAGCCTGGGCCATTCCAAGAAATAAAATAAATTAAGGCTTATATAAAAGGTTTGAGAGATTGGTGCTTTTCTATAAAAGTCTGCTCCAGGAGAAAATAGTCTATTGTCAAGTTTCAGGATGTGAGCAAATCTTAGTCTAAGCATGACACTGGAATTCCCTTAGTTTACAAGTTCCAGTTTCATAGGTAATTCGGAGATATGTTAAAGAGATCCTTAAGTATCCTAGGATAATAACATAGTTCTTTATAACCAGCTAATTAACTCAGCCTACTTCACTTTCTGCAATGTGTATAACTAGTCCAATCTTCCGCAGTGCACACTATCACTACTATAAGTACCACTTTCGTCCACTGCACAGAACCACAGTTGAAATAGAAAAGCAATGCAGTGGTACATGGAAATGCAGAAATGCTTGAAGATCATGCTCAGCCATGACAGAGTATGATGCAATTAATTTTCCAGTGCTCGAATTAAAACATTTTATGTGAAACACATCTGCTTATAAATTATGGACAGTTGGTAATACTTAAAGACCATGAAACAAATTCTCTCATCTGCAAGGCTGCTTTGTGCAGCTGTGATGATATAAAACCACTGTAAGCCAGGCTTAACTGTCCAAGTGGAAGGCTTCCACTGCTGGTGCCCAGGGAAATCCTTCGGAACCATAAGACTATCATGGAGGCATCTATGCTGCTACTCTCCTGGTATCCACCTCCCACCTGACACAGAGGTATGGTAAAACAGGGCATGGTTAGAGGCCCAATCCCCAGCTTCTCTATATTTCATGCCAATGACCAAGTGTGGGCCCAACAATCACCAGATCAGGGGGACACAAAGCCATTTTTGGACTACCCTTCAACCCACCAGCCTCTTGTAAAGCAAAGCATCTGGGCCATATATCCAAAAATTAGACATCTAAAATCCATATTCAGAAGGGACACTAAAATTAAAATGTCCTGATTTTCAAAGATGCTAAGCCACTGCAGCTCCCACTGCCTGGAGATCCCATTCATGTCACTGATTTTGGTGCCTAGCTTTGATGACAATGTAACCTACCTTAAGACTGGTTCACTCTTTTACAGCATTCAGACATAACTGTTCCGTGATCATTCTGGGAAATGACCTTCTTCATAAACCACTGAGTCTGGGTGCAAGCCTGATCCCATTGAAGTCACCAGAAATTTGACATCACTGGAAGCAGGAGCAGGCTTTTGAGTAATTAACGTCCCTTTACGTCTAAAAGTAACCTTAAAAATAGTTGTTGAACTGATAAATATTTTAGTTGTTTTTAATGTTACACATAATGTGTGCAAAAAAAAATATGAACTGCACTGTAAAGTGATGTGGCGTTAGGTTGTAATGACGTTTTAAATAACTAAAGCCATTGTTTAAAATAAACACTCAAAAATGTCGCCTGTTCCATGTGTCAGACAGGCATGTCCAAAATTAAATTCCATCAATAGCCAAAGATCAGTATGGGAGAGGCACAGGGGTTTTCAGTACATTTAAGGTTTTGTGGTTTTGGTTTTTGTTGTTTTGGTTTTTTTTAAAGGAACATTGATGAAATGTGTGGAGATGGAAGGGTAAATATTTTTAAAATAACACTGGCATCCTACATATAATACGTAAGTTGCTATAGGACTCTAGAAATTGGATGGATTTTTAGAAGCTATTTTATCTCCTTGGGTCCAATGTTATCCTCAGTGGCATCTACTGAGTCCAAGTGAAACCTTACAGATGTCAGGAATCAGGGCCTGCAGCTGAGCCTGGGACCAGCTAGTTGACCTGTAGCTGAACTTCCTGAGTGGCTGTGAGGTGTTACCAGGACTGCTCTTAAACCCAGACGCATCACTAGGCCAGTGGCTGCTCAATGCCTACAGCCACAACCATGTTTGCTCCTGTGCCTCCGTTGTCCCAGGTCTTTCTCACACTTTGCTCCACCCCCAACTCTGCTTTGCCCTGTCCTGCTCCCTTGTCTGGTTCCTGACTCCAGCTCTGATTCTTGGCTCTGACTCCTGGTTCCTGCCTGCCACTACTCCAACCACTAGACCTGATCACTTTTGCCCCAGTTCCTGAACACAGGTGGAACTGAAAGCTGCATCTGGATTTACATGCTTTAAAGAGCTTTTTAAATATCAAGTTTATTCTCCCACTTCAGGATACCTTTGACTTGACTGATAGTTGCTCATACCCAAATATCTCCCTGCAGGGTATCTTGACTCTGTGTCTTACAATGTTATAGGACTGACCTATGGAATTAAGTCTTTCCACAACCTGCAGGGACCCTGCTGATGTGCACTAAAAGTTCCCTAGTGCGTGTTAATGTCATTCTGTTTCAAACAGTACGACGTTAACCATGCACAAGAGAATTTTTAGTGTGTGCCAGCAGGGTCCACAAGGGCCAGTTATTGTGCAATATACTAGTGCACATTAGAATTTAAACCTCTCTAGTGCAGACTAACATGCCGTGGAGGTGAGCCCTTAGTGACTACCAGCCCAAACCATGTAGGAGACCATGATTCATTCTCAGATTCTGCTCAATAACAAATAAACATTTTTCTGATCTTGATTTTATAAATCCATGGTGGTTTTTTAATTCATTTACACATTCTTGAAAACATCATGTCTATTGATTGGATTCCTATTTTAATCATAGCATTTATGATTCAGATATTCAAGTATTCTTTGCTAGATATGACCCTTATTTAGCTCCATAAGCCTTTATCTTTGCATTATATGCAGGTTATTCCAGGCATTCATACTTCAATATTATAGAAAAGATTCCAGGTTCAGATGTAGAATAGGTGACTAACACTAGTCCATTAGCTTTTTAAATCTGTGTGGTTTCACTCCATCCTCCATAGAAATGTAGGGCTAGAAGGTAATTTAGTCTGGCTCCCCTGTGCTGAGGCAGAAGCAAGTAAGCTTACACCATCCCTCACAGGTGGTTGTCTAACCTGTTCTTAAAAACCTTCAAACATAGGGATTCCACAACCTGTCTTGGAAGACTATTCCAGAGTTCAACTACCCTTAATATTAAAAGGATTTTCCTTGTATCTAATCTAAATCTCCCTTACTACAGATTAAATTGGTTACCTCTAGTCCTACCACCAGTGGACATGGAGAACAATTAATCACAGTCCTCTTTATAATAGCACTTAACTTATTTGGCGACTGATATCAGGTCTCCCCTCAGTGTTCTTTTCTCAAGATTAAGCATGACCAGTTATTTTACCTTTTCCTCATAAAACAGATTTTCTAAACCTTTTATCATTTTTCTTGCTCTCCTCTGGACTCTCCAATTTGCTGAAGTGTGATGCCCACAACTGGACACAGTACTCCAGCTAAGGCCTAACCTGAGCTGAGTAGAGCGGGACAATTAACTCGCATGTCTTATATATGACCCTCCTGTTAATACCCCCACAGAATTATATTAGCCTTTCTTGCAACTGTATCTTATTTTGACTCATTCCATTTTTAATCCAGTATAACTCCCAGATCTTTCTCAGCAGTAATCTTTATAGTCAGTTATTCTCTATTTTGTATTTGTGCATTTGATTTTTTCCTTCCTAAGTGTACTACTTTGCACTTGTCTTTATTGAATTTCATCTTATCGATTTCAGACCAATTCTCTAATTTGTTAAGGTTGTTTTGAATTCTAAACCTGTCGTCCAAAGTGGGAGCAACTCTTCCCAATTTGGTGTCATCCACAAATTGTATAGGCATATTCACCACTCTGTTATCCAAATCATTAATGAAAATATTGAATAGTACCAGACCCTTGACTAACACTTATTGGAGCCCCCCTACATATGTGCTCCCCATGGTGATAGTCAAACATTAATAACTACTCTTAGAGTATGGTCTTTCAACCAATGGTGCACCCACTTTATAGTAATTTCATCTAAATTCTGTTTCCCTAGTTTACTTATGAGAATACACTGTGGGATTGTGTAAAAAGCCTTACTAAAATCAAGATATGTCACGTCTACAGCTTTAATCTTATCCATGAGGCAGTAACCCTGTCAAAGAAGGAAATTAGGTTGGTTTGGCATGATTTGTTCTTGACAAATCCATTTTGGCTATTCCTTATAACCCTATTATTCTCTAGGTGCTTACAAATTGATTTTTAATCATTTATTCCAGAATCTTTCCTGATATCAACATTAGGCTGACTGGTCTATAATCCCCCAGGTCCTCTTCATTCTCTTTTTTAAAGATAGGTACTGTTTACCCTTCTCCACTCCTCTGAGTCATGACCTGTCCTCCATAAATTCTCCAAGATAATTGCTAACAGTTCTGAGACTGCTTCCTCTACTTCCTTAAGTATCCTAGGATAAATTTTATCCGGCCCTGATGATTTCTAATTTAACTAAATATTTTTAACATCTTTTTTTTGCCTGTGTTCCTTCCAGCTTGATGTTAATATTGTTGAGTATCTGATCATATTTTACCTTTTTATGAAGACTAAAGCAAATGAGGCATTAAACATCTCTGCCCTCTTACTGTTATTGGTTCTCCTTCCCTGCAAAGTAGAGAACCTACACTTTCCTTCATCTTTCTCTTGCTCCTAGTGCATTTAAAGAACCACTTCTTAATGTCTTTTATGTCTCTTACTAGGCCTTTCTGATTTTTGTTCCTAAATGCTTCTGCTATTTTTGTTTGTACTCCTCCTTAGCCATTTGTCCATATTTTCATTTTTTGTATCATTTCTTTTGGATTTTCTGGTCATTAAAGAGCTCCAGATGGAGCCATATCAGCATCTTACTATTCTTCCAGTGTTACCTTTGCATCAAGATAGTTGCTGTTCTGTCTTTAATACTATCTCTTGAGAAACTGCCAGATCCCCTGAACTCCTTTTTCCCTTAGATTTTCTTCCCGTGGGGCTTTAACTACCAATTCTCTGAGTCTGTCTGTTTTTGAAGTCCATTTTCCTTATTCTGCTGCTCTCACTCCTTCTTTGAATCATGAAAATCTATCATTTCATCACTTTCACCCAAATTGCCTTCAACCTTCAGCTTCACAACCAATTCCTCCCTGTTAGTCAGAACAAATCTAAAATGGCTGCTCCCCTCCCCCCAATTACTTCCTTCACCTTCTGAAACAGACAGTTATCCCCAATGCATTCCAGTAATGTACTAGACAGTTTGTGCTACCCAGACCTCCCCTGCATATTTTACCTTTCCTTACCTTATCTCAGGTATATGCCTCCTCCCTGCCTCCTTTTGGGTGGTTTGAACCACCAGGAGCACTTAAAGGGAGTGATCTCTGCTCTTGGGAGAACGCAGCTACTGAAGTTGTGACTGGACTGTATATTGAAGATGCAGAATGTGGAGGAAGGAATCTTGTCTCTTCTCCCAACTTTGCCCCCAGCAAAAGTCAATAATTATCCTAGCAATGGAAGAGGGTACCAATGGCTCACTACCTACACTTCCTGTAGTGAACTTGGCCCTATCTCTATTTTTCCATGTTTAGTACATAAACGCTTCAGATAAAATTTCCAAAGGCCTAAGTTACATGGGATACTAAGTCATTCAGCTGGATTGAAAAGTCCAGCTAAGAAACTACACCATCTGAGAATCTGAGCCTGTATGTTTTTAACAACAGTGTATTCTTGCTAAGTGTTTTCTAAGGCCATGCTGAAACACTCCTCTTCTGCGTGCCACTTGATGTTGACAGTAGACATCCCTCAGTGCCTGTGTAACAAGGAGAAAACACAGTAGCCCGGAAGCAATGATTTAAAGGGTTTACATTAAAATAGACAAACGGGAAGGAAAAGGGAAGGTTAGAAAGCCCCATCGATATAAAAAATGCCTTTTCGCTGAGGTTTCCCCACAAAAATATCTCACACTTCTTTTCCTCTGCTTCTGTACTGTAGTAGTTTGTCACTCTACCCTTTCCCTGCCTGTTAAGTAGAATGAAATTTCTAGGACTTCCTGGTTCTTCCAGAGCTGGAAATAAGAAAAGAATAGCAGGCTGGATGCTGGTTTTGACAAGTGGATCTACATAGTTTGCAGAACCAACTAACCACACCCTTGTCTTTCTTTTGGCCTGCCTCACCCCTCACTTCATACTGCCGTGGAACACAGGTCCAGAGCATGAGGGAAAGCAGAGTGCCCTGGGAGGCCTCTCAGTCTCTCCACACACACACACAGTGCTATAGAGCTGTGGTTGTTCTACTTCGTTTAGAGTCTTGCACATCCGCCAGGTTCAGATGCAAATTTCATGGCTCACCCTTAGCTCTATAATGGATTGAATCGAGAACCAAACACTCCTGAGTTTTCAGAGGGAGAGTCTAACATTCAGATCCAGGCCTGAATTTTGTTACTCAGGCCCATGACTACTTTTACTTCTCATTTGCTGCATCTTTTATTGCCTTTTAGCAACATAGAGTGACTGTTGAGGAGGTATGGGGGAGTGGTTGGAGCAGCCAAACATAACCATCAAAACTGTGCTCTGCTTTTTTCAACTCTTAACGGTTATCGTGGCTGGAGGACAACAGGTCTACTTGGCTCAGGAGCCTAATGTAAAAAACATATTTTTATAAAATAGAGAGTTGTGCTTTGGCAACCTGAGTCTCTACAACCAGTAGGACAAAGGAGAGTGAGACAGTAGCATAAACATTCCAGGAGGTTAGCAGACAACCTGTACTGCTACAGGAAGGGATCATTGCTATGGTGGTGCACATTGGTTGGGAGCCTGATTTGTGATTTAAAGCCAACCTCCCAAGGAAATACTCATGAACAAGGAGGACATGTAAACTCTGAATACTGTACCCAAGAGGTGAATCTCAACTCAGACACAAAGTAGCTCTTGCTGGTTCAGAGTGGGTGCAATAACACCTTTGCTGTTTGTGAGGACATAGTACACATTGCATGGTGTTATATGGAAGACTACCAAGAATCTGTGAAAATGTCTGAATCCCAAAAGCTTCATGAGCTCTGGCAAATATTGAGCTTGAACCAGGAATTAATTCAAGGAAGTCCCACGCTATGCACAAGGTCAGACTAGATTATCACAATGGTCCCTTCTGGCCTTAAAATCTGTGAATAAATGATTCATCCAAACATGCATACCAGAAATGTGTTATGCCTCTGTCACTTTGAAACTTTTTCAACAGGAAAATAAGTCATTTAATGAGGAAGCAGAAACAATACCGTCACCTAGATGACACACAACAAATAGGAAATACTGACAGTGAACAGTTTGCAAACAACTCATCCTCTGAAATGTGTATGGGTAAAGTAGGATAGGTTTACAAATTACCTTGGCTTCTTTTTCTTATTAGGGAAAGTATGACTTTGGCCCTATTCCTCACTTCGTATACGTGGGCATAGCTGAGGATCTGGCCTTATGTTATTTTTTTAGAAGCATTAGCAGTCTTGTTATACATTTTTTTTAAAATGACCTGGGTTTCATTATAGCGAGTACTAAATTGTTATTCTCGTGACTCTACATTATGATGTGTTGTTTTATGCCAATGGACAGTGAACTTAGTGGTTTGTATGAACATTGAGGAAGAAGAATTGATTTATTGTTTAAAACTTTCTATAAAAATCTTTATTGGGCCATTAATCATACTGAAATCTTGTATGTTTGTCTTCCTCATAGCTGAGCATTTATTTAAATACAGCACAAAGGCATGTCTGTGTGAACATTTAGTTCATGGCAAACTGGGGTGTAAACACTAACACTCACCTGCCGCACACTAGCTGTCCATGTGGACCCTGCTGATGCACACTAACAGTTCATTAGTATGCTTTAACTTACTCCTGTTTCAAATTGTCAGCAGGGTCTATGCGGATAGTTAGTGCATGGAGGGGTAGATTCGCCCCTCAACTTGCTGCAAACTAAATGTAGACAAACCCTAGATTGACATATTACCCGGATCTCTGCTAATATCATCAAATATTGTAGACTTGTAAGTAAACTTTCCAAGTAGCACACTTGATTTACTGCTTTGTTGATAATACAGGAAGGAGCAGTAAGACTAGAATTTGTTCCTGGATTCAGATTACATAGATGAAGACTAGATACAGAAATATCCTTAATTAGTTGAAGTTCATTTTCTCCTTCCAAAATCTTTTGATTCTGAATCTGAGTTTATTTCAGTGTGTGTGCAGTGATTTTAATATTTTAGTAGTATGTACAAGCATAGGGCAACGCCATCAGTCTCATATCATAATATATCAAGGGAAATGTATGAGTCACTGGAAAAAAAACTTTCTGAGGGCTGAGTGTCAAAGTTTTATGTTCCAAACTTTAATAGACTCTCAGATGAATAAGTCAAACCAGATGTTGGTTAGACACAAACTCCTTTTATTCATCACAGAACCTGAAGAGGGATGTATTTGCATGGACTCTTATATGCGCACTCCTATTGGTGTCAAGGGGACTCCATGCACAAGCAAAGATCTAAGGGTGAGCATAAGGCTCCATAGAAGCCATGGGAGCGATGCAGAATTACAGATTCCATCATTTTTCTAGAGAGACAGATTTAAGATGGCTGTTGGCATCCTGTAACTTTACATTAGACTGTTTAATCATTCAGCTGCAGACAGTTCACAATCCCAGCACATGGCAGTGGGCTGGCTAGTTCACTCATTTCTCAGTGCTAGAGACCTGGCCTCAAATCAGATATCAGGTCATGGGTGAAAATGAGTTTATTGGTTTCCATCTGTTTGTAGTCCTCACACAGTTTAGTGCAGCGCTGCATGATTCCTAGTTTCCTCTTACAAGAGGTCTAGCACTCCAGTAACAGTGTGTGGCTTAGCCAGGCTGAGACAGAGCTGTGCTGGCAGAGCTATATGGGGAAAGCTGCACATCACTTAATCTTTCTATAGTGTATCTGGCATGAACCAATGCTATTGGGTTCTCATTTTCATGAGCGCTCAATTCACTCATATATTGTACACTTTATAAAAAAGGTACTTCCTACCCAGACTGGATCTTTATTTAGTCCAGTATTTACTATATGAGAAGTAATATGTGCTAGTTATTCCACAATGTCATTATTCCTAAAGTAGATAACTTATATCTTTGTAAATATTTTTGCCTCCTGTTTTCTTATTACTCTCTTCTGTATTGCTCTCTTCATGCCTGATCCTACACTTACACACATAAATGTTTGAAGAGGAGAGGAGCCCACGAAGAGTTTACATTTCTCTTACCCCTTCTTCTTTGGCTCTGTCTGTCATCATTACTGCTTTTCTCTTCAGGTTTTCCCCTCCTTTAAAATCTCTCTTTCTCTCTAAATATGGAGAAGATCTGTTCTGAGGCTAATACTTCCAAAATAAAAGAATAAATATCAGCCTTTGCCTGCACTAAGTTACAGCATGGATTCTTTATCCTGGATAAAAGGGTCAGCAGGGGAAGGCAGACTTCAGACAGTCATTTTTCTAAAATGAGAGGAAACAAGGAGGGTGAGGTGATATCTTTTATTGGACCGACTCCTATTGGTGAGAGAGACAAACTTTTGAGCTTACACAGAGCTCTTCTTCAGGTGTGGGAAACATATTGAGAGTATCACAGCCTAATACAAAATGGAACAGCTTGTTTAGCTAAAGTAGTTAACGAATATTTCAAGGGACCATTCAAGGTAAAGTGACCCGTTAACACCCCTCCAGTAATAGGGAGGAAATGAAAGTGGGGGGAAAGGCCGCATGGGGTGGTTGTTAGTGGGTTATAGATGGTTAAAATAAGCCATAAATCCAGTGTCTCAATTCAGTCTGATTTTTAGTGTCTATCAGAGTTATTAATTAAAGCTCCCAGGCTCAATCTTTTGAAAGTGTTGTACAGCTCAAAAGCTTGTCTCTCTCACCAACAGACGCTGGTCCAACAAAAGACATTCCTCACTCACCTTGTCTCTCTAATATCTTGGGGCTGACACAGCTACAGCCACACTGCATCCTTACAAAATGACAGGCTTCTCCCTTTCATTTTACTGTTAGTGGGCCTGACCCTGAGAGAGGCTAAGCGCCCCCATTTTAACAAATACAAAGTAGCTCTTGAGATCAGACCAAATATTCTTTCCTTCAGCACAGATAGTTCAGCTGCTTAAACTAAGCCTGGGAACAGGTTTTTTTACAGCCCAAGCTGAGAGAACTAGTCAGTTCTTAACACTGAATGCGCAAAGAAAGAGGGAGGTGCTTAATTTTCTGAACTGCATTAGTTTTATTTACTCACGTTGGCATTCTCAAAGCATCTTGAATACTGTGAAATAGACAGGCATACAGATTCTTTGATTGTAAATATCTTTAAATCATTTTATAGGTGTTACCGAATCTATAGCTATATCTTATGTCTGCAAAGCGAGTGAGGACAAAGTTTTTGTAGCGTGGAAATGTAAGGCTTCTTCAAGGAATAGGCCTCTGGATTGATTATAAGTGGGTAGAAGTGAAAATCTGCAAAACCTGTGTTTAACTGAGGGGCTGGGAATTTTTAATATTTTTTCCAAAAATGTATGGTGGCTGCTTTAAGGTAATTAGCCTGCATATTTTTGCCTATTTTTTTATTGTCTTTTGTATAATTTCCTCACTGCATTATATGGATTTTCCACTCATCATCCTTTTGGTTTCAGATTCTCTCTTAAGTAAATTCACACTTTGGAGTTTGTTCCAAAAATTTGGGGCACTATTTTCTGTTGACCTGCATAGTTTCCTAAGAATTATCGTATGCTCTGGTTGGTTGATGACAGTAAATATGCCTATGCTTGAGTTCACAGAATTCTTGCAAACATGTAGTGTCTTGTGTGAAGGTTTTTGAAACAGTGCAAAATGTCGTCAGTGTTGGGCTGATATGATTGCCAAGTCTGGATTTCTGTGAAAATTGCAAGGTAGCATTTCACGTATATTTCCAATTTTTAGTTTTGAGCTGGGATCTTTGAGGTCTTGGAAGCCACGAGACATTTATTCCGGTCCCCTAATTGGTTGATCCAATGTGCTCGGGAGTCATTTCCTCGGAGAGTGTCTCTGTTCTCTGTGTGATGTTTGTGAACTGCTCTGGCAAAATAAATAAATAAAAATTCCAGGGATTTGAGCATGGGTGTTTCCCTCACAGACACTATCATGGGTTTCTGCAGAATGTCTCCATCTCACATCCCTGGCAGCTGATTCATGCTCTACCAGCACTTCTCACTACTGCAGTGCAGTTAGGAGATCGGCTTCCCCTTTAAGGCCATACTGGAATGGGGTCCCTCCATATTGCTCAAAGACCCAAGTGCTCACTAGGCACTTCACTAGTGAAGCAAGCCTAACATCCTCCAAGATTAGTCATCTTCCTCTATCACCATTTGCATCATTCATTGGTCTTCCTGCCCTACCCCTGCAAGACAGAACCAGATCAGAGTACGGGAGAGGGGTGATTACAGGGCCTGTGAAGGGAACGTGATTTATAAAGGGAAAGAAGGTTGAGGGAGCTGAAGACGATTTTGCCAGGTTTGAATATTTCACCCACACCTTAGAAAGTTAATCTAAGCTCAGGTCTTAACCTGCTGCATTTCCTTCCCATTGCAATGAGTTTCATTATGATGGAGCTGGTTTACTCGTATACATACTATAGCATGGTGAAGGTGGGATTTCCTTTTACTGTATTCACTTAAGCCAGTGGAATCTTTGTGCTCCCTCCGCACATGGCCTGCAAGAACAATGAGAGCCAATGAGAGCACAATGTGGATGGGCACAAATTGGCCTTATGTCAGTAGATGGAACAAACTCTTAAGGGAGCTTCAGGAATACCTGCTCTAAATTCTTTCTTAAAGTCTTTAAGAAATAACTTGGAGCTGCTGTATAACTGCAAAGCCAAACAAAAACCACAAAAGACTCCAGTGAACCTTGCACCTGCTTTCATTTGGAAAATGCCGGTCCCTACAGCATGCCTTTAAGCACCACTAGCTCTTTGCCTTTTCAATATGTTCCTAGTAAGCAGAAGACTGGGAGAAAGGATCAGTTCTGGGTTCTGCCACTGATTGGCTGTGTTGCCTTAGGCCAGATACTTAAATTTCCCTGAGCCTGTTTTCCCATCTGTAAAATGGGATAGTAGAGCTGTTGAGATTTTGCTCATTCATGTTTGTAAAGCACTTTGAGATCCTAAAGTAGAAGACACCATAGAAAGGCAAAGTATGACCGTTATGAGAGGTCTGAGCTCTCAAAATTAGTCTTGTTTTTTACAGCATAAAGGACTGAAGATATTACACAGATTTTTTAATTACATTATTGAATAAAATGGTTTGTTGTTGATGTATTTTTATTTGTTTCCTGACTTTTCAATTGATGGAAGTTGTATGAAGGGAGTTACAATGGGGGAAAAAAGGTTACAGGCCAATATCTTGTTGGACAACTACTACTTGATTACTAGAACGTCCCATCTCTAATAAAAAGACTTACAGTTCTGTTTCAACAAGCCCATAATGGGCTCATAGCTTTTCCATCATACATATCATGGTTTTATTCAGTGAAAAAATACAGACTTCTCTGGTTTTGGCCACAGCTTTTTCCCTGGCTCAGCTACTGCAAAGCTGAATGATAATATAGGACACACAACTTCCTGGATATAGCTCCCACAGAACTGCAGCTCACAACTTTGATAACCCTATCCCAATGACTGCAGAGCCAGAATGTATGGAAGGTAGCCATACAGATTAAACTGAGTTGATTTAATAGAGTGTGGTCACAGGAAACAGAGCAGTAATATGTACAGAGAGGGGATGGCTCTCAGAAGAGAACATCACTCTTATAGATGACTGATCTTTAAGTGGACTCCTTGCTGGCCTCTGGTAACAGCAATCTGATGTTTACAAAACACATTTCCAATAAACCTTGGAGTATGAGCACAAGAAAGATGACTTGCCTACTGCATTCTAATTTTTTACTCCTACACCCTCATCACTAATCCTTGGTCAGAGCAAACCAGATATAAATTAATCTTAATGTTTATCCTTTGCCACAACTTTTTTGCAAAGCTTACAAGTACTTAACCAACTGAGACACATTATTTTATTCCATTAACAAAAAAAAACCTTAAAAAACCATACACCACTTTATGCGCTATCCTTCACTGAGTTACCATATTATTGTACTGGTAGTTGCCCCTTTACTTCTTCCCGCAATGTCCTCCTTACTCTATTATTATCCTCTCAATATAGTTTGTCTAATACAGGCTTGTAAGCTCTTTGAGACCAGGGTCATGTTCTTTCGTCTGTTTTAGGAGGCACTTAACAAACATTTTGAGTGCCATGATAGAAAATAAATAATGGTAATGTCAAAGGATACTTTTTACTGCTTAGATTATGTCCTTACATCTTATTGCTTATTGTCTGTAGGAACAACTGTTGCATGGGCTCAGCTAGATTCCTTTCTTGATAAGCCATTTTATACACCAACATATTGCCTGGCAAGGAATTGCATGCATAAGCAAGCAATCCGTTCCCATGGGCCAAGGTATTTTCATCAGACACATTATGTCACAGGCATTTTTTTCTCAAAATGTTTAATCATAGACATTTCATCATGCCAGTGGTTTGATTCATTGTTACAAATACAATTTGGTTTCTTACACAAACTGTACATATTTTAATGAAAACTAGCTAACTACACTCAAGAAAATCTAACTAGAGTGGCACAATGATGGTGGAGTCTCACGTCGATATCAACAAACAAGGATTCAGCAGTATAGTGTCATCAGCAGGCTAGGTGGAAATCCAAAAAGTAGGCTATCGAGACCATGATCTAAAAAAGCACTTAAGCATGTGGGTTGTCCCATGAACTCCAATGGGATAACTCATGTTTAAAGTTAACCATGTGCTTAATGCGTTTCTGGCTTGAATGGGAAAAAAAATACCTTTCTTCTTGCTTTTATAGACTTAAAGACACTATGTAACAAAACTAAATCAAGAAATTATGTAAATACACTTAACTATATTTTAAATAAATATGCATGAACTTTGAAACTAGATATGAAAATAATATTCTTACAGAAACTAACCTCAAACAAAATTTACTCAACTATATGTAAATATTTGTAAAAGGATAGGAATAAGAAAAATAGAAAAGGGATGGTGGAGTATAAGATGTAGGTAAATGTGGGAGGAATAAAAAGAACTTTAGAGTTTTATTTAGATCAGCAGAATTTTCCCAATCACTTATATATTAACAGAACACTGTGATCTCCCATTCAAAAGTGAAGGGCAGGTTTAAATTCATCTGAGAAGTTCTGGTATTGTGGGCTCCTGAAGGGCATAACTATATTACATATATTTTTGAATGTCTTGATTGATTAAACATTGACAGTGTAATTTCTTCTATGCTGAAGCATGCTTTTGACTCTGCTTCACAATTAGGGCTAAACACCATCACACTCATGGAGCCAGCAACTCTAAAACAAAAGGGAACTGAGGGCACTCATGCATCATAACCACCAGGCCCTTATTATTTCTGTATTGGAGAGTAAATTTGGACAACTTTTCACTCCTATGAATTAGTTCCATTGAAGACTTAAAAGTGGAAGTCTGGCAATATGCTGTCCTTCTCTTTCCAGTTTAGCTAGTATGTTTCCTCCACTAAATTACTTTTCCAGGACTTATACATCTTTTATTTACAATCTCAGATGGCAAGGTTCAGAGTTCTGCAATGCATCAGACTCCCACAGCATCATCTTTTTATCTGAGACGTATATAACTGTCTATCTTATTCTTCAGTTTCTATAACAACGAGGCTGGTTTTCTTAATTTATCATGAGTAATCTCGGTTTCAGAGGCTAGCACACTGGCTCATGTAAACAACTGTGTAGCTTTGTCATTCTTGGGAGAACAAACAATCACAATGCTGATACTCATCATTCTTAGACATTTTATATGTAGGTTTAAAATCCTATGGATAAGCAGACACCTGAGCCTGCTATCCACTCACATATTTGGAAGCACTTACACTTACTGAACTTGTTTTCCATTTCCCTCTGCCAGATGTAGAATGATGTTGTTATCTATGGCAAAGATGACTGCCTAGTGACCTTTGGGTGTGTTTTTGCAGCCTGTGGTGATCCCACCCTTCCGTAAAACCTGCACTTTAGACTCTGTTGCATCAGCGCTATGCATTGCTGTCAAGGTTCCTTCCCCACTCTGAACTCTAGGGTACAGATGGGGGGATCTGCATGAAAACCTCCTAAGCTTACTTTTACCAGCTTAGGTTAAAACTTCCCCAAGGTACAAATTAATTTTACCCTTTGCCCTTGGATTTCCACTGCCACCACCAAACTTTATCTGGGTTCCTGAAAAAACAGAGTTTGGACACGTCTTTCCCCCAAAATCCTCCTAACCCTTGCACCCCACTTCCTGGGGAAGGTTTGGTAAAAATCCTCACCAATTTGCATAGGTGACCACAGACCCAAACCCTTGGATCTTAGAACAATGAAAAAGCATTCAGTTTCCTTACAAGAAGACTTTTAATAGAAGTAAAAAGAAAAGAATCACCTCTGTAAAATCAGGATGGTGAATACCTTACAGGGTAATTAGATTCAAAACATAGAGAATCCCTCTAGGCAAAACCTTAAGCTACAAAAAAGACACACAGACAGGAATATTCATTCTATTCAGCACAGCTATTTTCTCACCCATTTAAAGAAATCATAATCTAACACATACCTAGCTAGATTACTTACTAAGTTCTAAGACTTCATTCCTGTTCTGTCCCCGGCAAAAGCATCATACAGACAGACACAGACCCTTTGTTTTTCTCCCTCCTCCCAGCTTTTGAAAGTATCTTGTCTCCTCATTGGTCATTTTGGTCAGGTGCCAGCGAGGTTACCTTTAGCTTCTTAACCCTTTACAGGTGAGAGGATTTTTCCTCTGGCCAGGAGGGATTTTAAAGGGGTTTACCCTTCCCTTTATAGTTATGACAATTGCTATAACACTCCTCTGCAAGTGGAGTGCTGTGGCATACAGTGGAGTCTGGAATGCAGAAGTAGGATGAAATATAGGAGACTGGGATTTGAAATGCCTTTATCCGATCGTGAACTCAGTACTTCAAAGTGGAGGTGCATACCTATTTGATTTGACTACTTAGAACATGGACACAGGAACTAATCCAAAACCCATTAAGTCATCGGGGTCTTTCCACTTTTCAGTGGGCTGATGTCAGTTGAGCTATGCTCATTTACATTAGCTGAGGATCTGGCCCAGAATTAGGTCCCAAGTATAAATTCTGAGGTACAGAGGGAATGACAGGAAGGAACTGCAAAGAAAAGTCAGGAAACTGGAATATGTAGCAGGCAACTCCAGTTACAAGCCCACTGAGCCTCTATTAGCTTCTAAAACTGGCCTTCCTTTTTAGTCCCATAACCCTCTTCAACCCCTCACTGTACTGAAAGCCTCCATGAACAAAACAAGGAAAGGGCAGTTTTAATCCACTGATGGGAATAATAGAAAATGAGCGGATGCTAACATATTTGTCCTTGATCGTTTGACACTCATAGATCCTCTTGAAAAAAACATTTAAAAAAACATGAAAGGTGGTAAATATATTAACGCTCAGTGGTGCAGCTCTGGAGCTGTCTGAGCTCCTCTGCCTCTCCTTTCTCAAAACAAATCCAGCAAGATAAGAAACACAAATTAGAAGAGTGGTTGCCCTTAAATTTATTCCGGGTACCCTAGTAATTTCAGTATTTGCAATTATACAACCGCAGTATCTGTAGTATCCAAGATATTTCCAATAAGGACCTTAGTAGGAATAGAAGTAGTAAAAAGGAATTGTACAGATAGAACTTGAACCAATGCCTATTAAAGCTTTGGGTCAAGCCCCAAGTAAAGAAGCCATATCTATTTATCTTAGCTAAAACTGGATATGCTTTTTAAAGCTATCATTCAATTGCCTTCCACATGTTGTAATTCAAAATCTGGAAAGTTTGGAGCATTACAATATATTTTTATATTCCTTTTAGGTTTTTTTCTTTTGAAATAATGTATCTCATAACTGTCAGTTGTCCTCATACTTCATCAGCAAGAACAAACCACAAGTTGTGGGATGATACCATATTTTGTTTTCTAGAATTATTGTTTGATGCCTTGATGTCTTCCGACTCTGTCAGGTGATCCCTTTTCAGACCAATTATTTTTGACCACTGTAACCAAAAGAGCTGACTTTTGCATGAAAAAATATTCTTCTTTTACCAGTATTCTAGTGGTAATTGTCTATAATTACAGGTCATGCTCACCCTCTTTATTAAAGTTCTTAAACTTTTGTACAGTTAATCTGCATGAAAAATACAGGCTTATTCTTTCTCTTGCAAGGCTAATTGTGTTGAGTTGATCTTCTTGTTCGTTCAAATGAGTTAGAAGGTCTTTTTATGAAAGTCAGAGTGATTGTCATTCCAGCCATGATATGATTTTGATTGATTTTAGTCCTATGCACAGTCTCTGTTGGCAGAATAGAGACCATAAAGAATGACAGTCTCAGTTGTGTTGGGAGAAGAGGAAGGGGAGTTGCTCTGCTGCTACTGGGGTCTCTGCTGCCAGATCACAGCAGGAAGGTTACACTCCTCTCTCTCCCATCGGCGGGATAATACTGCTATGTGACATACTGCCTAGAAATGCCAGTGGTGTGACGTATCAGGTAAGGGTGACCTATGCCATGTCATGGGAGAAATAGTATTCCATTGTGAAAGGTCCAGTATTAAAATGTAGCAACTTCCCAGACCATCTATCACAAATCACTAGATGATAGAAATAAACTTAGGAGAGCCACCAACGAAGTACAATTTTAATGCAATCAACTAACTTAAAACTACTTATATCCCACACACCACATTCTGACAATCTATAGAGACATGTCACAATATTGCACACTAGCTAGTCTTGTTAAATAAGACATAACTTTTAATTTAAACTTTTAAATAAAGTTTAAATTTAATTAAATTAATTAATTAAATAAAGCTTTTAAATAAAACAAAAAGAAAAGTGTGTGTGTGTGTGTGAGCGAGAGAGACACACACACACACAAGGGGAAGGATGTGCATAAAATTTCACCATTTCTTTCACAACACTGTCAATCTTCCCTGTTAAGAATTCTGCTGACTTTAGGGATCAAATTATACCACTTCGCTGGGAAAAGCCATTGACATTCATATAATGGCAAAATTTCACCCTTTGAATGAGTTTGGCAAAGCATTTGAGAATATAGATTCCCCCCACACACACACACAGACACAGGAAGTTAAAATTAGGGATGGGTTACCCTGAAAAAACCTGGAGTTTGCAAGAGCATTCAAAGGTTTGCATGCATATCAGAAGCTTAGTGAAACCATCCCTACCTCTTGAGTTCTCAAAATTGGTATTGAACTCTTATGAGAACAAGCTGTTTCAGAAGATTTTGGAGTCCTTTCATTTCTGTTAGCTGGAAACTGAAAGGTAAAATGACTCATAGTATTCAAACATTTCAGAATCTCAGAAAAGTGTGGCACAGGATTGATCCTCCAAATGGTGTCATTATTTTATCTGAAGTGGTTCATGGAGTCCTGCTGAAAACTGCTACACTACTTCGGAGCATTTCTGTGTAGCCCTTAATGGTCTCAAAGCATACATTTACTTAGTCTGCTAAATAATCCTTTTGTAATTAAATAATTACTTTTCGGTTGTACCACTCGTGTGCTGGATGGAATCAGACCTATCCAGCTACATCATAAGCCCTATCCCCATATTGCTGCTCATGGAAATGGAGTGAAATCTGAGTCCTATATAAGTCTATGTGAGTTTTGCCATTTACTCAAAGGGGCCAGAATTTCACCCATTATTCTTTAGTTCAAATGGTATAGCAGTGTGTGTTTTGGGGAGGATCTCAGGCATAGCCCCTCTTAGACTCTGAATGGCTACAGTGTAGAGCATAATGACAAAAATATAGTCCTCTTTGGCTGAAGATTGTTAATGCTGTGCTTTGTTGCTAAGGTGTGAAATCGCATGGTATGGCACTAATGTTTTCCACATCTATATGTTTCTGAGAGATGAGAATATAAGTAGAAAATATGAACCTAGTGGGGAAAAGACAGGAGCAGAGCCAATAGGTAAATGCTGTTTCATATTCTTTGCATCATCAGCATAGGAAGCAAATAAGCAATTTGTCTGCACAGAAACTGATCACAAATGAGTTTTACAATGGTTGTAAAGTGAGCTAAACAACAACACCCAGCAACACAGTGCATGCCAGTGGAACAAGCGGCAGTGAAAGTAGCCCAGGCAAATATGTACAATAGATTCTGATTCATCCAAGAGGGTATGAATGGAAGAAGATCAGTTTGTTGTTTCAGCTGGGTCTGAAGGCCGATTGGGCCCAGAAGGATAGTTCATAATCTTCTTCATTCTGTCTAAATGGAAAGAGCTAATGAGCGTTTGTTGCATTTGCTTTCCCTTCCAATGTCCTGGTGAAATGGTCTGCATCTGAGAATGCAGGAGTGTTCAGGGTTAGAATTCAACAGCTTGACTTTTCCACAGTAGTATATTGCAATGCCAGGATGCCCTTAAACTAATGTAGCCGTGAGGTTCCACCCACGGCTTCTGTCTCCTTAAAAATGCCCTGACGTAGTTAACTCATGAACACACTTTTCCTGTGGGCAGCTGCCAGTTGAGCTGTATATTTTCCCTTTAAACTTTGAACAAGAGACATTCTTCCTTTCAGTGTCTGACAAGCAGTGCACAGGAGACACTAGCTCCTTCTGCTTTGGTTCTCTCTATCTGGCTGTGTGGTTAAAATTGTTTAAATCATTCATGATTAAAATAAGTGGCCTAAATAACTGAGACTGGGAATACTGGATTGAGATCATAGTTACTTTTTTTAGGGGGAGAGGTTCTTGCATAATTAGCTGCTTTCCACTATATAGTTTCCCTTCTGCCATCCTCAAGCTCTTTTGTCATTGCAACCCTCACTCTGAGGCTTGACTGTACCTCCCCTCAGAGACAATCAGCATTTACCTGAGTATTGTCTGGGCCAGGATTCAGAAGGGATGCAAGGTTCTCCTGCCATCACCTTCCACACCCCATGCCCTGACTCATGGTGTGCAGCTTTTGCAGTACTGCCTATCCACTAAGTAATTTAGACTACATGATGGAGTAGCTCTCCTTTGAATACCTATGGTGCTGTTTGCTCATTTAATTACTAACTGCTGGACCTTAATGTAACACACTGGACCTTGATGGGTGTATGCAACTGCAGTTTTAACATTCTACATTAACAATAAATAATGAGATGGGATCCGCCATAAAAGATGCATTTACCAAAACCTTGGTGCTTAAACATTTTACATACTTTATAAAGAAATAGTAACTAACAAAAAGCAGCAGCCAGGGTAGGTCCAATACTATCCAGTGAAGTTCACTAAGAGTTATACAAAATGTGTATGTAATTAGCTTCTCTGGAATAAAACTGTACGAAAGCTTCAACCAAAAAATCTAGTGCTACCCACACTATCAGGAAATACATTTTCCCTTATGCAGCATCTCAGATGTACAAAGAGTGAATGTGGGCTAAGAGCCACAATCTTTTCAGAATATTTCATAATCCTTTAAATTAATGAAGGGCAACCTTAAGTTAACTACTTCCCTTGTCGGTTGTAACATACTGCAGCTATTTCAGAAAACAGTTACTGTGAACCTTTGAGTCTTGCTTTCTACAACAAAATCTTTTAAAGATGCAGAACATCCAAAGCTTGTGGCAAACAGAATTATGGCATGTTTAATTACAGACTGTTGATGACTTAGTAACCCTTCTCATAGTATTGTAAAATTTGCCACTTTGCTTGTTCAGCTCTTTGTGGCCTGCAAACCTTTGACTTCCAGCTTATGTGTAAACACTCCAATTCAGATTGAGATAGGTGCCAGACAGAGCACATCTGTAGATTTGGCCAGGTCATATCTTGAACTGTAGTGGTAGACTTTGTGAATCAGAAGACAAGCAAAGGTTGAAGATATTTCCCTCTCAGAACAACTTCAAAATCCCTTTTTCTTAAATAAAAAGAAGTTTTCCATGGCACTTACAACGTTTCCAGGAAAATTATCCATAATAAATATAAGCCAAGATTCCAGTTCTCAGAAAACCAAAAAAAACCAAACAAACAAAAAAAAAACCCTCAGACACATATCCTTTTTGAGGCAGAACATATATGCTAAGCAAGAAACAGTAACTTTACTTCCATATTGTACTGATTTAAATGCTATATTGATGCATTGTAAACCAGTGAACTAGCATAACACTAACTTTTATGAACCAAGCATCGACTTAGAATTGTACATGATTGGTTAAGATTATCAATGAAAGATAAACTTAATTTCATCTAACTTTAGACCATTCAAACCCAATCTTGAAAGTCATTTAATAAATCATCTAAGGGAGTGTTTTTGCAGCATGAATCTTCTGCATTTTCTTAAGGCTGTGTTTTTAAAAGCTTGTCAGTTTGCTACATAGAAAGAAAATAAAAATAGATGCTTTAATAGACTAGACCCCATTCTCATACCAATTGTTCTCCACCTGTGGCAATTATAGTGTACTCCAGAGCTAATTATTCCAAATGGAACCATGTAAGTTGGGGAAACCATTTTAGGTCAAATAAGAATGGACTCTTCACTAAAAAGGTGAACCAAACTTTTTAGGAAGATGGAAAAAGTTTGGTTAATGAAAAAAATCAATATAATGTGCCACTGGCCCAAAAGTGTCTTTTCTTCCAGAACCTCATGCTCTTATCCCTGCAAATAGGGAGGGATTCTCTATCAAGATTGCCAAATGTTATGGTCCACAAACTTCTTTGGGTCACCCTACCCTTAGAAAATACCTATTCTCATGGCTCCAATAACTCCTAAATCAACAATTTATAAGTTGGACTGAAGAAAATGGGTCGTTGTCCAAACAAACACTTCACATGGCTTTCACTTGAAATTGCTACTCTCTGGAGTATAATCACATACTCATGGAAACTGGGGTTGAAAAGGATCTGTTATGTCATCCAGTTCACCCTCTGCCAGTGTCTGATTGTTCTCTACAGTATGTGTTTTAGTATTATGGCCAATCTAGCTTTCAATATCCCAAGAGATGCTACTTGTATCACTTTAGCAATTCCTGTGAACCAGTCCATTTTACATGTGCCTTCTCTTGACTTTGGCTGGTTTGTGAAAAGGGGAAAGGATTTGGAAGGGTTCTTTTGAAATTCAAAACACATCCAATATCTTTGGGATAAATCATGACTCAAAAAGGCTGCTACTTGGACTATTTAAACCCTGCAAGTGTTTAACTCTGATTTGAGTGGCCCATATGAACTGGACCTTGCGTGGCTTGGTCTTAGGGCTGGTAATAGAGTAACCCTTTCAGACAAATGTAGAGGGTCTAAGAAATGTATAGACCCCTCCCTTTTCCTATCCGACAATCCCTGCCCCTCTTAACATAACTGTTCGTGCATTCAGGGGGTAATAGAGGATGGGGGATGAGGGTAACACTGAGTGACAACATCTCCCCTGATTCAGAAATATTTACACCAAGGTTGATGTTTATCACTTACAAAAGATCCCCAAATTAATGAAATTCTACCCCTGAATTGGACTTGATTTAGAGTATACCCTTTACCAGTCTGATCAAATATTAGGCAATTAAGCCTCCTCGGAAGGGGCCTGAATGTATGTCACCATGATTTCATGCAGTTTCCTATTCTCTCTTCTCTGAGGAACAATCTTCCTGAACAGTAGGACATGGCTACACTTTCTAGGTTGGATGCACACAGTCAGTCCAAATTGGGAGTCCTCGCTACCCCCTACAGTTTTTATTCAAGGTGTTTCACCACTATGTTACAGAAGATAGTCAACAGAAAGCTAAAGACCTTGCTCACTGGCTTCCCTTCCAATGGAGAGGATGCCTCCTCCACCTAGTGAGTACATTGTTCTGGCAATTTGCTTCCTATTTGAGACCTTAGGGATATGGAAGGTTTCAGATATTTCCTATTTGGCCTGTTGCCTATTGATTCCCTATGGATTGCTGGGTAGAGACCGAGAACAGCCAATATAGGTGGCTATCACAGATTGTTCGATGGAGGTTGACGAGTGAGAAGGCCCTCACATTGAGCTGTGTCCAAAGTTTGTGTGCTTGATCAAATGGAAACAATGTCAGGATTGAATATTAAAAGCCAGGTGTTCCTTTTACTTTTTCAGGGAGTCTGAATGAGGCATGCACCTTCGGAGTGGGATACTGACAGAGAAACTTCTTCTGAAGGAAAGAGGAACTTCCCCATGTGGCTGTACATCATTCAGTGTCATAAAGAATCATTCCTTTCTTGAAGACAGAGCCTTATATAGTGAGGTAGCAGGGTGAGTAGGAAGACGTCAACATTTTGGCATGAGGAGTTCTATGGCCCTGACTCAGTATTACTCTGATGTCAGGAAAAGATAAACATGGCTAACTGTAGAAGAATAGCATGACATTATTTCCACAGTGTATAAAAATACTGTCGATAAAGGGTTCAGTCTCAAGTTTTCAGAGTGGTAATAAGATAAATTTCTTCATTTCTATTACAGCTGATAACATAGAAGATCATGCAAATATCTTTGGAATTTGCTGTTTAAAATATTTTTGTTTTAACATAGCTTATTTAACTCTCTTTGGGCTTGATTCTGGTGAGTGGTATAGCTGGTCAGGAATTTTCTGACAGAACATTTTTTGTCAGAAAATGCTGAGTCAGCAAAGCAAACTTTTTGCGGAAATTTTTTCATTTCGATGAAACTTTGGTTAGGAAAGTTACTGAGGTCCAGGATGGAACTGCTGGTCTCAGAGGGAGAGAGGCACGCATGCCAGAATCGCAAATAGTTCAGAGCACTCACCTTGGAGGTAGGAGACCCACGTTCAGGTCCCTACTGTGCCTGTTTTGGATCAGGCACTGGAAACTGAATCTCCCACCTCCCAGGTGAGTGCCCTGACCAGCTGGCTATATTGGGTGTTCTGGGATGAGTTTCTTTCCCTCTCTTTTTCTATGAAAATATTCTAAAGCTCTTGGTTCATGCCCAATGCCAAATGAAACCAATGCCATAACCTCAACATAGTTTGCAAAACAGAATTTCTGTTTTCTGCTCATCTTACTGAATGGCTTCAACCGCCACTGAACTTCCCTGTCTGTCTGTCTCCCCCACAAATAAGCTGTCCTATCAATATATGATTTATGAAAGAACAAGCTTTTAGTATATACATTTGGAAATCTTTATCTCCTGCATACATTTGTAATATATAGTTATTGGTCATTTAAATATAGAATATAATTACAAATTTAAGGGATTTGCAATAGTAAGCAGTCAGTTTCTTATTTTTTCCCCAGGCTTTTACAAATCATTCTGCTATCTAATCCAATGTCCACAAACCTGTTATGAACACAGACTGATACAAACCAAACATCCAAACCCTAATATCAGCTAACCATAACTCTAAAGATTCAGATTTCTTTCTACACAAATCTTCTGGACCTAATTCACAGAAACACATCCATATATATCAATTTCCTTTGGACTTTGTAAATTTTACATTGTTTGATTCAGTTAAGTTTGAAATTTTGCTGGGTGAAATGGAACTTTGAAGAGTATCATGTGTGTTCAAAATTCAGGAGATTCAGAAGGTTTTTAGATACAGCAATGAAATGTGGAACAAAATGCAATGAGGGAGGAGACAAAAGACATTCTTCACTTGCTACAAGAAGAAAAGTTTATGGAAATTGCTGGGAAGTGGGAATACAAACTTTTTGATTTGTTGTGTGCCCACAATATTTTTGTAGAATTTTTGTGTTACTCTGATAGGACTTGAACATTTTGTGTGAATGCTGAAGAACACATTTGTAAAGATTCCGTAAGATTTTCTAACCATGGCCTTTAATTTCATTCGTAGAACCTAAGAAAAATAAGCGTGAAGGAGAGCTTTTTAATGGACTGCCCAGCACTTATTAGGACTTTTGGTATTTAGCAGCTTGGAGGGAGGAGATGAATAGATTGGTAGCAAAAACTTGCTGATGTCAAGTTTATTTAGTTTAGTCAAGACTGTGAGGAGCAGCTGGCTAGATAATTTGGCAAAACAATCAATGATCAGTGTTGAGAATGCCAAAATGATGCGTTATGGAAAGGAACAATTTAAACTACTCGCACATGCTCATGGGGTATGAATTAGTCGTATCCTTTCCAAACAAAGGGATGGACATCTTAGTGGATGGTAGGGCTCTAATAAATATTAGAAAGTAAGTAATTGTTCATCTAAGTGCCTATTTGCATATACCAGCACAGATTTTGCATATACAGTGGGAGCACAAACTAAGTTTGCAGGTATAGGCAGCCAATTTAAAAATTGGTCCAGAAATCTCAGCAGATGATAGACTGACATTTTTCTAATTGAAAACTGGCATGGGATATTTTCATTTTACAAGATCAAGGAAATGGTGTTCTATCAGTAGTTTCATATAAAGTAATCAGGGGAAGCCCTGTGCTTGTGGTGTTCGAATAGGAAATGTAAAATAGGAGCATCAAAGGTGTAGAAATGAAAAAGAGGGGAAAGCAGTACAGAGATGTGCTGCCTGGATTTTCACAGGATGGAAAGGACAGATGTTGGCAGGGAATAGCCAAGGAGTGCTGCCATCCAATTCTTTCTCAACTGCCTATGGCTCAACAAAGAGCGTTTGTGTGTTTGTTGATTCTCAGCTTCCCACCTTTCTTAGTATACTGTTTTTTTCTTAATTTTTCCCTTTATTTTCTTAGTTATTTTATTGCTTTATTTTCATACAATTGTTTTTAGAAGGGCAGGTCACCCACCACCCATGTGTCTCCTTCTTCAGTCCATGGAATAAACTCTGCCAGACCAACCATAGGTCTTGTGATGGTCATTTGAGCTGTCTCCACTGCCTCGAAGAAACCCACTTCCTGTCAATGTGTAAGGTCTGTATGGGATTTAAAGGCAGGTCTCAGAAATATAGAGAGCTAGACTGAAGCTTCTTCTAATGGATCATTCACTAGCCCCAGCGGGGCCCTCCGGTACATCATCCTCTATATCCCATGCCCCTGGGTGGCAGCAGCATCTTCACAGGCTACGACTTCTGAAAAGAAGAAGTGTCTCGCCCCTTCTAGAGAGCCTAACAAGAGGAGTAGGTCACCCCTAAATCTCACTCTAAGGAGACCACATGTCCCTCAAGGGGTACAGCTGAGGCTCCATTGGAGCACAGTACTGGGCCACCAGTACCACACAAGAAGTAGCAGGTGGACACGTCTTTAAGCTGACAACACAGGTAGGAGCCTACCTTGATACCAACTGACACTTCTTGGCACTGAGATGTGCTCAGGCTTTCTATGTGTGTTATGGTACTTCCTTACACCAAGGCTACAAGGTTAGAGAAGATCTTCTACAAGCCTCACTGGTACCACGCTCACCATCTCAGCAACACCAGGCCCTAGTACCAACTGAGTTTTCTGGATACCAGACCTCCCCAGCATTTCTTTCCTCAGAGGACTTGTTTATACTGAAATTTAAACTATGGTCCTCTTCCAGGCCCCTTCCCAGTACCGCTCAAATGGATTGAACTCCAGTCAGATTGAACTCCAGCCTTCAGTACCAGCTACCCCCCTTCAGCCCAGGGGATGATTCTTCTTCAGACTCTGAGGTCTCAGTACAGGGCTCTCTTTTGGCACCTTACCACCACATCCTGCTGAGCCAATATTCTGAAGAAGCTCTTTTGGACCCCACCAGATGCCCTTAGATCCATGAGTTATGACTATTCATGGGCACTCTTTCCCTAGTCTCCCCCTCAAAGATCCTCACAACAGAAACTGAACTTCTGGGATGGGGCCTCTCCTCCAAAGGGACACAGCCCAGGACAAGTGGTCTGTGCAAGAGATCACATTCTACATTAAAATTCTGGAGCTGAGAGCAGTTTGTTATGTTTGCCAACACTTCCTTCACAAACACAGCAACTCTATCAGGGAAATGCTGGACAACAGAACAGCAATGTATTATATCAACTGACAGGTCAGAGCAAGATCCCAGTCCTTATGCCCAGAGCCACTAAGGCTGTGGAACTGATGGGGTTCCCATCAGATAGAAATCTTCGCTGTCTATTTTCCAGGCCTCCAGAATACAACTTCAGACTCCCTGAGCAGATACTTCCTTCAGGACCATGAATAGGAGCTCAGGGATTCTTTCTTCCACAGCATCTGCCAGACTTATGGCTCTGCAGGAGCAGATCTCTTTGCCTCCCCCAAAAAATGTGAAATGCTGTCTTTTCTTCTCCAAGGGAGGATATGATGTCATCATAATACCATAGCCCTGTACCCTGCTGTATGCTTATCTGCCTTTACATCTAATCCTCAAGACCTTACAGAAACAGCATCAGAAAAGAGCAAGTGTTATCCTCATTGCACAATTCTGGCCAAGACAAGTGTAGTAATCGAAACTATTTCACCTCTCTGTGGCAATACCTCTCCAAGTTCCCCTCAGGCAGGATCTCTTGTCACAGATCTCTGAGTCCCTGATCCACCCCAGTCCCTCTTCGCTGAACCTGAGATCACAGTTCCTACATGGTTTTCAAGCATGGAACTGTCCTGTTCAGAGGAGGTCCAGTAAGTTCTCATATCTAGCAGGAAACCTTGTACTCGCAAAACTTACTTCCAAAGTAGACATGCACGATTTATCCAAGAGTTGGGTCAGAGTACATTTGGTCACTATAGCTGCCTTCAACTCCCTCATCAAAGGATTCTTGGTCTTTGACCATTATAATAAAGCTAGATTCTTCAAGGGTTTATACAATTTATTTTCCCTCATACCGAACCTGGCACCCCCAGTGGGACCTCAGTTTGATTCCTAAGGCCCTGAGGATATTTCCATTTGAACCAATGGCTACCTGTCCTCTAATCCACCCTCCCTTAAGATTTTGTTCCTCATGACAGTCAGCTCAGCTAGACAAATGGGAGAGCTCAGTACTCTCAAGGCTGACCTGCCACATACTACCTTTTATAAAAACAAGGTTAGACTGTGCCCCCATCCCTGCTTCCTCCCAAAGTTCTCTTGGGAAAACCAAAATAATCAAGAGATTTGCCTGCCAGTATTTGACCCAAAACCTCATGCCTCTAAAAGGAGACTAGCCTACCTACACTAGGTATCAGAAGAGCCCTCACCTTCTACCTTGACAGGACTAACACCTTCCGGGCCTCTCCTAGGTTATTCATATCATTTGCTGGGAAGATGAAGGGTCAACCTGTTTCCACTCAAAGACTGTCAAAATGGTCTTCGAGTTGCATCTTAACCTGTTATGAATCTGCTGCAATATAGCTCCCCTCACAGAGTGACAGCACATTTCACTAGAGCTCAGTCCACATCTATAGCTCTACTGAAGGACATTACTTTGACAGAAATCTGTAGGGCTGCAACTTAATCTTCTATTCATACCCTTGCCAAGCATTACAACACCTTAACTGCTTCCAGGCATGATACTACCTTGGGTCATGCAGTCCTCTAAATTGTGTTGGACTTGCCTCCCTAGCATCCACCTCCTTGTTGAGTTACTGCTTGTGAGTTTCCTACAGTGGAGCATCCCAAGGGATATATACTCAGAAAAGAAAGAGCAGTTACTTACCTTACAGCAATGAGTTCTTTGAGATATTTTGTCCTTGTGTATGCTCCACTTCCTGCCTCCTTCCCCTGAATTGTACAGGATCTACTTTATGGTTGAGAAGGAGCTTTGGTGGTGGTGGATCTGTACTTCCTTATATGTCCCTGTTTGGAGGTATGAGGTGCTGTTCTGCACAGAAATGGTCCCACAGACACTGCTTTGCATTCTCCAGTTGAGAGCACATGGGCATGCATGCATTCTATAGTGGAGCACCAAGAGAGACAAAATATTTCAAAGAGCTCAAGTTATTGTAAGGTAAGTAACCTCTCCTTCTAAAAACCAAATATTTCCTAAATATGTTACTGCTGAATGTCATCCACATATAAATACCACTCTGCTATAAACTATTCTCTCATTCACTTGTGCTCTTTTAAACACATTCTCTAAATCAGGTCAATGAAAATTGCATCTATTTGACTCTGCCCAGCAATCTGAAAATACAAAATGCAAATATTTAGAGGGAGCGTGTATTCTTTAAATAATATGCAGAAGTTTAGGGAAAGATTGTATCTGACATGTATAAAAAACTTTCTATCAATCCAGTGAAATCCATTCTCTGAGCTGTGCTAGATTTTGCACTTCAGTATCTGATTTAGTTGAACAACTGTTAACAAAAGCTGACTCAGACAACTCTTTATGGACTATGCATATGCAAATACCCAGGAGTGTTAGCTATTCCAACAAGGGTGTGGAATAAATTTATGCTCAAAAATTTTGCTCTGGGTTATTCTGTTTTTGATGATAGAATACAAATAATTTGTGCTGAATCCTTAGATTTTCAGATACATTCTACTCTTGCTTTTGGAAGTTCAGTCACAAATGCAGAAGATATGTGTAACTGGTGACCCGCATTGTTTGGAGGATGGCAGAATACTAATGGATCAGCAGTTTAGCATCTCAAAAGTGTATATTATTTCACTTCTTGTCGGCATGAATGTGCAGTTCCAAAGATACTTGGAATCAAATAGGATCATGTTAGGGTTAGTTACTTTTCTGATCCTAAACATAAATCTAGCTGATTACGCATTATCACACAGTCAGTTGAGTGGTGAAGACCAGATTGGCTGTACCTGTGCCTTCCCCAGTTATTTACCAGTAGGCAGTGTGATCCAGTGGCGATGGC